>NC_087271.1:8996312-9619588 GCF_015220805.1 Pogoniulus pusillus | reverse complement strand
CGGCATACAGAAAAGCAAACTGATTCTGCAGCTAAGCTTTGTGACTCAGGGAAGGTTCCTTTTAAATTCACATCCTGTAATTGTGTGATCTTCAGACAGATGGAGAGAGAATTTGATGCACAGCTTTAGGGCTTCTTGTTTACTCCTAAATAAATTTAAAGCTTCTCATAGAAATGCATAATTTTAGTATAACTTTTCATGGTTTTGAAGAAAAGCTTGGTAATATAATCTTAGTCCTAAATATAGATGAGGGAAAAATCTTGCCTGTGCTATTTTAGAAGCAGTCTCATCATAACAAAATTTGAGGTTTGGAAAGCTTTGGGTTAGCTGACTTGTCACTTTGGGTTGTCATTTCTTCAAGACCTCTAACTACTCACTTCTGACTTTCCTTGCTGTAGCTGTTCTGCATGTCTCACCATTATAGCAAAGAAACATTTAAAGCTTTGTGCAGTGTGTCAAATAAGAGAGATAAAAATCTTTAAACCACAGGAATTTAGCCAAGAGGTTTTTTTACAAAGAACTATATTTTTCACTACAGAGTCCAGCTATCTGGTCACTTAAGCCTAAGAGATATATTAACCAAGCAGCCAAGCATCTCAGTCATGTCCCATTTATAAATGAAGTGATGTCTCTACTTGGAATTCTTTTCCTGCAACTTTGATTATTGAACAGTTGCTTGAATCAGACAATGATAAGGAGGATTTTCAGAACAAATTGTCTGTGTTATAAGACTATATGGTACAGGTAGTCCAACTTATTAAACATTGGAAATGTTCATCTACTTATGTGAGGAATCTAAAGTGCTCTGCTATCCAGTTACTACATTGATATGGTAGTGTGACCCCAAGAGAATTATAGCCTGCCTTCATCTGTTATGAAAGATGTAAAAGTAATTAAAATCCTAATGATAAATTCCAGCACAATTTTTCTTGTGTTCTCATGACAAAATTGTCCCCATGTTGATTTTTGTAATACAGAAAATCTGTTAGGGAGTGCAAAACATGAGCAGAATTGAATGCAGGCAGTTACGGGCAAACAAAGCTCAAATTGCATTGTACTTGTGTAGGATGGATCATGGCAAAAGATCTCTGTGTGCCTTTCTTTTTCTATTTGCTTATGTATGATTTCACTGGGAGTCAAAACAGTATTGCTGTTCATGCTGTATTTAGCAGTTGCAGCTTAGTTCTTGAATTATACATTTTTATTTCTTTTATCCCTTTTTAAAATAAGTGAGTTTAAATGATCACAGAACTTTAGAGGTTGGGAGGGACCTCCAGAGACCATCAGGTCCAACTCCCGCCCTGCCAAAGCAAGATCTCCTAGGGTAGTTCGCTCAGAAATGCATCCAGGTGGGTTTTGAGAGCCTTCAGAGGAGACTCCACAGCCTCTCTGGGCAGCCTGTTCCAGTGCTCTGTCACCCTCACTGTAAAGAAGTTTCTCCTCATGCTGAGGTGAAAACTTCCATATTCGAGTTTGTAGCTGCTGCTCCTTGTCTCATTGCTGCTGACCATTGAAAAGAGATTGGCCTCATCCACTTGACATCCATTCCTCAGATATTTATAGATGTTGATGAGATCTCCTTTCAGTCTTCTCCAGACTAAACAGCCTCAAGGCTCTCAGTCTCTCTTCACAGGGGAATTGCTCAAGTCCCCCAGTCATCCTCGTGGTTCTCCACTGGACTCTCTCCAGCAGGTCCCTGTCTCCTGAACTTGGGATCCAAAAACTGGACACAGTATTCCAGCTGTGGTCTCACAAGGGCAGAGCAGAGGGGAGAAGAACCTCCCTAGACCTACTGGGCACATTTTTCCCGATGCACTCCAGGCTGCCATTGGCTCTCTTGGCCACAAGGGCACATTGCAGGACTTGCTGTCCATCAGGACTCCAAAGTCTTTCTCGATGGAGCAGCCTTCCAGCAGGGCAGACCCAACCTGTCCTGGTGCCTGTTGTCCTCCCCAGATGCAGGACCCTGCACTTGTCCTTGCTGAACTTCATAAGGTTTACCTTCACCCAGCTCTGCAGACTGCTCAGATCTCACTGGATGGCAGCACAGCCTGACAGGCTGTCAGCCTCGCCCCCCAACTCAGTTTTGTATCATCAATGACCTTGCTGAGGGTACATTCAATGCCTTGATCCAGGTTGTTGATATAGATATTGAACACAAGTGGACCCAGTACTGATCCCTGGGGAACACCACTGGCTACAGGCTCCCCAACTTGATTCTGTGCCATTGCTGACAACTCTCTGATTTGAACAAAGAATACTTTGTAAATTAAGCAAAACAAACAAGAAAAAAATATCAAACCCAGGTAATAAAAAAGCCACTTCAACGTGAAGCAATAATGGTTATTTATTTGGAATGATACTGGTTCAGCTGTCTATAAAGATGTACTTTGAGTTTTTAGAAAGTAAATGATTTAAAGTTAGTAATGATATTTAATTGACTGGTTCACAGGCATGAAAATGAGGCAGCACATTACTTCTCAAAAACCTCACGTTCCTCTACTGTTCAGAGTCTTAATGCTCCTACAATGTGCTAAACCCCTGTTACCTTCATTTTATTATCTTGTAGAAACATTGACTTGGAACATCCAGTCATAATCATTTTTCATTCAAATCGATCACAGCTTTGCAATGTGTGCTGCAAAAGTAATCACATCATAAGAAAGAAAGACAAAAAATTAGGTCATTTGAATAAAGGGGAAATTATCACACGTCTCAAACACATTCCTATCTCTACTTGCATACAGCCTTTCAGGCAAAGTTGCACATATAGCGTATTTGTATTCACTTGAATATTTTAAGTTTTAATGAATTATGAATGCTATTATAGCTGCTATTGCCTAACACAGCACTTTGAAAAATGTTTCTAATTACAGTGACCCGTGCCAGGTCTCATTAGTTTGTCCCTCTGTGTAGTCTCTTGAAATTAGGAATGTGACAGCATTCAAATAAATATTAGTAATTCATAACAGAAAGTGTTTGTTGTCATAATGACATAAAATAATCTCCCTTAAGTTAATAATTTATTGCTGATAATAACACAGAAAGGTAGCTTTTCTGAAAATCAAATTAAAAACATTATGGCATTGCAAAGCAAGGCTCTAATAATGGAATCACTTAGGTTCAGTCAGATCTTGCCTGTAGCAGCCCCTAGGAGGAGTGTGTAGAGACAGAGTGATATTAAAAGAAACTACATCCCTCATTCTGTGTGATGTTTTCTCTTCAGAGCTGGTACAAAGGAGAGCTCTCCTGTACAGCCCCTGTTAATTCAAGGGTGAGATACCGAGATCATGCACTGCCAGTAAAATGAGAAGGCATGATAAAGCTAAAAATAAAAGCACAGAGCAATTCTATATCTATCAAGATATGGTAAGACAAATAACTGGACTCCCAGATAGGTTTTGAAACACTACTTTTTGCTAGGTGATTTTGCAACACAAAGCCATTTTGTTGTGCTGTTTCACTGTGGAGCATCCTAGCCTACAGGCATTGTATTTCTCAAGGCTTGAGAATGCACATTATCCATACTCTGACAAACAGGCACTGAATTTTGACAGGTTCCCAAGAAAACTGAAGCCATTTTTATGCAGCAACAAGTTATGTTAAGGCTTCAAACATTATATCCTTTAGCTGTAGCTAAAAAGCCCAAGCTTTCCCACTAATTCCTTAACTGTAACTGTTTCCCTCTAAACCAGGTGTCCTCAAAGTTGTTAAACAGGGGGCCGGTTCACTGTCCCTCAGACACTGTTGAGGGCTGGACTGTAGTTTGCCGGGGGCCTGGTTCCAGCCCAGTAATGTCAGGGGCTGGACTATAGTTTGGTTCCAGCCCAGTAGTGTCAGAGTTTGGACTGTAGTTTGGTTCCAGCCCAGTAGTGTCAGAGTTTGGACTGTAGTTTGGTTCCAGCCCAGTAGTGTCAGGGGCTGGACTATAGTTTGGTTCCAGCCCAGTAGTGTTGAGGGCTGGACTATAGTTTGGTTTCAGCCCAGTAGTGTCAGGGGCTGGACTATAGTTTGGTTTCAGCCCAGTAGTGTCAGGGGCCAGACTATAGTTTGGTTCCAGCCCAGTAGTGTCAGGGGTTGGATTACAGTTTGGTTCCAGCCCAGTAGTGTCAGGGGTTGGATTACAGTTTGGTTCCAGCCCAGTAGTGTCAGGGGTTGGATTACAGTTTGGTTCCAGCCCAGTAGTGTCAGAGTTTGGACTGTAGTTTGGTTCCAGCCCAGTAGTGTCAGGGGCCGGACTATAGTTTGGTTCCAGCCCAGTAGTGTCAGGGGTTGGATTACAGTTTGGTTCCAGCCCAGTAGTGTCAGGGGCCAGATTATAGTTTGGTTCCAGCCCAGTAGTGTTGAGGGCTGGACTATAGTTTGGTTCCAGCCCAGTAGTGCCAGGGGCCAGACTATAGTTTGCTTCCTGCTCAGTCCCAGCGGGTGCTTGGGGGCTGCAGAGGCAGGCAAGCAGATTAAGTGGTAGGAAGTAGCTGCTTGGTTTCCCCACCACCCCCGGTAGTGTGGGGGGGGTTGTTTAAATACCGGTGGGCCGGATTGAGGATCCTGGGGGGCTGTATCCGGCCCGTGGGCTGTAGTTTGAGGACTCCTGCTGTAAACTGTAAAAGCAAGGGGCAAATCTAGCAAAGTTTTCAATTTGCAGAAATCCTGTCTCAAAAGGTTTATCTAAGGATACATTTTGGTGGGAAAGAAAGGAAAGTCACAGTGAAAATTCCCAGTAATCACACTGTCATTCATTGAACATCAGTGATGCATGGATCCTTTTCATCTCTAAATAAACAATCACCAGAAGCAGTTTGTCTATTTAGGAATTTAGATGCTTTACTTTTCTGAAAGTTGGAAGTGCAGGGAAGTGTATCCAGAGCAGGAATATTTCTCATTATGGTATATATTATTTTTTTCTTTTTTGTTTTTCCTTTAGCAAAAAGTAGGAAAGATTTTTTTCATAGCCGGTTTGGGAGTCTCAAGGTATTTTTGTTGTTCTTGTCTTATACAGACTGTCTTCTCATCACTGAACAGGTTAATGAGATTCATAAAAGGAGTGGTAAAAGTTTGTCCTACTGATGGGTAGCACTTACTTAAAAGTTTAGATTAATAGGATTTTTTAATAGAATCATAGAATCAACCAGGTTGGAAGAGACGTCCAAGATCATCCAGTCCAAACTAGCACCCAGCCCTATCCAATCAACTAGACCATGGCACTGAGTGCCTCACCCATGCTTTTCTTGAAGACCTCCAGGGATGGTGATTCCACCACCACCCTGGGCAGCCCATTCCAATTCCAATCACTCTCTCTGGGAAGAACTTCCTCCTAACATCCAGCCTAGACCTCCCCAGCACAACTTCAGACTGTGTCCCCTTGTTCTATTGCTGGTTGCCTGGCAGAAGAGACCAACCCCCACCTGGCTACAGCCTCCCTTCAGGTCGTTGTAGACAGCAATGAGGTCCCCCCTGAGCCTCCTCTTCTCCAAGCTAAACACCCCCAGCTCCCTCACCCTCTCCTCACAGGGCTGTGTTCCAGGCCCCTCACCAGCTTTGTTGCCCTTCTCTGACATTTCAGTACCTCAGCTTCTCTCTTGAATTGAGGAGCCCAGAACTGGACACAGGACTCAAGGTGTGGCCTGACCAATGTTGAGTACAAGGGAAGAATAACCTCCCTCATCCTACTGGCCACACTGTTCCTGATCCAGGCCAGGATGCCATTGGCTTTCCTGGCCACCTGGGCACACTGCTGGCTCACGTTCAGCCTAACCTATGTCTGATTTCCATTTTAAATTTTTACAATAAAGCAGTTTTATACCTACCAATTTTAGAAGGGCCTTGGGGCTATCACATTCTTCCAAAATAAATGCCTAAGTGTATTATTCCATTCAGCAGTGCTACTAAAATACAGGAATTAAAAATCTTCCTGCTCGTCTCCCATGACAGCACCAGCTCTAGATGTAAGAACTGGACCATAGAAATAATCCCTACTGTCATCACAAAAAGTGTCATGAGAAAATTGTCATCAGTATTTGATTCTTTCGTTACTCTATGCTGTCCCATTTCCCACATCAAGATACCAGGAATATTAAGTGTATACTAATTATGTAGCAAATGCATAATGCTCTGCTGCCTTTCTGTAACATATTTACTTGTAGCAAATGCATAATGCTCTGCTGCCTTAGTGTAACATATATTTACTTGTAGCAAATGCATAATGCTCTGCTGCCTTTGTGTAACATACATTTACTTCAAACTGTGTAAAAATCCTATTACATTTTGATACAGCAGCACAGTGCTGTAAAGTGCACAAAAGAGCCATAGGCTACTGTTTACTCTGCACTGTCTACATAAAGGGGGAATTCCTTGCAATTAAGGAACATGCTGAGCAATCTCATCCTGAATGTAATCAAGGTTGGCCATCTAGAGAATAACATCCTTTTATTTTTCAATATTCCCCTTGAAGAAATGAAACGACTAAGAGATCAAATACACACAATTCTTGGCTTCATCGTGTTCCTTCTTCTCAAATCCCAAAAGCCTTTTTTCTTGGAAGGAAATAGCTCTATTTTACTTAATTCCTCCTGTACCTGAAGTGGCTGAGGGTAATTCATTTGAAAAAAATGATGAATAGGCTATTCACATTACAAAAGAAACACTGAAAGATATGGAAGGTATCTTGCTTAAACCCCTGCTGAGACCAGCTTTTAGACCACAACTGGGTGGTGACTCACTTCTCAGAAATGCTAGTGAATGGTGAATGCTTTCTACAGGTTCAACCTGAAGGCAAGATACCATCTATATCTCTGGAACATAGATCAGTTTTGCAGATTTCTCTCACAATTAATTAATTATAACCCTCATTTAATTGCCCTACCTTTCTTGTACTTTGGATGAAGTGTGAAGAAATCACAGTATCATCAAGGTTGGAAGAGACCTCATAGGTCATCGAGTCCAACCTAGCACCCAGCCCTAGCCAGTCAGCTACACCGTGGCACTAAGTGCCTCATCCAGTCTTCTCTTGAACGCCTCCAGGGATGGTGACTCCACCACCTCCCTGGGCAGCCCATTCCAATAGCAAACTTAAGCCACTGACATATGCTGCAAAGACCTGAAGCAAATGACCTTTTGCTAGGAGCCTTTTGGAAATGAAGTAGGAAGCAAACACAGATAAAAATCTCTTCTGAGAAGATCATCTCTCACACAGAAATGTAAATAAGACTCAGATTCCTCATAAACAGTCTATGTCATAGATTTTCCACTAAACAGATGGTGAAATAAGCTTTTCCTAACATGAGATGCTTTTATTGAGGCTCTTAGAAGAAACAAAGAATTTCTTCATGAAATAGATGATTTAACTTAAAAAAAAAAAAAGACAGAATCATTGTTTCTGTTAATTAATGAAAAAGAAATTATTATAAAAAATTATTGAAGGAAACCTCATAGTTTAATCTCTGTGTTCTGTTGCATGATGTCATTACTCTGTTTTCTACTTTATGGCAGGATATCTTTTACTATATATTGGCTATTCCTCTTTGTTCACTAATGTATTATCTTTCTATTCATTCCACAACCCTTCCAGCAGGTGTATGTGTGTCTAAGGTGGAACTTTTCACCCTAGTGCATCTTCTAGAACTGCCAATCTTTTTGCACATAAACCTCTGTATTTGCACAGGTATTTGTTTAAAGGGAAGTGTGGACTCATGATGTATTAGGAAAACACAAAGATACTGAGCAATGGCTGTACAAGGTCAAGAGGTCTCCAGCCGTTCGACAATATTGTTCTGCTCAAAGTTACTGGTCCCTCAGCTGAATTAGTAGGGGGAAAAAAGCCCCAAAAAAACTGTGTGAGGACTTCCTATCTACTTCAATGAAAAGGGAAGAAACCTATTACCTACCAACAAAAATTAATTAATCATAGAACAGTTTAGGTTGGAAGGGACCTCAAAGCTCATCCAGTTCCAACTCCCTGCCATAGGCAGAGACACTTCCCACTAGAACAAGCTGCCCAAGGTCTCATACAACCTAGTCTTGAACACCTCCAGGGAGGGAGCAGCCACAACGTCTCTGGGCAACAAATTCCAGTCTCTCACCACCCTTACTGTAAAGAACCCTTTCCTAACATCTAGTTTGAATCTCCCCTATTCCAGTTTAAACCCATTGCCCCTTGTCCTGTCATTAAAAGACCTTGTCAATAGTCCCTCCCCAGCCTTCCTTTAGGCCCCCTTCTGATACTGGAAGCTCTCCTCCAAGTCTTCTCTTCTGCAGGCTGAAGAGCCTCAACTCTTGGAGCCTGTCCTCATAACAGAGCTGCTCCAGCCCTCTGATCATCTTCTTGGCCCTCCTCTGGCCTTGCTCTAACGGTTTGATGTCCTTCTTGTGTTGGGGACTCCAGAACTGTACACAGTACTCCAAGTGGGATTTGAGAGAGTAGAGTAAAAGGGGAGAATGACCTCCCTTGCCCTGCTGGCAACACTTCTCGTTGCAGCCCAAGACGTGGTTGCTGCCTGGGCTGCACATACACACTGCCAGCTCATGTTGAGCTTTTCATCTACCCAGACTCTCAGGTCCTTTTCGTAATGTTTCCATGTCTATGTGTGAAGAATTTAGTAAGGGAATAGTAAATGTCACTTGTTGCTCTCTTGACAGGAGAACAAAAGATATCTAAATGAATAGCTATGTTTTGTTTCTTTTTTCTGCCCAATTTTATGTGGTAACATTTCAAAGAAGTAGAAGATAACTAATTTTAAGCAACCAAATTGTTAATTTCTAGACACTGACACATAATTGCAGCTTGCATTTTGAGCGTGGTACAATCCAGGATTAACATGTGTGACTAGAAATGTATTCTTTGAAGTGTAATGAATGACTCTCAACTTTTTCTTCACATCAGAAAACTTGTGTGAATTCCAAACAGTGCATGTGAAAGTGCTGTTCAGCAATTGCCTTCTGTGAATTTGAGAAATAAACATAAATCAGCAAAAGCCTGCAAAATCAATTAACTGAACAAGCCATGCATAGCACCCAGAAGATGTCATTCTAAATGCTGCAAATGCAGTCATCTACATCTCCAGTTACATTTACTGAGATAAGGAAAGTTGTTTGTTCATTTTAAGGTTAATATGCCAAAGAGTAAATTTAAGTTTCTGTTGAAATTCATGAAAGAATGGATGGGAAGTTGACCATGAGCCAGCAATGTGCCATTGTGGACAAGAAGGCTAATGCCATTGTGAGGTGGATTAGAAAGGCTGTGGTTAGTGGGTCAAGAGAGGTTCTCCTCTCCCTCCACTCTGCCCTGGTGAGGCTGCATCTGGAATATTGTGTCCAGTTCTAGGCCACCCAGCTCAGGGACCTCAAGGAACTGTTTGAAAGAGTCCAGCACAGAGCCACAAAAAATGATGGAGTGTAACACCTTCCTTACAAGGAGAGACTGAGGGAGCTGAGGCTCTTTAGCTTGGAAAGGAGGAGACTGAGAGGTGGCCTCTTACATGTTGATAAATATGTAAAGGGTAAGTGCCAAGAGGCTGGAGCCAGGCTCTGCTCAGTGATGCCCAATGACAGGACAAGGGGCAATGGGTGGAAGTTGAGGCATAGAAGTTTTATGGAAACGTGAGTAATTTTTTTTTTTTCATTGTGAGGGTGACAGAACACTGGAACAGGCTGCCCAGAGAGGTTGTGGAGATAGTCAAGACCCACCTGGATGCATTCCTGTGTGATCTGGTATAGGAGATCTTGCTCTGGCAGAAGGGTTGGACTGGATGATCTTTCAAAGTCCTTTCCAGCCCCTAACATTCTGTGCTTCTGTGAATTCTGGCTGCTAATCATTTATGTGTTTTGATTAGTGAGAAGTCCAATACTCCTAGTACTAACATTTACAATAATATGGAATTCAAACTTCCAAATGCAATTAGAGAAGTGTAGTTAAGGAAACAAGGATATCATTGGTTGATTTTTATCTCTCTGTTACCCAGTTTCCATACATGAAAAGGCAAAGCTCTCTGTTCGAAGCAATAGGGTTAGATCGTTTCTTAATGGCTACATACCAGCAGGTAGTAACTTCAGTTGGAAAGAGATGAATCTGTGAGTGATTTTTCATATTTTTATTAAAAATATCTCATTGTTTCATCAAGGGGAAGTTTCTCGAGCAAGATTTGCTTACTTGATTAGTGTATGTAAGTGATTTAGGTGGTTAGTTCAAAAGCACTGCAAATACTGAGTGTATTACCCGTAATCTTGGGAGTTAATCCTCATAACTCTGGAATCTCGTTAAAGTATTGATCTTGAAAAGACCCCAGTCAGGTTATTTGTCCCTTTTAAATCTAAGCAAGCTGTTTAATGCATTTCCCACCAATATGGGTTAGTTTTGCTGATTCACAGAGATCCATAGGCTTTCTCATCTCTGAAGCTGGTGAAAGGCCTGGAACACAAACCCTATGAGGAGAGGCTGAGGGAGCTGGGGGTGTTTAGCCTGGAGAAGAGGAGGCTCAGGGGTGACCTCATTGCTGTCTACAACTACCTGAAGGGAGGTTGTAGCCAGGTGGGGCTTGGTCTCTTCTCCCAGACAACCAGCAACAGAATAAGGGGACACAGTCTCAAGTTGTGCTGGGGGAGATATAGACTGGATGTTAGGAGGAAGTTGTTTCCAGAGAGTATGATTGGCATTGGAAGGGGCTGCCCAGGGAGGTGGTGGAGTCTCTGTCCCTAGAGGTGTTCAAGAAAAGCCTGGATGAGGCATTTGGTGCCATGGTCTAGATGACTGGCTAGGGCTGGGTGCTAGGTAGGGCTGGATGATCTTGGGGGTCTCTTCCAACCTGGTTGATTCTATGATTCTAAGTCTTTAGGCTCCTGACATCTGAACCAGTCCTTCATCTCACTGTCATCCATGGGGCATGAGAGTAATGAAGTGTTTAGTGTCCTCATTCTGCATAACTCTGTAGATATGTCTCAAAAGATTTTACAATTTGAATCTTTTCCTTGTCACATTACATTAGGAGAAAGTCAGTGTTGGCACTCTTACATATTAAAATGCTTGTAATCAATCATCCAATTCATGATGAATTTTTGGCTGCAGTGAATCTCTCAGAGGTGTGATGTAGGTGTGCTAAGGTAACTGTCAGTGTGACTAAGAACTGTTAACTTCCTCAGCTCTTTCAGCTTGCTGCATGTGACAGCTCTGTATTGTTTCTGAGATTCATACAGGCATCTTCTGTGAATCCCTGTATGAATGCACTGTCCTCTTATAAAATAAAGAACACAAGCTACTGATGCATCTTGCTTTCTGCTTAAAAGGTCTGAAACAATCATCCCCTAATTACTCACTAGTCTCATTAGCACCAGCTAGAATTATTATTCTCTCACACATATTTATCAGATGATTAAAGTACACAGCAAATGATCATAACATGCTAGCAGTAACAGTGTAGTCAAGCCAAATACCCTTTATGGATGTGCTGCATCTTATAAACAGTGTATCACTTTCTCTCTATTAATATATTCCATATAAATTCTCTATTAAAAAAAACTCAGCCTACTGTAATTGTAATTATTGAGAAATAATTGGCCTGAATGAGGCATTAACTTATTAGCTGTAAGTGATAAAAGATATACTTAATAACTTAAGGGTTTTGTATAAACTTTAGGTATGTATAAAAATGTTGTTGCTTGTTTTATTTTTATTCTGGCATCAAAAATTCATTTATTACTGAGCCTTGTTTGACATTCCTTCAGGTTCAAACTTCTTGGGATTCTGAATATAATCACAGCAGATATGTATACATCTGTTATTGCTTGGCTGGGCACAGAAGACTTAGAAGCAACCCTAGAGGAAAAAATCACTCCCTTGATGCATTCTTTAAAATCATTAATGCTTTCTGGCTGCAGCATGGAAGCCAGTCATGCTAGCAGAGCAATGTAATTAACTTTCTTTATAAATTAAATGTGCAAATGTGTTATGTAGTGCACAGAATTTGGAGGGAATTATTTCTACTTCAGTGTGAGTTTAGCTGGGAAAAAAAATTCTAACAGCTGCTCTGTTGCTTGGGAATTTGAAACAGCTTTTACTCTACTTAAACTAGCCATTGAGTACCTGGGGCTAAGAATGGCTCAATGTGAAATGTAGTCATATATTATTATACACAGGATCAATATTTCAAGAGGCTATCTAAGCTCTTTGAGAAAAGAAGGATTTACCCTTTCTTTTTCCTGTAAACTACAAAAGAAGCATTGCTGGAAAAACTTCTTTTTCCTCATCACTTAAGTGTTTAGCAGACAGGCTTCTGTGCAATGTCAAGATGGCAAAAGAAAACATTATTCAAGCAACCATAATTAACTGGGAAGACTCTTTATTGATTATGGAAAGTCTTGCATAGTCATAAAATTAAAATAAAATGAATAGCTTGTATGAAAGATGAGAGTTTGCTAAGCATTTGTACATGCATTTGTGAAAAGCACTACCACCTTCTCCTTTCCTTAAGAACAAGGGTGAGACGTGTCTTTTGGAGAGAAAACAATTGTTTGCTTTATAATAGAAATGTGATTGTTCATTTGTCTTGCCTATTCAAAGCACAGAAACGTGATGAAAAGACAACTAAAGAAATAACAGACAGTGCCAGCTAGAGATGCCATTAGGCTGCTGCCTGCGTACCGGGAGAATGCTGTGTGTCCTGTCCATGCTGTAACTCTCACAGCAGTGAACTCAGGAAAGAGCTCTGTAGCTTCTGTAGGTCATGCAACTTGAAGGTATACATGGGACCCAAAAGGTAGGGAGGAGATCCTGGGAAACAGAAGCTCATTTCTAACATGTTAAAAATGACTCTGATATAACTGGATGTGCCTGTTTTCACCTGCACTGACCTGAGGTGGGGGCTGGACAAGCTCCCATATGGGTTCAGTTGTAATTCTCTGCATGTAAAATGCGTGAAAGCTTTTTTGTTTGCAAAGGCAAAAGTAAATTGAGGAGTCTGTGACATAAGTAAAAGTACAGCTGGAAGTATGGTAACATAAACTCTTGTTTTGTCACAAATTTGCTTTTCCAGTAAAAAGTTGTCAGAGACTTAACTGGCAATTGCTAACCAAGCAGGAAATCAATGTGGCTGTTGGTGGGAAAACTCATAAAGGGTGGCTACAAAATGGATACTCCATTTTTACATGGAGTTACATGGAAAAAGAAGGTGTGATGGGGACAAGTTACTCCCTGTCAGAACAGGGACACTCAGCCATTGGAATAATCAAATTATCTCCCCAGGAAAGTGGCGGAGTCCTCAGACTTGGACACTTTTGAAGATACAGCTCAACATGATGTTGAGCCAGCTTGTCTTGACCATACTTTTGGCAAGAAAGGTTGGATCAGATGATCCTTGAGGTCCTTTCCAACCTGGGGATTCTGTGATTCTGTGATTTTGACTGACTGGCTTATAATCAGTGATACAACATGAGAAGTTATTAATTGTTTTTTCTAGTGTAGTGGGAAATAACTTTATTGAAAAAATTCTCTAACAGGCTTCATTTTCTAGGTTTAATACTATAGTCAGATTGTGTTCTATGAATATTTCTTTTGACTGGTCTTTATAGAAAGCCTGTACAACACAGATGCTGCCTGACCACCATCCAGGAGAATTAAAAGAGATTGAGTGTGATTTGTTACACACAGTTTGTGTAGCACTGGCTACACAAACTGGTTTACTTGAAAACTGGATTACTACCCCAGTAATCCTTTTTTTTTTTTTTTTATTACATGGAAACCAGCAAAATAAACCATGATAGTTTGGTCACTGGATGTGTGTGCAAGGAAGATGTTACTGTTGTTGAATGTTACAGGCAAAAGACAGATCAAGAAAAATCCAAGGGCTGCATGCTTATTGCTTTTATCCTTGCAGAGAAGCAAGTCATACCTAATAAAGTATATTTGGCTTCTTAGAAGGGCTGTTTGGCATAACCAGAACACCTCTGTCTAGTTGCACCTGCTCTCTGACACATGAACCTGCATTGATCCATGTGCATTTATGTTGCTTCGATACTCTTGAGCTAACTACAGTATCTTGACACTTCATCATGCTGTCAGGATAGGAAATACATCCCAACATGATTAAGACGAGTTAATGTTTGAATGATACATGTCACAGGAATTGTAAATTATTGCTCCCTGAGGCATTCCTCTACTGCCTCAGCACAATTTCAGGGAGCTCTGAGGCTGACTTTGTGCTTGGATCTGCTAGTATATATCAATTCAAAGGATCCGTGTCAGCTGTGATCCCATGATACCTCTCGTAAATAGGATCACTAACCCCAATATGCTGCCTCAATAACAACTTCTACAACAGTCAGATGAACCAACTTCTCCCTGTATTCCAATGCCAGTTATAACATGCTTCACTCCTGCCTCTGCTGTTTTCTTCTTAAACCTTACAAAATGAAAGCATTCAGAGTGCTAAGAAATCAAACTTTTTTCCAAGCATAGTTTTTCCTACTTTTCACCAGCTGACTTGAAGTTCACTGCAGATTGCTTTGCTTTATGCCTAAACTGAGATTTTAGAATCATACAATCATAGAATCAGTTAGGGTTGGAAAGGACCACAAGTATCATCTAGTTCCAACCCCCCCATGGACAGGGACACCCTAGCCTAGATCAGGCTGGTCACAGCCTCATCCAGCCTGGACCTAAACACCTCCAGCCATGAGGCCTCAACTTCCTCCCTAAACAACCCATTCCAGGCTCTCACCACTCTCATGCTGAACAGCTTTCTCCTCATGTCCAGTCTGGACCTACCCACCTCCAGCTTTGCTCCATTCCCCCTAGTCCTGTCACTCCCTGATAGCCTAAAAAGTCCCTCCTCAGTGTTTTTGTATGCCCCCTTCAGATACTGGAAGGCCACAGGAAGGTCACCTCAGAGCCTCCTCTTCTCCAGACAGAACAGCCCCAACTCCCTCAGTCTGTCCTCATAGGAGAGCTGCTCCAGCCCTCTGAGCATCCTCCTGGCCCTTCTCTGGACACTCTCCAGCACATCCACATCCTTCTTGTAACAGGGGCTCCAGAACTGGATGCAGTACTCCAGGTGGGGTCTCACCAGAGCAGAGTAGAGGAGGAGAATCACCAACCTCGCCCTGCTGGCCACACTTCTCCTGATGCAGCCCAGGCTCTGGTTGGCCCTCTGGGCTGCAAGTGCACACTGCTGGCTCCTGTTGAGCTTCTCATCCACCAGCACCCCCAAGTCCCTCTCCTCAGGCTGCTCTCCAGCCACTCACTGCCCAGCCTGTATTTGTGCTTGATCCAGATGCCGACCTTGCACTTGGTCTTGTTGAACCTCATGAGGTTTGCTTATGCCCACCTCTCCATGTCTCTCTGGATGGCATCCCTTTCTTCCAGCATGTCTGCTGCACCACACAGCTTGGTTGAAGTTATTAAGTTACTTAGCACTCTTATCAATAACCATTAGCATTAGACACCCAAATATATTCAGGTCTAGACATATTGATGGAAGGTATAGTTGCTATTTCCTCAGGGAAGATTATAGTTAATAATTAGGGCTAAGGCATTGGCAGGCATACTAGAAATCACAGCAGCCTAAGAATTCCTCTATCATCCAAATCTTCAGTAGTTGCATAAACAACTCATCAGGAGATGTGTTTGTTTCTGTAAACTGTAAAATGAGGTGTGCAGGACACAGGAGCAAACAGTGAATGTCACTCATAGCAGAGCAGTTTTTAATATGCTGACACTTCTATAATGGAAATTTTCATTCTTGAGTAAATGTTCATAAAATGTTTGTTGCATAACATTTACTGAATAGAAACAAAATGCCTAACAGTCTGAAGTGTCACAAAATGAACTACATAAAGGGTTGTGTAATTGGAGAAGAAATTCAGACCTTTCAACGGTTTGGGTATTAACAGCTCTTGCAGTGAACAAGTACAACAGTACTGTGTTTCTTGTCTTTGTAAGGTTGTGAAAAAGCAGTAGATTAAAACCTGGCATTATCTAGGAAGCTTTTAAACATTTACCAACACACTGCCTTTATGGATAATGCATAACTGTCATAAAAACAAGCACTGGAGGCATTGAGACAGAACAGGTAATTGGGAAAGAAAAATATCAAGCAGTACTCTGGTTTTAATTATGAACTGGTGAGGGGCCTGGAACACAAACCCTGTGAGGAGAGGCTGAGGGAGCTGGGGGTGTTTAGCCTGGAGAAGAGGAGGCTCAGGGGGGACCTCATTGCTGTCTACAACTACCTGAAGGGAGGCTGTAGCCAGGTGGGGTTGGTCTCTTCTGCCAGGCAACCAGCAACAGAACAAGGGGACATAATCTCAAGTTGTGCCAGAAGAGGTCTAGGCTGGATGTTAGGAGGAAGTTCTTGCCAGTGAGAGTGATTGCCATTGGAATGGGCTGCCCAGGGAGGTGGTGGAGTCACCATCCCTGGAGGTGTTGAAGAAAAGACTGGATGAGGCACTTAGTGTCATGGTCTATTTGATTGAATAGGGCTGGGTGCTAGGTTGAACTGGATGATCTTGGAGGTCTCTTTCAACCTGGCTGATTCTATGATTCTAAGCTATTCAAAATTACCAAGCTTAGGAATCTATATAATGTTTCAATCATAAAACCTCTGCCATGGGCTCCTAGAAAAAGTTATATTGATCTTACAGATCACCTCCCAAATTTCAACAAAGACCACCTAGAGCAAGAGATTATCAAACACAATAGACACAAACTAAATTTAGTAGAATTGTACAGTATGGACAGAAATATTTTGAAATATGAGTTTTGTTTATATTTTATCACCCTGAGATGATCAAATAATCTGTATTTTATGTATATAACTTCTAAAAATATGGCAATAGGCATTTAGTGGAAAAACATCTTGGTGTCATAAGTTGGTCTCGAAAGAAAAAGTATTCTCCTAGGTGCATGAGTGATTACCTTGAAATTAGATGGAAGTGTGGGCATATTTATTAGGATACCAATGAAACTCCTAATTTTCTGTGGTGCTTTGAAGAACTGACAAGTGATATGGTAATAGGGAGCACAAAGTTTTTTCTTTGTTCTTGTTTGCAGCTGTATCCATTTTGTAAGATATAATGAAGTAAAATAAAAAAGGGAAAACAACTGCTGACATTTTAATAACAGACCCTGTAGGATAGCTGCAATTTCAGAGCTTTAGTCTTCCTTATATACTTCCTATAACAAGTGTCTGTTATGCAAAGTGTGACATTTATGAAGAATCTGCCTTTCTGCCCTATTCTGTGATTTACTCCTATTATCTTTCTGTCCCTTTCCAATCAGGCAAAATTCACAGGAAAGATTGGAAATGATCCTCCTTCCCTTAAATAGAATATTATGTAGTACGCTGTTGTGTTAGTCATAAAGTCCTTTGCCTAGCTCATCATCTACAGAGGTTTCTGTAGTTTTTGAAGTTCTCTTAGATGTGGAAATTCCTCACAAGTTCTGCATACTTAAGGTAAAAGCTTTGGATTACTACTCTGTCTCAGATTTGTTATCACTTCCAACTCACAGAGTAAATATCTGTACAGTCTGCCAGGCAAACTCTAGCTGCAGGTATGTCAGTCAAAACCAAGCGTGGTCCTTCGAGCTGATTTTCTAGCTCAGACATAGGGGAGAGGTGAATGTTCCAGAGATAGGCCATAGAATGGCAACAATAGGTAAGTTAATATCATTTCATTGGAGCATCAAGTGCTTTATGTCTAGAAGCACAGCTTGTTCTGCCCCCCTTGCTGGCTTTTGCTGCTTGAGCTGCGCCTGCCTGCTATGTTCCCCCCATTGCTGTTTTGGCTGCTGCTGCTGCTTTTGCTGCTTCACTGCCGCTTGACCCCTTCCAACATCTCCCTTAAGGTGGTTATATGTTTTTCCCTTCTCTAGTAGTTTATCTCTCTTTATACTGTTATACTTACAGTATAAGAAATGTATCACAGTATCACACAGTATCACAGTATCATCAGGGTTGGAAGAGACCTCACAGATCATCAAGTCCAACCCTTTACCACAGAGCTCAAGGCTAGACCATGGCACCAAGTGCCACGTCCAATCCTGCCTTGAACTTCTTTCCCTGACTTTCAAAAAAATCTATGTTGTGGTGAGTTTAATCTGCTGTAGGAGGGATCCACCCTAACCCAAGACACCAAGGAAATAGAAACTGTAATAGAAAAGGTTTTTTTTAAACTATATTGGTGTCCCTTTTGGTATTCTTAAAGTCCTTTAATATGTGGTCAGATTAACATCAAGAGAAGTGGCTTTTGAGTGCATTCTGCATTTTCTCCATGAGTGGAATATGGATGTCATTTGACATGGGAACTTGAAATAGTGAAACAATTTCTTATGTCTATAAGAAGTAAAATCAGTCTAATGAAAAATGAAAAGGCAGAGGAGCCATTGCAAACAGGTTATGGGGTGTCATCCTTTGAAGCAGGAATTGGGAAAGTAGATTGACAAAGAGTACAAATACATTAGTCCCAATGCAACTCTTGAGGTAGACTTTTGATTGTAAAGAGACATCCTGTAGGATAGCATGAGTAAAGACAAAATCTTGCTTATGGAAGACAGTTTGCTTCTCCAAAGCCCACCTGTGCAAATAGCCACAAGGGCCAGTGATGTGGAAATCCAAATGGAAAGAGGGGAAAATGTGTAATGAAGAATGAAATAAGTGGTTTCTTAGCTGTGATTGCCAGGAAAAATTGAACTGAAGACACCATTTTACAGTCCTACTCCTGACAGCCTATCCCTACAGTTCTCCCCAGTTCAAGATCGCTGTCAGAGCACAGAGTTGCAGGGAAGATCCAATGTTATAAACATGTGCTATTATAAACCTGGTTCAATAAAACTGGATTAAAAAAAAAAAAAGTAGTTAGATGTATGAAAAGTTAGGAAAGAAGTGAGGGAAAAGATTGTTTCAGGTAGCTGGTTACAGAGCGTCGACAAATTTGCTGACTTGATTTTTCTTTCCACTGTCTTGTCTGCTGTTTGAGCTTCTGTGTACCCTTGAGCTTTCAGAGACTCGGTTTATTCAGTAAAATAAATAATACAGTGTATTTCTAACTAGGAAACTTACAAGGATGTGTGTATTTACAGCAGTGAAAAGAGAGAGATTAAAAGGGACAAAGTAGTAGATTCTTCAGAAGCTTTGTAACAGAGATTGACAGATGCCAGTAGCAGTCCTGATGTTATCTTGCCTTTTCAAATTCAGGTAGAAACAGCAACATTAGGAACATTTGAGAACAAACTCCTTCTTACACACAGAGGACTTTGTTTTCCTGCAGTAAATATAAACTTACTAAAGGAGATGAGTAAAAAATTAATGTGAGATGATGTTGCAGATGTAATCTTTAATAGAGTAAAAAGGGATTAAATGTATTGCTGAGAAACTGAAAACACTCTGGTGACAACTTCTGTCACACTGCACACAAAAAAAGTAGTTGGCAGAATGTAATAGAGTTATTTTTCATTTTTGGAACAACACATCAGCTCTTCTGTCACTTCTGGAAAAGCACATTGTAAAGCACGTGGCATTATCCTAGTGCAGCTTGACAATGTAGATGCTATAAGAAAGAACAGCTGCTGATACTTTTAAGCACTATTAATCTGCCTCCTTTGGAAATCTTTTCTATTTAAAGCAGTACAAAGACATTTTCTTATCATTTAAGCAACTTTCGAGCTCTAAATGCTGATTTTTTTGGAGTTCTTTTTCCCAAATTTCCACTTCTATTACTTTACTATAATTTTGGTTTGGCCATTGATTCTACAGCTACTTGTGCAATAATAGCAAAGAGCTTTTTCCTTTAAAAAAAGGCCTTCATTTGGGTCTAAGCTGGTCTCTAGGTGCTATTTCATTCCTTCTGCTCTCATGAACATCCATGGAGATGGATTATGAAAAATGCCCTATTACAATAGGAAGGTTTTTATAGCAAAGATAATTTTAATCATACCAAGAAGAGAAAGTTTCTGTTTAATATGTCTAACATTTTTTCACCTAAGATGTTTGAAATGTTTAGATTTCACCTCTCTAGGGTTAAAAATCTCCATCAGTCTTTTTGTCTTTTTTAATGTCCTGTAATGTGAAATCAAAGTCATTCAACAAGTATAAAAAGTGATATTCTATGGTTGGTTTGTAAATGTTCAGACTCTCCAGTTGCCTATTGAGTGCAAACAAGCTGCTTACACTTACTTTTCTCTCTTATGCACATTTTTAGGTGTATGAGCCTGATCTTATCTACAATATGAGCACCGTTTTTAATCCTTTGATGTGGTGCACATAGCTGTATGAGGTGCTATTCATGTTTTTACATTAATTTTTGCTTCATAGAATAAAAGAATCAGCCAGGTTGGAAGAGGCATCCAACATCATCCAGGCCAACCTAGCACCCAGCCCTAGCCAATCAACTAGACCATGGCACTAAGTGCCTCATCCAGTCTCTGCTTGAACATCTCCAGGGATGGTGACTCCACCACCACCCTGGGCAGCCCATTCCAATGCCAATCACTCTCTTACTGAAGAACTTCCTCCTAACATCCAGCCTAGACCTCCCCAGGCACAACTTCAGACTGTGTCCCCTTGTTCTGTTGCTGGTTACCTGGGAGAAGAGACCAACCCCCACCTGGCTACAGACTCTTCAGGTAGTTGTAGACAGCAATGAGGTCACCCCTGGGTCTTCCCTTCTCCAGGCTAAACACCCTCAGCTCCCTCAGCCTCTCCTCACAGGGCTGTGTTCCAGGCCTCTCACCAGCTTCGTCACCCTACTCTGGACACGTTCCAGTACCTCAGCATCTTTGAATTGAGGGGCCCAGAACTGGACACAGTACTCAAGGTGTGGCCCTGACCTGTGCTGAGTTAAAGGGAAGAATAACTTCCTTTGTCCTACTGGCCACACTGTTCCTGATCCAGGCTAGGATGCCATTGGCTCTCTTAGCCACCTGGGCACACTGCTGGCTGATGTTGAGCTACTATCTAGCTCCAGGTCCAGGTCCCTTTCCACCTGGCTTCTCTCCAGCCACTCTCTGTCTGCATGTGCACACATATTACATAGATCTTGTCTCACAAGGAATTAGCACATTGTTAGTTTGAAGCAGTACTTGAGATTTATAATCAGTCAAGAAATAGTAGCCCACTAGTCCATGCTGAACCATCATCCTACCACTACACCAACTACAGTTACTCTATTCTTAACAGCAGATATTCAGGTAGATGTGAACATTTTTTAATTTTCACTTCCTTTTCCTTGTCTGAGTTAACAAAATATTTTGCACACAATCTTCTTATCTGACAAAACATTTTAGCTATAAAATAATTACATGCCTATACCTTTTTGTTTGCTAAGCCTTTCTTAATAACTTTAAGGTGTGTATAAATCATTCTCATGAGAATGTGTGTACAGAGTTTTATGCTTACACTTAAAATGGTTTATGTGCCCTCTACTAGCTGTTTGGGTTTTTTTCATGCTTCTTAACACCAAATTGAATTGCAAATTGACAGAAAACCTCTAATCAATTTTGTGTGTAACCAGCCATCCTTTTTATTGTGTTATGTATATCGTACAGCTGAATTTAATAGTAGTCAAGAGTAGCATCAGGTGATAACGATGTTTGCTCATCCTTAGTTATTGCTTTTCTTTCAGGACAAAGGAGAAATAGATGTCTGAGTTTCTGATATTGACTCATTTAATTGGAAAATTGGAAAAGTACCCTTAGAGTTCACATTCTTTCTGTATATAAAATAGCTTTAAAATGTCTTCATAAAAATCCAAGTGATCCTAAACCTCATCTTGTTTCTATGACAACCTGACTGTGGTATAGTAGTAGGCTAGAGATGCTCTGAAGCTACCAGTGACTTTATTAAGTATTTTGTTTTAAGCAGGCAGGATGACACTGATTTTCACCAGATGAAATCCCAGATAATGGGTTTAGTGTTTGATTTGAGAAACATTTCTTTGGAACACTTTGGCTGTTTTGGAGTCAAATATCAAGGAAGAGAAAATACAAAATTAGTAAGAGTCAGATATTATGCATAGAAAAAGTAGTATTTTCAACCAAACACTTGTACAAAAGGTGCATCTACTTCTAAGTCAATTGCATTTTCTGAAGAATATGCACTGATTCTTCAAGAACAACAGTTGCCTGCAGGAAGTTTTGTAAATGATTTATTTATCTGTTTATCTAGTTATTTATTATTTTTAGTATAGCTTTTGTCCTGAAGCAGGTTTGCTTTCTGGTGGTTTCAGAGGGATCAGGGGGAGACTACCTTGTTTGTTCGTTTGTTTGTGAGTTTTTGGTTTAATCCTGCTCTTATGAGAACTCTGCCTCTGTTGAAGAGGTTGCTGTCTACAACTATCTGAGGGGAGGTTGTAGCCAGGAGGAGGTTGCTCTCTTCTCTCAGGTGGCCAGCACCAGAACGAGAGGACACAGCCTCAAGCTACACCAGGGGAAATTTAGGCTGGAGGTGAGGAGAAAGTTCTTCACTGAGAGAGTCATTGGACACTGGAATGGGCTGCCCGGGGAGGTGGTGGAGTCGCCGTCCCTGCCTGGGGCTGTTCAAGGCAAGATTGGACGTGGCACTTGGTGCCATGGTCTAGCCTTGAGCTCTGTAGTAACAGGTTGGACTTGATGATCTGTGAGGTCTCTTCCAACCTTGGTGATACTGTGATACTGTGATCTTCAATCTGTCTGAAGATATAATGGAAGAGTAAAGTTATTTAGAAGCTACATATCTGCCAGACCTCTAGTGTTGGTGTTTTTAACAGAAGGATAGTTTGAAGACTCAGGACACGTGGATGGCAGCACTGGGTCAGCTAAACATTTGTTCTTTGCATTAAATGTTGCAATGTCAAACAAGGTGTGCTTGATGCATTGTTCCATTGGAATTTACTGTCACTTCCATTCATTATGAATTGAGGTCCATCATCTTTGTTACTGTCAGTGAAGAAATGAATGGATCAAGATTTGTTTGTGTTTCGTTCCATCTATTGCTGCATTTTTGAGGCACAGTAGTTCCCAGGGGCACCCCAGATTCTTTCTTCTCCCTCCCCCTTCGCATGTTTGAGTGGGAGAAGAAGGCACAAAAACTCCTTTCCTGCCCTGCAGGCTTGAAGGGAGGCAGCAAAAGATGCCTTTCTGCACGTGGGCTGACCCGTGTGGAGTCAGGCTGGTGCTTGGCTGGGTTTTCGCATCTGGTATAAATGGTACACGGACACTTTGTCTAGAAAAAGGATAGAGCAAGGGTTCCTGCCTTGAAGTTCCCATCTTGAGAGTCCCCTGCCACTGTGAAGGACAGGTTCCTGCTGTGACTGGACTGTCCTCGCTTTTGGACATCTCCTACCTTTTGTATGGCTCCTGGTTTTATCCCGTCCCTGCCTTTGGATGGTTCTCCCCATCTTTGTACCCTTCTGTACAAACCTGCAGGCTTGGCAAACCCTGGGGTCCTTTGAGAGAGAGACAGCAGCATCTGGACTGCTCTTTCTCAGACCATATCAGTAGTCAGCTTCCTGGCTGCCTCCCAGACTGGAGGACCCTAGCTGTTTTGGCTCTCCCCTGCCGTTGTGAAGGCAGCATCATTCCATGACTGTCCCACTTGGGAAGAAGTGCTCGAGACATTTCTGAGTTTGGTATCTCTGCTACTCACCTCAAGCTTCTGCAGCGTGGATCTTTATTATTGGATATTGCCTGCAATGTCAGAAGGCTGCTCCTGCAGAGGAATTCACTAAGAGATCATTGCCAAGTGATTATCTTGCTTCTGTGGGTTCCTTTCATCTTCTGCTCAGCTTCATTGATAGTGGGTAAAGCTGTGTTTGTAGCTTAGCTTTTTCCATTTCTTGACTTCCTAAATATCTAAATTTATCTATAATATTCTTTTGGAAGAAATTCCTGATGGAGCTAAATCTGTTAATAAACTAAACTATTTTTTTATATATTTTGGGGGCAGAGTTCCAGGAAAATACAAAATTGTATTTGTATAATTCCTGACTCAGCCACATTGATTCCCTGCCTCCATGACAGGTAGTAACACTGATAATGTACCCCAACTTAAAGGTGCAGAGAGGATCAGATCCACAGTAAGTGAAAAATGAGAAAACTTTATTACAATTACAGATGAGTGTTCCCAGAACATAAGTCCTACAAAGTAGATTTTTTTTTCCCCAGTTATAAGAACCTTAAAAACTTACCTCCTTTACTAGAAAGAGAAGAGTATTGTTGTTGTCCCTTTCTGTTTTATTTGCCTTTCCCATTTTTGGCTTTAGTCAGTATTCGCACTGGATCATTACAGATTGGACCTCATTAGTAAAATTAAATGCTCAGAAAATATTGGAGAATTCTTTTCAGCAGTTCTGGTTCTGATGAATAGCATTACTATTTTAGAAGGTAGGTAATCCTAGGTAATTAAAATAGACCAAAGTTTGAAGGACCTAGTGTTATGGTCTGCTATACAGGCTACTCTAGCCACAAAAAGTTGCAAACTAGTCATGTAAAACAAAAAATTGTTATTATGTGCAGTTTCATAACTCATATTCATTTCCTTTAAGGCAGCTACTCAACACTTTTTTTGTTGTTGCACATTAATAAAAATATGCCTGTAGTTAAATTGGTAAAATCATGCAAATAAATGTTCACATGAGTAAGGGTGTTAGCCATTGTTTGCAGTCTCTCAGTCCACTGAGAACAGGTAGTTTTTGCTAAGATAATGAGTTGCAGAGGGTACCAAATTCACTCTCTAATTCACACTGAGTTAGGGGAGCAGAGACAAGGAAATAACATTTTTAATGACAATAAATGTAGACAGTGGCAGTAGTTAAATATTTAGAGCTCTGGCCTAGTCCCAGACAGTATCTCCATGCTGCTAATGGTTAGTTAATTCAGTGTGTTATCTGTGCTGCCAAAGAATGCCAGCTGAAGGGAAAATTAAAATATAAACAAGATTATCCACTTATGTAAAGATGATTTGGCCAAAGAATGGCCAAGTGGCAATGTTTTCCTAGCTTATATAGAAATACGAATAAAAGCACCTGACAGGGATGTAATCCCCATACAGTCTGTGTAATGTCAAGGAAAAGGAATTAAGTTGTTCAAAGCATGGATCTCTAAAATCTGAATACTTCAGATTAATCAGGAATTTATAGAATCAGAGGTTCTAACAGCTACAGAATACTTTCATTTCCATTCTCAGCCCCTTCCTTTTTAACTTCACAAACACATGAGGGAGCCTCTAAGAGCTGAAGACCAAAGTAGTACTGTTGCTCCAGACAGAAGGTTCATTGCTGACTGGTAGTACCTTTGCATGGTTTTGGAGTTGCTCTTCCCAAAGAAATTCAGAGAAGCTTTATTCCTTCAGGGTACAGCCTAGGCATGTTTGTGTATCGTTTTTACTTACTGTGTGATGGTTTGGGTGTTACCTGCCTGCCCCCCCCCTTTTAGAAATCACCCAGACTAAGCTCAGCAGCTCTGGAAATTGAATGAAGGTTTATATTTACAGCAGCACAATACACAAGCAGATATTTACAGTATATACAGTTGTATACAGAAATATACAAGTTAAAAGGTAATACAGAAATACAGTATCCCTTCCAGAAACCTGAGTCACAGTATCACAGTATTATTAGGTTGGAAGAGACCTCACAGATCATCAAGTCCAACCCTTTACCACAGAGCTCAAGGCTAGACCATGGCACCAAGTGCCACGTCCAATCTTGCCTTGAACAGCTCCAGGGACGGCAACTCCACCACCTCCCCGGGCAGCCCATTCCAGTGTCCAATGACTCTCTCAGTGAAGAACTTTCTCCTCACCTCCAGCCTAAATTTCCCCTGGTGTAGCTTGAGGCTGTGTCCTCTCGTTCTGGTGCTGGCCACCTGAGAGAAGAGAGCAACCTCCTCCTGGCCACAACCACCCCTCAGGTAGTTGTAGACAGCAATAAGGTCACCCCTGAGCCTCCTCTTCTCCAGGCTAACCAATCCCAGCTCCCTCAGCCTCTCCTCGTAGGGCTGTGCTCAAGGCCTCTCCCCAGCCTCGTCGCCCTTCTCTGGACACGCTCAAGCATCTCAATGTCCCTCCTGAACTGGGGGGCCCAGAACTGAACACAGTACTCAAGGTGTGGTCTAACCAGTGCAGAGTACAGGGGCAGAATGACCTCCCTGCTCCTGATGACCACACCATTCCTGATGCAGGCCAGGATGCCACTGGCTCTCTTGGCCACCTGGGCACACTGCTGGCTCGTGTTCAGGCAGGTATCAATCAGCACCCCCAGATCCCTCTCTGTCTGGCTGCTCTCCAGCCACTCCGACCCCAGCCTGTATCTCTGCATGGGGTTGTTGTGGCCGAAGTGCAGCACCCTGCACTTCAAGCTACTGAACGCCATCCTATTGTACTCTGCTCCCAACTGCCCTTCCACCTTCTCCCACGCCTCTACCTTACCCCAGACGTTGCCTTGTGCCCAAGGAAGAAATGAGGGTCAGTGAGTGGGGATTAATTAGAGAGACAGAAGATGAGGTTAGAGAGAGGCAGCCCAGAGCCTGGACAGAGAGTGACTCCTTTATCTATGTTTGGATTCTTGCTCTTATACCTCTCAGCAAGTCTATGAGTGGAGTAGACATCGCCATTGTTTTTCTTTCACAGCCTGTAATCTAGTTCTTCTCACAAAAACATCCTAGCTAGCTTCAAACTAGCAAAATTGTCAGTAAAACAAAGGTGTCAGCAGAGTGGGCAGGTCAGTACAAAATTCTCTGTTTTCAGGGAGTGATTTGTCTCTGGAATGAACTAATTTGAGGTTGCTGAAGTAGGAGATTTTCTTTCTTCCCAAAGTGTTGACCTTTCATTAAAGATATGATGGCAGGTTATCTCCTCTAGAAACAGAAATTTAGATGTTAAGGAAAACAATTTGATTTACGTTAAATAGTTCCATCTTTTAAAACACAACATACAATATAAACTGAGATTAGGTCTAAAGTGAAAATGTCAACAAAAATGTCACTATTAAGTGGTGAAAACATAGTTTGTGGTCCTGCAGAAGTTATAAGCTTTGTAATATGCACAGTGGGCTGTGCATACGTAAACATCTGCAGGCTTTTGGCCTGCTAGGTGTAAATCAAGGCAATCAGTATTGGGTATGACCAGATTGATAGGTATAATTCACCATACGGTGAACTGCCAGCATACGACACAGCACTGTTGCTTGTAAAACAAAGTTCATTGTCAAAATGAAAGTTCTAGAAGATAAAAAATAGAAGCAATAAAAAGCTTTTCTAATATAGCACCCATGGTGCTCTTTTTTCTCAAATCCTTAGAAAAAAAATCACAGATCAGAAGGGAAAAAAATGCCAAAAAATGCCACTCTAATTTTTCTCAGTATTCCAAAGTGTTCAGATCAATTCAAGTCCTCTTCCTCAGAAAAAGGGCAAGCGTATCTTGCGAAACTGGCTTTAGATTAATCACACTGAACAAGATTAGACATGTTAAAAAGAAAATTTATATGTGAGTTCCAACATACTAAGCAACCTATATGGACAAGCTTATCACAGAACACCTCATGATGGTAAAATTAGGAAAAAGATAAGATAAGGAATGAAGAAACACAAGAAACTATCCAGAAAGTAGTAGGGGAAGCAGTCATGCATGCATAAAACTGGTTTTTGTATACATTTTTGGTTTGGATACATCTTTTGGAAAGTAATGTTTTTGGTTGTTTGTTTGACGATCTAGTCTGTAGAGTGAGCTGTCTCTTAGGACTTTGTATTTTGGCTCTGCTGGCATCAAAAATAGTGCCAAATGTTTAAAGAGCTTGAAGACTACATGAGGAAAGCAGTTTGTGGGTTATCTGACATGGTAGAGTGGAGTGGATTTTGGCTTACTGAAGTCACGGAGTGACAGAATTGTCAGGGTTGGAAGAGACCTCAAGGATCATCTAGTTCCAACCCTCCTGTCAACAGCAGAACTTGCTAATGGTTTCAGATGAAGTTTAGTTTCAACTTTGATTTTTCTACAGCCCTCTCAAGATGTAGAACGGAAAATTCAATTGTACTTGAAAAACTTTTTAATATCCAGGGAAGGAGAAAGAAGGGATAAATATTTTCCATGAGGAACTGAATGTTACAGCCTCAAAACTCTAAACAAAATGTGGAGATTTTTTGTTTTGCTTGTGGCTTTGGATTTTGGTCTTGTTTTCTTCTTGTTGGGTTTTGTTTGTCTGGGTTGGTTTTGGGGGGGTTAAATGCCTGCTTTATTCTGCTCATATTTTCGAGCAGGATTAGAGAAATAAGAGAACTGTTTTTAATGGACAGATTTAAAACATAGCTGCAAAAAAAGATAGACTTTTTAATTGACATTTAAATCAGGAAACATAACAATTAAATGTAGCTATGTTGAAATTCATGGAAAGGACTTCAGTTACCTGAAATGCTGAAACAGGGACTGCTAAAACTGACAACAGGTTATATTTTCTGCCAGATATAAATCTGGCTCAGTTCTGCCCATTTGGCTTTTTTTCAGTCTTCATTTAAAACACACTGAAGTGCTTTTTGTAATCATCTAAACCACCTGAATGTTGTTTTGTTGGACTGTTTCTAAGCATGCAAGCACCATCTTTGAGGGTGAGACACAGTGTAGCCTTTTAGAGGTTAGGCAGTCATGTGCTTCGCACTGTTTATGCTATTACCAGTAATTTGTTTCAAGAAAAACTATGCTTTTGTCTGATGTGCACATAAATAATGCCAGGAGTGCAGGTTTGCACCAAGAAGAAGCTGGTATTGGGTGGCTTTAACTTTCAGTTATTTATTCATTATTTACCTGGTCTGAGTTTTTAGCAGAGTCCTAAAAGTAGAAAAATATGTAAAGAGGAGTTTCAGAGCTCTCAGCAGTGTAAGCAAAGTTACTATAAGAACTGCAATAGCAGATATTAGAAGTGGGTTATGTTGTGAATTAGAAGTGCCATATTAGCCAGGAGCGTTCCTCATGTCCTGAGTCCATCTTTGGTGGCAGCTACAGCAGCAGGGCCAGCTAAGCATGAGGATGTGCAAATGAGATCAGCTGCTTAGATACCACCTTTGCTGCACAGCTGGTGGACATTGCCACTGGGAGAAGACACAATCAAGGTGGGTAGCAATGTCATAGCTGTCCTTTATTGAGAAAATGTTCCTGTCTGATTTTCCTGTTTCAAAAACCTGTTCCTGCCATAATGATCACACATGGTTTCCAGAAATCCACTGGCATAAACTGAGCAAGAGAGTAGCAGTATTGGTAGTCAAATACTTTTAATAGTGCATTCTTAAAGCCATTCTTTAAACTTTCATGTTCTTAGGAACGTGTACTTTTATAAAGTGTGTGTGTGTGTGTGTACTTAGTGATATCTACAGTGACTTCATGGTTTGGGGAGTTTAACTCTGTATTCTTGTCATGTAGGAACACAGAAGAGAGGGTGAGCCTGCTTATGCACATTTCTCATCTGCCACGTAACTCAGCTGTAGGATTCACTTGCAGTACACACTGGCATTAAGAACACTAAAGTGGAAGTAGGTAGCATGGTTAATAGCAGTCGTAAAGATGTTACCAGTCAAGCTTCAGGCAGGTGGCTTGTGATGTTTGGTTTTGCTTAGTTGTATGGAATGTATCTAGTACATTTTGCTCTGGCCCGTTACCAGGTTAAATGAATAGTAGCAGGAGTGAGGCTGTTCACCCTATATTTGTTCTATGATTATAGCTTGAGATACGGAGTCTTGTTTATTGTCCTAGAAAGGCAAAACTCAAACAAACAAAAATTGAATCCTGCAAAGAATGAAGATACACAGAAGTGATTTTCAGGTTATATAGAAGGAGTAATGCCTGTCATTACAGACCAACAGCACTATTTTAAAGGTTTTTCCACCTATATATTTGGCACTGTGGTTTCACTTTTACTCACTACACTGGCAATGCCCACTGGCTTAGTGTTTCAGTGTTTCCTTTTCACTTCATTTTCTCAAAACCAGCCAATTGTAAGGTTTTCCCTCCCCCCAACCCCTCCAAGGCTTTTGAAATCTTTCAATGGAGGGGAAAAAAAAAACACAAAATCAAACTTAACAAGCAAAAGAAAATATTTTCTAAATCATAGAATCAATCAGGTTGGAAGAGACCTCCAATATCATCCAGTCCAATCTAGCACCCAACCCTAGCCAATCAACTAGACCATGGCACTAATTGTCCTGAAGAAAATAATATCACTATTTCACTATGCAGTATGTAAAAGAAAACAAATATAAACACTATTTGGGATTACTACATCTATTTGCCCTGTCCATCCTTTCATGCTCAGCTACTGTGCTGACTAATCTGGTACTCAGTTCTCTTCAGTCTTAAATATTTTTTTAAATACTTTTTAGCAGGCTGCTGGCATGAAGTGATATTAAAAAAAATGTTTAGAAGAAGTCTATGTATTATGAGTATTCCTCTGCTTCTCTTCAAAGCAAAGCAATTCAGTTTTGCACTGTGATCATACTTAAGGAGGCAGAATCAAAAAGCACTGCATGAAGTATTTAATTGAAAGCTTGGGCAATAATCTTGTGGACACTTAAAGGAACAGAAGGTTTCAGCTGAACATGAGGAGAGACTTCTTTACAGTGAGGGTGACAGAGCACTGGAACAAGCTGCCTGGAGAGGTTGTGGAGACTTTCAAAACCCACATAGATGCATTCCTGTGTGCTACTCTAGGTGATCCTGCTTGGCAAGGGTGTTGGACTTGGTGATCTGTGGAGGATCTTTCCAATCTATGAAGTTCTATGATAATAGGCACATATCTAATAGTTAATATTTTTACCCTTCCAATCTATGAAGTTCTATGATAATAGGCACATATCTAATAGTTAATATTTTTTTACCCTTCCAGCCTCTGAAGTTCTATGATAATAGGCACATATCTAATAGTTAATACGTTTTACCCTTCCAACCTCTAAAGTTCTATGATAATAGGCACATATCTAATAGCTAATATTTTTTACCTGTAACTCCTATTCACACTTACATGTACCATATTTCATTTTAAAATACACATTACCTAAATGTTTATAGTCTAGATAATAGGTGCATTTTACAAACAACATTATACTATTTGGTGTCTCTCCAGAGAATTTGTGCTATTCATAGCAGTCAGGATTTTAGGCGATCTGATAGGCTGTCTGATCAACATTTAGCATATACTTTAAAACAAACATTAAAGCCTGTGCTAGTTTGAAGCTAGATAGAATGTTTTGGTGAGAATTAGATTACAGACTGTGAAAGGGAAACAATGATGTTGTCTACTTCACATATAGGCTTGCTGATATGTATAAGAACAAGAACACAAATATAGATAAGAGAGTCGCTCTCTGTCCAGGCTTTGTGGGCTTCATTCCTCTCTCTAACCTAACCCGCCGTCTTTGTGACTAATCCACCTGCTTCCTGACTCTCCTGGGCAGCCCTCCAATCTTCCTTGGGCACAAGGCAATGTCTGGGGTAAGGTAGAGAGGGTTGAGAGAAGGTGGAAAGGCAGTTGGGAGCCCCTCTTGGGGACTCAGGTTTCTGGGAGGGCTGTTGTGTTTCTGTATTACCTTTTAACTTGTATATTTCTGTATATACTGTAAATATCTGCTTGTATATTGTGCTAGGCTGTAAACATAAAGCTTCATTCCATTTCCAGAGCTGCTGAGTCTAGTCTGGGTGATTTTCTAAAGTGTGTGGGGGTAGTGGGGGGTGGGGGTGAATAACACCCAAACTGTCGCAAAGCCTTTGAGTTTTTGCTGTCCAGGAAAACAGCAGCTGTATTTTTAACCAACACCTGAATTACTAATGATAGGACAAGAGGAGATGCACTAGGGGAGGTTTAGGTTGGATGTTCAGAGGAAGTTCTTTACTGAGCAGGTGGTCAGACACTGGAACAGGCTGCCCAGGGAGGTGGTGGAGTCGCCATCCCCGGAGGTGTTAAAAGAAAGAGTGGATGTGGCACTTGAGGCTATGGTCTGGTGATTAAGGAAGTTGGGATGAAGGTTGGACTGGATGATCCTGGTGGTCCTTTCCAACCATAGTGATTCGTAGTGATTAGATGTTGTGCTGAGGGATTTGGTTTAGTCAAGGACTTGTCAGTGTGAAACTAATGACTGAACTTGATGATCTTGAATCTCTTTTCCAATCTAAGGAATTCTGTGATTCTGTGAACACAAGTCATTATGTTCTGAACTTCAGGGAAAAATACCTATATTTCCTGGCATATAACTAGATTACAAGGTGAATGTACATGTACCTCTCTAAGGAAATGCATTTGACTTAGTATAATTGTATAAAATATCTGACACCATGACAACTCTTAATTTACTAATGAAAATATACTAAGTTTAGGTTTAAGCACTCCTGGTGTTCTTTGTCCTAAAGAAGGCTATCTTAGTCAGGCAAAGTAAAAAGAAACTTATTAATTTATTTACTTTAATATCACACATAAGACAGGTTGCTGAACAATATTATTGAATTGGAGAGCTCTGGAGGGTAAAGAAAACAAATGCATGAGAACTTCTACAGTTACATATGAGGAGATGCTGAGGGAGCTGGGGTTGTTTAGCCTGGAGAAGAGGAGGCTCAGGGCTGACCTCACTGCTGTCTACAACTACCTGAAGGGAGGCTGTAGCCAGGTGGGGGTTGGTTTCTTCTCCCAGGCAACCAGCAACAGAACAAGGGGACACAGTCTCAAGTTGTGCCAGGGAAAGTATAGGCTGGATGTTAGGAGGAAGTTCTTGATAGAGTGATTGGCATTGGAATGGGCTGCCCAGGGAGGTGGTGGAGGCACCGTCCCTGGAGGTGTTGAAGAGAAGACTGGATGAGGCACTTAGTGCCATGGTCTAGTTGATTGGCTAGGACTGGGTGCTAGGTTGGACTGGATGATCTTGGAGGTTTCTTCCAACCTGGTTGATTCTATGATTCTATGATTAGATATATAATGTTTGCATGAACCTGCACACTCAAGATCATGCACTACTTGAAATTAAGAATATCTTTCTCCTGGGATGGTTGTTTCATAGCTGATAGTGCAAAAGTAAAAATATGTCTTTTTCTTCAAGAGATGACTTTTCAAATGTACTGAAGCAGTTGACGTACACATATAATCTAGTACAATTCTTCCTATTACTCAGCCATTACAGGAATAAGGACTAAGAGGTATAGTGGAGCTTAGAAATAAAGTTGTGAAGCTAATAAATTCCTCATCTTAGATCTGAATACTAAAGCTGGTGAAATTCTGATCCTTTGACATAACTTCCAGAATCCTTTTATTTCAGTTGGACCAGGAGACATAATCAGTGTGATTGATTTCATTGCTTTTACACTATATTCCAATTCCTTCATCTTTATTGTAGTATTTGTATTATGAATAAATACTAAAACCCTTAAAACTTGGACTCCTTAACTGACTTTTGACTCCTTACCTGAGTCTAATGTCTGTAATGAATTTAGGTTAGGATTGCAAGCATGTTTGCATAAGAAAATCCTCATGATACTGACAGGTTGGGCATGTTGTGTCTATTTTACTGATTTAAAGGTAGGGAGAATATAGCTTCCCTATCAAAATGGAAATCCAACTAGTCTATCATCCTCTGTGAGAAACCCACAGTGCGTTGCTATTTTGGAAACAGCTGATTTAAAGGACAAAACTTTTAAGAGACATTTTCTATACTTTAATAATTTCTTATATAATGTTTCATATGTTCACATTCTATAAACTTATACAACTTTTTACGTAGACCCAAAATCTAAACACCCAGCTCAACGTTTTCTCTGTCACAACAGGCTATTCTAAGTTGAACTTTAACATTGTATTTCCAGTTCAAAGGTTATTATTTCCTTGGTAATTGAGTTTTACTGGTTTTGCATGATTTGCATCAATTACAGTAATTAATGATAATATTACTCTGCTACGCATATCTTTTCTGTCACACAACAAAAAAGCTGAGCCACTGACAAACCATTGTGAGTATTGGAGAGGACAGGTAACATGAATAGCTTATGAAAATTGCTCTTAAGTTTCTCAGTGATACATTTTAATGGAAATAAATAATTAGAGCTGTTACTGCAGCAAAAGCAGGTTTACAACTCCATTTATTGCCGCTTTCCACATTGAAAAACCATTTAAATTTATCATAAACCAGAATACTTTGTCTGCCCAAGCTCTATATTGAATACTGATAGAGCTAGAATTAGAGAGACACAATGTATGTGTTTGCCATTTGTTTTTTTTCTCCACAGTGCTGTCTTGGAGGCTTAAGAAAGTAGCAGGTAAGACAGATATAATTGTGGCTTACACATAATCTTGCTGGATTAGCATATAGCAATAAAGGTGACGTGTATGCATTGTACATGTCTTGATCCTTATTTACATGTAACAAGCCTACCATGCCCAAGTATTTTCAAAGTAGTAATTTCTCTGACAGCACAGCCTTATAAAAACACTCATCTGCCTTTTAAAATCCAGAAAACCTACTGAATGTACCCACACAGCAAAAATGCTGCTTCAGTATAGCCAGATTTACACCTAGGTATATATTTACTTTTGAGTTTTGCAGTCTAAGGTGTCTTTTAATCCCTCCCCTTTGTAATATCGTAACATGAAAAGAGAGGCAAGTTGGACTATTTCTGTGTTGATGGAAGGTTGAAGAAAAGAAATTGAACATACAAAGATAATGAAGTAAAACAGAATGTAAGTGAGGTGGCTGAGGAGATAAGGAAAGGGTACAGGATCTGCGCAGCTGTCTGACTGAGAGTAATTAGGGTAAAGGAGACAGGTAGCAAGGTAAAGCAGATGCTCACAGTCAAGATTTTAAATAGGTAGTGAAAGTTAAATTGAAGTTATCCATGCAAGTCCAGAGCTGTGTTTTCTTTTTTGAGTCAGTTCACTTTTTTTTTTTGCCATTTTTGGGGGGTGTTATGAAGAAGAATCTCTTTTTATCAGTGTGGGCCAAGGTGAGTTGCCCTTTGGACACAGAATAGCCAACCAGAATGGCAGTTAGCCAAAGCTTACCATAGTAGGCAAAGATATAGGCTTGCTTTACCCAAATCTGGGAAAAGCACAGGCCTTGCACAAGGCAGGCACGAGCTAAGTGTGTGTACCTTGTTCACCACAGGACCAAGACAAGTCTGGGCAGGCCAGAGTCCTTAGGCCTAGTGGCTCCAGCTTCTTTTGCCTTTCCCAGGGTTGCTTCTCCCACGGGCAGAAAAACCTGCCTAGGCAAGCCAGGACATGTATTAAGCCTATTTTGGGCCCATTGGGCACACCAGGACAAGGGGAACAGAATATATCACCCCTGGATCCAGAAAGGGTATGAAATGCCATTCATTTAAAGAATTCTTTCTTACATCTACTCCACAGCTTCTCTAAAATTTGCTAAGCTGCTACATGCTAGGCTGTGTCAGGAGACTTTAGGTCTTGATTACATTTTTCTGGTGTTCAGATATAAAATCATCATAGTATCATTAGCTATGGTTCATCTTCTTAATCTTCACCTGGGTTCCTTCTGCTGCTTTAAGTTTGTAAAACATATTTTGTGTCATTGTTGTATACAGGAGAAAAACTTTTCAGAAGAAAAACTATTGTGTGTAAACATTTCTGAAGCAGGATCTGGTGGCTAGAGCCAAACATGATGGAAGCAGGTGCTAGATAAGCTTTCCCATACAGCTCTGCCAACAGAATTCACTTCAGTCCAGCCAAGCTCTTGTCATCTCATTACTAGCTGTCTCCTTGGGCAGCCTGACAATTGGGCCAGCATTCTTTTATGTTGATAAAGAGGGAATTGGACTAGACTGAACTCCTTTAACTTATTTTACTTGAGAAACTCATTAATCTGAATTTTCAAAGCAGCAGTAGACTTTAAATGCCTTGAGCCCTGCTTCCATATACCCTGCCCTTCATCTGAGATATCTGGTTTAGCTTATGACAGAGGCCTTGATCCTTCCTTGGTGTGTGGGAAGACACAGAGAGGTCTGTCTGTCTCTGTCTCCTATGTGGACTGCTTTGTCTCCTACTGTTTCTCAAGCTTTGTCTCCTGCTTCATCTGGCTGGGCTCCCAGGTCCACCTCCTCACTGTGTCTGGGATCATAGAATCATGGAATGGTCTGGGCCAGAAGGGACCTCTAGACGTAGGTAGGGTGACCTACCACGTTCAGACTCTGTGGAATGGTACTATTTGGTGAGGGCATGACCTGTGCTGCTGTCATCCCTGGCTCCTACTTGTCCTGCTATCCCAGGACCTTTACAGGCATTGTGATCTAGAAAAATGGAAGGAACTTTCTACAGACACATAATTGCAGTATTTAATTTAATTTGCAATCCCTTTGCTAATTTTGAATCCAGAAATTGAAGTGACCAACTTAGCATCACAAAATAGCCCTGTGGCTCAGGGCAGAAATACAACCCTATTCCTCTTGTTCCCCACTTGCTCCATTGGTAAAATGGATTTGTATGACAAGACAGACAATTACAAGCTGTTAGTTTGGCTTCTTTTTTATACATGGTACTGAGAACTCATTTGTTATCTGTCTAGTTCAAGTTACTTGTATTCATATCTCCTGGGAAAACAGGCTTTGTAAAGAAGGAAGAATATTTCTATCAGGCTTGGTCGTATGTTTCATTGCCTTTCATATAAAATGAACTCAGTCTTTCCTCTTCAAACCCTTGTAAAATCTAAAAAAGCAACTGTTACAAGAAAAATATCTTAGGTATTTACTGTTAAGACAAACTTGTGTTTTGGCTGTGGAAAGACACAGTCTCTAACATTCATATTCTGTCCCCTTTTTCTCTGGCAATACTTGCTTCCTTGCAGCACAGTTCCTTTAAATTTGGTGCATTTTGTGCTTTGCCATAATTATGTCCTCCAGAAATTAAAAGCCTTGGAATCAAAATATGCAATTTTTGCTTGGTCTTACTTGCTTAAAATGTCAATCAAATATCAGGGCAGTACTTAACAGCTTGAGATTTTGACATTGCTGCATGTGCCTTCTTGGTCTCACCTTTTGACGTGCTTAGTCCTTGCAACAAAAAGAAAACAACGAAATCAAACTAATCTCCATGTTTATATGACCTCTCTATATCCCTCTTGTCAACATCACTGAAGAGACCAGTGCTTCATAACCGAATTCACTTTCACTCTCTGTAAACTTCTGCATTATTTGATTAAGAAAAGAGCTGAAAAATCTCCAATGGTAGTAATTTCACACCTGCTATCCCAATCCAAAGTTTGTTAATTAGCACAAAAACAATGTTTCCAAACTCAAGTGCTCAGAAGTGCACTGTGCAGTCTCTAGCAGGTGTTCATCACAGGAGGTGCATAATGGTATTTCTTAACTAGATTCTTTAAAACCATTATATTTTGAACTATCTCACCATTATTAATTTCATTTCTGATGGTACAATTTACTGCAGCTCGTATGAACCTGTGCCAAAAGAGATGTAAATGCTCTCAGTTCTTTTTGTCGTTTTTTTTCCTGAAGATTTAATTTTTAATCAAAACTGTCCTTCATAAACCTTGTCAGTCTTCCATTCCCAGAGGCCTCATCTTAAGTCCACTGAACTCAAAATGAAAATGTTTCACTGCAAGTGCTTTGAATCAGCCTTCAAGCGCTACTTTTAATGTGGAAAAACAACTAAACATCAAGACTCTTTCCCTTTTCTTTTCTCTTCTTTTTTTTCAAACAGCCCTGCAGTTGGTTTGAATAATGTAAATTCACTGAGCCCATAGAATGCCTTCTTGAATGCAGTTATATGTCATGTAACTAAAGAGCAGTTGTTTCTATCATGGCAGAAAACAACCTTCAGTGGAGCTCTGCTGTTCTGCATTGAACTCTTGGAAGTAATGCTGGTATTTTAACAGCATTTTATTGTAGACTTAGAAGAGCAGGAAAAGTAGGAGAGTTGGTTGTTTGTTTTTTTTTGTCATTGTTGTTTTGGTTATTTTTGGGGGGGGGGGAGGAGAGGTGTTTTGTTTTGTTAAAATAAACAAACAAACAACAAGCCAAGCAATAAAAAACCCAAACATTAGGAAGTTCTTAATGGAAAGAATGATTGCCCATTGGAATGGGCTGCTCGGGGAGGTGCTGGAGTCAGTATCCTTGGAGGTCATAGAATCATAGAATCAACCAGGTTGGAAGAGACCTCCAAGATCATCCAGTCCAACCTAGCACCCAGCCCTGTCCAATCAACTAGACCATGGCACTAAGTGCCTCATCCGGTCTTTTGTTGAACACCTCCAGAGACAGTGACTCTGCCACCTTCTTGGGCAGCCCATTCCAGTGGCAAATCACTCTCTGTGGTTGTGTGTTAAGGTGTAAAAGGTGTTTAAGAGGAAGATGGATGAGGCACTTAGTGCCATGGTTTAGTTAATTATAAGAGCTAGGCAATAATTTGGACTTGATGATCTTAGAGGTCTTTTCCAACCTGGTTAATTCTGTGATTCTGTGAAACAATCTTTGGAGTTGCTTATAGGCTCTGACTAAAATCCCTGCACTCCGCTTAAAAACCATGGCACACCACTATGGTACAATCTCTGTTGCAGCACAGCTGAACTGCAGTTATCTTTCATGCCACAAATTAACTTGGAGCAGCTGTCATGCTAGAACCATGTTCCATGGAGAAAGCCTTGCATTTAAAAGTATGAATAAGTAAGATTCAGTGCATTTGCAGATACTGTTATACCAAGATGATGTCAGATAAATCCAATCCATATCCAGTTCATAAAAGTTTTTCATGGTCCCAGCAACTAGTGAGCAGCTGGCTTATGCAGTCTTTCTTTATGCAATTTTTATCCAAATCGTTTTTTCAGGTCTAGTTCCATTACATGGGAATGCATTCAAGAGGAGTCCACAGCACACAAAAAAAAACTGGGACAGTGAGACAGGGAAGGCAGTGAAAAAACATTCAGAACAAAACTAAGATGTAAATGTAATGTAAGATGTAAATGTAATGTAAGATGTAAATACTTTGCCTTCCTTTTATGTCCAAAAGAGTATATAATTACCACATGTTCTGTTAGAAGCCTCCTGCCGCTCAGTTGCCTACTCACAAAGTTATGGTCGGTATCATGTAGCACTACTTACTCCACACCAGCATCTCTTGCTGGAAGAAAGTAGAAAAATAAAATTGAAACATCTAGCAAGACTCCTGAAATCATAGTAACAAAGAAAGTACCTTTAAAGGTCTCTACTGAGGTGACTGTTGTGCTTAAAAGGGAGAAATACTGCTGGCATCTGCAAGATGAATTGATCTGCGTTTCAAGGGCAGAACTACCTATCCTCTGTTATTTTGTGCTGAGATCAATGTTCAGCGTAGCTGGTAACAGTATTAGGCAGAAACCAATTTTAGTGTTAAGAGCATTCTTCTTTTTAACTGTTGAGTTTTAAAGACAGTAGAGATTGGGTTGTTAAGAAGGTAATGACGACTCTTTTATCAACTGTTTAACATGAATTGAAATGTAGAATTTCTCTGTTTAACTAAAATAATATCTTGCTAAACTGATGGTGGGGGAAAGAACCTTGAAAATGCCAGTGTCTGCCTGTAGATATCCTGCTGTCAGCCCTCCAGCAAAACATAATGTGCATTCTGTTAGAATGATCCGCAATGAACTGTATGTGGAATATCTTCAAAATATTGATTGTTCTCCTGTCAAATGTGGTCTTGCTCTGCTTAATTCTCGTTTGGAGCTCTTTCATACCATTAGAGGAGTCTATTCTATAACAAGTGATAAACTTTAAATTGGAAGACAGTTTTTTGGAGTTATTTTTCACAGACTGGTCTTGAAATTCTGTGATGAAAGGTCTGATTCAGATTGGAATTGTCAATTGACTTGGAAAGGGAATATCAAGTTCATATAGGCTGGTATAAACATTTGCACCTTGACAATGTTATTACAAATACCAACCAGCCCTCTATCTTTTTATTTGCTCTGTTATTTCACTTAGCAAATTGATGAAGTATTGGTAGTAGTGACCAGAGAAGAATGGCTTGGTTTTAGCTGGCTCTCAAAATCAAGGCTTCGCTGTTGTAACAGGCTACTGAACCTGGATTTCTTGGTTTTAAGAATTGATTTCCATTAGGAGCACTTACAGAACTAAAAACATTTCTAACGATAAATCTTTCCTCGGTGAAGATAAGCTGATTGCCTCAGGTTTAGAAAGCAAATCCTCCTGTTTTAACATGGACTTACTGAGAGATCAGTGCTGGCTTTCTTATGCGGGGCTTCTGTTCTCTTGCTTTTGTGTGGCTAATAGCTGATTGTCCCCGATCCTGACTGGTGGCGATTGCTGGATGTTGCTAGTGTAGATATGAAACAATTGCTTTTGTTTGATGCTTTATCTGGTGGCATTTTTAGAACTGGAAATACATGCCTTCCTGGTTCGCTTTCATGTATACAGAAAGAGGTAATGTTCCTTTTGGGGTCTGCTACAAATCATATTCTCAGATGATACTGTAGGATGTACAGAACACCCACAGTGTCTTACATCTCTTAGATTTGAATTCAGGATTTTAGAGGTCAATAAGGAGGAATCACAAACGCTTTGTAGAGACAGTCTTGCATCTTAGGATCTTTTATGTGTGCAGGTTAGTTTTGAAGTCGATTTAATGTGCGATAGAGAGAGAGGGAAACCTGACCTAGTTACAGAAGAACAAAGAAGGAATTCAAAGAGCTCTTCATGTTGCTTCCTGGGTCTAACGCTTACGTTTGAGGATGTGACTTGCTTGAAGCAATTAGTTTTAACAACCTGGAATCCAGAATAATGCTGCCAGCCTGACACAGGTGATTATTTGTAACTCTGAATATTAGGCAATGAGAAAGTCTTAGGAGTAAGCCTAATGGTACAAATTACTGCTCCCAGAGAGGGCTCTTGAAATTTAATCCTTGATATTCTTGTCAAATACCATTTTCCTCATCATTTGTTACTTTTTTCTTATCCTATGCCCATCTACTTTTCACATTCTTCAGTATAATAACCTCTTCAATATCCTATTCCATTCAGTAGACTTTTGATTTTATGAGGAAGGCCAAGAACTTCTATGTGTGAATAACTTCAGATATGTAGAAAAAATATTTTCATGCCATAAAAAGTTGCAAGAGAATACACCAGAGCTGGAACAGATTACTGATTTCTTTAAAGCCTTCCACTGAAATGAACATCTCTTGATGCAATGTAAGCGAGTGTAACTGTTGGGACAACTACCATACTTTAGAAAATCCTTTTGCCTGCTGTGACTCACAAATGGGCTTGGCTTGGAGTAGAGATGGTTTATGAATGCGAGGTGCTGCCTTCTCTTTTGTTGTGCATTCAAGGATGTGTTTTTCTGCAAGAGTTGAAGATAGAAGCTGATGTTCAGGGCTAGTGTAAAGAAAACTGAATTTAATGGAGATAAATGCAAAAGAATGAGTTCCTAGGAAAGTCACAAAAAGGAGAAAGAGCTAGAACACAATGTCTACATAAAGCCCTGAGCAGAAAAAGCCTTGAGGTGTCAGCACTTCACAGAAGGAACAGGGTATTGGCATGCATCCCAGACACATAAAAAACAAAATTAAAGAAATTACAAGGCAACAGTTAGGTCTCAGCAAGAGTATTGCATGCACTGAAAGCCATGTGAGAAAAGCTGCAATTGTTTATGGTAGGTTGAAATACTATCTAACCAGTAAGCTATTTGGCTCAATGACTTAAATTATGAGCACTGCATAAATATACATTTTTTTTCTGGAAATAGTGGTGGGGAAAGCCTTGGAATCTCAGTATATCAATTGCACATGTATGCTGTGAATTGCTGCTCCACTACAAAGGGCCTTGACTGCTGGCAGTGAGATGCCAAAGTACGTTTGAAAGTCTGAGCTCCCACGCATCAGATTCATAGGAATTTTCTGCCTTTCAAGGTGGGTGACTTTTAAAGACACCTTTCTACAAACTCACTGAGAGTATCCCCATTTAAGCATATATCCAAAGAACCTTATACAAGGCAACAAAGGGAAGTGTAAATTTTTCCATCTGCAGAGAAAATAATCCCTTGCCATCCCTTGCCACATGCTGGGGGCTGACCACTTGGAAAGTACTTTTGCAGAAGTGGACAAATTGAAAAGGAATCAGCAATGGGTCCTTGCATAAAAAAAAGGCTAACTATCCTGGACTGTGTTAGGAGGAGTGCTGTCAGGACGTTGAGGGCTATGTTCCTTTTCTACACAGCATTTGTGGGACCCCACCTACAGTATTGTGGCTAGTTCTGGGCTCAAAAGCACAGGAGAGCTGCATCCAGTAGAGAGAGTCCAGATATGAAGAATGTCAAAGTCATTTGCCTGGGAAAGTTTTCACAGTGAGGCCGTTGTCAATCATCAACATTAAAAGCAAGAAATAGGGAAAACAGCAGCCTTTTGAGGAAAATACATCCAACAGACATCCAACACAGAGGCAGAAGGCTGCACCCAGGGTGGAATTTCTATGTGTAAAAAGCAAGCTCCCAGCTAGGACTCTGATGCTTCAACCACCTGGAGGGTTATCCTGCTCTCTTGAGTTCATAGATATAGGCTGGGGACAGAGTGGCTGGAGAGCAGCCAGGAAGAAAGGGTCCTGGGGCTACTGGTAGATAGTAGCTGAAGATGTGCCAGTAGTGTGCCCAGGTGGCCAGGAGAGCCAATGGCATCCTGGCCTGCATCAGGAAGAGTGTGGCCAGTAGGACAAGCGAGGTTATTCTTCCCCTGTACTAAACACTGGTCAGGCCACACCTTGAGTACTGTGTCCAGTTCTGGGCCCCTCAGTTCAGGAGAGATGTTGAGGTGCTGGAACGTGTCCAGAGAACGGTGACAACACTGCTGAAAGGCCTGGAACACAAACCCTATGAGGAGAGGCTGAGGGAGCTGGAGGTGTTTAGCCTGGAGAAGAGGAGGCTCAGGGGGGACCTCATTGCTGTCTACAACTACCTGAAGGGAGGCTGTAGCCAGGTGGGGTTGGTCTCTTCTCCCAGGCAACCAGCAATAGAACAAGGGGACACAGTCTCAAGTTGTGCCAGGGGAGGTATAGGCTGGATGTTGTTAGGAAGGAGTTGGCAGAGAGAGTGATTTCCCATTGGAATGGGCTGCCCAGGGAGGTGGTGGAGTCACCGTCCCTGGAGGTATTCAAGAAAAGCCTGGATGAGACACTTAGTGCCATGGTCTAGTTGATTGGATAGGGCTGGGTGCTAGGTAGGGCTGGATGATCTTGGGGGTCTCTTCCAACCTGGTTGATTCTATGATTCTATGATTACAATGCAACTGGAGGTCTTTATTGCTACCATCTCTTATAGTGATCTTGCTTAGTAAATGATCAGAGATTTTTGGCAGTGGTGTGGTTCTGCCCTTGTAACTATCTCAGCCCAAACTTCCTGCATGTCAGACAGCTTGCTGACAGAACTGTAACTCGAGACTAAACACTGTCGTACTGTGTGTGCAGTGTTCACACTGGAGAAATTTAGTTGCACCGGATATTTATTTGCCTCAGTCTATGAAGTCAGTTCACACGTGGGTTTAACAACAAAATATGGCTACACAATTAAGTGCTCCTGAAAGCATTTTAGAAGTATGCTGTTGTGTCTAGCACAGCAGGTCAAATTTTCTTTTGTTAGCCTACAATTTTTATTTAATTTTGAATTTGTTATTTTTTAGGCCATGACTGACAGCTTTAAAAACATGATATAATATAATGAAAGCAGGTGTATTATGTGTAATATGAATATATTTAAGCTTTCCTTTTCATAGCAATTCTCTGTTCATAATTATGTCACAGGCACACATTACAGAATAGATCGGAACAAACAGAACTCTGCTGATTCCAGTAAGTTATTTTTGTCATGTTATGCTTATAAAAACAAATGAGAGATTTTTGGAAAAGACCATTCACATTCTAAGAAGAAAGGGGTAGAATGTAATTCATAGAATCATAGAATCAACCAGGTTGGAAGAGACCTCCAAGATCATCCAGTCCAACCTAGCACTCAGCCCTGCCAGTCAACTAGACCATGGCACTGAGTGCCTCATCCAGTCTTTTCTTGAACACGTCCAGGGACGGTGCCTCCACCACCTCCCTGGGCAGCCCATTCCAATGGGAAATCACTCTCTCTGTGAAGAACTTCTCCCTAACATCCAGCCTATACCTACCCCAGCACAACTTTTTCACAAGTCAGGCTTACCTATTAAGACAGAGACGAAAACTTTAAATGCCAATCATTTACAGAATCACAGAATCAAGCAGGTCTTTGAGATCATCATGTCCAAACTATTGCCCAACATAATCTAATCAACTATATCACTAGGTAGTGTACATCCAGTCTCTTTTTAAACACTTCCAGGGTCGGGGACACCACCATCTCCCTGAGCAGCGCAGTCCAATGGCCTATTTAGAAACTACTTGATACATCATAAAAATCTTCATTAAGAATTATTCTAGTTTTCTATTTACAAAGCTTATATATGTAAAAACCACTTCAGTTTCCTCTGAAGCACTAATGTTTTTTCCTTTGTTTCAAGCCCAAATGAAAGGAAAGGAGGAGAGGCTGGGAGAGGCAGAAATCTCCCGTATTTATGTTCTTCAGTGTTTACAAATTCACATGGGGTATTTCAACATGAGTGAGCAGTTTTTCCCACATAACATTATGGGAGAGGGGTGGAAAGGGCTGGGACAGGGGGAAAAAATAAACACTGTTTAATAAATGAATAAATAGGTAGGAAGATAGAGAAATAAAAGTGAGATTTGGACTAGATGACCTTTGGATGTCCCTTCCAACCCAGATCATTCTATGATGATTCTGTGATTCTACTCATATTTTTTTAGTTTAATTTTTACAAATATTTTTTCATCTTAATTTATAAACAGCTTTATCAATATTAAAAAAAAAAAAAAAAAGTCATGTTCATTCTTCTATCATAGAATTATAGAATTCACCAGGTTGGAAGAGACCTCCAAGATCATTCAGTCCAACCTAGCACCCAGCCATAGCCAATCAACTAGACAATAGAATCATAGAATCAACCAGGTTGGAAGAGACCTCCAAGATCATCCAGTCCAACCTAGCACCCAGCCCTATCCAGTCAACTAGACCATAGCACTGAGTGCCTCATCCAGGCTTTTCTTGAAGACCCCCAGGGACGGTGCCTCCACCACCTCCCTGGGCAGCCCATTCCAATGGGAAATCACTCTCTCTGTGAAGAACTTCCCCCTAACATCCAGCCTATACCTACCCCGGCACAACTTGAGACTATGTCCCCTTGTTCTATTGCTGGTTGCCTGGGAGAAGAGGCCACCCCCCACCTGGCTACAATGTCCCTTCAGGTAGTTGTAGACAGTAATAAGATCACCCCTGAGCCTCCTCTTCTCCAGGCTAAACAACCTCAGCTCCCTCAGCCTCTCCTCATAGGGTTTATGCTCCAGGCCCTTCAGCTTTATCGCCATTCTCTGGACACTAGGTGCCTCATCCAGGCTTTTCTTGATCACCTCCAGGGACGGTGACTCCACCACTTCCCTGGGCAGCCCATTCCAACACCAATCACTCTCTCTGAGAAGAACTTCCTCTTAACATCCAGCCTAGACCCCCCCCCAGCACAACTTGAGACAATGTCCCCTTCTTCTGCTGCTGCTTGCCTGGGAGAAGAGACCAATCCCACCTGGCTACAGCCTCCCTTCAGGTAGTTGCAGACAGCATTGAGGACCCTCCTGAGCATCCCCTTCTCCAGGCTAAACATTCCCTTAGCCTCTCCTTATGGGGCTGTGTTCCAGGCCTCTCACCAGCTTCGTTGCCCTTCTCTGGACACGTTCCAGTATCTCAACATCTCTCTTGAATTGAGGGGCCCAGAACTGGACAGAGTTTTGGACTCAGGGTATTGATTTTGCTTCTAGTGTGTTTTACTCTGATTAAAAAAAAAAAACCAAACAAAAACTTTTATTAGAAGTTATCTCATTAAATAAATTATTGGAAATTACAACAATAAAAAATCCATAGCATTTTGCATATCCACCGTTGCTCTCAATAACAAGTCAATAGAATGAAAACTATGTATAATATGAAATCATCTGTGCCTATAGACCCTAGCAAGGCCTACAAGTGTCTTCAGGTCACCTTCTGGTTTAATCAGAATTAACTTCAAACAAATACCACGGGAATATAAAAGTAATCATTACAGTTGACCTTTGTGTAATTTCATTTCCCGATGACTTTTTATTCCTTCAATTCTAACTATGCAATTAATAGCGAAAAAAAGATAAAGGGCAATTGGTTTCCTGCAGGTAACCCAAGGTCAGAATTTGGGGCAAATTAGATAATGAATAAAGTCCCAAAAGCAGATCCACAGTGGAAATGGAATTTATGAACTAATAAAGAGACATTCTGTGGTGGTTTGGGTGTTCCCTGCCCCCCACACACTCTTTGAAATCACCCAGACTAGACTCAGCCAGCTCTGGAAATTGAATGAAGCTTATTATGTACAGCTTAGCACAGTATACAAGCAGATATTTACAGTATATACAGTTATATACAAAAATATACAAGATAAAAGCTAATACACAAACACAACTCCCCTCCCAGAAACCTGAGTCCCCAGGAGGGGCTCTCAACTGCCCCTTCACTTTCCCCCCTAAACCTCTCAAACTTACCCCATTCCCAAGGGAGAATGCATGTTCAGCCAGGGGGTTAGGAAGCAAAGTGGATTAGCCCAAAATGGAGGGTCAGGTTAGAGAATAAGATGCAGCTCAGCCAGCAGCCCAAGTGAGAGTGGTTATCTATGGTTTTATTTATTTCTCCTATACATCTCAGCAAGCCTATGAGGGAAGCAGACATCACCACTGTTTTCCTTTCACAGCCTGTAATGTAATTCTTCTCACCAAAGCATTCTAGCTAGCTTCAAACTAGCACACATTCCTAACAATTTGCAGAGATACCAGAGGTACTGGGGAAAAACAGCAGCCTTTCAGATAAAGCTACTGACAATATTAGAAGGCAAAACCGACAATTTAAGCCCATCTTCACAGAAACAAAGCCTGCAGACTCGTTTTGAAATGTTCCTGCTTGTTCTAACTTCAGATGTTCCATGTATGTGGTTCTGGATTGTTTGTAAAATCACAATTGAACTTCAAGAATTGAGCATGTTTGTAACAAACCACAGTTAATACGGTTTTTAAAAAACACCCAAATCAACATGTTAGATATCATCAAGGTCTGTGACTTGCAGCTACAAATTCTATGCAATGGATAATTTCCTTATGTAAGGTAAGCAGGGATAACTAAAATTACTTAACGAGTCATAGGAAATAATGACCTCAGTTGTAAGTTATATCCCCATAGAAAAGTTTTGGAAAACACCATTTTGTTCACTACCTGAGTTTTTATTTCTGTGTATGTGGTGTTGTGTGGCTGTTTGTTTTTCAGAATATATTCCTTTTTGTGTGAGTACCAGGGTTTACCATGCGAAGATTTAGCTAGAAGTGGAGAGAGGAGTGACTAAGTGAAAAATAGAGGACAAGGTATGTAGTAAAATATGTGTACATGTCCAAGACAAAATAGTCTTCATCAAATTCCTAGCCCAGATGAAACAGAACAACTCAGGAATGTGTCCAGAGAAGGGTGACAAAGCTGGTGGGAGGTCTGGAACGCAGCCCTGTGAGGAGAGGCTGAGGGAGCTGGGGGTGTTTAGCCTGGAGAAGAGGAGGCTCAGGGGGGACCTCATTGCTGTCTACAACTATCTGAAGGGAAGTTGTAGCCAGGTGGAGGTTGGTTTATTCTCCCAGACAACCAGCAACAGAACAAGGGGACACAGTCTCAAGCTGTGCTGGGGGAGGTCTAGGCTGGATGTTAGGAGGAAGTTCTTCAGTATGAGAGTGATTAGCATTGGAATGGGCTGCTCAGGGAGGTAGTGGAGTCACTGTTCCTGAAGGTGTTCAAGAACAGCCTGGATGAGGCACTTAGTGCCATGGTCTAGTTGACTGGTTAGGGCTGGGTGCTAGGTTGGACTGGATGATCTTTGAGGTCTCTTCCAACCTGGTTGATTCTATGATTCTATTCTGTGATTCTAATATAACTCTATTGTCTTTAATGAAAATACATGAGTTTAACCCCCTGACTTAATTTTTGGAGCTGAAATATGACCACATGTGTTTAAGATTGATTTTCAGTGAAATGTACAAAAAGCTTGATATTTTGTTTCCATAATTATCCAATATTCCGTTTATTACAGCAAAGTTAACAGGATCAGAATACCATTTGTTTGCATGAAAATGTGGTACCCAGTCAAGTAAATTACTTAGGGCAAGCTGGTGGAAGTCTATCCAATTCTTCTCTCTTACCAGCAGAGGAGGTATCGGTGGGAAGTACAATTCTCTTATGATGATGTGATGTGGCACTGCTGTAAGTTAAATTCAAATACAAAACCAGGGATGAGTCTGCTTATTCAAGCCCTAAATCATTTCAGATTCAGTTCATAGTAGAATAGGCTGCCCAAGTGGAGTCAGTGTCCCTGGAGGTGTTCAGAAACAGTGTAGACATGGCACTCTGGGACATAGTTTAATAGCCATGGTGCTGTTAAGTGGACAGCTGGATTCACATCCTTTCCACCCAAAATGATTCTACAATTCTAAGTTATGTTATCAATTTCTGACAAATTATAGGATGGGAGGTTTCTTTCAAGTACCCAACACTTGGAGATGAACTGTTGCCCTTTTGTGTTTATGTCTATTAAGTATTTTATAGTGTGTCACTCTAATCCAAAGCAAAGAAAAGCCATGCCTAGTCCTAAATCCAGTTCTTTTTTCCTGCTGTGGAAAAGGTAGAATGCAGAAGGGATAAAAATCCCTCTATGTTGTCATAAGACCTGGAAATAATTTTTTTTCTTGGTCTTTATTCCTCACCCACCACTCTCTGACATCTGCACTGTCTAGAGTGCATTAACACATTTACTGCCTGAATGCTGTGCACCATAGGAAGCAGACCTTAATCAGCAATCAAATTATATACCAAATACATGCAAAGCAATTACATTACAGTAATGCAATATAATAAATTAAGGTCATATTGACTACAATGAATTTGAATAATTTAATAGCAATGAAAACCACTATCACATACCTATTGAAACATTCATTACAATGAATTCTTTAGGTTATGTAAAAAGCTTACCACTCAGGATGAATATTAATAGCCTCTGTTTCCCATGCAACTTTGAGAACAACTAGAAGTGAAGATTTTTTAATGATGGTCTTGATGTTATTTCAGTGAACATATAGTAAATAGATTTATACTGGCAATTATGAATTGCAGTAAGGCATAGTGTGCAGCATAGTTTCTAAGTTTAGATTGATACAAAATGTAATTTCTTTTTGAGAGTACCAATTTTTTTTCTAGTCTATTTCTATTTCTTTTGCTTTAAATAAAAAAGAACAGGCCCTACATCTGTCTCTATTTGACATTAATTAGCAAAAATCACAGCAGACCTTTGCTGACGTGCAGGAATTTGAATCTTGTTACCTTAGGAGCATTCTTTTACCACTTTCAAATTCTCTTGTTTAGTGAGATGTGGTGCATAAAATATATCAGTGCATCAGACTTGAGTGTATAAGAATATATATTGCCATTTAAAAAAAAATCTTAATTTAGATGCCATTTACAATTATTGGAATTCGAGTTATTTTCATTAGTGGATTGTTTTTCTTTGCATTTCCTTGTACTAGATACAACCTCCAAATGCCTAATGGTTGTAGAACAGTAAACATGAACAGAATCACAGAATCACAAGATCACAGAAATATTCCAGTTGGAAAAGACCCTCAGGATCATCAAGTCCAACCATTATCCCTGCTCTACACATTTCACTTTTAAACCATATCCTCCTCAAGCACCACATCCAAACTTTTAAACACAGTTGATGACTCAAACACCAGTTTAAAGGGGACGTTGAGATGCTTGATTGTGTCCAGAGAAGGGCGACGAGGCTGGTGAGAGGCCTTGAGCACAGCCCTACGAGGAGAGGCTGAGGGAGCTGGGATTGTTTAGCCTGGAGAAGAGGAGGCTCAGGGGTGACCTTATTGCTGTCTACAACTACCTGAGGAGTGGTTGTGGCCAGGAGGAGGTTGCTCTCTTCTCTCAGGTGGCCAGCACCAGAACAAGAGGACACAGCCTCAGGCTGAGCCAGGGGAAATTTAGGCTGGAGGTGAGGAGAAAGTTCTTCACTGAGAGAGTCATTGGACACTGGAATGGGCTGCCCGGGGAGGTGGTGGAGTCGCCGTCCCTGGGGCACTTCAAGGCAAGGTTGGACGTGGCACTTGGTGCCATGGTCTAGCCTTGAGCTCTGTGGTAAAGGGTTGGACTTGATGATCTGTGAGGTCTCTTCCAACCCTGATGATACTGTGATACCTCCCTGAGCAGCCAATTCCAACTCACAGCTAACAAGATGTGGAGTTCTGTGGGCTAGGAATACACAACAAATATTAAGCACCACTCCAGAAGCCTAAAGTGGGAAATAAGTAGGAGTGAAGAAAGTGAAAGTCATTTGGTCAATGCCACACAGTTAATTGATGCACAAATTAAGTGAGCTGAGGAATTCTGTAGCTGTGTCATTCACTAATATGCAACATTCATGAGTAAATCTGACTTGAAGTTCTCTGGCCAAATCCTCAAACACAAGTTTTCTTAAATCCAGAAGAGCATTTTGGCACAACTCGATGCGCCTCCTCAGCCCAGTGACTAAAGGGAACCCAAGCAAGATATAACAAAGAGGGGTTTGGTATTGTGACATAAATATTGGTCTGTTCTGGAGTTGACAAGTAGCAGCTTTAGCAAACTATGACATTTGGGATCTTGATAATTTTATTTTCTTAGTCACTTGAATATTGTGATTTTTTTTTCCTGCGGTGTATGTTAGGCTAAAACCGTGTGGTGGTTTGGGTGTTCTCTGCCCCCCACACTTTGGAAATAATCTAGACTAGACTCAGACGGCTCTATTTGAATGAAGCTTATATTTACAACTGGCATAATATACAAGCAGATATTTACAGTGTATACAGTTATAGACAGAAATATACAAGGTAAAAGGTAATGCAGAAACACAACAGCTCTCCCAGAAACCTGAGTCCCCAGGAGGGGCTCTCAACTGCCCCTTCACCTTCCCCCTACCCCTCTCAACCTTACCCCAGTCCCAAGGAAGAATGGAGGTTTGGCCAGGGAGTTAGGAAGTAAAGTGGATTAGTCCCAAAAAGGAGGGTGAGGTTAGAGAGATGCAGCTCAGCCAGCAGCCCAAGTGAGAGTGATTATCTAATGTTTTTATTTCTTGTTCCTATACATCTCAGCAAGCCTGTGAGCAAAGTCGACATCACCATTGTTTTCTTTCCACAGTCTGTAAGCTAGTTCTTCTCACCAAAACATTCCAGCTAGCTTCAAACTAGCACAAACCAAAGGGATATTTTTATTACTAACATCTCTATTTTATGAGTTAGAAAATAATTTGGGAAATTCTGATGTTTTCAGTTCACTGAAGAAAATGATTCCTACGTAGTCTTGAAGACCTGAGTACTTTTTTTCATTAAATATTTACTCAGTTTTTGGAATCTGCTCAGTGCTTTAAAATATAGACTGAAAGTGCTTCCTAATAAAAATGTTACTCAGAATAGGTTATTCTTTTTCATTCTGATATTCTGAATAATGTAGGTCATCACAGATGATACCAGGATACGATCTAATAGTAGATTGTCTGTCCCAAAATGGCTATTTCTCAGAAAGGAAATTATCTTCATGCAAGAACCTGATAGTCATGAAGCTAGAAGCTTATGTTTTAATTCGACCTGATGAAGTCAGTTTAAAGGTCAAAGTCCTCATATGAAGATATTTCCTTATACTGTGGTGACATATTTATGCAAATATAGCTGAAATGACAACTTCATTTTGCTGTGTTCTAGGAGTGACAAATGATAATAACTAGAGCATATTTTGCTTTGTTTTTTCTGGAATGTCTTGGAGTTCTTGCACAAAGATACTGATGATGTCCCAAAAAAGGCAATGTTTATACTGAAAAATTATTTCAGTGAAAAAAGACCTTAAGCACAAACAAAGTTAAATAAAATTAAACCTGAACATGATTTTGTTAACAGTTTTCAGATAGGGAATGGAGATAAAGACGAAAAATTCTTCCTTGGTAGGAAGTACTAAACATATGGAAAATTACACAATTCTAGTAAATTAACAGCATGCTTAATTCATTAAGAAATCATCTCTTGAGTAATTGCTGGAACTGACAATGTTGACAGCCTATTATTGAAATCTCTGTAGAATGCTAATGTAGAGTGGAGGGATTCTTCTGTTAAGATGAGTGACTCCCTAGAGTCAGAGAAGAGAAGAGAAGAGAAGAGAAGAGAAGAGAAGAGAAGAGAAGAGAAGAGAAGAGAAGAGAAGAGAAGAGAAGAGAAGAGAAGAGAAGAGAAGAGAAGAGAAGAGAAGAGAAGAGAAGAGAAGAGAAGAGAAGAGAAGAGAAGAATGTTGGCTGTGATTTGCCATGGTTTTTTTTTACCATTAAACTATAAGAACACAAAGAACTTTAATTCATAAAAGGCTATTTTAACATCAGCCTGAGATCTAAGTTTCTGAGCAATGGGATAGCAGAAATCTACCAAGCTTTCTCTTTGAAAACTTAAATTGGATTCTATGTTTATTGTCAGGACTACTTCCAGGTCTCTTAACCACAGAACTACTCAGAGAAAATAAGACAAGAAACAATTACAAACAGTATCTATTATTACCACCTCCCTCTTGTTTTTAAACATCTACTAAATTTCTTCAATGTTTTGGACAATGTGTTGCAGATGAAAACCAAAAGAAGCTAAACCAACCCAAACCATTTCCTTTGTTCCATTTCAATTTATTAAATAACACCTGGCATTGCATTATAAAAAGAAATTTCTTGTGTACTTGCATTTATAGGATGATCAGGTTTGAAAGACTCTAAAAAACCACATTAAGACATGGTTCAAGGTTTTATTTTGGTTTGGTTTTGGGGGGTTGGTGTTGGGGTTTTTTGAGTTGCTTTTTTTTGTTTGGTTGGGTTTTTTTGTTTGGTTAGTTTGGGGTTTATTTGTGGTTTTGTTTGGGTTTTTGGTTTGTTTGTTTGATTGATTGATTGGGGTGGTGGTGGTTTTTTTGTTAATTTGAGGGTTTTTTTGATCTGAAGTTATTCAGCTCACTGGAAGGTAATCTTCCCCAAGAGATCAATACTTCCCTCAGTGTGCTGGCTGAGTTAGTCTTCCAAATATAAACAGAAGGAAATAAAAACCACAGACAGCTTGCAAACCCAACTGGGCCATAAATGAGTCAACATGCCAACTATGGTGCATTGATTTTCCATCTCTTGACATTTATACACAAGCACATATTACAAACAGGAAGTTGTTACAGAGATGACATGAATTATGCACTCCACGATAATCCAGTAAACTATTTTTGCCTGCTACTTCCTGGCACTTCATTTGCAGTATTCTTGCCATGAAACAAATGAAATTGTATCTTAGATGATGGTTGACAAAACTAGCATCTTGTCAGCAAAAGTACTATTAGTAAACTGAATATATAATTCAGAGTATGAAGTTCTTAAGATTGCATACCCTTGTTTCTGCGTGTGAGTGTGATTATCCAAGCCTTTTTGTTCTGCACCACAAACAGAAAACCTGGCACAGCTGACATGCAGCATTCCCCATTTTAGCATCAGCCAAAAAGCCTGTTGCAGGAGCTGAGGCTTGTGGCATAACCTGAAGTAGGATGTGTTCCCTTTTCAGTGCAAGCTGGCTATCCTGGCTGAATAGATAATGATTAAGTATTGCATTCCATGAACTAAGCAGTGATTTCAAACGGCTTCAGTTGAATGGTGAGTTCCTAGGAAAATGAGTAATGAATTAGCTGTCTATAGATGCCCAATTACCATCCAAAATTTAGAATAAGATGTTGTTAATGATCTCCTCACTTCCTTACTAGATGCTTTTAGCAAAGCAGTGAAATATGAGTTATGATTTGAAATGAGTAGCACGTACCCAAGGTATGTGTGGCCTCCTAGATGCTGCTGTACTGCATCTACTTCTGATGTGAAGGAAAGAAAAGGGTGGGTGATGTACATGAATGATACAGTGACTTCCCAGTAAAATCACCACAGAAAAAAACAGCATTGTCTAATAATCACAGCTAACATGCTACTATCAAAAAACAATTCTTGTATTTTGTCTTGTAGCTTGTAGTATGCTCTGAATCACTATGTGAAATTCACTGCAGGACTGCACTTTGATATCTGCATCGTGTTGCTTTCTGGTTCATCATTTGGTGGTTTAAGTACAGATAACATTTCTTCCAAATAGTACAATATCTTAATTTTTATAGGGCCAAAACTCTAAGAATTAACAACTGTGCTAGAACATTAAGAGAATCAAATCTCTTCTGGATATAGATTTTACTGGAAAATGTCAAGGCTGAAAAACTAAACAAAGGAAGAAAAAGTGCCACTTCTCCCTTGAAAGACAATCACGATTTTAACTGTATGCCTTGTGTCAGAAATTTTTAACCTGCATTGTACTTCTGCTGAAAAACCTTTTACAGTAACTCTGTGGATGCTACTGCTTTTGTTGAGTAGAAACGTTACAGCTATCCATAAGCCAATATCAGCCAATCCACCTGCTGCATGCATATGACAATCCCAGAGTGTGAAAAGCAGCACAGCTTTTAAATGGGAGGTAATGTTACATTTCTTTAACTGCACTCTGTGGATTATCTGTTACAGAGTGTCCTGTAGTGCAAGATTGTCAATCAGTACATAAATAGGTACATTAATTAGTTCAGAATAGCTACTCATTTTGGGCTGTTTATTATTCCGAATGTTTTGTCATTAAATAAATTATTAGTGTATTATTATGGTCATCCTTGCTTTGATTCTAAGGAATGAATATTATCTGACAGGTGACTGATCTGATGAGGCTTCTTCATTGATCGTTGTGTAGTGTTTCGGATTCCACCATCGTGTTTCACCTTTTCTTGAAGGAGATGCTGACATATCATGGCAGGTCATTGTAAATAATCATTACGCTGTACATGCTTTGCACTTGACAATGTCGGCTTGAATCCCTTACAGGATCACTGTCATCTCATTATGAAACCTGAAAGGAGATGTATTTTTCTATAAAGTACACCATAAGTGATGGATTTTCTTGGTTTTCTACTGTTATGCCTGAGGATTTCTTCCCAAGGGACCTGCTGAACTTCCCACTTCAGAAGGAAAAAGATATATTTAGTCCTGCATGGATCAGGTATGTTATCTCCTTAACTGCTTTACAGCCCAAAAGCCACAGTTGACAACACAGTACAGCATAATGGCAGGGTAGCATAGGGAAAGAATATAAGCAGATCCTGCTTGTAAAAGGTAGCTCTGTTACTTTTTCTGTACTCCAGAGTTAGGGAGCTTACATTAATTAAACAGATTCTTGTTTTCCCTAATGTAACAAAGGAGGGGGATGGGGAATATAACAATGAAAACAAACAAACAAGCAAACAAAAAAAGGCACCCAAAGCACCAAAATTCAGAGCTCAGTTTGTTCTAATCAGTCATATGTGGAATATTCTTAGGTTAACTACCTCCCGTTATGATTTGTATCATATCCTGCCCTCAGAATGGGCTTTAAACACCTCATTTGTCGTCTTTCTTCAGCCTAGAAGCAACTCACTCTGATAATTTTTCAGGACTGATAGTTCTTTGTGTGTATACTAATGTGAATGGGTTTCCTGTAACAGTGTGAAGAGAACACATACATTTTCTTTCTCTCTCTTTTTTTTTTTCTTTCTATAAATGTGTTTATAAATAGGTTTAGGTGGTCATAGATACAGGCTCATATAATAAAAGAACTTGTCAGGGAAATCAGAAATATTGTCTAAATGCTCAAGAGTGAGTAAGATTTTTTTCTCCTGCAATTTAGTTGACCTTTTTTTCCTCCAGCCTTCCTGCATTCATTACTGTACTAATGTAATGTAGTTTTCCTAGGTGAAGAATCAAGAACACATGTCCACGTGTCTATTGCTTAGAAATGTGTAAAATAATATCTTGGGTTTCTGTCTTTACTCCTGAGGTTATTTCTACACATACATGTGCATGGGGTAGAAATCACAAGTAACTTTACACAGACCACATAAGTAACACACACAAAGCACACCCAGGTTTTTTCATGTCTAGTCAAATAGGAACAGTAATCCATTAACTTTCCTTCTGATTAAAGTAATATCTACACAATTTCTTTATCCCAGTCTCACTATGAGATAATTTTTGCCGTCTGTGGAACTAAAGAAGGAAAGACAGCAAATAATTTGCACTGAGTTGTAAGGTGAGGTGATCAAAACTAATTGGCTATGTCCATGATTTCAGCATTCCTTGGCAGTGGTATACTTAGTGAATTCTGTGCCTTTCCACGACACTGTGATCCAAAAGCCAAGCTTTAACTGTCATCTAGTCCATTTGGTTCTAGAACAAATGTTCATATATTAGATGGCTATGTTGTGTTATGGGTTTTCTTTCTTGAAATTCTTCATTATATATTTTAGAGCAACTTTATGGATGGATACAGACTTGAGCTAGTTTTGGAAGGCAGGATGCTGTTTTACTGTGGTGTGCTAATGTGAAAACTATTGGTCAATTAAACCTTACTTGCATCTGATCAGTTGGGATGACAGGAGGCAAAGTACTGATCCATTTACTACCATTTATGTTCTTACTGAAAACAGGATTGCAGAAAATGATCCAGTGAAAAATGACTGATTTAGGAATAAGGGAGGAATAGAAAATAAGGGCTCCTTTCAAAGAAAACTTCCATTTTCTGATATTTATATTTATTGGAACAAAGGATTCATCTTTGGTAGCTGTTTTGCTAATCAGGCACACATGATAATTAAGAATATTGTGTAGACAACAGGAACAGTGTTGATTCAACAATCAGAATGTCAGGTATAAAGATGTAGAGGCTAAGAAATTTTATTTCCAGCAAAGTGACTTGTTTGAACTGAACAGAAAGATTCAAGCCCTATGAGGAGAGGCTGAAGGAGCTGGGGGTGTTTAGCCTAGAGAAGAGGAGGCTCAGCAGTGACCTCATTGCTGTCTACAACTACCTGAAGGGAGGTTGTCACCAGATGGAGGTTAGTCTCTTCTGCCAGGCTACCAGCAACAGAAGGGGACACAGTCTCAAGTTGTGCTGGGGGAAGTATAGGCTGGATGTTAGGAGGAAGTTCTTCAGAGAGAGAGTGATTGGCATTGGAACGGGCTGCCCAGGGAGGTGGTGGTGGAGTCTCTGTCCCTGGAGGTGTTCAAGAAAAGACTGGATGAGGCACTTAGTGCCATGGTCTAGTTGATTGAATAGGGCTGGGTGCTAGGTTGGACTGGATGATCTTGGGGGTTTCTTCCAACCTGGCTGATTCTATGATTCTAAGTGACCAGATCTACTGAGTCCAAAAGCAGGAAGGTTTTAAAGTTACCACATCAGCTTCAAAAGCAACTTGTGTCCTTGGCTGTTTTAAAATTGAGAACAACATGTTTTTCTACATCAGTCCTGAGCTAACAGCAAAAGAGTTCTGACCTACATTTATCCCGGTGGTATTGAAATGGTTTGGGTTTTTTGTCTGAAGTTATTGGCACACAGAGGAATCAAATGACTGTTCTTTTGAGGTACCTTTTAGATTCTGAAATCTTCCTTTCCCTCTTAAGCCTTTTATTGCCATTTTCTGCATTTTAAAGGGTAAAGCCTTATCTAAAAATGGTTCGAGAAGAAAGTGAACTTTATCACAATGTGAGTAGTTAAATTCACCTTTTTCCTCTCTCTTTTTTTTAATTGGACACAAAAGCCATTTATCAAGGAGATGGACAACTAAGTCTGACCTTTAATGTGGTTTTAAATGTCTTTTAAATATAGCTTCACACCTAGGTATTTTTTAATATTTTTAAGTCTTATTTGGAGTTTTAGTAATTAGGCCTAATGATAGTTCATTTTTCAGCATATTCACATTGTATTCCAAATAATCCTGTCCAAACATAGATTTGAGCAAGTGTGCTACTTTGAGCCTAGCTAGAATGTTTTGGCAAGAAGAACTAGGTTACAGGCTGTGGAAGAAAAACAAGGCTGATGTCTGCCTCACTCATAGGCTTGCTGAGATATATAAAAACCAAAATCCAAACATAGATAAAGAGTCTCACTTCTGCTGCTGGCGAGCTTCAAGCTGCATCTCTGTCTCTCTCCGAACCGCACCCTCCTTTTCTTTGACTAATCCACTTTGCTTCCTACCCCCCTGGCCAAACCTCCATTCTTCCTGAAAGGGGTAGGGGGAAGGTGAAGGGGCAGTTGTGAGCCTCTCCTGGGGACTCAGGTTTCTGGGAGGGCTGCTGTGTTTCTGTATTACCTTTTACCTTGTATATTTCTGTTTATAACTGTATATACTGTAAATATCTGCTTGTATATTGTGCTAAGCTGTAAATATAAGCTTCCTTCAAATTTTCAGAGCTGGCTGAGTCTAGTCTGGGTGATTTCCAAAGTGTAGGGGGGGCAGGGAACACCTAAACCATCACAGCAAGCCACTAAAAGGTTTTTTGCATGTAGTGCATAGATATGTGTTAACGTGGTGGTTTGGGTGTTATACGCCCCCCCCACACACACACACTTTAGAAGGTACCCCAGCTAACTCAGATGAACTCTGGGAATATAAATGAAGCTATTTATTTACAGTCAGCACAATATACAAGCAGATATGTACAGTATATACAGTTATATACAGAAATATACAAAAATATACAAGTTAAAAGTAATACAAAAACACAACTCCCCTCCCAGAAACCTGAGTCCCCAGGAGGGGCTCTCAACTACCCCTGCACCTTCCCCCTGCCCCTCTCAACCTTACCACAATCCTAAGGAAGAATAGAGGTTCAGCCAAGAGGTTAAGAAGCAAAGGTTAGTGGCAGTGTGATGGTTTGGGCATTAACCCGCCCCCCCACACTTTTGGAATTGCCTCAGCTAACTCAGACGGCCTCTGGGAATATAAATGAAGCAATTTATTTTACAGCAGCAAATATACAAGCAGCTATTCACAATATATACAGTTATATACAGAAATATACAAAGGATAAACAATACAGAAGCACAACTCCCCTCCCAGAAACCTGAGTCCTCAGGAGGGGCTCTCAAACCACCCCAACACCTCCCCTTGCCCTCTCAACCTTACCCCAGTTCTCAGGAAGAAGAGAGGTGCAGCCAAGAGGTTAGGGAGCAAGGTTAGTGGGAGCAAGGTTAATGAGATGTGACTAGGTCTGAAGACAAAGGCAGAATGAAAAGACAAAAGTAGAGAATGTTTTCTTCTTCTTCCCAGAGGTCTCAGCGTAACTGTGAGTGAAGGAGACACAATTGTTTTCATTTCACTGCCCGTTATCTAGTTCTTTTACCAAAACATCCCAGCTTGCTTCAAACTAGCACAGGCAGTGAGGTTAGGGAACTGCAGCTGAGTCCAGAAGCCAGCCAGAAAGATGAAGACAAAATGGAGAAAGTGTTATCTAATGTTTACATTCTTCTTCAGTGAGACTCTGAGGGAAGGAGACATCACCAATGTTTTCCTTTCACAGCCAACTATCTACTTTGTCTCACCCAAACATTCTAGCCTGCTTCAAACTAGCACAGTTATGCAGATTAAAGTCCTGGCAGCAGCTGGAGGGCTTTTTTATTTCAGTTTCTGCACACAGAGTTCAGCCTATTGCAAATGATTGTGTCATGGGTGCAATAATTCCTATATTTCTATAATTTCTGTTGGAGCACTGTCATAGTTTGAGGAGTCCCAGGTTCCCCTAAGAAAACTACAGAGACCAAGACCTGTCTCAGGGGATGTATCTGGGCATCCCAGGAAGTTGTAATATTGTTATTATCTTGAATCTTGGACACTGTGTTCAGTTTCGGGCTCCCCAGTTTAAGAGGGACAGGGATCTGCTGGAGAGGGTCCATAGGGGGCTGGAGGACATGGCTTATGAGGAGAGGCTGAGGGACCTGGGGTTGCTTAGTCTGGAGAAAAGAAGACTTGGAGGGATTTGATAAATGTTCATAAGTATCTGAATGCTGCCAGGAGCTGAGGGACAGGCTCTGCTCACTTGCTCCCTGGGATAGGACAAGGAGCAATGGGTGTAAGCTGCAGCAAAAGAGGTTCTGCCTCAACACAAGGGGGAACTTCCTGACTGTAAGGGTCCCAGAGCACTGGCACAGGCTGCCCAGAGAGGCTGTGGAGTCTCCTTCTCTGGAGCCTTTCAAGGCCTGTCTGGATGTGTCCCTCTGTGATCTGTGTTAGATAGGATTGTCCTGCTCCGGCAGGGGGGTTGGGCTTGATGATCTCCTTGGGTCCCTTCCAACCCCTAACATCCTGTGATCCTGTGATCCTGTCCTGTTCCGTTTCCAGCATGACAGCTCGAAAGCCAGTGCCTGGTAGCTCTGGCTCTCTTTCCCTCCCTGCCTCTTCTCTCTTCACTTCTTTTCTCTGGGACGGGCATGCATTCCTTCTTATCTCACAGTGTGTGGGAGACAGCTCCTAGCTGGCAGAGAATTCCCAGCTGCGTCATGCGGCCTGCTGAGGCCTTGTATGCCTAAGAGGAGCGGGGGGCAGTCGCGGCCTACCCTCAGGCCTGCTGAGGGTAGAGCGGGTGGAGGAGGCTAGAAGGTTTCAGTTCAATAGGCTTGGCTTAGCTTGTGGATGTATCCATTCTACTCGATTGCCTTTTGCATACATGCACTGGTAAATAGAATCTCTCTTTAAACTTGCAGTCAGTGTGCAGTATTCCCTGCATGCTCACTCTCTAGAAGGAGTAAGAGTCACTTCTGTTGTCCAGTCCTGGGTAGCTCATGGCCTCAAACTATAACTCTCAAGTGTCCCCAGATCAAAACTGATGGGAAATACAGGTTACAAATAGTGCTGCTTCAAAGATTCTGGGGTTTTGAAGCTCATGCTAAACAGTAATTACTGGTAAGTCAGCCTATGCAGGCTTGGCTGCTTGCCAGTAGCTACTAAGTTGTAAGCTGGAGAATAGGAAGAGTTCAAGCTTGCATGTAAAAATACTTAGAATCATAGAATCAACCAGGTTGGAAGAGACCTCCAAGATCATCCACTCCAACCTAGCACCCAGCCCTATCCAATCAACTAGACCATGGCACCAAGTGCCTCATCCAGTCTTTTCTTGAACACCTTCAGGGACAGTGACTCCACCACCTCCCTGGGCAGCCCATTCCAATGCCAATCACTCTCTCTGCCAACAACTTCCTCTTAACATCCAGCCTAGACCTCCCCTGGCACAACTTGAGACTGTGTCCCCTTGTTCTATTGCTGGTAGCCTGGGAGAAGAGACCAACCCCCACCTGGCTACAACCTCCTGACAGCCCCTCAGTTTCCACTTCAGAATTAGCCAACTGAAATAAACTTTCTATGAAGTCAGAGATCCCTGGAAGCCCAAATAGGTCTAAGTGAAATGGCTCTTATACCTCATTTCTAATACGAGTCACAAGATACATGCAGCATTTACAGCCTTATTACAACAGAAGTACAAATTAATTGCAAACAGCTTCAGCTCAAAAGCTCTGTTAAGAGGACTAAGAAGTAGTTGAAGTTTTTTCCATATACACAGAAATTAGTGTTCCAGATTTTATTAGGCCCCTTCAAAAGTTTAACATCTCCCAAAAGCTATTCATTGCCCTGTACCCACACATTGGAGAGTTTGATTTGAGTTGAACTGTATCTTCTCATTGCATTTAAACACTGAATTTTCTAGGACAGCAAGAAGATTTGATACAGGTGGCTTAAAACCCCAAACCATACAAACACAAGTGTTCCCAGGAGAGCAATAAGTATTACAAACATGTTAAGTGCCCAATAACTTGGCATTTACTCTGGTTTACGTTATTTGTTTGAAGTTACCTAAGAAAAGTGCATCATGAGTCTTTTCAAGTTGTAATGCAGTGTTCAGATCCATAATGTTAAAGTTTGCTTAAAAATAAGGGTCTGGTGTAAATTCTTAACAGTGTCACTCCACATATACTTCATCTAGAGACAGTTCAGTTCCCAGGGAGAAAAAAGGTAGTGGTTTGAGGTGATCAGAGCATCATAATCTGTTAACTAAATGATGACCTAAGAGAATGCATAATCTGTTAACTAAATGATGACCTAAGAGAATGAGAGAAGGAAACTTGTGAAATTAGGGAAAGATTAGGGATGGGGAATTAGACAAAGTTTGAGAAAGGACTGGATTGGATTGGATTGGATTGGATTGGATTGGATTGGTGACTAGTGAATTTCCACTGTTAAGTGTCAATGGAGACTCTACAGACTGAATGTAGATCTTTAAAAGCTATCATTGGTTTTGTTACATGAACCTGCTCTGATATCAGTTTTCCTGGTTCTCATGATGAGAATGAAATGTTCTCTGGGGAAGTGAAGGAATGGCTTGACTTGTTAAAAAAAAATGCTATAAAGAAGAAATGGTTTTATCTTAAAGGATTATTTGGTTTACTTGTAAACTACTTTTTGACCAGGGATAGGTAAGTAATTGATGAATATGTTGCCCTGCTTACACAGGGTAGAGACCTCAGTGAGAAAAGAATATCATAAATATTAGTCTGCTATTAGAAAGATGCACAGCATTTTCATGTAGGCAAATAAAGCAAATGAAATTTGAACGTAATAGAATAAGATTTCACATGAGTTTGTGTTTGTTTTGGTCTCTCTTTCTTTCTGCTTTTCTGTCTTTGTTTCCCACCCCCCCTCCCCCCCCCCCCCCAGTTTTCAGGGCAGGTGCACTTCATGAAAAACAAACAATAGTCACTTGGAACAGTCCTGCATTTAGGCTACTGGCAAAGTGGATCTTCTGCAGTCAGTCCTGGAAGCAGATTGTATGTTGTTTTGTGTATGATGTTGCTGCCAGAATCACCAACCCTATTGCTACATTGCCAAAAGTGCTAATTAACTGTAAGTATGATATTCTTCCTGGGATGTGGTGCTAACTTCTGTTACTTGTACCTCAGGGAGGATTGTCAAAAAGTCTTCTCAACACAACCACCTGCCGCTAGTCTTTTTAGAACACTAAAAATGCCATCTACTGTCAGTCAAGTCCAGCTTTGATGAGGATAAACAAAATGTGTGACAGGAACACTCAGGTATTGTCAGACAACATAAAAACTGCAGTAGCTTAACTTTTGCATGAGAACTTGATGTAGTTTCTGTTCAAACAGTATATTTGTCTCCCCCAGATAACTGTATATCCAAAATGTCTTTCATAGACCTTCTAAGCTGCAAAAGCAACCAGCACATTTGCAATCGTTTCAAACAGAAAACATTTGGGGAGCCTGCTAAAAGAAAACTTTTTTGCCCTTTGGGATGTCAGTTGCCTAGAGACAAAGCATTCCCTTGAAGAGAAATAGCAAGAAGCATTAATTCTACTAACTGGAACAATACTTCCAAATTAATTGAAGAAGATTTCCTAAAACCACTGTAATACCCTTAAAAAATATGTCCTGATTGAAAAGTTTAGTGCTGCAAAATTATAGTTAACACCATGCTGAAAACTTACTGGATTAACTTTTAATTAAGCTCCTTTATATCAAGCTACTTTATATCAAAGACAAATGCAGCATTACTTCAAAGAGTTCATGCTGAAAATGAAAATCATTAACATTTAAATAAAGTTGTGCCATATGGTTTGGCAGAAACTGGATTATTGTCAGACATGGAGGCCTTCTGCTTACAGCTTCAGAATTTGGAGACTTTTACAGCCAGGGAGGAAAAATAATCTTAAATCTTCAAAGAACATAGACATTGTCAGATGGTTATATTTAGTTTTAATTCATTAGATAATCCAGTTCTAAGTAATTATAGAACACTTAAAAAGTTAAAAATAAAGGTACATTTGGAGGAGCAGTTGGGGTTCTGTTTATTGATGACCATGTTAGTAAGCAGACCATGAAAATCCAAAATGAAAAAAGTTTGGACACAGCTGTGTTCTTTCAGAAGAGACCATTTTCTGTGAGATGATTCTATGCACTGGTTCCTGTTCTTTTAAATTCCAAGACATTTTTGATACCAGTGCAATGATGAGTGCAAAAATGGTGTTCATACAGTTGAGAGATGGGTCTCAAAACATTTCCTGAATTCAGAGTATATTATGCTGTGATTGGAAGACACAAAGTGCCTGACTTCAGAAACAGAGCAATACAGATTTTATGCCATAGAATCCCTTTAAATCATATTGAAATATACATTAATGGGATGTGCCAAGACAATTTCCAAGTGAGTAAAAGTTCTGTGTAAAGACAAAGAAATAATCATCTTTAGTGAAATGTGGCCAGACTCTACCAGGGCAAAGCAGAATCCTACCTTACTGCAGCCAGAGCTACTTTTTATATCATAATACGGGCAGAACATTAACATAATACAAATGAAGTACAACCCTGTTTTTAACAGACCCTTCCCCTTTACGTCTTGTTTTTCCCGGGCCACCTGACCCCTTATCTCAGCCTCTACTTCTCTCCCACAGGGAAGGCATTCTATAGTTTCTGAGAGCTAAGGCTGTTCACTCTCTACACAGCTCATTATTTTTCTTTCTTACATTTGTCCTTCTTGAATTCCCACAATCATCTACCTTGAAAAACATCTAAACCTGACTCATGAGCATTAAGCACATTGCTAAAAAGTGTTTCAAGTGTAGTATCAATGCCATACATAAAGCGATTTCCTCTGTTTTCTCAATTAAGACTTTGTGATGCCTCATGCAAGTCAGTAAACTTGCAACCTGAGGAGAAACTTCTTTACAGTGATGGTGACAGAGCAGTGGAACAGGCTGCCCAGAGAAGCTGTAGAGTCTCCTTCTCTGGAGACTTTCCAAACCCACTTGGATGTATTCCTGTGTGGACTAATCTAGGTGATCTTGCTTTGGCAGTGGGGTTAGACTTAAATCTCTGCAGGTCCCTTCCAACCTCTGATGTTCTGTGTTTCTGTAAACAGGGATTTAACTGGCTTCAGTACAGGAGATGCTAGGCTGAAATGAGGGTAATTACCTTCAACGGTGGAAATGGTGCATTATGGATTTCACTCTGCTTCTATCAAAAGCATGGTAGAAAATGCAGTGTGGCTCAGATTGCTGAACTGTCTTCTGCTATAGATATATGTAGAGATAGAGATAGATACACACATATTTGTTTGGCTCTACTTTAGCTTTTGTCTGGCAGCTGGATTGCATTGTCATATTAACATACAGAGACACCTCTGGTCAGAGGTAATTCAAGTGGCATTTTCATCTTCCACAACATTGACACATACATAGGTAAACAACAATCAAACCCCTTCCTTGTTTTTAAAACTGAAGGTGCATCCTAATAACTTAGAGTGACTGAATTGTTGTAATATTATAATGTTAAAATATTTTCATACTAATAGCAATATAAAAAGCAGTACTAAAATTAGGTGTCTTTTCCAACAGAATATATCAGAGGAGGTGCTCTCTCACCTGAGATGAAATGCACTTTTATAGTCATTTTCCAAACCCATTTTACTCTGTATTTTTTTTCTGCATAGATTAATTACATTTTTTCCACTAAGTCTAAATAAAACCTATTCCTCCTTGATAGCAGACAGTAATATGTCATCACAGATGTATTTTTATATATATATATATATATATAAATGTATGTAGCAGGTGTTATACTGAATATAATTAAGTTCAGTTTTGTTCATAGAAATAAGCGTGTTGTTAAAAATGCACTCTTTTGCTTGCACTTGCTGTGGGAGAATAATCTAAATCTCCACCATAAAGACAAACTGCAGTGATATATGTGTTAGTACTTACAATATCAGAGGAGCTGAAGCCAAGTGAGTGTCTGAACTGCCATACTGGCATTAATCCATCCCTCCCTCTTGTCCTAAAAAAAACAACAAACAAACAAAAAAAAAAAAAACCAAACAAAACGTTTAGGTGTTAACTTTAAGCAGCATAAAATAAGAACTTTAAGAAGTTTAATTCCTTTACCTTTTATTCTCCTTATTGTATCTGCATTACTCATTATTATATTAGCCTTTCATCTTTCCTCAAGTGTAGCCATTTGAGCTAGATTTATAGCTCAGACATAATAAGATTCGGAACAAAGAAACTTAGAAGTAGAAGCTCTGAGGAGAGAGGTGAACTGCCTGGGGAGGTGGTGGAGTCGCTGTCCCTGGAGCTGTTCAAGGCAAGGTTGGACGTGGCACTTGGTGCCATGGTCTAGCCTTGAGCTCTGTGGTAAAGGGTTGGACTTGATGATCTGTGAGGTCTCTTCCAACCCTGATGATACTGTGATACTGTGAATGTTCCAGGGATAGGCCAAATAATGGCAACAATGGATAAGTTAATATAATTTCATTGGAGCATCAAGAGCTTTATGTCTAGAAGCACAGCTTGGACCTTCCCCTTGCTGCTTCTGCTACTTCAGCTGTGCCCGCTGCTATCTTTCCCCACTGCTGTTTTGGCTGCTGCAGCTTTTGCTGCTTCACTGCCGCTTGACCCCTTCTCCATCTTCTCTAAGGTTATTATATTTCTCTAGTAGTATATTTCTCCTTATACTGTTATATTTAAGAAATACAATTTCATTTTTCCCTGACTTTCAAAAAAAAATAAAAAAATCCATGTTGTAGTGAATTAATTCTACCAGGGGAGAGATCCACTCTCATCTGGGACACTCAAGTGAAATAAATAGACCTTAATGCTTCAGGCTTTCGGATTTCCCACAACTTCAGTGACGTTACCGGTTGAACCCTTCTAGTTTCTGCAATATTTTCTACACTGTGGTCACTGGACACTATTCCAATAGCAATTTTATAATGATAAATAAGAACACAAGGTAGCTATCTCTTAAATACGAAGCAAAACCTTGCATCAAGCATGTTCTACTGCATTGTCATATTAGGATCTTAGAAACAAGATTCTCAGAGCTCTTTCTGATGTTAATTCTTCACAGTATAGTTTCCTATCCCTAAAGAATGTAAGCCTCTCTCTTTTTTCTAAATTGCTATTAATAAAACAATATATTTACACATTAACCAAGATTATTACTTGTGCCTGGTTTACCCAGTAATAAAAATTGCTTTTCATCATGTTTGTTCCACTACATTAATCTTGGTCTCAATCTTCATATATCTGCAAATATGGTGATTACTTATATAACTTCTAATGTGAAAGTTATTGTTTGGCTATGCAAACTTCAGGGAACTTGTTAAGTGACATCTAAACAATATCAAAGCTTTTAGGGACTCATGATACCCTAAAGCTAATATTTTGCTTGAGGTATTTTTTTGTCTCAATTGGTTTGTTGTCTATATTCAGATACTATGCCAAGAGGCTGATGTTTGCAATATGACAGTGATAGGGATAAGGGTGTCATTGAGAAAGTTCTGGCATAACATTAAAGACAATTGTCAAAGGCTGTGCAGGCACTTACTATTGAAAGTTTCTTTCAGAACTGAATCTCCCTTAAATGAAATTGCTTATGTCTAGTGTGGGCTTTTTTCTGTACGTGGTTCTTACAGATGAAATTTGTAGCCACTGGCTGACATAAGTTACTTGGTCCTCTCTAGAAAGCAATCAAAATCTGTGCAGATTTAGTGGAACACTTTAATAACTTTGGGGAAAAAGGCTAACAAACCACATGCAGACTGAACACGCAGCAGCATTAACTGATAAACCCAAGTTATAAAATATTTTGTGTATTCAAGGTTAGTGACTCCTACATTAAATTACAATAAATATTAAACAGAATTGATTTATTCAAATTACATTTTCTCAGTATTTAATTCCTCTTGAACTGATTTAATCCTATTTCCAAAGTTTTGTGAAAATGTGATTATAAACACTGCATATTTATAACCTTTTAGTTAAAACATAATTAAACTTGAGGAAAAAACTCTTCTGCATGCCAAAGAGAGGAACATTAGTAGTGGTGGGAGGAATGTGAAGTGTTAGGCAGGTGGCTATATTCCAGGATCTAAAGGATCATTATGACTTACCTATATTATTTGCATCTAGATTTCACTTTAACTCTGTTATTTCTTGTTTGGGTAGAGAATTACTTTTACTTAAACATAAAGTCTTAATTGAAAGAGTATATAAATGGTGAAAAATGTATCTCACTTGTGGTACCAGTAGCTATTCTGCCCTGATCTTGTCAGGTTATTATATAGATTATTTTGTGTAAATAATTCAGCTAGCTTTATGTACTAGCAGTTTAAAGCAGTTTAAAGGTTTTTTGTTGTTGTTGTTTTGGTAAACAAATGTCGCTGAGATATACCTCCCTCACCTGAGGTGATCTCAGGTCTCTTTTTGTCTTCTGAAGGTAGTAAACTATATACCCTAGCTAAAAGTCCTGCCAGAACCTGCTTTGCTTAGAGCTTAATGGCCCTGAGGAGCGTTTGATAAAGCACCCTGGAAAAAGACAATGTTATCACTAAGAGCTCCCTATATGCTCATTCCTATTCTTATTTAACTGTAGCAGCAGATAGTTGTGAGTATGCTGATGCATTTGGAGACAAATACAGAGCTCTAAGGTCTACTATCAGCGTTTTCAAGCTAGGACAAATATCTCAGTAAGGAGAGGTAGTATAGGCATCTTTCCTTTACTCTCTTCTGTCTCACAGTATCACAGTATCACCAAGTTTGGAAGAGACCTCATAGATCATCAAGTCCAACCCTTTACCACAGAGCTCAAGGCCAGATCATGGCACCAAGTGCCACGTCCAATCCTGCCTTGAGCAGCCTCAGGGACGGCGACTCCACCACCTCCCCGGGCAGCCCATTCCAGTGTCCAATGACTCTCTCAGTGAAGAACTTTCTCCTCACCTCAAGCCTAAATCTCCCCTGGCGTAGCTTGAGGCTGTGTCCTCTCGTTCTGGTGCTGGCCACCTGAGAGAAGAGAACAACCTCCTCCTGGCCACATCCCCCCCTCAGATAGTTGTATACAGCAAAAGGTCACCCCTGAGCCTCCTCTTCTCTGGGCTAACCAATCCCAGCTCCCTCAGCCTCTCCTCGTAGGGCTGTGCTCAAGGCCTGTGTCGTAGGGCTATCTGAGCATGTGCACAGACCAAAGCTTTGTATATAGTAAAAATGAGAGGTAGGTTAACCTTTGTATATAATAAAAATGAGAGGTAGGTTGTCACAGGGAAAACTGCTCAGCCCATGGTTTACAACAAATAAGGATTAGGGCAGTTTAATGATTTATTTATGATGTTATTAACTGTCTATCAGTGACCCAGTCAATCAGGATAACTACAGAAGCACACACAAAATGTCAAAGAAGACAATTTTCTAAACACTTTATAGCTAAGTGATTAAATATGCTGGTCACATGCTCACTAGTATGTGCATGCTTCCTCTCTTGAGACCATGTGAATTGCTAGCACCCTCTTATGCTTCTGGGGGAGCATGTTCTCCTACTTGTATACATCTCCTTTCAGAGCTGTGGGTATCCCAGCTTTATGTGTACCCTGCTATTACCTGAAACCTACAGGTGCTGATGAGAAAAGTACCATGGTCACACACGCACACCTAGTTTTGGGTCCCTGGCTCTGCGTCATGCATTGTCATTCCTCTAGCCTCTAGCTGAGTGTAGGCTGTTTATGGCATTTGGAAGAGAGGGTGCCCTGCCTCATCAATTGGAGGTTGTGGTGTCAGTGGCACAATTTCTGCCAGTGCCAAACCAAGTTTAGACAGATGCTCTGTTATCCTTTCCTGAGTGGAAGTTTCCTCACAATTGTGCAAAATGTGCACGATTGACTCGGTGATCTGTGAGGTCTCTTCCAACCCTGATGATACTATGATACTATGATATGATTCTAACTCTATTTAATTTAGTTAGTTTGAAGCGAGAAATCACAAGGTTTAAGTTTGCAGCTAAGCATGGTTTAATTGCTGAGATGAGGATCTGTACTCTCCTTCCTGACAGTAATTTAATTTGTAAACTGTTGGATATCAAGCTCTGAAAAATTGTGTCAGTACTATATTTTTTTATGGCGGAGACAGCTGCAGTAGCCCTGTGGGTGTTCACTGCAGAATGTTCAGTTTTGTTCACTGAATGAAAATTTTAAGGAACTAATAGTTACTGGACATGTCCAAACATTAATCCATTCCAAAAAACTACAACAGAGCAGGCTACTGGGGAGTAACTAAGCATGACTCTCAGGGTGTTTCTTTGGAAGGGAATCAGGAGAGGATGGGAATGGGCTGACTGAAGAATCAGCATTAGAAATGTTATATGGAATTCAACAAGTAAGGAAGTATTTGTTAAATTGTAGTGCCTTTCCTCAGTGATACTTCACATCACTCTGGGAAGCAGTCTTCCTGCTTTCTTCCTTGTTGGACTAAGGAAAAGACTGACAATTCTTGGATTTGCACCTTTTAATAATTATTTAATGCTTATTTAAATAGTTTTTGGGGATCTGGAGTCCTCTAATATTGGCAATGTAGGACAGTGGTGGTTTGGGTGTTACCCACCCCCCCAACCCCCACTTTGGAAATCACCCAGACTAGACTCAGCTGACTCTGGAAATTTGAATGAAGCTTCTGTTTACAGCTTAGCAGAATATTCAAGCAGATATTTACAGTATATACAGTTATATATAGAAATATACAAGGTAAAAGGTAATACAGAAACACAACAGCCCTCCCAGAAACCTGAGTCCCCAGGAGGGGCTCACAACCACCCTTCCACCTTCTCCCACTCCCCTACTTTACCCCAGAGGTTGCCTTGTGCCCCAAGGAAGAATGGAGGGTTGGCCTGGGGGATTAAGAAGCAAAGTGGATTAATCAGAGAGATGGAAGGTGAAGTTAGAGGGAAAATGCAGCCCACAGCCCAGACAAAGAGCAACTCCCTTATCTGTGTTTGGATTCTTGCTCTTATCCCTCTCAGCAAGCCTATGAGTGAAGAAGACATCACCATAGTTTCCCTTTCACAGCCTGTGATCTAATCCTTCTCACCAAAACATTCTAGCTAGCTTCAAACTAGCACAAGGGCAGAATCCAGAGTGTTTCAATATCTGTGTTATGCTAAATATATTTTGCCATGTGTATGTTCTGAAAATGGAAGGTATTGACTAAAATAGGAAGTTCTAAAATAAGGTATTGCTTTCACTTAATAGATCTAGAAACTTACACCAGATCATTTGTTTTCCAAATAGTGTAGTCTTATGCCTCAGTTGTTGAATGAGAGGTAGAAAGATTCCAAGGGATGTACTTTAGGTTTAGCAGTCTCTCTGCAGTTGTAAGACTGGAGGCTTAGTTAAATGAGAGACACCAGAGTTAAAAGAGAAACACCAGGAGAAAAAAGACAGACAGCTTAATACAAACACATTTAATTTCCAGTATTCTAAACGTTGCAATTTTATGTTCCTTAGAGTAAAGGCAGAACTACTCCTGACTAGCAAATATTTGTCTGAGACTGTGTTATTGCAGCTGGTAATTGCTGCTGAGTTTGAGCTTGTTCTACACTCATGATGGTTTTGATTAGCAAGTCCCTGAAACATTCCAAATAAAGAGGCCTGTCAATACTGCTGACATGTATCTTGTGCTTTCCTTACTCTTTGCAGTTGTCTTTGAAGTAATATGAAGAGACTAGAAAATATGTGCAGGTATGTTGGGACATGCTCTATTTGTAACTTCTTTCTCTGCTATATAGCAAGCATTTGAAAAATTTCAGGGGGACTGGCCTACTTCTTTTTTCTCTGAAACAAGTACATTTGACCTGAGAATATAGAATGGTTTTGGCAGCTTCCTAAAAATTGTCAGAGCTATTATACTCCTCAGAATGGGACTAATCTAACCAAGTTTTTCCTTTGGGGAGAAAACTCTTTCTGCTTGTGTCTGTTCTTTCTTCTGCAAATCTTGAGCTGCAAATTTCTCATTTGCCTTTTGTTGCTCATGTCACAAAATTGCTTATTAAAAATGTTTCATAAATATATCTGTATTCTAGAGTATAATCACAGATAATATCTCCAGGGTTGTGGAAAATGCCCTTTCCCCCCTCTTCTTTTCGTCCTTTCATATCTTCCTTTCTAAAGTGCAGTAAATTGTTGACCTTTTCTACTTCAAAAGACAAATTTGGTTTTATCATGTATCTTGATATCTTGTTGACTGTAGTACATTATGAATCTTAGTGAGTAACATAGTCTGGCTTCCTACCAAGAGCAAGCTATACCTTACTCAGTTCACTGCAATGTCTGACTGCTTTGGAACAAAGGAAAAGTCTCTTGACAGATGTCCTGACAAAGCAATAATGAAAAGGTCATACCATGTTTCCTGCAGCATTTATCTTGTTTCTTTAGTGGCTGTGTACCAAAACTAGACCCAATTACATCTAATTAGGAATACCAAGTTCTGCAATAAAGAATCTAATTTTTATCAAAATGATTGCACAATATACTTGAAAATTCTACAACTTTTAAATGGCATCTCATCAACAGTCAGATCCAGTCTTAAAACTTTCTACCTTTTCTAAAGATCAAGGTCACAGAGCTCAGCAGTTCTTGTTTTATGGGGCCTTGGGGCCGTTTTGAACTATTACTACTTCAAGAATTGTTGATTATGATTGAATACTGGAAAAAAAGCACATCATAGACATTCCACACAAGCTTTCTTTGACAACATTGTCAGTATATGGAATAATAAATGCTCAATATTCAGTGACAAATATGAACGTTCTTACTTATCAATTATTTTACCTTTCCTCAACAAGACAAAAGTGATTGATTAAAGTCTACAGCATTATTTATTCAAACTGCTGTGCACTGGAGCAAGTACACCAATTGTACTTCTTTTGTCACAATGCTCTGACTTTAGAAAGCAAAGTAAAAAGAATTGATGACGTATTTGCCATGTTGATAAAAAATAAGTAATGTGGATACGTATGGAATAGACTGTTTGAAAGGGCACAGAAATCTTTGAGCTGACTTAATGAGTTTTGTAAGACCCATAGGCTGTTAATTATGTTGGTAACAGCATCGTAGTTGTTACGGCACTAGCAAAAAATAAAGTCTTTAATCTTGTGGATTTTGCACTACTGTAAACCTGACCTTCATTTTGCTTTTCAACATAAGCAGTGTCAACAATAAACTCTGCTATGTTCCAGCTAGCTCCATATATAAAATGCTTAGATATAAAATTTGGTTTGAAGTTAAGCAGGAGTTAGAAGTCTCTAAGACTGTTTGTATTGCAGGGTGATAGGTTGGACTGGATGATCTTGGAGGTCTCTTCCAACCTGGTTGGTTGATTCTATGATTCTATGATTCTAAATGGGAAACTTGGATTCTGATTACTACATCTGGAGGGAACCTACATACCAAAAAATCATAGTTTCACACTACATTTCCTAAAAATAAAAGCAGACTCAGAGTACAGTAGTGTATGCTTTGTAAACCCTAATTACATAGTTGAAAAAAGTGGATCAAAAAATACTTTAGTAATCGTTTAATTAATTGCTCACAATTTTCTCTCTCTCTGCTTTGTCTTCTAGTGATTAATGTGTGATATACAGAAGTGGGTGACTAATAGAAGTATTTCCTGGGCTCAGATAACTTTAAAAAATAAAAATCCACTCAAAATACACAGACTGAAGGGACAAAAATCATTTCAGTCCAACACTGTCCTCAAGGCCAAGTTATCAGAGGCAATATCTCATACAGATTACTATCTTGTGTGTTCTTATGTGTACTATAATATACACTTAAATCCTACCCGCTTATATGTACTGAGAAAACATCATGTTACTGTGTGCTAGTTTGAAGCTAGCTAGAATGTTTTGGTGAGAAGAACTAGATTACAGGCTGTGAAAGAGAAACAGTGGTGAAGTCTACTTCACTCATAGGCTTGCTGAGATGTATAAGAACAAGAACACAAACATAGATAAGGCACTTCTGCTTGGGAGCTCTGGGCTGCCTTTCTCTCTCTAGCCTCTCTGTTGTCTCTCTGCTTCCTAACCCCCTGGCTGAGCCTCCATTCTTCCTTGGGACTGGAGTAAGGTTGAGAGGGGTGGGAGAAGGTCCCCTGGAGACTCAGGTTTCTGGGAGGGCTGTTGTATTTCTGTATTACCTTTTACCTTGTGTATTTCTGTCTATAACTGTATATACTGTAAATATCTGCTTGTATATTGTGCCAGCTGTAAATATAAAGCTTCATTCGAATTTTCAGAGATGGCTGAGTGTAGTCTGGGTGATTTCCAAAGTGTGGTGGGGCAGATAACACCCAAGCCATCACACACTGAAAAAGCATTCCTCTAATAATACACATGGCAGCACTAGAACTGATGAGGTTGACTTTCATTAAGAAGCTCACTGGAGTGGAATAGTTCTATACTCACCAAAAAAAAACCCCAACCAAAACTAAACCAATCAAACAAACAAAAAAACTAGTGAAAAAAAAGAAAGGAAAATAATGTGACTTTGATACAGTCTCTTCATTCTTAATATTCTGTATCAAAAGTATATTTAGTTTATTTTCAAAGTGCTTTTACTTTCTCGTGTGTTTTATAATCTATGGATTTATTTGTAAATAATTTATGTTTGATATGTTTAATTATAGGAAGAAGCTATTAATTTTAGGACTGAATGATTCAATTCAAGTAAGTCTTATAGTCATATCTATTTTTGTGGGTTTGATCTACTCTCTTGCTTTTCCCATTTCACTTTCTTTTTGAAATAGCTTTTCCCTCTGATGCTGTGTTTGTTCCATCTTTGAGCTAAATACTGATAGGTACGGTTACAGGCAGGAGAGCAGGGCTGCACAATGGTCTGGGCAAAAGCAGCTAACAAAAAATTATGTGAGAGTAGCTCTGTGTGACTGGAACAGCAAATACTGACTGAGAGAGTCTGCCCAAACAGTAATGCTGCTGAAGATAATTATGATAGTCTAGATAGAAGAGCAGCCCAGGATTAAAAAAAAATAATAATAGAAAAATCAGCCTTTTGAAACAACGAATCACAGAATCACAGAATCAGTCAGGGTTAGAAGGGACCACAAGGATCATCTAGTTCCAACCCCCCTACCACTGGCAGAGACACCCTACCCTAAATCAGGCTGGCCACAGCCTCATTCAGCCTGGCCTTAAACACCTCCAGGCATGAGGCCTCAACCACCTCCCTGCACAACCCATTCCAGGCTCTCACCACTCTCATGCTCAACAACTTTCTCCTCATGTCCAGTCTGGACCTACCCATCTCCAGCTTTGCTCCATTCCCCCTTGTCCTGTCACTCCCTCATAGCCTAAAATGTCCTTCCCCAACTCTTTTGTATGCCCCCTTCAGATACTGGAAGGCCACAAGAAGGTCACTTTGGAGCCTCCTGCAGACTGAACAGCCCCAGCTCTTTCAGTCTGTCCTCATAGGAGAGCTGCTCCAGCCCTTTGATCATTCTCGTGACCCTTCTCTAGACAGGCTCTTGCATGTCCACATCCTTCTTGTAATGGGGGCTCCAGAACTGGATGCAGTACTCCAGATTGGGTCTCAGCAGAGTGGAGCAGAGGGAGAGAATCACCTTCCTCATCTTGCTGGCCACACTTTTCCTGATGCAGCCCAGGCTCTGGTTGGCCCTCTGGGCTGCAAGTGCACACTGCTGGCTCCTGTTGAGCTTCTCATCCACCAGCACTCCCAAGTCCCTTTCCTCGGGGCTGCTCTCCAGCCAGTCACTTAAGGAGTATCTTGAGAAGAAATATGGAAGATGCCTGGAAAGTATATAATAATGATGAGGGACCTCAAAGTGAGAAGAGCATAACAGAACAGCAGTTTAATTCCATTTTGGTGCTGACAGAAGTCCCCTAAGCACATAAGCAGTATGTATAAATATGTGAGCCTGCAGCCCCAGAAGTGGATCACAGGATATTAGGGGTCCAATCCCCTGCCAGAGCAGGACCATAATCTGGTGTAGGTCACACAGGAATGTGCTACAAGTGGAGGGACCTATCAATGGTATGTGTGCAACTAGAACTTTTAGGACTTTGCAGTTCTCTATTACCAGTTTTTTTCCATGCATTACTGCTTTACGTGGTTTATCATCGAAATTGTGATCCTCTTTGAGGAGTTCACTGTTTACCAGATAATGAAATAGCATTAGAAAATCAATATTTTTCTATGCTGGTACATATTTTATTAGAATCTTTCACTGAAAAAAAAAATTAAAGTAATTAAATTGTGGATTATTTGACATTCTATGATTCTGTGATCCTGACATTCTGTGATTTGAGCTTTGCAGGGTAATGACATTTTACCTTATAGAAATAGCAAAGTACACCATGTGAGGGAGAGAAAAGAAGTCATTCTGAAAAACTTTCTGCCTCCTCAGGCATCCTAATTATTTGACTTTCTTTTCTGAAAGTCAAAATTTTCTTAATTGTGACTGTTACAAAGCCTACTCCGAGAAGAAGTACAAGGGTTATAAAAATGCTAATTAGCCTGGAAAGTATAAATTAATAATAGATAAAGTAGAAATAATTATATTTTTAAACTTTTCTCTGACACTGCAAAACAGGGGGACCAGATTCTTAGCAGAGAAATTGCTTAATCCAAGCACATTTTATGCATTTAAGGGTCTGGCCTCATACACCTCAGTGTTGTTCTGAGTCCAGTCCTTGAAAACCTTCCATTTCTCACACAGAGGTGTTCACTGTGCTCTACTGAGGTATAAACAATTGAAGAAACAAATCATATAAAGGTATGTAAGCCTATTACATGTCAAGATGAATTACAAAAGGGTATGATGGCACCAAAGTGATAAAGGATTTTGACTTTATGTGCTGCTAGTGTTGAACCACAATTACCTTAGCCAGGAACAAGCAATTATTCAGAATAAAGCCCAATTTGCTCTGAATGTATACTGCCTGGGATATATGAGGTGTAAGACTTCCACTGATGTGAAATAGTTTGGCTCAAAGGGTAAGTTTTCAGAATCAATGTGACCTTTTCGATTTCCTGTGTTATCAGCCTGTTCCCAAAGCATGGATAATTTTTTCAGGCACTTAGAAAATGCATCTGTAGAGAGGGAAACTGTCTTGAAATTTTAGTCCAAGCCTCTCTACTTTCAAGAGTCACATTTTTTTTGTGTCATGCTTTGCTGTGAATTAGGAGGCAATTTTTTAGGCTCAGTGGGGAGGGTCTGGTTGGGCTGCTCCCCTCAATTATTAATATGGTCTCGGGTATCGTTGCAGAGCTGCCGCGGGTGGCTGGTGATGGGGGCCTGGGGTGGGGCATGAATTTGAAGTTAAAATTGCTTTCAGCTGGCCCTGTGGCGGAGAGAACAAGAAAAATAGCAGGTAGCATGGGCTGCCACAGGTGGCTGCTGATGGTGGGGCGTGAACATGAAGTTAAAACTGTTTCAGCTGCTCCTGGGGCAGAGAGAACAACGCACGTAGCAGGTAGCATGGGCGGCCACAGGTGGCTGCTGATGGTGGGGCGGGGCGTGAGACACGAAGTTAAAACTGCTTTCAGCTGCTCCTGGGGCAGAAAGGATAAAAGAAAACTCCAGAAAAGAAGCAGGTAGCAGCGGTCAAAGCTACTCGGCAGAGAAATCCAGGGCCGCTCCCGCTGAAAGAGGCAGCAGCCCCTGAGCTGGGTGCTTCGGGCGAGGGATGGCTTCCTCTGGAGGGAAGCGCTGGCGGAGTGGGAATTCTCCCGAGGGAAGCGCTGCCATGCCAGAGTAAGGACGCTCCTGAGAGAAGTGCTGCCGAAACTTCTGCCGTGCCAGAACAAGGAAAATCCCCAGGGGAAAGTGCTGCCAAAGCTGCTGCTCTGCCAGAAAAGGAACATTCCTGAGGGAGCTGCTGCCAAACTTGCTGTCGTGCCAGAGCAAGGACGCTCCTGGGGGAACCGCTGCCAAAACTGCTGCCATGCCGGAGCAGAGATACTGCAGAGGGAAATTCTACCGTCTGTTCCTTCATCAGAGGAGTTTTCAGACAGACAGTGAAAATAAGGTAATTTGAGAATGGGCAGGTGGGAGAATAAGAGTTTTTTAATCACTTTCTGTTTTTTTTTCCCTAAATACTTCATTCAGGGATTAGAGGTTTGTTCAGATGCGTGAGGAAATAGAAAATCCCCAACTCTGGACTGCTTTCCCTCATGGTTCTTGAGTGGGACTTGATCAGGTCTTTATCTAAGCACTATGTCTTACATAAACCACCTGTTTTTATGGTCCTGGGAGACACCGTGTAGAACGATTCAAAGGTAGTCACTGGACGCTAACAACTTGCATGGAGGTGTCAGGGTGCTGCAAATCAACATCCCACCCCTTTCCAGAGAAACCAAGCTAGCAAAAAGTAACATTAGATATCTCTGTCTAGGTGTAACACTGTCAGTAGAGGAAGTAACCATCTCCTAGGTTTGTGATGGGACCAGAACACCTGAGTAGAAGATGGAGGATTTCTGTAAGCATGGGGTTTTCAGAGGTGTGAGGGTAGTGTGCCCTATCTCACAGATACTGCTGGGAAGCCATTTGCAAGTTCCTCTCTAGTCAACAGCAGAGTGAAGAGGATTAAAATGCCATCACCTGTGTTGTCTGCTGGCTCTAGGGGGGAAGTAGTTACAGCCTTTACCTCCATGTATCTTTGGGTAGGGGCTTTAGAGATTATTACCAGAACAATAAATAATACTTCAAGTAGTGAAGGGTCTCAGCATCCATAGAAACATTTGTTGCCTGCTAGGTCTGGCAAAAATATATGGAAATAAAAGTTAGAAACCATGCATGAAATACCAAATCAGCTTGATAGGCTCATAATAGAGGCACCTGAAACTATTTTATTTTTCTCTTCCTCAGATGAACTTTATATTGTGACTGCATGGAATTTGCTAGCTGCTTAGCTTCAGTAACAACAACGTTTGCCAGGATATCATTGCAGTGCTACTCCATGACTGCAGGCAGCAGGTAAGAGAAAATATTATTTCTGGAGTCACGTTCTCATGACATATGTGATTAGATGAAGTGTTAATTATAGACTTTGATTAATGCTTTTATATAGTGCATGTCAAAAATTAGTTGTGTTTTTTATTCCAATGTTGTAATCAATTAGTAACACACAATTCTTTTTCAATGCAATGAAAACCTGCTTTTCACTGGTAAAATACAGCTATCAGGCAAGAATTTTCCTCAATAATTATGTGAGCTTAGTTTACTCTTTGTTTGCAATTAGTATATTTCTTTCTAACTTCTGAGGATCACTTGAGGAATTGTTAGACTGGAAGTCAGGTAAAGTTTTGCATTAGTAGTATTGTTCAGAATGCCTCAATCTATCACATTCTAGAACATGGATGCTTTTTAGTACTCTTTGATAATATATGTAGTTTTATAGCAAGCTATGCTCTGATGGTACAATTCAATGTACAGACCCACGTGCCATTGACATGTTATGGTGTGATAGCATTATAGTTTTACATTAGTGTAAGAAAAATCTACTTGCATATGGCTTAGCTGGCTTTAAAGAGTAGAATTCTGAAGTAGCTAAATAAGCTTTACATAAACTCATGGCAAAAATATGACAAGAAATTGCATTAAATCAGATTTTGTAAGGGCATTGGCTCCCATTTAGGGATATGTTCACAGAGATTAAGAGCAAACAAGTATGCTAAAATACTTAAGCTCACAACTAAGTGTTCTGTCTGTTTAATTTCACCTGATCATCCTTGCCTTCTGCATGTTTCTTCAGATAGAATGGAAATAAGTCCTGGGGCTGAAATAACCACTCTGTCAGTGAGTGGCTCAGATATCCTAGTCATACATGACAGATACATCAGGCAATAGTTATATTATTTCAAAGCAAGTAAGACTCCTAAGGAACAATATGCTAATAGAAGAGCCTACTCTAGGGTTTTGTTGGTATATGTAGTTAGGCTTATATAAAATAATAATGCAAGGGCTTCTCCATTGCTTTCATTTTCTTGAATTGGATGTTTAAAAGTTAAAACAGCTATGATGACTCAAATTTGTGAGGTGGTTGATTTTATTCCCCAGGTGAAGATGTATGGAACAGATTTTACCATTTAGAATTAGTGCTACATTCCCTAGAGCAGGAGTATATGGCAGCAGTTTGCACTTCATCACAGTGGGAAAAACGCTTTGGGGATGTATGTGTCAGGAAACCTGTGAAATTTTTGATGTCCCCAGAGCCACAGTGAATTTGAGATGTGAGTAGCTGCAGATGCCTAACTTGTATTAATAGTCACTAAACACGGAGGCAGCTGTAGTTTCAAAAACGAATGGTAGTAAATTGTTTGCACTGTAAATGGTGTCTACAAACAGAGCAGCCTCTCATTAAGTGTAATGTCTGGTAGAACTTCCTCTGCATTTAGTATAATTAACACAGCAGTTCTGTTCCATTGCTGTAGATATGTGTGTGGACTGAATCTTTCATCTTCTGCAGTAATTTGAACACACTTGTGCTGACTTCACAGAAGTTGTAGTGTTGAAGTCTGAACAGGGTTGAGACTTTATTGCTAAGTCTTTTTAAAAAAATTAATGAAATTCAGATTGAGTGTTTTATTTTTATAGCCTTTTCATCACTTAACATATGGAAGTAGGGTTACAAATCAGTCTTCCTGTTCAGACATTATAAGTGCTAAAAATAGTTTCAAATGGGTCCTTTCTCACCCCATCATGTGTATGAATACAGGCATGGAAGAAAAAATTCAAAGCACATTGGGCTTCTATTCTAATGCTTCCTGACCAGAATATCTATGTGATGTGCTTATATATGTGTTGTGTTGTCATGTGACAGTTTACTGCATTGTCTCAAAATAGAGGTATTAGCCAAAGCAGCTCTTTGCTTCCTCATGCATTGCTAGATACATCAGGCTGTGGTGCAGAGTGGGTTTTAAATATGCTAGAGTACAATGAAGCTCATGTAGAAGTACCTGTGACATTTGCATGAATACAACATGAATTCTTAATTATCTGTAGGTTGTAGTGAATACTAAATGAATTAAGATAAATGTGAGTATATTCCATCTTTGTGATCAGGGCAGCTGTGTGAGTAGAAAAGTAAGTGTGTCCTTGATAAAAATAGTAGGAGAACTTGTAAGAATCACAATGCATCATCTTTGCTGAAGGAAGATATGGGCTAGCATATTTCCTAAGCAGGTGAGGGGGAAAGGGAAGCATAGAGGCATGCTGTTAGCATCTTGGGTTTGTGTATGTTTGTAGGTAATAGATGAGAATATTATGGTAAAATTTAAACACACCATCCCTAAAACAGGCCATCAAGATCAGAAAGCTTGTATGATTATCTATTTGTATATCAAAAGCACACCATCACAACAGGGCACAGAGAAAAAGATGAGAACACAAACCTGTAGCCTTTCCTATTTTTGTACCTATGCTGCTAATTGGGTTAGGAAGGAAAATTGGAAGACTCTTGGTGGGTGGGCCAAGGTGCAAGGTGGGCAGGACATATAAGCAGTTTCAGTCAGCATTACATGATATGAAGAGGGTGGAATCCTGGCTCTGCTGAAAAGGTTGGAGACTTCCTTATGAATTTGGTTTGCTTGTAATGGTTGTTTCACAGACCAAATCTCAGTGGTGTAATCAATGCTGTACAGAATGGCCTAATCTCATGGATAAAATCACATGCTGCTGATGTGTTGTGGTTTTCCAACCTAGTGGGGCAAATATTTTCACCACAGAAAAGCCAGCAAAGCTGTTACACTAACAGCAAAATGTCAGTTTTATTTTTCTGCCTATTTTGTAAACTCACATAACCTTTCCCCTACACATGATGCAAGACTAATGTCCTAGGAGACCCTGACCTCCATTTTTGAGAGAAACATTTTCGCATTCACTTTTAAGTGATTTTGGTTGCTAGTAGTGTTTGGAAATTGTAAGCATTTAGAACTGTTAAGCTTCTTTTGCTTTGAAATGAGCATTCACGGAAAGTTTTGTGTACTTCAGCTCATCAAAGCAATTTCTCATTAATGTATGCTGTGCCTTTGAAGATACAGGGCTTATTAGATCACCATTGGGTACACATTTAATTGTTTGTTTCATTACTTTTATGTTACATTAAATTATTAGTCACAAAAGTGAGGTACTGCATTTTCAGATTTGGAGGCAGGGGGATTGTTCTGAAAGAGAAATTCGGGACTTCTCATTTTAACTTTTTAAAAATAAATATCTCTTTAAAAGAAATTTTAAGTTTTTATTTGGTTTCAAAGCTGTAGTTGAAATATCAGCACCGTAACAATATATCTGAAAGATCTGTTGGTCATCTAATGAGCAGACTTTGCCCCCCTATAAGGAGGTAAAAAGTTCAGCTTCCCTTACTACTATGATAAAGCAAATTAATGGTGTTTATGGAGTACTTAACAAATCAATATGACAACAACTTGAACGTTCCGTTCATCAGGATAAACTTGGACTGTTGATAGTAGCGAGTATTACATGCTTTCATCTGTTGCATAGATAATTCTCTTACTGATGGCTTGTGACTTCTTCAAATAAAATATATTAAATGTAAAGAGCACCCACAGCTACTTGAAATTGTTACAGCTCCATCAACTTTGGCAGAACAAATGCTTTGCAACATCTTTTTCACTGTCTCTTCTTAATATTCTGCAGTGGACCACATCTTTTTGTTTATTCTTTACAAATGTATTAGTGATCATAGAATCAACCAGGTTGGAAGAGACCTCCAAGTTCACCCAGTCCAACCTAGCACCCAGCCCTAGACAAGCAACTAGACCATGGCACTAAGTGTCTCATGCACTCTTTTCTTCAACACCTGTAAGGACAGCAACTCCACCCCCATCCTGGGCAGCCCATTCCAATGGCAATCACTCTGTCAAGAACTTCCTCCTAACATCCAGCCAGTATCTCTCCCAGCACATCTTGAGACTGTGTCCCCTTGTTCTGTTGCTGGTTGCCTGGCAGAAGAGACCAACCCCCACCTAGCTACAGCCTCCCTTCGGGTAGTTGTAGGCAGCAATGAGGTCCCCCCTGAGCCTCCTCTTCCCCAGGCTAAACACCCCCAGCTCCCTCAGCCTCTCCTCATAAGCTTTGTGTTTCAGGCTTCTCACCAGCTTTGTCACCCTTCTCTGGACATGTTCCAGCACCTCAACATCTCTCTTGAATTCAGGGATACATCCTGAAGTTATAATTGGAAACTGATCTTCATTAGGTGAAAACTTGATTTAAATGTAGATATTTTATAGATTTCAGCATTTTATATCAGCTTTGTATCTTGTTCTTAACACAGAAACCTCTGTCTTGCTGCAAGCTTTATAATGTTGAGTTGCTGGTGTGCTAAAAGGTGCTGCAAAGATTTATGGTAGTATTTCCTTAGCTATTATGTATAGTTTGCTCAATTAATATAAAAGGGAAACTTCTGCATGTTATGGGAGCTCTTATCCATGTTTATGAAGGAAACTTGAAACTGAACACTTAAGTTTATAGATTATTTCATGTTGACAGTGTATTGATTAGTGGAGAAAGTTTAGTACACTTAATAAATTGAGTTTACCCATTTGTCTGTCCTTATGCTGACTTACACTGTTCCACTAAGGTGTATTAGTAGGTTCTGTAAGGTGCTTTTGGCTTGTTTTTAAAGGACACCTCACTTTGGCATTAATTCTACTAACCTGAATTTATACCATAATGCAGACTGTGGGTATCACTAGAATAAACGTATCGCGCCCACATGCTGTATACAACAATTAGGATTTTCTGACGTGTTAAGTTTATTTTCTCCATGATTTCAAAAGGATAAGATTTTTCCAAACTGCAGAAGATATATCAGCTGAGAAGTATTTCCCTTAGGGAGTTTTTAACTTTTTTTGTGAAATCTTGAACCAAATGTGTAGAGTTAGGTTGGACTTCAACACCGTGTACCTAAACATAACAAAGGAACAGCAACCAAGCAGATCAGATAGAGTAAAAATGCTGTTATTAGAGAAGATGTGTCGGTGACTTCCTGGTCATCTGGTTTTGCTTTTAATCTAGGTTATCAGACCAGGAAATTACATTATCACAGTATCACCAAGGTTGGAAGAGACCTCACAGATCATCAAGTCCAACCCTTTACCACAGAGCTCAAGGCTAGACCATGGCACTAAGTGCCACGTCCAACCTTGCCTTGAACTGCCCCAGGGACGGCGACTCCACCACCTCCCCGGGCAGCCCATTCCAGTGTCCAATGACTCTCTCAGTGAAGAACTTTTTCCTCACCTCGAGCCTAAATTTCCCCTGGTGCAGCCTGAGGCTGTGTCCTCTCGTTCTGGTGCTGGCCACCTGAGAGAAGAGAGCAACCTCCTCCTGGCCACAACCACCCCTTCAGGTAGTTGTAGACACCTAGGTTGTAATATCTCCAAGAAACTGTTTTAAGAAAATGCATTAGCATAAAATTAAATAGAACTTTTTAATCATTTGCAAGTTTATGTAAATGACCAACTTGGAAAAAAGAGCTTTACATAATCGGACACATTCACTACTCAAGCCTAACATTAAGTGTTCTCTGCAAATCTCATTATATGCAACTCCTAAGAGTGCAATTAACATATTAATTAAGAAGCAGATAGCCATCTAAATGCCAAAGCATTTTTATTCTGCAAATTCCTTTCCACTTTTGAATTAGTACTGAGGACAAAAATAAAATGACAGAAAACTTCATAGGGTCAAAATGAGTAGCACATTTTGTGAATAACTTTTTTATTTTATACCTACTAGATGCACTTTCAATTGTCAGGTTTCAGGATGGAAAAAAAAACCCAGACCTTAGAGGCACCTGTCATGCTGTCCTGGTTTGATATGGGTACCTTTAAAAACCATAATGATAGAGGGGCCCAGAGGTGGACAGGAAATTGTAATCTCTGATTTCATTCCCATAATGTCTGTATCTCTATAAATCTGGCTGCAGTCAGTTTCTTTCCCCCTTTCCCCTCCTCTCTCTTTCCCAATCCTGCTCACTTATCTTGCTTTGCATGGGAGTTGGGCCTAGAGTGGGCTTGGTAGGGACCTGGAACTACCAAGCCAAATTTTAGCCATGTCAAGCAGGTCAAATAATGAGGGGGGGAGCATTTGGGCCTGGGATTTTTGCCTAGGTTTGTAAGGAGTTTTGTGTTACATTTGACCTAAGGCAGTTTTGGAGAACTGTGACCTATGGATTTCTTTGTATTTATATGCTTTGCACTGCAGCCTGTAGTTTATGAATAGCACTTTTCATTTAAACTTCCAATGATATTCTGTCTTTGTATCCAGTCATGTGTGGAGTTTTTCTTTTACTCCTTGAAGGAATTAGAGAGCCTATCTCATTCCCTATAAACTCAAGACATTTGCATTGACTGCAGTCTTCTGCCAATGTAGCTGCTTGGAGAAACTTTCACCTTTTATAAAGCAGCTTTATACAGACATTTTTATGCCTGCAGATGCTGCTTAAGTAAGCACAAAGTCAATTCCCTTAGGTAACCATGCACATTTTGATAGTTTTGCAGGAAAACTGTGAGTTCCAACAGAGATATAGTTATAAAGCTGAATGGGAGAGGTAATATACTTTCAAAGACATATTTGAACTGCTGTGTTGTATTGGAAGATTCATACAAGCTATCTTCAAAAACTGTTTGCCAATGATAAACATTTTTAGAGATGGTGAAATACACTATTTATGAAGAGCTATAATATGAAGAAATTTCTATAGGATGATAAAGAAACTGAGTAAATAATATTATTAGCCAGTGGAATTCGATTGAGTAGCATCATTCAGTTAAAAACCACAGAGTTCAGTGCTCGGTGATTGCTGTTCAGGAAGTTGTATCACTCTGAGTTTTGGCAAAGTTGAATAGCTTTCTTTGGATAAACATTATTTACAGGTTACAGTGAAAGAACCTTCTGTTAACACATCTGTTGGTAGTTCTTTATAACAATAGCCTGTTGAGTGCATAAAGAAATGAATATGTGCAAATCACAACTAAACTTTAACGTCCTATTTCCTCTGCCATATGCACTCATGTTATATTCAAAGGCTTAAATCTCCATGTGAGTGAAACTTGAAGCAAATCTATGTTTCTTTTTATCAACTGACTTCAGTTCACAGGCTTTCTGTAATATTCTGTCTTCTTGAAGAGCTGGTGTCATTAGGACATTATGGGTTGCAAGATATAAGTCTCAAGTTGCTTATTTATGTTTTTTGTAATAAAGGGAGGGGGGAGTAGTGAAAAAATAATAAAAACAAACTATTTATGGGGAAACAAGTTAACTTAAACTCATTGAAACATGATTAATGTAAGAGGCCTGGAAATTAACTGACTCTGCTCAGGGAGATGGAGGTGTGTCTAATAAAAAGAAGAAATTTGGAAGTGGTTGAATGACTCTATCGATGAATCATAAAAATGAGACAGTGCTATACTGAATTTTCTTTTGTAATAGTTCCATGGTTTAGACTTAATGGTTTTGATCAATACTGTAGGAATTATAATTGTAAACTTCTATTGCTGATGGATACAGACAGTTAAAGCTACTAAAACACACCACAAGCTTTTGTAGTGAGAATGGAGTGGCAGCATGTAATGAGCCCGCTGAGTGCTTAAACAGTATAGAGTGCCACAGCGCAATGCATCTTACAGGCCTTCTAAATCAATTTGTGTAATGGAAACCAAACTACAGGCAGCTGCTATTTGGAATTCATGTGTTTTTATTCTTTTGCTGTTGTCTTTACAAACAGAATGGGAAAGTCAAAAGAACACATTATATCATGCAAACACGCCGAGGCCCTGCAGGGCAGTTATAAAGGTGTTTAAACAACCATGTCAAATGCTTGTGATTAGTAGAAATATTTTTTTTCCTATGTTACATTTATTGTACAAATGCACTTGAACAAAACAAACATTTTAATCAGTCAATATGGCCTTCATTTTTCTGTTCTTAATGTCATGAATGTCAGTGAATTGGCACTAATACAGGAGTACTCTCTTTTTGGCTTTACTGTGCGGTGTAGTCTGCCCTCTATCAGCTTTACCAGTAGCAGTCTGTGACTCAGCTGAAATTTCATAGAATCATAGAATTATCTGGGTTGGAAGTGACCTCCAAAGGCCATCTAGTCCAACCCCAAAAATTTCTTCAGAACATGCAATATTGAGATGCTTGGTATATGCTTCTTCATTCTTGTTGATGTCATATGAAAGAGAATGATATACAAATGGGGACTTCGCTTACTGACTTCAAGTTTTCAAGACAATTTTTAGCTACTGCTATAAAACAAATATAAAATACATATCCATACCTTGGAAATTCTTTCTCTCAAAGATAACTGAGCCACTGCATTGTGATAGTTGACTGTGTAAGCTACTGTAAGGTGCCAGGAGACAAAGTTCACAATTAAATGAGAAATTCATGGAGGAATAAGAAGAGTGAAATCATTTAGAAACCAGAGCAGTAAGTTCAGATTTGGTTCTCCTCTATTTGAGGAGAACTCTTGTGTCTCTGAAATTAACATGTGAAAATTTGACTAATATGACTAGGCATAAGTTAAAGATTAAATGTAAAGTTTTAAAAGCTATTTTTTAGGTGTTCAGTATTCCTGTGCTATGTTTTAAAACAAATGTGTTAGACTTGAGGTCCAAAGTGTGATTTTACATATTTGTAGGGAATATTCATTTCATTCCAACATCTGAGTCTGGTTTCCCCTTCCTTATGTCACTAGAGCAACTACCTGATTATTCTATGATTATTTTCTTTCTGGTTTGATGATTCAGAAAGCCTTTCAGAGTTGTAAGTGGGGCTTTCTTTATTTTTATTTCATTTTTTTAGGTGTCTGTGAAATTTCTTTGGCTAGCAGACATGGTCTAGATTTTCATTCTTTTTTTCTTGAACTATCCTGTGTTTATGCTGAACACCTTAATAAAACAGTATTTGTGAAGCTAGTGGAACTGTTTAAGGAAACCTTAGTCACAAAGTGATTTGAAACTGCTGAAAGTCCTTCAGGGAGCTTAAAAGGAGTTGTGAGTGCCTGAGGTTTGTGTTATTTCTAGGTGAAATGTTTTGAACTTCAAGTTTTTAGATACTTCAGCTTGAAGTTATATGTATGACAGTAGTGCATTCATCAAATGCTAGTTAATATACTTGAGGTACAAAGTGTTCAAAGTTGAAAACCTAAGGGTGAGTCATGTTCTTAAAGATTTTGATATTCAATGTGGAAAACTTTGGTCTTAGCAAAATAAGTAGCTATACACTATTGTACATAATTAATTACAGTATTCAGCTCTCATCATATGTGGAGAAGATTATGTCCAAACGAGAGTGGAGAACATGCTGAAGTTAAGAAAGCAGAAGTATTTCTCTGTATTTTATACCATGATGAACAGTTAGTCATAATTTGGTGGATTATTCTCATACTTCCTCTCTCTCTCCTGTCCCATACCTTGTCTTGCTCACTTGGCAATAGACATTATATTAATATAACACGTGGTCCATCAGTAATTTTTCTTTCAGTGCTCTGTAAATAATATTCTGATAATGCTTTAGGAAATAGTGAGTCAAATGTGCATTAATATACGTCTGTGAAATGATATTGGATTGTTTTAAATGTGGACATTTCATTGACCCTTTCCTAGAAAGGTCCTGTGTTGTGTAACACCTGCAGAGGCCAGATGACTTTACTTTTGTCAAAACAAGTGATCTAGTGGTACAGAATCACAGAAGGGACCTCAAAAGATCATCTAGTCCAACATCCCTACCAGAGCATGGTCACCTATACAAGATCATACAGGAACACAGGCAGGCAGGTCTTGAATATCTCCAGAGAGGGAGAATGATCCTCTGAATTAATTTTGGAGCTTCTTAGGAGGACCAGCATGGGTGTCTAAATTCTTTATGAAGTGATCACACTAGTAGATGGTGTGCAGCTGAATGCAGTGCAGTTAATTCACAGCCCTATGGAGCAGAACATTTAATCTTGAGACCAACTCTGTTACACAGGAAGAGTTGAGTGAGATAAATACGCAGACAACATGTTTGAATGTTCTGGAGTAGACTCTCAGTCTTTCTGCCTCATTCATGGCACCTCTTTCTCATAGTACTGAATGTTGAAGAGGAAATGATTGTCTGGCATTATGGATTCCAAATGAAAGAAGAATGTAGTGCTGGCAGATTGTGCTTTAGGACTGAAATAAACAACTAGATTTATTATGCAAGCGAGAGTGTTGGTAGTTTACCTGCTAAGGAAAATAAAAGAGAATTTAGATGGCCATAATGTGCCTGTGTTATCAGCTGTATGTTCAAATAGCACAGTCATCTTGACAAAGCAAAAATTCAACTTGCTGTCTGGAAGGTAAAGACACTGTAGCAATCTTTGGCATGTTCTAGTCTCCAGTGCAAAGCCTTGTGGTGACAAGACCAGCAGTCTCAGTGATATTTGAGAGAATACAGTGATAAAAAGGAATGCAGGTTTTACAGACCTCACCTGTATGAGTTTCTTGTTTCTGATAAGTCCATGAATTACATGAGAAAATGATGCTTAAATAGCAAGGTTCTTTTTAAGGCAACATCTGCATGATGGCACTCCAAACAAATAGCATGCAGTATAGGAGGGTCTGCAATTTCAAGATGAAGTTCCATATTTTCTGTATCCTAGGGAAAACAAGGGTAAAGGATGCAAATAATAAACAACTAAAGGAGTAGAAAGTAGCAAATGTGTTCCAAATATGGAAAACATGTGAAAAAGCTTCAGCATATGTACACTAATGCTTTACTGCTACATATCTGAAAACTTCTCTCTAAATGGCAGAATTAATTTGAGGACACAAATGAGCATAGTTATAAAACAGTCATCTTGATAGTAATCTTTGATACAACAGGTCTGAAGGAAACATTTCACTGCAACTTTATGGTGGATTTTAAAGTTCATCTCTATTGAAACACAGGGTCAGATAAGATGAAGCATCTGCTTCAGAATGCCTTCAGAAGTACCATTGAATCTCTATGGATTTAAATGTGCTATCCAAATGCAGAGTTACATCAGGTCTGTACTTGTTACCATGCCATGACAATAAGTGACAAAGAACATGAAACACAAAAGAGTAAGAAGTTGGAAAAGTGTAGTGATAATGTGAGGCTTCGGTTAACTTCATAAATCTTGGATAAATGTCACATCAGGACAGAATGCTTGCTTCTGTCATATCTAAAATTTGAATCGATGCTTTTTGGTGCAATCAGCCAGAAAAATCTTCAAGAGGAGATGTTGCAGTCAATTTAGATCTGATTCAAGATGTACTGGAGACCAAAATGGACTTAAATTTAGCATCTTTTTATAGGAGAAAGCAACCAGGTAATTTCATTCCTAGACTAGATTTAAGTCAGGAAACTGCTCAAAGGAAATGGAAAAAAAAGTAACCTGGTTAACAGGGCTGCTGATTCAAGGTGACAAAAGTTATTTAAAGTCACTGTATTTGATGCCATATTGGAGTTAATGTGTACCACTATTTAGCAAAAATAGCTAGAGTGGCAGGCCAGCAAAATTCATCCAGCAGGTCTAAGCAGGAGAGTAAAGGTCCTTTGAGTCAAAGTTTAGAGCATGAAACTGATTTCTGGGAGGAAGGGGGGAAAAAAACAAACCAACCAAAAACCCAGAGAAAATTGTATTGATTCCTTCAAGTTGAAAGCAAAGCCTTGGCAGATTAACAATTTCATCCTCAACAAAAGTTCAGTTAAAGTCATAAATAAGGTGTTGTGTGTTGTTTTTTTTTAACATCAGTAGGTCTGTTAGACATCTGCACTGCACACACCTGGGCTGTGTAGTCTGTGATATTATAACCTAGGTTATTCTATCTACTGTTACACTTACATATTCTAGGTTACTATATCTTAGAAAGGTAATATGTTCTAAAAATATAGTATGTCTAATTGCACATAGCATACACACTATATAGAACATATGTAATGTTTAATATATTGTCATGGTAGGCCTAAATAGGTCAAAATAGGCTTATACATGCCCTGGCTTGCCCAGACATGTTTCTGCTCTCCCTCCTTCTGTTTTGAGGAAAGCAACCACAGGAAAGGGGACAAAGAACCTGGAGCCACTGAGTCTAAGGAGTATGGCCTGCCCAGACTTGTTTGCGTCCTGTGGTAAACAAGGTACAAGGCTTAGCTTGTGCCTGCCTTGTGTAAGACCTATGCTTTTCCCAAATCTGAGTAAAACAAGCCTATGTTTTCACCTGATATGGTCAAGCTTGGCTAACTGCCATTCTGGCTGATTACTCTGTGTCCAATGTCCCATTAGTCTCAGGCTACATTGATGAAAAGAGATGAGCAGGTAAATAAAAAGTGTTTTGCCATTGTATTCATGCCTGCTGCTATTGCTCACTGCTTTATTGCACCTTGAACTGCTTGGAAACTCCCCTGTCTCAAGTTTACCAGGAACAGGCTCTAAATACCGTCATGCAATCAGCCCACATAGCCAGCATGTCTTGTGATGTGCAGTCTCAGCACAGATGTCATCTTGCCTACACCTGAAAGCCTCATGCCAAGATAGGAAATCCTGGAGATACACAGATTGATCAGGAGCAGGTCAGAGATAGTCTGTCTCCTTTGCCTGGCACTCTGTGAAGCCTGGGAAGAATCAGAAGCCTCAGTGGCTGACAACAGAATTCCCTGACAGTGTTTAGGCTACTGTCTGAAGCTGTAGCTAGCCCTGTGAGTCGGGAAATAATATTTTGTGAGCCTCATTCAACCTGGCCTTGAATGTAAGAGAACTTCTTCCTTAATGATGATGCTGTCTCAAGCTTTGTTTTCTGGGTGTTGTTTAAATATAGTTCTTTGCAAGTCCTGAGGAAGAACTAGAGAGGCCTGTCTTTCACAGTTCAGTCCTCACAGCAGCATGCTTCTGAAATAATAGAATTGCAATGATTAAGCTATGGATCTCGTTTTGACCCCTACCATTCTGATTCTGTGACTGCTTAAGGCAGTTCTTGAACTCATAAAGGAGCCTAATGACATTGCATCTGTAGTACCTCACAGAACTGTTCATGCAGTACTTGCTCTAGGACTTTAAAAGAAATGCCCTCTAATTTTCTGCCTGCCTTAGTACCTTGCAAGGTGCTCCTCCTCTTAACCTGTGTTAACACAGCTGATGAGATCCAACTGTGATATGCATGTTCTGCACTCCTAGCACACCAGAGGAAATCTACCCTAGCTATGCCTTGATCAGAACTTTGTCTAGTGAACATTGCCATGGGTTGTGTCATGAACATCTGTGCAGAAAATATTTTCTTTCATGTGAATGGTATAGACCAGGGGTACTCAAACTAAGTCCTGCAGGCTGGATATGGTCCCCCAGGGTCCTCAATCTGACCTGTTGGTATTTACAGAAGTCCCCTGTACCTGCAATCCCTGCCACTTAATCCACTCGCTGGCCTCTGCAGCCCCCAAGCACCCACCAGGACTGGGCTGGAATCAAACTATAGTCTGGCTCCTGACACTACTGGGCTGGAACCAAACTATAGTCCAGCCCCCCACAGTGTCTAAAGGATAGTGAACCAGCTCCCTGTTTAAAAAGTTTGAGGACCCCTGGTATGGACTATTAAGCTTGCCACAGAACAGAAATTACTCATCCCTTGCTTATTTTAGTACTAGTTTTTTAACTGCACTCTGAATTTTAGTACTATGCTATAGGTTCCCAGTGAGTGGAGAATAAGGAGAGAGTCTGGTATAAATTCTTGTTCCAGTTCTTTCAGAAGACACATACATTGTAGATTCAAACAAAAACTAAATGGCTTCCTCGTACTTTACCCACTTCTTTGTAAATGTTTACTATAAATATATACTAAAGTGTATATTTAAAACCAGCTTCTACTAGTATTGAGAAAGTAGCTATGCAGTGTTCCAGTTTGAGGCCATGAGCTACTAGGACTGAAGGGCAAAAATAACTCTTTGTGATGGTTTGGGTGTTAGCTGCACACCCCACATCCCCCCCCCCCCCCCAACACACACACACATTTTGGAAATCACCCAGACTAGACTAAGCCAGCTCTGGGAATTTTGAATGAAGCTTATATTTGCAGCTCAGCAGAATATACAAGCAGATACTTACAGTATATACATTTATATAGAGAAATATGCATGGTAAAAGGTAATACAGAAATGTCCCCAGGAGGGGCTCCCAACTTCCCTTTCATCTTCCCCCCCTACCTCTCTCAACCTTACCCCAGTCCCAAGGAAGAATGGAGGCTTGGCCAGGGGGTTAGGAAGCAAAGTGGATTAATCAGAGGAATGGCAGAGAGGCTAGAAAAAGAAAAAAGATGCAACTCCAAGCTCCCAGGCAGAAGTGCTTTATCTATGTTTGGGTTCTTATACCTTTTAGCAAGCCTATGAGTGAAGTAGACATCACTCTCAATTTCCTTTGACAGCCTGTAATCCACTTCTTCTCACCAAAACATTCTAGCTAGCTTCAAGCTAGCATGCTCTTGTCCCTTTTCAAGACTGAGGATACTACACACTGATGGGAAGTTTGAAGAGAGATTCCATTTACAAAAGCATATATACTAAAAAGCAATCAAGTGGATTTTGTACTTATTCTGTTAGGCCCAAACAAGCCTTCTAGAATCCTCTACCCCTTCCACCTTCAGTTGCTCTGAGGGTTGGCTGAAACTGCCCTCCCCAACTGGAGTCTGCAAGGTCTCAGCAGGCCACATGCTGCAGCTCACATTTCTCTGCCAGCTAGTAGCCTTCTCCCCCACAAACCATGAGGTAAGAAGGAATGCATGAGCAAAGAACTGAAAGGAGAAAAGGCAGGGAGGAAAAGGTAGCAATCAGCACTGCCTTTTATGGCACTGGAAGACAGAGTAGAATAACAATATTAAAATATCCTGGGAGGAACAGGTCCATCCCCCTGGTTTTGTTAAGGGAGAACCTAGGATAGCTCAAGCTACTGCATGCAGATTAGTCTAAATCTTCCATTGAGCAAATGGCAATAAGTAAATGCAAATACATTTAGAAGCATTAATTTTTAAGAGGAAAATGACAATTTGCTCTGTTAGGATTCTATATAATTCTGTAATTCCTATAACAATTTTGTAGCTTTCCTTTCATTCTATGTATGTTGTATAAACTTACTCTGAATGGAGTATGACTAAAACTCAGATCAAGAGACATATACAAAAATAGAGAGATGATAATTACTGTAACTGGAGAATTGGAACTTTTCCAGAAACTAATGTAGTCTTTAGCTGCTGTTATTTATGAGAGAGACTATTGCTGAATTTACTTTTTCTTCTTCAACCCCAAATTGGCTTTTTTTTCAATAGACTATTAAGATTTTGAGACTTTTTCATTATAGAACAAAAAATAAAAGTTGTTTGAAAAGAGATGGTAGAAGAGAGAGATGAGAATGAAGAAAACTAAGAAGTTTTCTCTTGGAGAATGGTTCATGAGGTAGCATTAAGAAGATAAATATATGCAGTTTAAGTCCCATATGAGACGGAGCAGCAAGCTGAGCACAAGGCTGAACACTTGCATGAGGATGAAATGCATTCAAAGGAAATATAATGGCATAATGAAGTGACAAAAAGCAGCAGAGTTTTAGGCTAGCTATCATTACATTTATTAACACAATTATTCTATATAATAAAAAATGATGACTTCATTTAGCAACCTGAAGATGTTTGAGTTGGCACAGTAATGGCCTGCTTTTTTTAGCTATACACTGAATGAATACTCAAACTCCAGATGATTTTTTTTCCTGCATTTTCTTGTTACATATCTTCCTAAGTATTGAAACAACCTACCTGGTGTACATTCTCCCCTAAGAATAGTTTTCACAGTTATTGGTACATTAAAAATAAACTTTAGTAACTTTAAAAAGAAAAATTCATTTTAAACCAGCCAAAAGTGTTCTATAAAATTGTTGGTTCATATTTCATTGAAGACGTGTGGCCACAAGAGGCAGTGATAGCAAACCAACTTAGCTCTTCAAAAGATCTCATAGCAGTAGATTTTTATATCCTCTTTCCTGCACAAGGCTGATAATGGGCTGCCCTTGGAGGTAGTGGAGTCACCATCCCTGGAGGTGTTCAAGAAAAGCCTGGATGAGGCACTTAGTGCCATGGTCTAGTTGACTGGCTCGGGCTGGGTGCTGGGTTGGACTGGATGATCTTGGAGGTCTCTTCCAACCTGGTTGATTCTATGATAAGCCTCTCAAAACCACCACTCCATTTGCAAGCAGAGAGCAGAAACTTGACATTTCTCTATGTGCATATATTTTCTCTCATTAAATTGAAACAGATTTCAAACTATTATTTGGATTATTGGCCTTTATTAATTTTTTCAGTGAGTTTGAGAACTCTTCTCTGGAGAATCCCATTCTATAGATGCTTATTTCTGTATTGTAGCCAGGTGGGGGGTGGCCTCTTCTCCCAGGTAACCAGCAATAGAACAAGGGGACACAGTCTCAAGTTGTGCCAGGGTAGGTATAGGCTGGATATTAGGAAGAAGTTCTTCACAGAGAGAGTGATTTCCCATTGGAATGGGCTGCCCAGGGAGGTGGTGGAGGCACTGTACGTGGGGGTCTTCAAGAAAAGACTGGATGAGGCACTTAGTGCCATGGTCTAGTTGACTGGCTAGGGCTGGGTGCTAGGTTGGACTGGATGATCTTGGAGGTCTCTTCCAACCTGGTTGATTCTATGATTGCATGTGATACCTGAATGCAAACTAGCATAGGTTTGTAATGTGTTTGCATTTTTCACTACTACAGTCGAAAATTGTTGTATTGTATGAGGGCTGAAGATTTTTTTTTTTAAGGCTGTTTTAAACAAAAACTTGCTGGTTTCTTATTCAGAGAACTCTTGTGTGGTTTTCAAACCTTGCTACAATTTCAGTGTGTATTTTACTGATGATGTAGAAGTTTGTTTTCTTGGCCTGTTGCTATACAGAGATTGTACACTGTTAAAAATGAGTGCATAACACACAAAAGAAAAAGACACCCCTGGTTATTTGGAGATAAGCGAACTGCACACCTTCAGATTTATGTATAAATTAAGAAAGTTGAGGAAGGGGGAATATAGTGTAGATTTTACTTTCCTGTGGAGATCATAAGGTTGGAAGATGAAGATTTTCTCAGGTGGTTTCATGGCAGAGGATAAATTCTAAGACAGAATTTAATATTTAATATTCTATAGTACAATTTTCTTAGTGATAGTTATACCACATGAAAATCACTCCAGTACTACACTTATGAGGGGAGTTTGCTGGATTTTTTCCCTTGTAGACTTTAAGCAGTCTTTTGCTGCCAGTTGAAATGTAGCAGTTTCCCTTTGTAATTGAGAACTGTTAGAACTTGAAGTTGTTATTGTGATTATTTTGGAATTGGCTGCTTTAATAGATTTATAATTGGAAAAAAAACCACTTCCTTTAGTGCATTTACTCTAAGGAACTTCAGGCATTGTCGAGGAAGTGTGGAGAAGAGTTGCTCATAATTTGTTCAACACTTTGTTTTCAACCTAATATACTAAACCAGCTGAACCATAAGCCTTAGGTGAATAAATCTCTCCACTTGTGGTATTTTCTGCTTGGATAAATTAGGTGTACATAATAACCAGATGTTGAATTCCAAATGTAATACAGTCAAGCTGCATAAATTCTGCAGATTCAGACACTGTGACTTTCCCTGATGTGGGGTTTAGTGTAAATAATTTCATATTGTGTATAACCAAGTTTTGTGCCAGCTTTGGCTGTTTATTGTGTTTATTTGGTTTCATTTGTCTGGTGTGGGTTTTTGGGGGGTTTGGTTGGTGTGGGTTTTTTACAATAATTTAATGGGATGCATATTTTAGTGGCAAAGTCTGATTGCAGTGAAACTAATGGAGCTCTACTTTCTGAGAATATGGATGCAGATGAAATCAGATAATGCCTAATTTCAGCCACAGTGCTTGCATGAAATGAGTGAGTGAATGGTCCTCACTTTTAATAATATGCTTAGCAGTAATGCAAATATTACAGTACCAGTAATACTATCTGCAGTTTTCTTTCTTCAGTTTTGTTCTCAGGGTAATGATATAGTATGGTTCTTAAGAGCCTGAGCTGCTCACTAATTTCAGTGAAGCTGATGAATAAATTGGATAGTAAAAGTGGCCATCAAAACAGCTTTTATTCTCTAATGAGAAAGTTTCAAAAGCCTGTTAAATGTTTGAAAGTTGTTGATAGGTAGAAAGAGAGAGCCTGACAGAAATGTGGCAGAAAAACCTTGAACTCCCTAAAGCTTTATAAGAAAGCAATATGAGAAAATAAGCAATGTACTTCAGCAGATCTTTTAACTACTTTTTTTTAGAACAAAATGTTAATGAAAGCTGATCAGAATACAGGAGCTGAAACAGTTTTAGGTCTTCCCAATTTAGGAATTTTTCCATAGTACTTCCTGTGCTGCAGCTTCCACCCATTGTCCCTTGTCCTGTCATTGAACACCATCAAGCAGAGCCTGACCTTCATCAGAGCAAGGGGACGCAGTCTCAAGTTGTACTGGGGGAAGTCTAGGCTGGATGTTAGGGGGAAGCTGTTGCCAGAGAGAGTGATTGGCATTGGAATGGGCTGCCCAGGGAGGTGCTGGAGTTGCTGTTCCTGGAGGTGTTCAAAAAAGGACTGGATGAGGCACTTAGTGCCGTGGTCTAGTTGATTGGCCAGGGCTGGGTGCTAGGTTGGTCTGGATGGTCTTGGAGGTGCCTTCCAACCTGGTTGATTCTATGATTCTCTTGACCCTCACTGTTTACATATTTATAAACATTAATGAAATGACCTCTCGGTCTCCTCTTCCCCAAGCTAAAGAGTCCCAGTTCCCTCAGTCTCCCCTTGTAAGGAAGGTGTTCCACTTCCTTTATCACTTTCGTTGCTCTGCCCTGGACATTTTCAAGCAATTTGCTGTCTTTGAACTGAGGGACCCAGAATGGGACACGATATTTGAGATGTGGCCTCACCAGGGTCCAATAGAGGGGAAGAATAATCTCTCTCAACCTACTGACCATACGCCTAAAGTATAAGAATGGGGAAATCTTTTTGGTGGCTTGTTAAGGGAAGATATTTTTGACACTGCAGTGCACAAGAAAGCCAAAACATAACTTTGAGAGCCTACACTTTGTGTAGAGAAAGTGCGTGGCTGTAGATAGGAAGGGTGCCAGTTCACCAGGCTTCAGAACAGATAAGAAAAAAAATCTCTGGGGACTAGAATGGACTTAGCAGAATTTACTGACACCTACAACACAATTTCATGGGTGGAAAAGAGTTGAGTCTTCAGAAGTTAGGTTATAGGAGTCAGGACGTGATTTGCGTGCAAACATTTCTAATTGCATCCTTTGTAGGTGTTTTGAGTTCTCTATACTGAATATATTTATTATTTCTTTTTAAATTTCAACACCCTTCTAATTAAAAATCCTTCTGATGGATTTTAGAGAGAAGACCTAGGTATTTCTACTGCAAGAGTGTGGGCAATTCAAGGCTTGATCCAAAAAAGCTGAGCACTTAGCTTGATAGCATTTTTTCCCTATGCTCTCACTAGCCTTACTGCACCATTAAGTGCTTTGTAGCTTTTATGAAGCTATCCACTGGAAGATTTTAGAAAATGTACCAGACTAAAAAAAGCTGACATGCAATACTGTCCTTTCTTACTCATTTTCACATGCTAGGCAGCCTGAGACCATTCTTGTCAAATTGTCACCATTGTGCTCTAGAGTAGCCCTTTTCCCCTCGCCTGACTTTCGTAGGTTGATGTAAAGGTGCCTTCCATCAACTACAATTCAAAAGCAGGTTCTCTGAATTCTGAACAGTTAAAAAAACCTTACTGTGTCACCTGGGGGTTTGTATCTCTGGCAGAACATTTTTTGGGGGTTGGGTCCTGTCCTTCCCCTCCCAGTTTTTCTACAAACTAATTACTCATTACACAAACACTAGTGCCTGAAAAAAGATCATCAAGTACAACCCTTTACCACAGAGCTCAAGGCTAGACCATGGCACCAAGTGCCACATCCAACCTTGCCTTGAACAGCCCCAGGGATGGCGACTCCACCTCCCCGGGCAATGACTCTCTCAGTGAAGAACTTTCTCCTCACCTCCAGCCTAAATCTCCCCTGACGCAGCCTGAGGCTGTGTCCTCTTGTTCTGGTGCTGGCCACCTGAGAGAAGAGAGCAACCTCCTCCTGGCATTTGTCCTCACCTTGTGCTTCAAGTTTTCTTTTACTTATTAACACAAGATTAAATACTTCTTACAGTTGAAAATAGCCATGATGAATCTATGATTCTCATTCTAAGTAATGAAATTAACATCAAGACATGTTGGTGCATCTTCACGTCTGTCACTACATGTATTTCTGTCTTTCAAATCTTTCTGCAGTCTTTGTCGTGGAAACCAACAAGGAATTAATTTCAGGTTTTTAATAGTCCTGTGGGCTGCCATAATATGCTGTAATTTCTCCAAGCTCACAGAGGAAGGGGCTTTAGTCAATTTCACTTAAGTGTTTTTAAAAAATGCCTTTCATATTTTGCTCTGTAGTTTTTCCATAGGGCTGATGTTCAAGCTTGACCTTTCAGCACTATGAAGTAAGACATGAGTATAAAGTCCAAAAAGTTGTCGATGAGTGTGGTATGAAAACATCACAGAAAAGAAATGACTCTGCTGTTTAGAAATCTCTTCAAAATACTCTGGCCTTCCAGCCCTGACAATTCTATGATTCTATGTTGCTTTTTTTATTGTAGATGCAGTTGATTTCACCTAGTTTTAGCCATGCAGTGTCTACATTGCAGAAGCAAAGCAGTATTAACTCTGTGAATTCTGCGATACTTGAACTTGCAAACAAAGATAAGGTAATACTGGAAGTAGGCAAGCACAGTGCAGTTGAAGGATGGATATTTGGTATAGGCTCTAAATTTGTTTGTACCTTCCATACATTTAATGCTTTATGGAACATTTGTCTGCAAATTTTTCATCAAATCTGACATAAAAAAATTTTAATTATGAATGCCTAGCAGAATTAAGTCCTCTGGGGAAGAGAATTCAGATGTGGCTTACATCATTGTCTTGTTATTCCTTTTTACTTCTGACTTCACTCAGCTGCTAACATGAGATTTAAGGTTGCTTCATCATAGTAGAAAGTAAATGTCAGTTAAACAGAAGGACTCTTGCTAAAGTTTACTGTAAAAATAACAACAAAGATTCTCTGCTTCAAATTCCTCACAGCAAGAATCCAGGTAAGCATCAGCATTTTACTGTGCCTATACAATGCTTGTTAAAACATTTCCATTTGCTTTAATATGTACACATCTGACTGTATCCTTCTGCTGTTTCCCTTGTTCCAGCACAGATACTTATCTGGCCCTACAGTGAGACAGTGCAGGAATCACAGAGTCTTTTCATTTGGAAAAGACCTTTAAGACCATTATCTAACTCTACCTTGTCTGGTGCTAAACCATGACCTTTAGCACCATGTCTGTGCATCTTTTCAACATCTCGGGGGTGGTGATTCAATCATCTCCTAAGGGACCTATTGCCAATTGTTAGAGGACCTTTTCAGTGAAGAACTTTTTGCTGATATAAACCTAAACCTCCCCTTGGAGTAACTTGAAGCTGTTTTCTCTCATCACTTCTTACTATGGAGAAGAGACCAGCACCCACCTCACTACAACACCTTTTCAGGTAGCTGCAGAGAATGAGGTGGTCTCCATTGAACCTCATTTTTACCAGGCTGAACAACCCCTTTTCCTACAGTTTCAAATGTACAACTGCATTATTTTGTTTCTTCAATACAGTAGTAGCCAAGATTTATGATAGTATTAGTTTTGCAATGCTATTGGTTATCCTTTCCACACACAAGTCTTAAAGCAAGAGTATTTATGGTAGTAAGGAATGATGAATGACAAATAGCAATCCATATTTCATATACTCATTTAAGCTTGGATGCTCAGGATCTGAAATCATCTGTGTTTAGCATTTGGTTTAGTTTCTCGAACCTTTGGATCAGATTTGCAGAGAATCAAGATCTGATGAAAGAGCAGCTGCTGGCATTGTAAGAGGAGATAATTCACACACAGAATTAATCAGGTTGGAAAAGACCTTAAAGATCATCAACTCTAATCTATCACCCAACACCATCTAATCAACTAAACCATGGCACCAAGTTCCACATCCAGTCTCTTTTTAAACATTTCTAGGGACAAGAATACCACCACCTCTTTAAGCAGCCCATTCCAAATGACAATTGCTCTTTCTGCAAAAATATTCTTCTTGATGTCCAGTCTAACTCTGTCTTGGCATGGTTTGAGTCTGTATCATACTCTTCTGCCACTGGCTGTGACTATTTGCTCTGCAAGTTCCACATAAACTTGCACAGCTTGTTTTGACTCCTGGTACCCCCTACTCTGTGCATGTACAACACAGCTAAAACACTGACTGCACAAAACAGTAGATGTTTCCATCCTCTTTGTGTGTGATTCCTGGTATCAGAAAGTGCTAACTATACTTACTAGCAGTAGCCACTACCTGAAATGTAAAACAGCTGCTTGTCATGTGAAACTGATGAGAAAACTATGGTACTTTGCACACCTGTGTATTTCTATTAGAGAACTAGAAAAGATAACCAAATGGCAAATAATAATGCTGAGGAAGTCCATCTGACAGAAGTTCATGAAGAAATGTCCTGTAGTGCACCTTCTCTCTAAGGCACAGAAGTTATCTTCCCACAAGGTGGTTACTTCCCAGGGAAATAGTGTCAATCTGGCAAGTGGATTTTTCTCTAGTTTGCAGCAGTGGGAGATGTGCCAGGAAAAAAATAGGTTGACAGTGTTTTGTAGAGAGTGCACTGCAGTACTTCTTCTTTCCTTTTTGGGCCTGGTTTTACCTACATTGGGATAATTTTTATTAGCCTTGTTACTGTCTCTGGTGTCAACATTTTTTCTTTCACATTTGCTCTCAGGCTTTGTGTTGCTAAATTGTTTTACTTCTACTGCCTGGTTTTTGGTTGTTTTATTTTTAGGCACATTATTTCTTGACATCAAACCACAAGTTCCACTGTGTGCTTTTGAAGGTGCCTCTGTTTTATTTTTTCCTATTCAACCATATATAATGGATGGGACTATTAATAAGATTGCCGTAATTTTGCCACTTCTGTGCCCAGTAAGATCATGGAGCAGATCCTACTGGAGGCACTACTGAGACAGAAGAATAGTGAAGAGGTGATTGGGTACAATCAGCATGGCTTCACCAAAGACAAATCCTGCCTGTGGCCTTCTATGAACAGGTCACAACATTGATAGATGAGGGGCAAGCAACTGACGTCATTTACCTGGACCTGAACAAGGTCTTTGACATTGTCCCACACCACATTCTGGTCTCCAAGCTGGTGAAACATGGGCTTGATGGGTGGACCACAAGGTGGATAAAGAACTGGCTTGATGGCCACACCCAAAGAGTGACTGTCAATTGGTCCATGTCCAAGTGGAGGCCAGTGACAAGTGGAGTCCCACAGGGATCAGTACTGGGACAGGTCTTGTTCATCATCTTTGTTGGTGATATGGACAGTGGCATTGAGTGCACCCTCAGCAAGTTTGCTGATGACATCAAGCTGTGTTGTGCAGCACACAGGTTGGAGGGCAGGGATGCCATCCAGATGACCTGGACAGGCTGGAAAGGTGGGCATGAGCCAACCTCATGAGGTTCAAAAAGACCAAATGCAAGGTCCTGCATCTGGGTCAAGGGAGTCCTAAGCACAAACACAGGCTGGGCAGTGACTGGCTGGAGATCAGCCCTGAGGAGAGGGACTTGGGGGTGCCTCAGGCTGTGCCATGGGAAATTTAGGCTTGAGGTGAGGAGAAAGTTCTTCACTGAGGGAGTCATTGGCTACTGGAATGGGCTGCCCGGGGAGGTGGTGGAGTCGCCGTCCCTGGAGCTGTTCAAGGCAGGATTGGACGTGGCACTTGGTGCCATGGTCTAGCCTTGAGCTCTGTGGTAAAGGGTTGGACTTGATGATCTGTGAGGTCTCTTCCAACCTTGGTGATACTGTGTGTGATACTGTGAATGAGAAGCTCAATGTGAGCCAAAAGTGTGCACTTGCGTCCCAGAATCTGGTTGTTCCTCTGGGCTGCATCAGGAGAAGTGTGGCCAGCAGGTCGAGAGAGATGCTTTCCCCCTCTACTCTGCTCTGGTGAGCGCCTACCTGGAGTACTGCATCCAGTTATGGAGCCCCCATCACAAGAAGGATGTGGACATACTGGAGCATGTCCAAAGCAGGGCCACTGGGATGATCAAAGGGCTGGAGCAGCTCTGCTATGAGGACAGACTGAAAGAGTTGGGGCTGTTCAGTCTGGACAAGAGGAGGCTCCCAGGTGACCTTCTTGTGGCCTTCCAGTATCTGAAGGGGGCCTACAAAAAAGCTGGGGAAGGATGTTTTAGGCTATCAGGGAGTGGGAGGACTAGGGGGAATGGAGAAAAGCTGGAGATGGGTAGGTTCAGACTGGATGTGAAGAGGAAGTTCTTCACCATGAAAGTGGAGAGAAGCTGGAATGGGTTGCCCAGGGAGGTGGTTGAGGCCCCATCCCTGGATGTGTTTAGGGCCAGGCTGGATGAGGCTGTGGCCAGCCTGATCTAGGGTAGGGTGTCCCTGTCCATGGCAGGGGGGATTGGAGCTAGAGATGATCCTTGTGGTCCCTTCCAACCCTGACTGATTCTATGATTCTAGTTTCATTTGAAATTAAGTTAGAGGTCCCTTGGGTTAGATTATGTAGGTAACTTGTTGAGCAGATACCTGTGTTTCTTTGCAGTTTTTACCAGTTCTAGTGGGAGTGCTGCTTGCCTGCCTTTGAGATATCTCACAGCCCATAGTGTTGTAGTTTCATTATTAGAGCTAGCTAAAATCAATCTGAAGTACTTGTATGAATTGCTCTAGTTTGCAGCACGTTTGGGTGAGATTCCCTTTAGAGACCCTCATTAACTTTTGGAAAGATGTAAATTGTTACATTTTGTTTTAATGGCTCTTCATAACTTTTATGAATTTAACATTTGACATTTAAATGATTCCTTCTCAATTCTGTGCAAGCTAGAGAGGCTCCAAAACCAGTTGATGTTATCACTTGCAGCCTTCTGAGTCTCCTAAGAAAAGTTTACTGATAAAGCTTTATTTACCAACTTGAAATTAAAGGGATTTTTCTATTTTTTTTTAACTCATGGTATTTATTCTTTTCTTTAGTGACTTTTTTTATGCAGTAGTGGGAAATGGAGCAGGAATTTGTGTGCTCACATGACTGTGCATAGTAGAAAGAGCAGGGGCTGTTTAATTTGAACAAGAGGAGGCTGAGGGGAGACCCCATCACTCTCTACACCTACCTGAAAGGACTTTGTGGAGAGATGGTGCTGTTCTCTTCTCACATGTAAATAGTTGTGGTGGTTTGGGTGTTACCTGCCCCCCACACTTTGTAAATCACCCAGTCTAGACTCAGCCAGCTCTGGAATTTAAAGCTTATTCTTTACAGCTTAGCACAATATACAAGCAGATATTTACAGTATTGCATTTCTATACATAAATATACAAGGTAAAAGGTAATACAGGAACACAACAGCTCTCCCAGGAACTTGAGTCCTCAGAAGGGTTTCCCAACCACCCTTCCACTTTCTCCCACCTCTCTGCCTTCCCCCAGATGTTGCCTTTTGCCCAAGGAAGAATGGAGGGTCAGCCAGGGGGGGTTAGGAAGCAAGTGGATTAATCAGATGGAAGGTGATGTTAGAGAGATATGCAGCCCACAGCCCAGACAGAGAGCGACTCCCTTATGTGTGTTTGGATTCTTGCGCTTACACTGTTCAGCAAGCCTATGAGTGAAGTAGACATCACCATTCACCTTTTTTTTCCCTTTCACAGCCTGTAATCTAGTTCTTCTCACCAAAACATTACAGCTAGCTTCAAACTAGCACAATAGTGATAGAACAAGAAGGTGTCCAGAGAACAGAGACAAACAATATCTCTGCTCAGAGTTAAGGTGCAAGTGAGACCGTATGTCACCACAAAGCTATTTATTAAAGGATAAAGTTGAACAAAACAGAGGGAGACAGAGAAAGGGGGAGAGAGAGTTGGAACAATGGAGAAAAAGAGAAGCAGGAGGGATTATGTTACCATCAGCTGAAGAAGGGGTGGAGGAAGAGAGAGATGGGCGTGTGGCCCAAGGATGTTCTTCTGTGGAGTTTGTTGGGAGTTGTTTTGCATGAGTTGTTGTTGGAGGTGTTCTGGTGGAAGAGGGGGTGTTCTTCCCAGCCTTTTTATACAGTTTTTTAGATCAATGTCCAGGTGCAGCTTCTCCAGGAATCTTCCTGTGTATTCGCCTGCATTTGCAAGGGTCCAGTGGCAGCACAGGGGAGAGCCTCTGCCTGCCTGCACAGCTTACCTGTCCATATCCCAAATGCACGTATTCCATAAGCCTTTTCATATGCATCCTGGGCATTCAAGCTCACAAAGATGCTGTATCAATGTCGATTTGCATCCCTGAACACTCGGCCAGGAACCTGGCCTGAGTCCACGAAGGCCACAAGGGCGATCTTTATCTTTGTTGATTTGAACAAGGGAGAGACAATTTAGACTCTCGTATCACCCCACCAATGAAGATAAAAGAAAGAAAAATAATAGGGGGGAGAGAGAGGGGAAGAAAAGGGAAAAGAAAAGTGAAAAGAAAAGTTTAAGGGAAAATAAGTTGGGGGGGGGGGGGGGTGTTTTATAGCATTTTCACAATAGACTTTGGTGTTGATGGGGTAGTGGACTGAATTTGTTTTACACAGTCATTAAATACAAATTGGATACTACATGTTGAATCAGCTATATAAACCAGGGAATGATACATGGCAAAAAAAGCAACAATGCTAAACCACATAACAAATAAAACAACAACTTCTTCACCCAATCCCCCCCTGGAAGCCAGTCCCAGGTTTGGACAGGCACATGAGCTGTTTTCTAACCCCAGAAGATATTTGTTTGACTTTCCCACTGTCATCTATTTGTAAACAGCAGTTAGAGTCATTTTAATTTTCCGCAAACCCCTCCTTCTTCTGCTAACAGATAATCAAGAACCAGTCACAGGGCTTCCAGGTAGCAGGACCATAGTATGCAATAATTCCTTAGGGGGTCCAGTCACCCTTTCCCTGTTTTTGACCACTACCCTGTGCCAAATGAGTGGAGATGGACCTTCTCTTTTTTTTCCCCAAATCATCATATACTTTGATTTCCAGACCATTTCCTTCTCCACCTGGGAGTAAGAAAAACAGCAGGTGAATAATTCCAATATAGCATACCCCAGTCCAAGTAGGTGGTAACTTTTTATAGCTTGGTGCCCACATATCCAGTAATGTTCCTTTAAGGCAGTTGTTCTCTTCTCAAATAGGCCTATGGGGGTCATGGGCACGAGGAGATGTGTAGAATTTGTCATGCCCAATGGGTTAGGAAAAAGGACATTGTTCCATCTCCCTTTAGGATGCACACAACCCACCATACTGCAATACCAAGCACCCAAATAATTTTTCCACTCTTATGTCTGATGGAGGAGTGGACCATGTTTCTCACTGTGATCATACACATGAGACATGTTCAAGGCAAAAAAGCAATGTTGCATCACTTAACAGACCTCAGTAAATTCATATCCCTGCACCCCATGACCCCTTCAGTTGGAACTGAAGTGAGTCCATTGAAGCTTAGGTAAAGCTTCCCCATGGATCTGATGAATCTGTGAGGATAGGAGGAAAGTGCAGTACTTGAAAGATGTCTGCTGTAATGATGCTAGACTTCTTTTCCAAGAGTTGCAGCCTGCAAAACGTGAGAAGTCTTTTATATGGTAACAAAACGAGTCCTTCTGACAATACATCAAGGATTCTTCAGCATCACTGTTTAACAAACCAAGCACTCCAGAAGCTACTGGTACTTTTTGCTTTTGGATAATGGTCTTCCTCAGATACTGATAAGGTATTTCTGTAGGACACTCACTCTCTCAGAGAGGCTCTCTAAGCCTCCTCAGGTGGAACTCTTAACTGAGTTGGCTTAGTTACTTTGGGCCTGTAAGAGCTTTTGATTGGTTCAGCTTAAAGCCAAGCCAACCACAAACCAAACCCTCCTCCCAAACCGGGTGCAGCTTTTTTGTCTGAGTTGTCAAGGCTCTGGGACTAACAAGCGAACATCCCTAGCTCCTTTTACAATTGTTTGGTGAGCTGATGGAGCTACATGCCTCACCCCCACACACTCACCATTGAGGAGTGATGCCCTCAGCTCCCCCAGAAGGCACACCAGTCCCCTTACCTAATAGTCACATCAAGCGAGGAGTGGTGGGCTCAGGCCAGCTTTCTTTGCTCTTCCAGGCTTCACCCCTGCCTCTTTCTGCAGGGCTACAATTCAGTCCTTCACACTCTGGAAATTACTCCAGTTCTTGTGGGTCCAGTCAAGCCCTTGTACAGACTGGCTGGCACTGTAATCTTCAAAAACAGAAAACAGCCTCTCCACTGGGGCCGTTTCCGTTGTTTCAAAAAGCATTTTAAGGCAAATGCTTCATGGGAAGGCCACAACAAAAGAGAATGCTGAACCTCAAAATTCTTCCCTACAAAAACATACACTTAAAAAACAAATCAAGAGCTCACTCAAAAATACTGTTCCTTGGAAAAATACACAATAGATTCCTCAGGGGAGGACACCAAGATCTGGCTTCTTGGGGAGCAGTCACACTGTTTCCCCAAGGGGACATACACTAAAAAATACTTTCCTAATTTTAGTTTACTAGACTTCTTGGGGGGTGGGGGGGGTGTCTTTCCCCAAGAGAACACACTTGACAAAATCTTCTCAATTTTATTTTATTGGAGTTCTTGGGGTTCTTCCCCAAGAGGACACACTTTACACTGTATTCTCAATTTCACTGGGCTTCTTGGGGAGGTTGCTCTCCCTACGAGAACACTCTTTTGCAAAATACTTTCTATTTCTTCTGTTACTGCAGGGTACTGAGAATTGTCAGGGAGGTCACACTGGAAAATCAACTCTTGTACCCTAAAATAATCTTCTCTGGGAAAGCACACACATTTCAAGTTTTGGAGAACCCCTGCACTCTCTCCACCAGCATTTACTTTGTCTTCAGAGTACATCTCAGACATGCACATACACATGTTGAGGTTCTCAGAAATGCAGTAGTTTCGTAATGATACCTTTTCTACACAAAATCCTGCATGACTATACCATTAAAAACATCATGGTCTGGAGAACAGAGATAAACATCTCTGTCCAGGGGAACAAGATCTGTTCTTATAGATTTCTGTCTTGTGAAATTAAGGTGCAAGCAAGATCATATATCACCACAGAACTATTTTTTAAAGGATGAAGTTGAGCAAAACAGAGAGAGGGAGAGAGAGGGCACAATGGAGAAAAAGAGAAGCAGCAGGGAAGGAAAAGAGCAGGTCTTATATTACCATCAGCCAAAGATGAGATGAGGGGAGAGAGAGTGTGTGGCCCAAGGATGTTCTTCTGTGGAGTTCATCAGGAGTTCTTCTGGAATCGTTCTGGTGGAGGTGTTTATCTTGGCCTTTTTCTATGTTTTTTTAGTTTGATATTCAAGTACAACTCCCCAGGGAATCTTCCTCTGTATTCTTCTGCATTTGCAGAGGTCTGGTGGTGGCACAGGAGAGGGTCTTCTCCTTCTCCCTGCACAGCTTACCTGTCCATACTCTCAATAGACATATTCTACAAGTCTTTTAATATACATCCTGGGCATTCAATCTTGCAAAGGCACTGTATCAATGTTGATTTGCATCCCTGAACATTCAGCCAGGAACCTGGCCTGAGTCCAGGAAGCCCACAAAGGCAATCTTTATCTTTGTTGATTTGAACAAGGAGAGATGATTAAGACACTGGAAGAGGGAATGGCCTCAAGCTGTGACTGGGTAGGTTTAGGCTGGACATGAGGAAAGAGTTTTTTTTGGTTTTTTTTTTTCAGGGAAAGAGATGTCAGGCATTGGAATGGGCTGCCCAGGGAGATGGTTGAGTCACCAACCCCAGATGTGTTTAAAGGTGGTTTAGATGTGGTGCTTGGAGATATGTTTTAGGGTGAGCCTTGTAGCGTAGGGATATGGGTTGGACTTGGTTATCCTTTTCCAACCAGAATGTTTCTGTGATAAAATATATGTAATTACATAGATATGCTAATAAATAACCAACAAATTAGAGATTGTCTAATATGAAGCATTTTATGTTTCTTCCTAAGAAATTTGGGTCAGTTACTTACTTTCCAATACACATTTGATTAAAAAAAAATCTAGTCTCATAACTTAAGCTCTCTTCTAGGTGCTGCATAGCAAATGTAAACATAGAATGGTCTAGGTTGGAAGGGACCTCAAGGATCATCCAGCTCCAACCCCCTGACTTAGGCAGAGGCAATTCCCTCTAGAGCAGGTTGCTCAAGGCCTCATCCAACCTATCCTTGAACACCTCCAGGGAGGAAGCAACCACAACCTCCCTGGGCAACCTGTGCCAGTGTCTCATGACCCTCACTGTAAAGAACTCCCTCCTAACATCTAGTCTAGATCTCCCCTCTTCCAGTTTAAACCCATTACCCCTCATCCTGTCATTACAAGACCTTGTCAATAGTCCCTCCCCAGCCTTCCCATAGGCCCCCTTCAGATACTGGAAAGCCTCTATAAGGTCTCCTCGAATCCGTCTCTTCTGCAGACTGAAGAGCCCCAATTCTTGTAGACTGTCCTCATAGCAAAGGTGTACTTGTATGATTCTATGATTCCAGAGCTCTGGCAGAAAGCTGAGGCACTTTCATCTTCTGTGGGTGTTTCATACTGTGCTGTGTTCCTAGCTATCCTTGTGTGAGTTCATTTCTTGTTGATTAACCTAATATGTCACTATTTCAATCTAAGGCTTCATGTCTTCATGCAATAAGGGACTATTGATTCTTTTTCCTGGTTTAATGAGACAACACAGATGAAAAAATATTGTCTCTATCTCACAACACTTTACATTGTGTTAGGGATGGATTTCAGTAAGCAGCTGACCAAAAGCACTAGGCAAGTAATGAAATCCTACACGAAGAGTTAAAAACCAATTTTTCAAAAGGATGTGGAAGAAAGGAAATATTTGTAAGAAATTGTTTAACTCTATGGATGATCAAAGCGACAAATCCTGTTTAGCACATTTTTGGGCCAGATTCCTGTCAATTGCCAGTAGTAAAGATGTGTTATCATAGAATCAACCAGGTTGGAAGAGACCTCCAAGATCATCCAGTCCAACCTAGCACCCAGCCCTAGCCAGTCAACTAGACCATGGCACTAAGTGCCTCATCCAGTCTCTGCTTGAACGTCTCCAGGGATGGTGACTCCACTACCTCCTTGGGCAGCCCAATCCAATGGGAAATCACTCTCTCTCTGTGAAGAACTTCCTACTAATATCCAGCCTAGATGTCCCCTGCCACAACTCGAGACTGTGTCCCCTTGTTCTGTGGCTGGTTGTCTGGAAGAAGTAAGCAACCCCCACCAGGCTACAGCCTCCCTTCAGGTAGTTGTAGACAGCAATGAGGTCACCCCTGAACCTACTCTTCTTTAGGCTAAACAACCCCAGCTCCCTCAGCCCCTCCTCCTAGGGTTTATGTTCGAGACCTTTCACCAGATCTGTTGCCCTTCTCTTGACACATTCCAGCACCTCAACATCTCTCTTGAATTGAGAGGCCCAGAACTGGACACAGTACTCAAGGTGTGGCCTGACCAGTGTTGAGTGCAGGGAAAGAATAACCTCCCTCATCCTACTGACCACACTGTTCCTGATGCAGGCCAGGATGCCATTGGCTCTCTTGGCCACCTGAGCACACTGCTAGCCCATCTTGTGCTCCCTTGCTCTGATAATGGTTGTCTGGAAGAAGAGACTGACCCCCACCTGGCTACAGCCTCCCTTCACATAGTTGTAGACAGCAATAAGGTCACCCTGAGCCTCCTCTTTTCCAGACTAAACAATGCCAGCTCCCTCAGCCTCTTCTCACAGGGCTTGTGTTCCAGGCCTCTCACCCGCAGCCAAAGCCACTTTTCTCGTCTGGTCTCCAAGAGCAGGATAGAAGAATTTCATCCTTGATGATATTTAGATTCTTTGAGACAATTAATTATAATTTATCTTTTAATAGTTAATTACATTAAGACTGGAGAAGGAATAATATTCTGGTTACAAGCGTTGCATGTATCTAGGTGTAAACTTCAGTAGTGTACATAAGAGGCACACAGACACAGGTGGCTCCTTCTTTTGAAGTTGAGCAAATATATAAGTGTGTTATTAATCTACCTGCATTGATACTAGCTTTGGGAGCAGATTTTTCAGACTGGATTTACTTATTGCATTTGCTAAATGGGAGACTTGCACTAACCTGCATGCAGTAGCTTGGGGAGTCCTAGATCTCCCTTAACCACAGGTCACCCCTCCTGGGAAACTCACAGATTCTTTCCCATAGGGTTATTAAATGCAGCAAACTGTTTGGGCCTGTCCACAGGGGCTTAGGATATGTGGTTGAGCTTTCCTGGCTTGCTACAGACTATTCTTGGAAGCTGACAGAGCATATAGAATAAGAGGATTTGGTGATGTCCTTCAACAAAGAAGGGTTTTAAGCTGAAAGAAGGTAGATTCAGGCAGATATAAGGAAGACACATTTTAGAACGAAGGTTGTGAAACAGTGGCACAGGCTGTCCAGAGAAGTGATAGATGCCCCATCTTTAGAAACATTCCAGATCAGTTTGAACTGGGTTCTGTTTGAGGATGTCCCTGCTTACTGCAGAGGGATTGGACTGGATGACCTTTAGGGGTCCCTTTCAACACAAGTGAGTCTATGATAAGTGTTGTATGTAGTGTAGAGCAGATACAAAACAGTGCCAGCACTTAGGGTTTACCAACAAGCATCATGCTTCTTTCGTCATACTTTTGTTAAACTTGTGCTGTTAGTTTCATGTGGATTTGCCTGGAGAAGAGGAGGCTCAGGGGAGACCTTATTGCTGTCTACAACTACCTGAAGGGAGGTTGTAGCCAGGAGGAGGTTGCTCTCTTCTCTCAGGTGGACAGCACCAGAATGAGAGGACACAGCCTCAAGCTACACCAGGGGAAATTTAGGCTCGAGGTGAGGAGAAAGTTCTTCACTGAGAGAGTCATTGGACACTGGAATGGGCTGCCCGGGGAGGTGGTGGAGTCGCCATCCCTGGGGCTGTTCAAGGCAGGATTGGACGTGGCACTTGGTGCCATGGTCTAGCCTTGAGCTCTGTGGTAGAGGTTTGGACTTGGTCTGTGAGGTCTCTTCCAACCTTGGTGATACTGTGATACTGTGATTTCTGAGAGATGTGGGAGTGGTGTGGTTTTTCACATGATATCAGAAAGGGTTGTCTATTAAAGACCTTAAACACATGAGCCCTAATCTGCACCATCAGAACTGTGACTGTGCTCCAGATGTTTTGTTTCCCTTGCGATACACCACAGATAGAAAATCTGCTTAACTGGCTATAAACCAGATTTATGGTTGCTTTGCAGTACCAGAATGATGGTGAGTGTTCTGCAATACATTAATGCATATCAAGAAGCTTGCTTTCCCCTTTTTGAATTTGCTTTTGAAGTGAATCTTCAGTTTGCTTTACAGGATTGCAAATCCAGGTGAGACTTCACAGTGACTAGAGACTGCTGGTATTTCTGGGTTAATTTTAGCCATTTTTTTTCCTTTCTGTGTATTTCAGAGACATTTTATTTTGCAATGCAAATGATTTTTGATCATTTAAGTTATTGTGGTTTCTGCCCTGAAAAGTCACGTGAGGTAGGTCTTTGACAGTAATTTTAATTCATCATTTGTAGCCTTGTTAAGCAGCAGGAAAGAGGAGAAAGGAGGTTTGCAATTGGTCTCTGTCCAGCATGAACTGCTGAAATCTATTCAGCTTCAGGCTGAGAGGTGAAAACAAGTCAAAGCGTTATAGACAACGGATCTATACCACATTGTGTTAATATACGCCAGGGGATGTCTTCCTCCTCTGTTTTGCACTCAGCTTTAAACCCCAGGGTTTGATTCTGCCTCTGCTTTAGCACATTCCACTGTAAACCAGTAGTGGCTCCATCGAATTCACATAGTTATCACAGTCATGTTGTTAGTGATTTTGACTTGTCAATTAGGATAGCTAAGTGGTGTCTTCGCCTTTTTTACCCTTAAAAAGGATGTGAAATCCTCTTGGATTTGTGCTATCAGCGGGAATTCTGCTCTGCCAGTGGCATATATTCACTACAGTGGTTGTAATAAACCAGACCATTTGAGTCTCCTCTTAATAGAAAGTTGTCATTTATTTTTGTATGAAACATTTATTAATTTACAGCTGGTGGTCTTGCTCCAGTGTAACTGCTAATAATTTCTTAACATATAGCCTTGTCTGGGTTTTAAACTATGTTAGTTCTGATAGTTGCCCCCCCCCATGGTCTTCTATTGTATCATGATTGGATCTGGTCACCCATCCTGTCTGACATGGCTGCAGATATCATTTATGCATTGCAATTATTTTCTAGATTTCAAATAGAGTACACATGCTGCCACTGAACCCAAAGAAAATGGCTAGGTTGGATTCAAGGATATAGATTACCTGTATAGCATTCCCTCTTGAGAGCTAGAATTTAGTCCAATTGCTTGTTTTGTACTCTGACAGACTCTGCCATATAAATGTTCTATAAAACCTTTTGTGGTGTCCTGCTGTAGCTGAGAATTCCAGCGTACTGCGTGGCCTGCAGCAGCAGCAAGAACAGACAGAAAAAGATATGTCTAATAGTCTCATCCCACTTCAGCTCAGCTAAGCTACTTCTAAACAAGATATTTTGAGTATTGGAGACCATGTAGTAATTTTTATGGGCTTTTTGCCCAACCAGTATATCTGGTTTGTCATCTCAAGGATCTGGAATGCCTGCGTTCTTAGAATCATAGAATCAACCAGGTTGGAAGACACCTCCAAGATCATCCAGTCCAACCTAGCACCCAGCCCTAGCCAGTCAACTAGACCATGGCACTAAGTGCCTCATCCAGTCTTCTCTTGAACACCCACAGGGATGGCAACTCCACTACAAGCTATAGCTGAGCAATTTCTAAAGACAGTCCAGTCCCCCTCAAGACTTTTTTCATTCTGGACCATGTTCTTCTTTCTTCTTCTTCCCTCCCTTTGTCTGGGCCTGATCTCTTGTTTCATCTCCTTGGTAAGCCTAATGAGATAATTGGAATGGTAGGAAACTAACTCAGAAAATGAAATAAATGAGCTAAAAGAGGGAGAGAGAACATGCATAAGAAAAAAAAAAGGGTTGCCCCTGTTAAAAGGTAATGATTAGTAGATCTCTTCAGCTGTTTAATCTTATTAGTTCTTATGACCTTAACTTCAACATACAAGCAGGGTTGTTTTTTTTTGGTGGTTTGGTTTTGGGTTTTTTTGTTTGTTTTGTAAACAAATGTCTGTATATGGAGTGTTTGAGCCTTACCACTGATTTTAAGGATTAGAAGAGAAGCTCAATGTCTCTGAACTTTCTGGAGATAGGGTTTTCCCATTGAGATTTTGATATATGTAGATATGCATTTGTTCAAATTCTTGAAGAAGGTCTCCATCAACTAGTAGAGATGTCTTTGAGGTGGTTTCACTGCTGCAGTCATGAGAATAATTACATGTTCACTGGACCTGCACTGATATCCAGTGATGAGGTCTTTGTTCACCTAATGATGGAAGCTCTTGGGAACTGCAGTTCAAAACAATAAATAAAGCAACAGTCAGCTTTCCTCTGAAGTTTTCACTCTTGTGCATATGCACAGAGTTCATAGATTTGGATGGAATCCATAAGCTTTGTGACTGTAAATGCCACAGAATCTCACTGGCCTATTTCTCAATTATGCCTGTTTCCATAATTATCCCAAGTGTTTATAAACATTTCATTGCATTTGATCCTTATTTGCATTTGAAAACATGGTGTGGTGGTGGTGAGTTTAAAGCAAGCATGGAATCCTTTTACTTGCTAAAATCCATCTTAAAGAGAAACCTTCTTGCCAATACGTTGTAAATCCTGGAATTAGTATTATACTTGTTGGAAAGGGCCCTCCTCGACTGTAAGAACCTGGCATTAGGACAATGTGTTTTCAATTACAATGACAAGTACATATAAAAAACAAATCCCACTTGAGAGTCTAAGCTGTTTGAAGGGGTTTAGTGTCAGCCACTCGTTTCTGGGAGGCTGGATTAAGACCTGGAAAAAACTGTTTTTACTAGAGCACAGTAGCTGGTGCATTAATATGTATCTGCACGTCAGGAATACAAAGTGTATTGAAAGGCTAACCTTTTATATTGCATATGACACCTACATAGATTTCTTCTTACACTGAGACATTGACGCTTACTACTTTAAAAAAGCATTTTCCCAGAACAAATCCTACCGGATTAGTTCCTCTCTGAAAAAAAACCTAATACATCAAAACTATGTTATCCTACACAGAAAAGAAAGAAAAACTGCCCTTAGCTATTTTATCAAATCTGTATTTCTGGATAATGTTGTTCTGAACTTGCCTGTCTTTTCACTTGTGTGCTTGCTAATGCATGAATGCAAGGAGCAGGGAGGTCATTCTGCCCCTGTACTCTGCACTGGTTAGACCACACCTTGAGTACTGTGTTCAGTTCTGGGGCCCCCAGTTTAGGAGGGACATTGAGATGCTTGAGCGTGTCCAGAGAAGGGCGACGAGGCTGGGGAGAGGCCTTGAGCACAGCCCTACGAGGAGAGGCTGAGGGAGCTGGGATTGTTTAGCCTGGAGAGAAGGAGGCTCAGAGGTGACCTTATTGCTGTCTACAACTACCTGAGGGGTGGTTGTGGCCAGGAGGAGGTTGCTCTCTTCTCAGGTGGCCAGCACCAGAATGAGAGGACACAGCCTCAAGCTACACCAGGGGAAATTTAGGTTTGAGGTGAGGAGAAAGTTCTTCACTGAGAGAGTCATTGGACACTGGAATGGGCTGCCCGGGGAGGTGGTGGAGTCGCCGTCCCTGGGGCTGTTCAAGGCAGGATTGGACATGGCACTTGGTGCCATGGTCTAGCCTTGAGCTCTGTGGTAAAGGGTTGGACTTGGTGATCTGTGAGGTCTCTTCCAACCTTGGTGATACTGTGAATCAGGACCATCCCAGAAATACCACAGCACTCTAAGTGTGGTGTGAGAAAACTTTCATGGCATTTGTGTCTATTCATATAGGTTTAATACTTACATCTAAACGCTTAGTTCTTAATGTGTAGAACTCAAATAATTCACCATTGACTTCTAAAGTGCAGTATTTTTTTTTCTGCAGAATGTATTTCAGACAGATTGGGTCATTGTGTGTTTTTAGACAGAGACATAAAGATATATCTAATTTTATGTAACCACACTGAAATACTCTTCTTGATTGGGAGACCTGAGCATCTACCCTATGGAGACTGAGAGCCCTGGGGCTGTTTTGTCTGGAGAAGACAAGACAGAGAGGGGATTTTATCCATGTGTACAAATATCTGGATTGTGGGTGTCAAGTGGATGGGGACAATCTCTTTTCACTGGTCAGCAACAATAAGACAAGGAGCAACAGCTACAAACTGAAGCTTAGAAGGTTTCACCTCAACATGAGGAGAAACTTCTTCACAGTGAGGGTGACAGAGCACTGGAACAGGCTGCCCAGAGAGGTTGTAGTCTCCTTCTCTGGAGACTTTCAAAACCTGGCTGGATGTGTTCCTGTGCAAACCACCCTAGGAGATTCTGCTTTAGCAAGAAGGTTAGATTCGATTTCTGGAGGTCCCTTCCAACCTCTAAAATTCTATCATTCTTTTGCCCAAACTTGCTTAGGGTGCTGAAACAGTAAGGTCAGAAATGTGAGTGCAGCAAGGAGGCAACTTTAATTTGTGATATCATCCCGAAGCTAAGGGGTTTATGATTATTCTTTAGTTTGCTAACCAACCTGTATTGAAGAGCTGAGTTTTGAGTACTCAGAACTCTGAGTTTTTGTGGTCTGTAGTAATGAAGCAGATAACATTATTCTGCAAGTAGCAAAAATACAGAGGATAAACTTACCCTAAAATTGTTTACAGGTTTTGTTTTCAAGATTATTCTGCAAGAAAAGAAAAGCCCACAAGTTCCTTTGAAAACAAAAGTACTTCCCTCTTTATTTATGTCTGTAAATTGTATCCAGATGTAAAAGGACATTTATCATAAGCAGCGCTGGGCTTTTGCCTCAGAAATGTGAATACAATAATCTTTAAACTTTCTCTCAGATGCTGAGTGTTAATACACGTGGTCTAATGGCACCAGACTTGTGGACATGTTTTGTCTTCATATTAGAGGATGAATACATTTAGCTACAGTTGTCTTTTAGGTGAGAGCAGGGACAATATGCATGACTTGTTTTGGGATTGGTTATCTTTCTCATTTCTAGCTTTATAGACATTGATGTAAGGGTAATTAGAAATTAAAAAGCTGATCAAACTATCCTTCATCTAATGACCTGCTTTCTAATTTTGATGGACAATATGGTTCAAGCACACTGTTATCTATAAACTTAGGCTGCTGAGGAACACTTTAAAATAATTTAAAAGCTGAATAAATAATTAGCCCAGTGAAAGCATTTTATAATTACTGTATTATTTTGACTCACTTGTGATGAAATTCCAATAGAAAAGGAATGTTTCAGAGGAAATAATGATTCCAGTGTCATGTGCTTAAAAAATTAGCAGGTGTCATGACAATATTGATTCTTGCATGTAATTTGGACTGCATGACACAGATGTATTACCTTCATTCTTGCCCCAGGAAATTCAAAACAGACCTATCTGGTTTTAAACAAACCTACTAAACTACTCTTAGATCATATCTAACATGTATAAAATACATGAAGATGGAGAGGGATTGTGAATGCTTAGTCAAACAGAGCAACCTTTTTGCCACACTGCCTTCCTTACAGATGTGATAGAAAGATGGGTTGGCTCTACAGTCAGTACTTCCACTGTTTCATTGCTTTCCCTCAGCACTAAGGTGGTCAAACCAACAAATCTGTTTGTCTTTCATTTCTATTATTTTCTCAGCCATAAGTCTTGCTAAGAATAGTGTCCACTGTGAGTTGAAAATATATGAGCAAAAATGTTTGTGCATTTCCCTGTCAGCAGCTAAATCACAGTGTGATGTAAAACACAGAATTACAGGATCCCCGAGGAACTTGATCTAACCTCTTGCTCAGTGCAGTATCAATATTGAGTTCAGTCGAGGAGAGTTTGGGCATGGCTTCCTTGAAATTACTGGAGTCACACTGAGTTAGACACCAGGCTGTATTCAGAGGGAAGAGAAGCTGTGGTAGGGCTATTCTACTGTTTCTTAGTTTTCTCTCCAAAGCTTGCTACAAGGGAAATTTTTCTACCATTTCTGTGATGGTTCCTCAGCTTCAGTTACCAATCAAATTTTAATAACTCAATATGGAAGAATTTTACTTTTAACAGATATGCAGTGACTTAGAAACATCAACTGTATTGCCACTAAGCTAAGGAAATTAGTGAAGCAATAATTTCTTCTTTGATCAACTTTCACAGTATCATAGGATGTTAGGGGTTGGAAGGGACCTCCAGAGATCATCAAGTCCAATCCCCACTGCTAGAGCACAGGTTGCACAGGAACACATCCAGATGGCTCTTTAAAGTCTCCAGAGAAGGAAACTCCACAACCTCTTTGGGGTGTATGTTCCAGTGCTCTGTGACCCTTACAGTAAAGAAATTCTTCCTTATGTTGAGGTGCAGCTTCCTGTGCTGCAGTTCACGTCTGTTCCACTTGTCCTATCCCAGGGCACAAGTGAGCAGAGGCTATCCCTGTCCCTTCCTTCTTGACACCCAGCCCTCAGATATTTCTAGACATGGATTAGATCCCCTCTCAGCCTACTCCTTTCCAGACTAAAAAGCCCCATATCCATTCCTGTATTAAGAATAGTTCTATGTGAATTTTGGGACATATAACTTCTGACTGGATTTTTTTCAGCAGTGAAGATTGTTCTAAATGAGCTTTTGCCTCTCTATTTTTTTTTTCCTACAAGAGCTAGCAACATCCTTGAACTCCCTCTGGGATACCTCCCCTTTTGTCCAAAGGTGATGCACTCTCTTTTTTGTCTTTAATTCCTTCAGAAGCTCCTTGCCCATCCAGTCTGGCTGCCTTCCTCATCAGCTCATCTTCCAGCACTTTGGGACAGCCTGTTCCTGCATCTTCAAAAGTTCTTTCTTGAAGTATGTCCAGCCTTCCTGGACCTCTTTGTTTCTAAGGGCTGTTTCCCAAGGGACACTCTGAGTTAGTTCCTTAAATAAGCTCAAGTCTGCCCTTAGGAAGTCCAGTGTGGAGGTTTTGTTGATGCCCCTCCTGGTTTCACCCTATATTGAAAACTCTCATTTCATGGTCACTGGATCCCAGGCAGCCTCCAACCACCACATCTCCCACCAGCCCCTCTCTATTTATGAACAGCAGGTCAAGCAGGGCTGCATTTCTGTGTTAACATAGCCAACATCTTGCTATTATCTGGATGAGGCACTTGGTGCCATGGTCTATATGACTGGATAGGGCTGGGTGCTAAGTTGGACTGGATGATCTTGGAGGTCTCTTCCAACCTGGTTGATTCTATGATTCTATCTCACTGTTATCCAGTAAGAATGTTGAGAACAATGTTTTATCTAATCACTGTATTATATAACTTGTACAACTACCACAACTTGTAGAATGGGATATAAAAGACTGTGGATATAGCAACAAACGGCTTTTGGGCTTTTTGCTCTTGGCTTTCAGCTTCAGCTTTGACTGTTGTGTCGCTGTTGCTTCGTCCATCACTAATTAATCTATACAGCGACACTATGCCACATATCCTGCCATGCCTGCCTCTTCCCTGGCCCCTTCTGGGTTCCTTGGATCAGGAGAGGCCCAAAGTAAAGAAAAAAGCTTTGGAAAAAAGCATGTTCCAGCAGAGCTAGCCTCAGTACTGCTCTCTCAAATCAGGGTATGCTTGAAAGAGCAAAGTACACAATCAAAATTTAGTGTTTGCTTGCAATGTTACTTCTCACTTCATCTGCTGCCCATACATTGTTTTGACTGCATGCAGGCATTGACTTTCTCGCTTCTGACCTTAGGTTGTCTTTATTGATTTCCTTTTGACTTGTCTGCTTAGCTAACTGTCACTCACTGCTGAAAAGAGAAGTGTTTTTTAAATGTTTCTTTTAATCTTCAAAGTAGTTACAGCAGTGAATAAGTTATCATGTGCACAGGTTAAAAAAAGAAAGGTACACCAGAAGTCCCCGTGAAGGGTTAGTAAAGCTGTCTGAAGCTGTATCAGCTCACAGCAATGACAGAGCTAGCACTGCCAACCATAAGTTGGCTACCTGGGAGCTTTTGATGTCCCCTTTAACATCAGTAAAAAGTAAATGAAAATCGTCTGCTGCCACATCTGAGCATGCAATTTGGCACAACAAAGTACATTTTGAGAATAAATTCTCTTAGGTTTAGGGTTTTTTGCTACTTGTGTTAATGACTGCCTGTTCCAGGTGTCCAACATATCCTAAAGCCTGCAAGCACAGTGTTTTTACAAGTTTTCCCTTGCATTTGTACAAGGACCCTATTTTATAGGCAAGACAAGCCCATCTGTGAGGCCACCTTTGTAGAACAGGTATATTATCCCTATACTTTAATATTCTCTTTACCTTTCAGACCTGGAGGTCTGGGTTGATGAGAAGCTCAACATGAGCTGACAGTGTGCATGCGCAGCCCAGACAGCCAACTGTGTCCTGGGCTGCATCAAGAAAAGTGTGGCCAGCAGGGCAAGGGAGGTCATTCTTCCCCTTTACTTGGCTCTCATCAAACCCCACCTAGAGTACTGTATACAGTTCTGGAGCCCCCAACACAAGTGGGACATGGAACTGTTGGAACAAGTCCAATGAAGGGCCACAGAGATGATCAGAGGGCTGGAGCCCCTTTGCTATGAGGACAGGCTATGAGAGTTGGAGCTCTTCAGCCTGCAGAAAAGAAGGATTCAAGGAGACCTTATAGCGGCCTTCCAGTATCTGAAGGGGGCCTACAGGAAGGCTGGGGAGGGACTACTGACAAGACCTTGTAATGACAGGCTGAGGAGTAATGGGTTTAAACTGAAAGAGGGAAGATTCTGACTAGATGTTAGGAGGAAGTTCTTTACAGTGAAGGTGGTAAGACACTGGAACAGGTTGCCCAGGGAGGTTGTGTGTGCTTCCTCCCTGGAGGTGTTTAAGGCTAGGTTGGATGAGGCCTTGGCTCAGTAGTTTTTATTCTGGTGATCACCATGTGATGTTTACATGGTCTGAAGTTTGTTTGGTTCGACAGAGCATTCTTTGGGGCATGCTTGTGTTTCATTGGTGCTGAAGAGAATTACTGATGTGCATTAACTATCTGTGGTGTTTTTACACCACTTAGAATTTTGGAATTTACTCCTGAAGGGTAAATTACTGCACTACTCAGAATTTGGAAGTAAAATGAAATTATTATTTTAAAAAGTAGGCTAAATATAAAAGGCAATAGGCACACACAAATACATATACAACTAGATTATGGCTACCCCACCCTGAGCACTGCAGCCTACAAGGCCAAGTTGTTTTATCTTCGACTGCAATATAACCCAGACAGTGGTAGGCACAGATCAGGCAAGAGCAGAGAGAGAGACAGAGAAGAAAAAATGAGCAAGCAAGAGAGCAAGAACACTCTGAACTCCCAACTATATAGAAAAATAATAGGCCAACAAAATAGGATAAATACATCTCTTATATTTTGTTCAGCCCCTTTAGAATCCATCCTCTGGATTCCCAATGTCTCTGCAAAGCTTTTACTTACGGTTTGGACACTAGTCTTACACTGTAACACCTTTGTCCAGCTGAATGAAATCAAACATGTCTGGAAGAGGTCCTGTGTGACCTATGCTTAGATTGTGGTCCTGCTCTGGCAGAGGCATTGAACTTGATGATCTCCAGAGCTCGATTCCAACCCCTAACATCCTGTGATCCTGCAGCATTCATATGAACTACCATTACGTGTGAATAACAGATTTCAATCTGTGTAATTTTTTATTGCAGATCTTCTTTCTTTCAGTACTTCAGATTCTGACTAGTTCATAATTTGCTGGGAAATTTGTCTGATTCTTGCTTTTCAGAGATAAGTACAATAGAGATCAAAATTGTAATCCCCACCACACTGCAATCATAGAATCAACCAGGTTGGAAGATCATCCAGTCCAACCTATCACCTAGCCCTATCCAGTCATCTAGACCATGGCACTAAATGCCCCATCCAGTCTTTTCTTGAATGTCTCCAGGGATGTTGACTCTACCACCTCCCTGGGCAGCCCATTCCAATGGCAAATCACTCTCCCTGTGAATCAATATATAACATTACAGGTATGCTTATATACTACTACTCAGTATTCGGTATCTGATTTTTGCTGGCTGTGTCAGATGACTAAACAATGAGAAATTGCATAAGAAAAATAATACCTTTAAAACAGATTATATTAATTAATTTAAAAAAATAAGTAAATGAGCTTATAGGCTTTTTCACCATGAGAAATGTGACTTAACCTCCAAAAGTGAAGCATTCTGTTTCATTTACTAGATCAGAGTAAACAACATCAGCTGGGTAAATGCAGAAACACAAAAATAAGGGAAATCTCCCTCCAGTGTATGCATTTTACTGTAGTAACAACTGCCTATAAATACCAGTAATGTAACTTACTTCCATAATAGTGTAGCTCATAAAGGAAAGTTGATGGGGCAGTAGAATATATGGAAATCTATTTCAGTAAATACTAAAGGCAAGTTGAAGTTAAAAGCTTTAGTGCATATCTTTTCTAATTGTTTTTCTCTAATATTTTCTGTAATATTTTAACAGTTCATATTTGTTTTATTAAATCTATTTAACATTTGTGACAAAAGCAGTCACTTAAAAAACTACATAGAATAGTTTTAAAGTTCTTCATCAATATGTTTATAAAAGGAGTTGTCACTAAGTACATGGAGACTGAGTGGCTGGAAAGCAGCCAAGAGGAAAGGGACCTGGGGGTACTAATAGATAGTAGGCTGAAGATGAGCCAGCAGTGTGCCCAGGTGGCCAAGAGAGCCAATGGCATCCTGGCCTCTCTCAGGAGCAGTGTGGGCAGCAGGACAAAGGAGGTTATTCTGCCCCTGTACTCAGCACTGGTCAGACCACACCTTGAGTGCTGTGTCCAGTTCTGGGCTCCTCAATTCAAGAGAGATGTTGAAGTCCTGGAATGTGTCCAGAGAAGGGCGACAAAGCTGGTGAGAGGCCTGGAACATAAACCCTAGGAGGAGAGGCTGAGGGAGCTGGGGTTGTTTAGCCTGGAGAAGAGGAGGCTCAGGGATGACCTCACTGATGTCTACAACTACCTGAAGGTAGGTTGTAGCCAGGTGGGGGGTGGCCTCTTCTCCCAGGCAACCAGCAACAGAACAAGAAGACACAGTCTGAAGTTGTGCCAGGGGAAGTATGGGCTTGATGTTAAGAGGAAGTTCTTCAGAAAGAGAGTGATTGGCATTGGAATGGGCTGCCCAGGGAGGTGGTGGAGTCACTGTCCCTGGAGGTGTTCAAGAAAAGACTGGGTGAGGCATTTGGTGCCATGGTTTAGTTGACTGGATAGGGCTGGGTGCTAGGTTGGACTGGATGATCTTGGAGGTTTCTTCCAACCTGGTTGATTCTATGATTCTTCATTATGAAGATCTGATTTATGTTAATGATACATAGAGCTCATTTATTGTGTTGGGTTTCCTGAATTGCTAATTCTAAGTTCCTTTGAGTAAGAATGTGGTTTTCTTTCTCTGAAACTTCAGATGTCAGAATATAAGGTGTATACAAATTTACAAATTACTGTTGGCTCTGCAGTAAATATCTACAGCAGGAGTTAATTAGGTGCTGCTGAGGCTAATTGTGAAATAAATGGTTTTGAAATAGGAGATATCATGAGGGTAGTTGCTCTGAGCAGTTAATCAAAATTGTTAACAGCTGTGTGAAGAAGGTGTATCTCTGTGCTCCCTCCTGGTTGTGGTCTTTAAAACTGCTTCACATAAGCTGTTACACTCAGTCTTGTTTAGGAGCAAAAAGCACATCATATAGGAAGTGAAGAATTTCTTTTTAGTGCAACTGAAACTTGTACAGGGTAAACAATATTAGCCTCTCTAGTAAGGAAAGAATATGTCTGTGCAGGAAAAAAGATGCAGTACTTATGCACTTAATTTTTTTTATATGTGCATTTGGTAACTTTCTAGCCTTTGTTCTAATATGTGCACCTTTGCCTTACTCCTCTGAGTTCATATGATCACCCGTTTCACTCTGATGTTGGTAGTGCAGTGTTGAGTTTGCCTCTGCTCTAGGCCACGCGTGAGAGGGAGAGACACAGACTTTCACCCATGTGATGCACAATGGTCAATCCGTCTATTGAAGCTAAGCTTGATACCTGTATAGTGGAGTTGAGTACAGGGGCCTGTACTTTGATAGGCTTACAAAGCAGAGATGGGCTGTCCACACACACAGAGGCAGGCCTGACCAACTACCCCCCTTAATCCCCCTTTGCAAGAACTTAGCCATAACACTGCTTGTTCTCAGGGCTGAGCAGCCTGGCTTCTCGCGCAGCTTCTCTGCCAGCCTCCCAAGGCCACCCATCTGCAGCTGTGCCTTCTTATCAGTTCAGTTACTCAATCCTGATTACTCTCCTTATTTTCTCAGACTATTCAGTTCTACCCACATCCTGGCAGTGCAGGTATTGGAGTGAGTTGCCAGTATCTGAAATCCTTCACTGAGGAATGTGGTGTTGATTTCTCATATGCCTTTTTATATGTTCCTTAGCACACTTTTTTTCCTTTCTTCTTGGTCTGCAGCACCATGCTATATACAAATTTACTACTTAATATGCTTTTTGAGATCTGTTAGATGCAATGCTATGTTGTCTACTGTTGTGGAGGCAGAGAATTAATGTGGCTGAATCAGGAACTTACATAAAAATAGTTATTTTATTTTCCCAAAAACCTGTCCCCAAAAGTATATACAGAAATTAATTTAGTTTTAATCAGCAGATTCAGTTAATTTGAGAAGATCTACAAGGATACCATAGATAATTTGACTATTTTGGAAGTCAGAAGTTGGAAAAGGCTTTAGCTATTAAATATTAGCATTTCCCACTTAATAATGAAGCTGAGCCGAAATAACTCAGTCGAGCTGGCTGAAAAGGGTGGCCCAGCCACTTGTCCTTATGGGTTCTCTTTCAGAAGCCCTGGGAGGGTCATTAAGGTCTATTGAGTCTGCTTAAAGGGTGCTAATGGTGGGAAGCAGTCCTTCGGAGCAGAGCGCCAGGGGCTCCTTCTGTAGAATCTATCCAGGCGGGGGAGAAGGCTCAGGCAGGGGTGAACTCTCAGGTGGGAACCCCAAGAGCGGGAAGTCCTCCAATATTTATCCCCTTCCTAGACAAAGAGCAGAGTTACCACTTCCTAGGTGCGAAGACCACAACCAATCCCCAGCCTGATTCCCGTGCGGGCACTGCACGGGCACCTCTCGTGCCGGAAGAGCCCCATGCTCACACCCTTCACATCTGCAGGGCAGGTGGGGGAAAGAGGTCTTTTTGTGCCTTTTCTGCTCCCATTCAAACCACAGAGGGAGAAGAATTTAGGGGTGTACAGGACTCCAAGATATCTACAACTACCTGAAATGTTATAGCCAGGTGGGGGTTGGTCTCTTCTCCCAGGCAACCAGCCATAGAACAAGGCAACACAGTCTCAAGTTGTGCTGGAGGAGGTATAAGCTGCATGTTAAGAAGTTCTTGCCAGAGAGAGTGATTTGCCATTGGAATGGGCTGCCCAGGGAGATGGTGGAGTTGCCATCCCTGGAGGTGTTCAAGAAAAGACTGAATGAGGCATTTGGTGCCATGGTCTAGTTGACTGGCTAGGGCTGGGTGCTAGGTTGGACTGGGTGATCTTGGAGGTCTCTTCCAACCTGGTTGATTCTATGATTCTATGCTCTTTTTTACCCCTAAAAGCAATTTTTTTCAGTTCTGCATTTCTTTAACCAATGATGTGAATCACTTATAGACACTGAGCCTCCAATGTCAAGCCTATACTTCACTTAGTCATCTTGTGCTTGCATTTCTATACTTCCTTGAGCCCTTCCAGGCCTGAAGGGCTCTGTTATGGTACCATGTCTATCTGTATTTCTTTATATTGTATCATAATGCTAGGATTCAAAAAACATTGTGATAAATTATTACAGAATCAACCAGATTGGAAAAGACTTTCAAGATTATCAAGTGAACCCTTTACCCAACACCATCTAATCAAACCAAGTGACATGTCCAGTCTGTTTTTAAACACTTCCAGGGACAGTGACTCCACTCCCTCCCCGAGGAACCAATTCCAATGCTAATCACTCTTTCTGCAAAGAACTTCTTAATATCAAGCCTAAACCTGCCCTGGCACAGTTATTTTTCTGTCACTGGTTGCCTGGGAGAAGAAATCAACCTTCACCTGGCTACAACCTTCTTTCAGGTAGCTGTAGAAAGAAAAATGTACAAAAATAAGTGTAGAACAAATTAGTGATAAACACCTGCTCAATTAGAAGCATTGGCATTACAGCTAAACCAGGTGAAACAAAGTTCAGACAAAGCACACCTGAGAAGTGTCTGTTAAGAGGCTTTGAAAGCTCACTGCAAAGCCAACAAAATTCTATGCCTTGTGCCTGACTACACCCTTTTTTAAGCCTCTCTAGAGGCACTGGTCAGTAAGGCAGTCTCACTGGAGTATATTGGTTGCATCAACAAAAGAATGCTTTCTCAGTAAACAAGACTAGGGTTTGAGCCAAATGTTGATAGTACATTCCCAAATTTACTAGGGTCTGTATGCACATAGGGATTATCTTTATGTAGTGGTTTTCATGGACGTTTAAGGTAAGATTCTATTCTTTCAATGACTTTGCTTATGGTTTGTGTGTGGAGGTATGTCCATGGTATTGTGCTGTTGGTGTTAGCTGCTCATTTTTTGACCAGGAATACATGTGGTGACTGCAGAGGGAAAATGCAGCCGTTTCTGTCAAATATTTCTACCTGAAGCCTGCCTTTCCCCACAAGCAGCATTTTGTGTCTGCTAAATAACTGAAGTCTTGAGCGCAGCCGAAGCCCAAAGAACATACAGGGCTGCTTTGTAATGTAGTTTATGCCATGTCACAGTCAGAGATGCCATGGTTTCTGTAAGCCACAGAATTACCTCCCCCTCCCATATCTGCCAAGATTCCCTTTCACTGTGTCCTGATTCCTCTAGTACACTTCAAGCAAAGCACTCAGACTTCAATTTAGCATGGCAAGACTCTGATTCCATGAGGTCATATCGATCCCTTCTGTAAAGATGCCTTCTGTCTTCCATATTTTTCTTCTTTGTCATTTCAGTTCTCATCCTGCTTGCTGTTTTTCCAACTTCTCTGTCCCATCCCAACTCACCCCCTATTCCTCCCCCCCACTATTTCTTTTTAACCTTAGACTAATAAGTCAGTAATTTGGAGACATCTAATTTGTAATAAAGCTTTTCATTTTGATTGTGAATGCTAGAAGATCAGTTTTTAGACTGCTCCCATGTTCCATGTTAATATTAGTAAAAGAAATAACTGTTTTCAGACATTCTAGGTTGTGTTGTTACAAGTGGGCTTGTCATGATTGTTTGTCAATCTGCTGTCTTTTCCTCATTGCTCTTGTGGATGTAAGAGCTGAAGGGTACTAGGCTATGTGCTCCAGGAGTTTGCTGAGAGATGAGACAGCCTCAACAAACTGTATTTATTATGGAGCCAGAGCCCTTTTTACCTTTTTGTAAACCTAAAGGAGAAGTAGTATATTTCTGTATAAATACAGGAGATGAATTCCCTCAGCTTGCTGATCTTTCTCAGGTGGGTACTAACAATTATTTCCCAGTGGAAAAATGCAAGAATGGAGACAGGATACACTGATTCTTTCCAAATGGGTTCCTGATCTCTAGAGATGTCATAGCAAATATTGTCATTTTGATGTTAGGTCTGGATGAATGTGATGGTTTTGGCTGAGAGAGGTTTAACTTTCTTCACAGTAGTTAGCATGTGACTATGGTCTGGATTTGTGCTGGAAACAGAGGTATTTTAGATATTGCTTACACAGACTCAAGACCTTTTATGTTCCTTACACTAGCCAACTGGAAAGCAGGCTGAGGGTGCACAACAAAGTGTGAATTAAAACAGCTGGGACAGTTCTCTCCAGCTGACCAAAGTGATATCATAGAATGGTTTGAGTTGTAAAGACCTAGGAAGGTCATCTAGTCCAATGCCTCTGCAGTGAGCAGGGACATATTCCATTAGATCAGGTTGCCCAGAGCCCTGTTGAGCCTGACCTTGATGTGGCATCTTGCTCAGCATATAAAACTGGAGGAAGGAGGGGATATTTGGAATGATGATGTTTGTATCCCCCAAGTAACTGTTACACAGGCTTTTGGAACCCTGCTTTCCTGGAAATGGCTGAACACCTGCCTGCTGCTGGGAAGTTTGCAGATGACACTAAGCTGGGGGCAGATGTGACTGAGCTGGAGGGCAGAAGGGCTCTGCAGCGGGACCTTGACCGCCTGGACAGATGGGCAGAGGCCAATGGGATGGGGTTCAATAGCTCAAAGTGCAGGGTGCTGCACTTTGGCCACAACAACCCCATGCAGAGATACAGGCTGGGGTCGGAGTGGCTGGAGAGCAGCCAGACAGAGAGGGATCTGGGGGTACTGATTGATACCCGCCTGAACATGAGCCAGCAGTGTACCCAGGTGGCCAAGAGAGCCAGTGGCATCCTGGCCTGCATCAGGAATGGTGTGGTCAGCAGGAGCAGGGAGGTCATTCTGCCCCTGTACTCTGCACTGGTCAGACCACACCTCGAGTACTGCGTTCAGTTCTGGGCCCCCCAGTTTGGGAAGGACACTGAGATGCTTGAGCGTGTCCAGAGAAGGGCGACGAGGCTGGGGAGAGGCCTCGAGCACAAGCCCTACGAGGAGAGGCTTAGGGAGCTGGGGTTGTTTAGCCTGGAGAAGAGGAGGCTCAGGGGTGACCTTATTGCTGTCTACAACTACCTGAAGGGTGGTTGTGGCCAGGAGGAGGTTGCTCTCTTCTCTCAGGTGGCCAGCTCCAGAACGAGAGGACACAGCCTCAGGCTGCGCCAGGGGAGATTTCGGCTCGAGGTGAGGAGAAAGTTCTTCACTGAGAGAGTCATTGGGCACTGGAATGGGCTGCCCGGGGAGGTGGTGGAGTCGTCGTCCCTGGGGCAGTTCAAGGCAAGGTTGGATGTGGCACTTGGTGCCATGGTCTAGCCTTGGGCACTGTGGTAAAGGGTTGGACTTGATGATCTGTGAGGTCTCTTCCAACCTTGGTGATACTGTGATACTGTGAAGTGGGAAGCACCATCCTCTCAACCCAAAGTTTTCTCACTTTTCTCTTATCCATGTCATCCTTCCTTGTGAATTCTTCACTTTTATTGTTTGTTATTTCTGCAAGAATCACAGCTGCCACAGCAGATAGCTCTTGCTGGGTTTGTATGGTGGCATTACTCCATTTTGTGCTGTTTCTTTGTAGTGTCAGGTTTGCTTTTTGACCATTACAGAGATAACTTTCAGCAGAAATATGTGTTCTAGCTCCTGAGCCTCATTTTTGAGTGGTAATGTTCAGGCATCATTGTGTAGATTAAATTGCAGGTATCTTTCTTTCTACATGCATCTCCTTACAAGTACTCAATTACATTTCTCCTCTTATGACCAACTCAGTCATTATTGTGAGGACCTTAGTGATTTCTACAAGCTGGTGCAAGGTCATTAGGCTACAAATCTAGAAACAGCCATGAGCAAAACACCTGACTATGAGCAGATATCATCTCCCATTGCTCTGCACTTTCCATGTGTAAAGTGAGTTATAATTTGCCTTTTAGTATGAGTACCTCAAAGAACTTTCTTCAGCAGTATTAAAGCACTGGTAGCTGCCACTTGCCAAGGAAAATACTTGACATGAACTTGTAGGATCTGTTTTTGAACAGAGTATCTTCTGTTTCTCACTTGATTGCTTAAAATCAAGAAAGTGTTTTTTGTTGGGGGGGGGGGGTGTGTTTAAATTCAGTTGGATCTAAATATTGTGCCTGTTGTTGAAAACATTTAAGGTTCTTAAATGTTTTAATTTGCCCTACTGGCCAGTTGCTGACTGGATAATTTGTACACGTTGAGACAGATGTAGACATTAATTTCTTCCTATTTTGTTCTTTTTTTTGTAGTGTTTTTATTTATATAATTATTCTGAAATATCTATCTAAGTATCATCTAATATCAGAGAATCAATCAGATAGGAAGAGAACTCCAAGATCATCCAGTCCAACCTAGCACCCAGCCCTATCCAGTCAACTAGACCAGGGCACTAAGTGCCTCATCCATGCTTTTCTTGAAGACCTCCAGGGACGGTGACTCCACCACCTCCCTGGGCAGACCAGTGTGGAGTACAGGGCAAGAATAACCTCCCTCGTCCTACTGGCCACACTGTTCCTGGTGCAGGCCAGGATGCTATTGACACTCTTGGCCACCTGGGCATACTGATGGCTCATGTTCAGCTACTATCTACCAGCACCCCTAGGTCCCTCTCTGCCTGGCTGCTCTCCAGCCACTCTGTCCCCAGCCTGTTGCACTGCTTGGGGTTGTTGTGGCAAAAGTGTAGACCACTGCACTTGGCCTTGTTAAATCTATTCCCATTGGCCTCTCCCCACCCACCCAGCCTGTCAAGGTCCCACTGCAGGCTCTCCTACCCTCCAAAATATGGCCTTGTCAGCTTTTTATAAAGGCTAGACACCTTTAATAGGAAATGCCAATATGGGTAACTTCATAAACCGCTTGACATCTGTCCATATTTATAAGCACAATTTTCATTTGCTGCAGTTTATTTACTCTTGGCATATATAAATGAAGTGTGACAGACACCCTGTGGCTTTCACTGATGAGAGCATTAATAAAGCTTGTACTTTCATTATGACATCCTAAGCCAGCAAGCATGAAGACTTCAACAGTCATTATTGAATATTGACACACATCATATAAATAATTGAAAATTACAGGACACAAGAAGCTGGCAAAAATAAGACTTTCAACTCTCTCTAGAATAATCTGTTGTTTAATGTGTCGTTAATAATATATAGCTGTGGAGTCTGTGCACATTAGCTGTACCAATCGTGCTTTAAAGGCATGCTAAAAAATGTCTTGACTCTGTACCTGTTTTGCTGAGTAGACAGTAATATCTAGCATCAACATATTGTTACTTGATAATGCAAATCATCATCGTGTCACATGCTAGAGCATCCTTTATGGGTTTATTTCAATATGTATTTCATTAAATAGCCTTGGCAGGCCTTTGTCTGTTCCCTAATATAAATGAGGAATAATAGGGGAACTTCAGGCAAAGTCATAAGTAACTCCCAAAATATCCCAGCAATCACTGTAGAAAAGAGATTTCCTTGATTTTAGTCCTGTAGGAGAGTGTTTTAATGCTGATGTGTATCATATGCAGACTCAAATCATTTGAACCTATCAAATGACCTGTCTGGGACAAGTGGAGACAAGAAGCATACCGAAGCTGTCTGTTTTGGAATCTAGCCTGGTTTTCTGGGTTCTTACTGGGCTTATTTCCACTGCAGGGGTCAAAGGTCTGGGTAGTGTATACAGGGTTAAAATCCAGTTCTTTCTCCCAAGCGCTAATCATGCTAGCATCAATAGACCTTTAGTGTGGTTTTGGTGGCAGATACTAAATCTCTCTGAAGAAGGATATTAAACAGTTTTATGTGTGGAAGCTGTGGAATTGAATCCTGAAAACCTCTAATTCTGCTCTATGTTGTATTTCTGATCTACTGCAGGGTTGCTAGGTAGCGTTCCCCTCTGAGTAGTAAATCCTTTCTGCTTTGAACAGCCCTATAAACTAATGGATTTAGAAGCTAATAGGTGACCAAACAGCAAAATAAGATTGCATGTCAAGGGTCAACTTAATTTAAAACAAACAAAAAACAATGTGTGTATGTGGAACCTAACATTTAAAAACCACCAAACCCCAGCTCTGTCTTAGTTAAAACCTTTGCAACTTTTGTTGCTTTATTCTATTTCTGAAAAAGAAACGGAAAAAAAAAAAAAGCCATTTGCTGTAAAGTACAAATCTTCATTTTAATAAGTAGAGAATTCCTTTCTCTTCCTGCAGTGGATGTTAGACCAAGGCTTCTTGGTGACTCGGCAGGGTACTTTTTTTAATATAACTTTTAAGGCAACTGCAGAAAGGCTGAAAAGTTAAAATTAATTAATTTCTCCCTTCACACAAATTGACATAGCTGTTCTTTTCATAGCTTTTCATCTTACAGTTATTCTTCACTTTCATTTGGTCTATTTTTGAGCAGCTTCCCTTGACAAATAATTTTTCTTTAAGAATTTTTTTTGTGTGATATGTTTTCTTGCCGTTAAAGAAACAGCCACTGCAAAAGTAGTCTCTGTCTGTCTTTGATTTTGACACTTTTGTTCTTGTGTTTTTCCTTTGGTTAGAGATTTTTTTTTTTCCCTGTAATATTAACTTCTACATCTGAGAACAATATCCATTCCATTTGTCCACTTTTATTGACATGGCAAGGTTTTCCAGAGCAGCAAGTAATAAATCAGCCGAAGTAATTTCTCTTTGGTAGATGTGGTTTAGAGGAGGAAGTGTTGGAAAAGCATCACCTACTACCACCAATTGCAATTCAACCTGGATTGAGAGTAGGAAAGATGGGAACCAGAGAAAATTTACAGCCTTTTTCTGCTCTGTAAAGCTGAAAAAGGATTATCAAAGCCTGGGCATGGGCATAAACCTTGAAGAAATAGATGAAATCAATGGTAATTAAGTGTTTTGCCAAAAAGGTTGAGGGCGCTGACTTGGAAGTGTTTGCTGAGGGATGAGCCACTAAATTACAGCTGTGTGCAATAACTTAAGCACTTTGCTTAGTAGTGTTGTATTTATGCATGCTACATGCTTTTCTTTCTGAACTGCCAGCTGTCCTGTTGATGATGTTTGGCTGCTGAGAACTTGGCACCTGGAACACTGCACTCTGCTGGAATAACTTGCCTAATGAAATATAGGTCATGTGCAGTCCAGTGCCATAAATATGATTTATCAAAATATAACAAATGACAACTCAGAATTAATTTGCAGTATAATAAATTGAAAATATGAAGCTGTTTATTGATCATTTGCAGTAAATTACAGACACCTTCCTGTTCATTGCCTATTGGTTAAGAAATTAATTCTTGTTGTCACTTCAATCTGGAGTTAGTTCTCAGTTTGTTATTCAAAATCAGTCCTGGCAGTGTTTTCCAGAAAATGTGTCCCTGCATAAAGTACCTGTAGTGAAGTTTACTTATAGTCATGTCAAGATGTCTTTTTTGTCAAAGTGTTGAGATTCCTCTTTAGAGTTAGGTCAAGTTATCCTCCTCTATCTATTAATCATGCAAGAGGGACTTTTGTTCAGTTTATACAAAGCTCTGCTAGTACCTTATTCCTTAACCTGTAAAATATTTAAGAGTTCTTAGAATTGTTCCTGGAGTTTCAGTGGAATTCAGATGCAGAGCTGCAATGAATGGCATATCTGGAAGATACCATGTTCTGCACAGTATGTAGCCACTCCCAAATGTCCGTAGCACTTACTGTTACAATCTCACGTTTTAGAGCAAGACAAACAATTGACTCCAAAGACATGGTAGATACACTTTTTTTTTCTAAATATAAGTGGGATTAAATTAAGCAAAATCAATCTCTATCTGGATTTTAAAGTTGCTATATCCCACAGAACGCCTCAATATTGATTCTAGTGACATACAATGAAAAGGTGAATTGATGTTTATGAATGGAAACCATAAGGATTTCATCATGTCAGCTTCATTACCTGGGATTTTATTGAACAAAATGACTTGTAGCTACAAGCTTTTTGGCTTTTTTTTTCTTTTGATTTTCCTTTAAATAAAGGAAACAAAAAGGAAAATAAAGGAAAATGGAAAGGAAAAAATAAAGGAAAATCAAAAGGAAGAAAAAAAAGCCAAAAAGGAAACCAGCCCTCAGACCTCCATAGCATTCAAAATAGTCAATAGTTGTTTACAATTGATTTCAGTGGGGAGTGGAATAAACCACAAGCAGTTGTAAAGAGATAAATGATCTGTATAGATTTCATATGTTTTGCATAGGTGTGGCCGTTGGAGCTAGATTTCTAGCTCAGACCTAGGGGAGAGGTGAACATTCCAGGGGTAGGCCATAGAATGGCAACAATAGATAAGTTAATATAACTTCATTGGAGCATCAAGAGCTTTATGTCTAGAAGCACAGCTTGTTCTGCCCCCTTGCTGGTTTCTGCTGATTGAGCTGCGCCTGCCTGTGTGATGGTTTGGGTGTTCCCCACCCCCCCCACACTTTAGAAGTCACCCAGACTAGACTCATCTGGCTCTGGGAATATAAATGAAGCTATTCATTTCAGCTAGCACAATATACAAGCAGATATTTACAATATATACAGTTATATACAGAAATATACAAGGTAAAAGTAATACAGAAACACAACAGCCCTCCCAGAAACCTGAGTCCCCAGGAGGGCCTCTCAACCACCCCTGCACCTTCCCCCTGCCCCTGTCAACCTTACCCCAGTCCTAAAGAAGAATAGAGGTTCAGCCAAGAGGTTAAGAAGCAAAGGTGAGTGGAAGGTGAGGTTAGGGAGATGCAGCTCAGTCAGTGCCCAGCCAGAGAGTGAGAGAAAATGACGAGAGTGTTATCTAATGTTTTCATTTCTTCTTCAGCAAGTCTCTGAGGGGATGTGATGGTTTGGATGTTATGTGCCCCCCCCCCCACACACACTTTTGTAATTGCCCCAGCTAACTCAGACGGGCTCCAGGAATATAAATGAAGCTATTTATTTACAAACAGCACAATATACAAGCAGCTATTTACAATATATACAGTTATAGACAGAAATATAGAAAGGGTAAGTAATACAGAGGCACAACTCCCCTCCCAGAAACCTGAGTCCCCAGGAGGGGCTCTCAAACCACCCCAACACCTCCCCCTGCCCTCTCAACTTTACCCCAAATCCTGAGAAAGGAATAAAGGTGCAGCCAAGAGGTTAAGAAGGAAGGTTGGTGGCAGTGAGGTTAAGGAGATGTGGCTAGGTCTGAAGACAAAGGCAGAGTGAGAACAAAATGGAGAATATTATCTAATGTTTTACTTCTTGTTCCCAAACTTCTCAGCGGGACTATGAGAGAAGTTGACATCACCATTGTTTTCCTTTTCACAGCCCATTATCTAGTTCTTTTCACCAAAACATTCTAACTTGCTTCAAACTAACACAGGGGAGTAGACATCACCATTGTTTTTCTTTCATGGCCTGTGATCTAGGTTTTCTCACCAAAACATTCTAGCCTGCTTCAAACTAGCACACCCTGTTATCTTCCCCCGCTGATGTTTTGGCTGCTTTGCTGCCGTTTGACCCCTTCCCCATCTCCCTTAAGGTTATTATATTTTGTTTTCTCTAGTGGTTTCTCTTTATACTATTATACTTACACTATAAGAAATACAATTTCATCTTTCCTTGACTTCAAAAAAGAAAAATCTGTGTTGTGGTGAGTTTATTCTCCCAAGGAAGGCATCCACCCTAACCCAGGACAATAGGGGATGCAGATTTGATTCGTGTAAGTGCTGGACAGAAATGTTCTGTTCAATTGAATTTATCACTGGGCTGTGGCATGCAGGTTGTGATGTAACCTTTTCTAAGATATGTGCAAGTCCCAGATGGGAGCTTGCTGAAAAAAATTAAACACTGTTTAAGCAATTTCTCACCTCCAGCAATGAATGGGAATAAAAATGCGTGTGTCTAGGCCACATGCAATGTCAGGCTAAATGTAATTTGAATGGTATTTATTGTAAGGATGAGCAAGAAATCTAATAGATACTCTTTCAAGACAGAAAAGAGAATCAAATGTTGATGGGGAAAAGTAGATAAGATGCCTGTGCACCTGGAATGGGGGAAAAAAAAAAAAACATCCTTGCAATAACTGCTATTCTGTTTTTGTAGGAGCAAAGTCCTTGTTTAGCATTATTTTGGGAAATTACAGAATTTAAGAAGAAGATTTTTCTTTAGTGCTGTGTTGTGGAAAAGTTTTTTGATTAAACTTCTATTTCATCAAAAACTACTTTGTAGCATGATGGTGAAATGCAGCTTCATTCTAAACTGCTGAAGAGTTGGCCTCGTTTCCTAGGATCCTTTTCAAAAGTTCTATTGTTTATAAAACACAACCAAGTAGAATCTGAAACTTGAAGTTAGCTAGCAGAAGGGTCCCTGAAACAGAAATTTTGATGACTTCTTTGAAGTTAAGGAGATATATATTCTTTTTTCTTATTTGGTGCTAGTGTGAAAAGAAAGTTTGAAAGTAGTAGAAAACATATAAAGTATTAACCATAAAGTTTTCAGAAGAATGAGATTCTAATTAAAGCAGAATTAGCATGTTAAGATATAATATGAGTCTTTGCAAAGTTTCCTTGTCTTAGGATTCTAGGTGTAGCAGCATCTTAGCAGTTACTATGAATCAACTTTTCTCTCAAATAGTACAAGTGAATAGGGAGAGCATTCTGGGCAGCTCAGTGACAGAGTACAAATCTGAGTGATAGCTCTGTTAAATGATAGTTTTGATAAGGCTTTTACACAGTATTACAAGAGCAAAAATATTCAACATGTTATCTAGAGCCAGTGCTACACTTGGTATTTTATCTTGGCATTTGGACAAATGACATCTATTAATTGATTGCAAATGTAAAAGAGAGCAACGTTTGTTAATCTAAAGATCAGAATCTTATTACGTAGTCCTGTTGCTGAGTCTGTAAAATACCTTTTCCTGAAGACTTAAACTGCACCAAAAATAATATGGGTGAGAGAATACGTTGGGCATTGATTGATGGTAAAAATGAATTATCTTAATGAGTGTTAATTACAAACAATAACAATATTACCAGTAATAAATTGGGCACTGGTCAAGATGCTGACTCTTGTAACATCCAGCACAACTTTGCTGATATCTGGGCAGTGAACAATTGGTGTGCTTGGTTGGTCAAGAGTGTGATTTTTGACAGCATTAGGAGTGAGCAGATAATTCTTCAGATTTTTAAGAACCTGAGCTAAGAATTGTTTCTAATTAGATATGGGAAGATATTTTTTGTCGCTTTATATGTTCTCATATGAACATGCAGTCAAAATGAGTCACACATCAATTGCACATGAAGTACTTTTTCTCCCTTGTTTTAGGTTTGCTGCAAGAAAAGGTAGTCTTTTCACAAACTGAGGAGATATAGTTTTGATCTCTGTAGAGACTCTTCTGTGCCTTTTCTATTTTCACTTTTTCTGTGTTCGACTGTGTGTGTAGAGACTGACTTCATAATGTATTCAAGGTACAGATTCTCAGAAGAGCATAATAATACAACATGTTCATAAATTTCTACCTGTTTGTTTATTCTCGTGATTGTTTATTGTCTGTCTTCTGCTAGGTTCTGGCAGACAATCACTGAACTTGACAAATGTGGAGAGGAGTTCTTATGGAGATCAGATAGGTTATTCCAGTATTCAAAACTGAATTATTAAGACCAAAATTAATATGAAAGGCTAGTACAAGAAATCATCAGATGCTCTTGTCTCTATCTCATTCTACTTAATTAAGGCTGAGTCAACTAAAAACTGTCAGATTTGTCTGCTCTCAGCCTGGCTAACCTCTTGCTGAAATCAGTGAAATAAGTGCTCTGTTGATGTACATTGCTGCCAGACTTGTCTATGTTCATTGAATTCACCTGGGATTCATGTCAGAATTTTTGCCCTGTCTGGCTCAGCTGGGACTTCAAAAATCCAGCAACAGACAAAATAATATTATGGCTTACCCTTGTTCTCTTTTGGCATGTTGTTTGGGCAATGATGTTTCTATTACCAAGCTTTTCTTGATGTGGAAAGCTTTTTTCCTGTCGTGCATTTATGTGGCTCTTGAAATACAACATTCTGCTGCAGTTTACTTTCTTGATTTTTGAATATCATGCCTCTCTTAAATGGAGATGTTCAAGTTTTTATTGGTCAGAAAGCATTTTTTTCTTTTTATTTCTAGAAATTTTTCATTTTTCAGGGACTCATCTAGGGTGTGTACAAATTCACAGGCAAAACTGCAGACATAAACTTTCAATTTCTGTTTTTGCTGTACAGAAAATCAGCACAGAGAAGTGATAATAGAATCAAGGGAAAGATTCTTATACTCAAAATGTGCATTAAGCTGCAGTCATAATGACCAGTTAAAAATACTTCTTAAAAGGCTGTTCAAAATTATTTCTAAGATACATTGTTGGAGGTAAAGTGCCGAATATAATTAATTGTATTCTATATGCCTGCAGTTATGAATGGTTGAACAGCAGGAGCAGGGAGGTCATTCTGCCCCTGTACTCTGCACTGGTTAGACCACACCTTGAGTATTGTGTTCGGTTCTGGGCCCCCCAGTTTAAAAGGGACGTTGAGATGCTTGAGTGTGTCCAGAGAAGGGCGACGAGGCTGGTGAGAGGCCTTGAGCACAGCCCTACGAGGAGAGGCTGAGGGAGCTGGGATTGTTTAGCCTGGAGAAGAGGAGGCTCAGGGGTGACCTTATTGCTGTCTACAACTACCTGAAGGGTGGTTGTAGCCAGGAGGAGGTTGCTCTCTTCTCTCAGGTGGCCAGCACCAGAACGAGAGGACACAGCCTCAGGCTGTGCCAGGGGAGATTTAGGCTTGAGGTGAGGAGAAAGTTCTTCACTGAGAGAGTCATTGGACACTGGAATGGGCTGCCCGGGGAGGTGGTGGAGTCGCCGTCCCTGGGGCAGTTCATGGCAAGTTTGGACGTGGCACTTGGTGCCATGGTCTAGCCTTGAGCTCTGTGGTAAAGGGTTGGACTTGATGATCTGTGAGGTCTCTTCCAACCCTGATGATACTGTGATACTGTGAACATTGACAATAGACTGAATAAGAAAGGCATTTAGGTTAGGCACTTTATCAGAAGGAAAAGCTTAGGGAAACATTTAATGAGGTACCAATGTTTTCAAAAAGCCCATAAAACCCCATCTGTAAGCATATGTATGTGTGTGGTTTGTGTTCTTAAGGATAAACTGTACTACCGTGATAGTGCACTTTCCTGACGACATTCCAGGAATTAATGTATGTGGTTTTGATTTGCTTCACAGTGAGGAGCTAGAGAGAGCTTGGGGGCATGGCAATAAGACTCAATACTGGTCAGACCACACCTTGAGTACTGTGTCCAATTCTGGGCTCCTCAATTCAAGAGAGATGTTGAGGTGCTGGGACGTGTCCAGAGAAGGGCAATAAAGCTGGTGAGAGGCCTGGAACACAGCCCCATGAGGAGAGGCTGAGGGAGCTGGAGTTGTTTAGCCTGGAGAAGTGGAGGCTCAGGGGTGACCTCATTGCTCTCTACAACTACCTGAAGGGAGATTGCAGCCAGGTGGGTATTGGTCTCTTCTCCCAGGCAACCAGCAACAGAACAAGGCCACAAAGTCTCAAGTGGTGGCAGGGGAGGTATAGGTCAGATGTTAGGAGGAAGTTCTTGCCAGAGAGAGTGATTTCTCATTGGAATGGGCTGCCCAGGGAGGTGGTGGAGTTGCTGTCCCTGGAGGTGTTCAGGCAAAGACTGGATGAGGTACTTAGTGACGTGGTCTAGATGATTGGACAGGACTATGTGATAGGTTGGACTGGATGACCTTGGAGATCTCTTCCAATCTGGTTGATTTTATGATTCTAAGAGCTCTAGGCTTTCAATGGTGCAGTTCAAATAGCATAGCTAAATGTTAACTAGTGTTTGTGATAGTTGTATCTGGACTTATCCCACATGGAATATCTTTGAAACAGTAAAAAGCACATGGTCTAACCATAGCTAACTGCTTTCTGCTACCAAAATCTATATATTGAGGAGTCTTTATACATACTTTTGCTAGATTTCAGTTGAAGAATTCTAAGATGACCTTTGGTCAGAACTCTGAAATAAATTGTTTGAATGCAAATTCTTCTCAGATGAAGATTCTGATATGCAGCCTTCATGCCAATATTCATTCAATAGTCACAGAGAACACTTTTCCCCAGATATGACAGAAATCACTTTAAAGAAAAACTACAAGCATTCTCTATTAACAAAACTAATTGATATATTGTGTTCTATCTTTGCTATATATATGGAAGTACTATTTGCCAGAGCAATGCTAAGTATTTAGCCATGTCAACAAGTCATAAGTAGTGCAGGGCAAGGTGGGAAGCTAGGCAAAATCAAATGTGGTTGTGATGATTATAAAAAAATATTAATCTGTATTAATTTTGATATCCAGGCAAATATTGTTGATAACTATGAAAACTGTTTATTAAATTAAAACTGGCCACAGGTTTAAAAATGCACAGATTGGAAATTTATACAGGCAGGACACAGGCAAAACTAGAACACTGATTTCTTCAAGTGGCAAATGCAAATATTATACTGGAAGAGGCTTTTAAGTATTCACTCACAAAGTTATAAATCAGGCAGTACCCAAAGCATGTGGAACTCTGTCTTGTTGGCCACTGAGACTTGATTCATCCCAGACTTCTGGGGAAAGGAGGCAGACAATCTCCAACCTTGTCTCCTGGCTCCTCTGAATGATCAGTGTATCTCTGTGGTGGCAGGGAATTAATGTGGCCGAGTCAGGAATTTTTATACAAAAATGGAGTTATTTTATTTTCCCAAAAACCCACCCCCAAAAGTATATACACAGAAATTAATTTAATTAACAGATTCAGTTGCTTGAGAATATCTACAGGGATGCCTTCGATAATCTGACTATTGTGGAAGTCAGAAGTTGGAAAAGGCTTTAGCTATTAATTAATAGCATTTTTCTTACTAATAAAGTTGAGCCAAAATAACTCAGGATCAGGCTGACTTCCTCGCACAGCCTGTCCCACTGTTCCTTTTCAGCAGCTGCAGGTGGATCATAAAGGGTTGTTAGGCTTGCAAAGGGTGTCAATGGGTGAAGCACTCCTTGAAGCTCTTTCTGTGTCCAGGCCAGGCAAGAGGTGGGGGAGAACTCTCAGGCAGGCACGAACGAACGTCCAGGCAGTAATGAACTCCAAGGTAGGAACTCTCAATGGCGGGAAGCCCTCAATATTTATACCCTCTCTAGACAAAGAGCAAAGTTACCACTTCCTTAGGCACAGAAGGGCACAGCCAATCCCAGCCTGATTCCAGCGCGGGTACTGCACAGGGCACTCCTCATGCGGGCAGGACCCCTTTGCTCACCCCCTTCACGCCTGCAGGGCAGGGGAGGGGGGGGAACCAGGCAGCTTTTCCTCTCCCATTTCAAGCCATAGAGGGAGAGCAATTTAGGGGTATACAGGACTCCAGGACAATCTCCAGGACTTCTAGTCTTAGCAGGAGACTTTCAGGTGCAGGCAGGATGTCTTGCGATGTGCAGTCTCAGCACAATGTCACGCTGGCTATGCAGGCCAGTCGCATGCAGGCATTTAGAGCCTGTTCCTGGTAAGCTCTCCAGGCAAATTCTGGATGCAAAATGAGGTGGCAGCAGCCTTGTGCTACTTGCTTATCCCTTTTATCAATATCCAGCCCAAGTCTATGGGGGCATTGGACACAGATTAGCCAATCAGAATGGCACTTTGCCAAGCTTCACCACATTAGTCTAAGCCAGGGCTTTCACCTTCCATTCCCACGGTTGCCTTCCCCCAGCACAGAAGTAGAGGGAGCAGGGGACCATGTCTGGGCATGGATAAGCCCATGTTTGCTCTATCAAGCCTACCACCACAATGGTGTAAGGGTCATGCCAGGAGAAACCATGTAAATGATCAGACAAAATTAACTTAGGAGATGGGAGGAATAGGAACAAATCAAATGCAAAGCAATGGACAAAAAGCATAGCATAGATAGTTGCTCAGCTGACCATTACAATGTTAAACAGGATTTTCCTAGCATAGCATATATTGCATGAGCAAACAGATTGACAAAATTCATCAGTTTCATCCTCTACATGTTTGTTTATTGTATTCCTTTTGGATTTAAATACAAAAATCAGTGCAGAACAGAAAGAATCAGCATAGTTTTCATCTCTCTTCCATTATTAAAGTCCTTCAAAACCGTACAGTTGGTGTATTTTTCATTGTGTATTTGTTCAGTTCTAGTTCAAGTACAGTCTGTCAAAACAAGTTTCATCACCTCTTATGTTCCTCCTGAAGGCAGCCTGCAAAATGTGCAAAGCTTTAAAATTTGGCATCCTCAATCTCTGCTTTATCTTACAGGTTCAACATTAAAAAAAAAAAAAAATCAATTATTCCAAGAGTGCTAGATTAGAGTGTGGCAGAAGAATAATTTTGGTATATCTAGTTCACACAGCAAGTACAGAAATCTGCTATCCTGTTTCCAGCAGTGTGCCCAGGTGCCCAAGAGAGCCAGTGGCATCCTGGCCTGCATCAGGAGTGGTGTGGTCAGCAGGACCAGGGAGGTCATTCTGCCCCTGTACTCTGCACTGGTTAGACCACACCTTGAGTACTGTGTTCAGTTCTGGGCCCTCCAGTTTAGGAGGGACATAGAGATGCTTAAACGTGTCCAGAGAAGGGCGACAAGGCTGGTGAGAGGCCTTGGGCACAGCCCTACGAGGAGAGGCTGAGGGAGCTGGGATTGTTTAGCCTGGAGAAGAGGAGGCTCAGGGGTGACCTTGTTGCTGTCTACAACTACCTGAGGGGTGGTTGTGGCCAGGAGGAGGTTGCTCTCTTCTCTCAGGTGGCCAGCACCAGAACAAGAGGACACAGCCTCAGGCTGCGCCAGGGGAGATTTAGGCTGGAGGTGAGGAGAAAGTTCTTCACTGAGAGAGTCATTGGACACTGGAATGGGCTGCCCGGGGAGGTGGTGGAGTTGCTGTCCCTGGGGCACTTCAAGGCAGGTTGGACGTGGCACTTGGTGCCATGGTCTAGCCTTGAGCTCTGTGGTAAAGGGTTGGACTTGGTGATCTGTGAGGTCTCTTCCAACCCTGATGATACTGTGATATATACGGTGAGCAAATGGAAGAGGCGAGGTGCTAGGAGATAGCCCAGTCAGGGCATGCCTTTCTTCCTCTCTCTTCTTTTGAGTGTTTTGGGGCTGGGTTTCACAAAATAGCTGTTTAGCATCACAGGTTGCAGAAAATATCTACCTGGTTTGGTTTTACTTTAGATTCTTACTAGGACTTAATGAAGAAGTGACTGCACAGTGCCTACAGTCATATAGAGGAAGGCAGCGTGCAGTGTGGTAGGTGGGACCATTTTGCAAAGTCATGTGTTTTCTACACCTCAAAGGATTGAAGGACTGGTTCAAAGCATGCAGATGAAGCATGACACATATATCCAAGCAGCTGCAGTCATACCAAAGCCAGAGATTGGTGAGGACAAGTATCCTCAACACAGACATAGTGGAGATGGTTTGCTCTGGGATGAAGAGAACAAAGGTCTGTCTTTGTGGATCAGGACTTCATCACACAGTTCAAACCAAACACTGACTAGCATGCTTCCCATTTTCCAGAGTGCCATGCACAGTACATGTCAGCTGGATGCAGGAATTGTGTGTAGAGGTGTAGATTGTAAAATACGATGGCTTGTTAATGTTCCACTTAGGTTCCTGTATCTCTATTTGCCAGGTCCTTGGTAGTTACATCTAATTTTACTGTGAAATGGGACACAAATCTCAATGCTTTTCATTTTATCTTTGCCTTCTAAAGAGGGAGGTAGCAATTGCTGGCCATGTGTGAAAACAAAGTGAATGATGGTTCTGTTAGAATATGATGCAGAGGGTGACCATGTACAGAAAGATGCAGGAAGGTGCAGGAAGGAAGTGTATCACTGTTCATTTTCTACTGTTACTTACTCCAGTGCTATAGCTACTGAGTATTCTGACTGTGCTCTTGATCAGCTTTAAGGTGTCCAAAATGTATCTCAGGGATGTGCATACGTTTACTGCAAGATATGTGATATCAAGTGTTCTTTCACCCATTGTGTCATGAAAAAGTCTCTGGCTCTCATTGAAATGTTTTACTCCTACTTCCTAGATATGACAAATTCAGGAACTGCCTTTAGAATACAGTTAAAACAAGCTGCTGTATGTGACAACACTGCAAACCCTGACTGACCCTAACCACTCTATACTGTCATTCATCCCTTAGGTTTTCTACTTAAGAGCCTGCTATTATCCATTAGAAGTAGTGAGAACAGTCAGCTTGAAATCACCTGTTTTGTGTCACCCAGACTCCAGAAGCAAAATTTAAAATGCTCTGGGAAGGGTAATCGTGCAGGAGAGTTTATGGAATGCTAATCTGGAAGCTGTCATTGCAATTTGCACAGGCCCACACAAATGCGCTTTAAATCCTTGATTTGTCTAGATCTTGCTTTTCTGATACTTATGAGTAGTCTGAATGATTAAAGGGAGGAAAAAAACAAACCTGATGATGCATATTTGTGGGTGCTTGCCTTGCACACAGACAGAAAGAAGAGGAAAAGAATGCATTGTCTATTGGCATATGCCCTTATTATAGAGAATAGATTACGATGACAAATTTTACCATGGGATAAGCAAAGATTTTTCATCATCGTAAGGAAGATCTGGTTTTTCTAAATAGCATGCCTGTTCCTATATTAATCTCATATTAGATTGTGGTGGTTTGGGTGTTACCTGCCCCCCCCCCACTTTGGAAATCATGGAGACTAGGCTCAGCCAGCTCTGGAAATTGAATGAAGCTTATTATTTACAATTTAGCAGAATATACCAGCAGATATTTACAGTATAGACAGTTATAGGCAGAAATATACAAGGTAAAAGGTAATACAGAAACCCAACAGCCCTCCCAGAAACCTGAGTCTCCAGGAGGAGCTCCCAACTGCCCTTCCACCTTTCCCACCCCTCAACCTTACCCCAGATGTTGCCTTGTGCCCCAAGGAAGAATGGGAGGGTCGGCCAGGGGAGTTAAGAGGCAAGTGGATTAATCAGAGAGACGGAAGGTGAGGTTAGAGAGAAATGCAGCTAAAAGCCCAGGCTGTGCCTGAGTGCCTTATCTGTGTTTGGATTCTTGTTCTTATACATCTCAGCAAGCCTATGAGTGAAGTAGACATCACCATTGTTTTTTCTCTTTCGCAGCCTGTGATCTAATCCTTCTCACCTAAACATTCTAGCTAGCTTCAGATTAGCACATAGATGTAGAATTCTAGAAGTAAATGCAGACTTTTTTTTTTAGTATTTGTGATTTTATTATTTATTTTTCTAAAAACCTGGTAGTTTGAAATTGAAACATGGGAAAGGCAATGAAACTTGCAAGCTAGTGTGTGTGTGTGTATATATATAGCATACAGGATCCAAAAGTCTTTAAATGGAGCAAACCTATTTGTCATTATGCATATTTTATTTAGCAAAACATTTCTACATTTGTATAACAGTGCTAACTAATCTTGTTTGCCAGGCAATGTAGCATATTTTGTTTTGGAAGAACTAATCTCTTAGCAGTTGTAGCTTTTGAAACCATCATTTAGCCTATTTGTGGGAGCTTTTGTGGAGAGTTTTCTGTGAAATAAGCCATCATGACTTGCAGTAATATACTTTACTTCCATACCTTGTCTAGTTCTGCTAGGTGCTAGAGCTTTGTTTCTGAAAGAGTATCTCTTTTGAACAGAGCAGACCAACCCAGATCAGCTTATCGCTGAGCCAGGGATTGATCATGCATTCTAGGGAGAGAAGTTGAGGGGTGGGGGAGAGGGGATCAAAATGTTGTTTTACTGTGGTGTCATTGGTAATTACTGAATGGATCAAAGATATGTCTCAGACAACTCTTGATGTTTTGGGTTTTGTTTTTTCTATTGGCTCAGTAATGCTCTTATTCAGTGATTTCTGTGGACATAAACCTCAGTTTAGAGCATGACTGGAGCTTTCAGTAGTCTCGTTTCATAAGCAGCCCTCATGATGCTGTGGAACTAACTTCCTTTTGTTCCAATATATAGGTAAAATTAGGAAAAAATAATATGCAGTAACTGTAACCTTTTTTTTGTAGTGAAAATAGCAAAAACTTTAGTTTGTGCCTTGAAGAAGTTTGAGAGGTGACAACTGCCACATTTAACCTTGCAAAATTTACCTTCGGCTGTCTTCTTGAAATCAAATGTGCAGAGAAAAACCTCAGCTGCCAGTTGTACACTCAGCATGTACATTTTATTTTAAAGCCACTAATACTCTATTTCTGATTATTTTATGCAAAAAAAAAATAACTGTAGCCTATGACATCTGTAAGTCACTTCTATTTCCCCAAGATCATCTTCATTCTGTTGCTCTGCACCTGTGTCCATCATTTAATCTTCATTAAGTTTCATATTCTTGAAGTCTGAATTAGATCTGTTGTTCCCTAACATAGCTGTTGTAGTTTTTTTGTTTAAGAGCATGACAGACTTGGGTTATTTCACTTTACTCTTTTTAAGGAAAAAGAACAGGCTTATACATGTACTGGCTTGCCCAGGAATGTTTTTCTCCTGTGGTAAACAAGCTACACACGCTTAGCTTGTGCTGGCCTTGTGCAAGGTGTATGCTTTTCCCAAATTTGGGTGAAGCAAGCCTATGATTTCACTTGATATGGTCAAGCTTGGCTAATTGCCATTCCAAATGGCTATTCTGTGTCCAAAGACCCTTTGATCTCAGCCCACATTGATAAGAGATATGCAGGTAAACACAGTATGCTCTGCCATTCTATTCGTGCTTGCTGTTGCCTGCTGCCTTTGCTTACTGCCTTTTTTTTTTCTTGCCTGGAAACTCCACTGTCATGAGTTTAACAGGGGCAGGCTCTAAATGTCTCCATGCAATTGGCCTGCATAGCCAGTGTGACATCGTGCTAAGATTGCACATCACAAGACATCCTGCATACATCTGAAAGCCTCTTGCCAAGATAGGAAGTCCTGGAGATACACAGATTGTCCAGAGAACCAGGTCAGAGATTGTCTGCCTCCTTTCCTCAGAGTCCTGGGAAGAATCAGAAGTCTCAGTAGCTGACAAGACAGAATTCTCTGAAAGCATTTGGGTTCTATCTGAAGCTTTACCTAGCCCTGCTGGGCCCCATCCTCTTTAACATCTTCATAGATGATCTGGATGAGGGCATGGAGTCAGTCATCAGCAAGTTTGCAGATGACACTAAGCTGGGGGCAGATGTGGCTGAGTTGGAGGGCAGAAGGGCTCTGCAGCGGGACCTTGACCGCCTGGACAGATGGGCAGAGGCCAATGGGATGGGGTTCAATAGCTCCAAGTGCAGGGTGCTACACTTGGTGCCATGGTCTAGCCTTGGGCACTGTGGTAAAGGGTTGGACTTGATGATCTGTGAGGTCTCTTCCAACCTTGGTGATACTGTGATACTGTGATACTTTGGCCACAACAACCCCATGCAGAGATACAGGCTGGGGTCAGAGTGGCTGGAGAGCAGCCAGACAGAGAGGGATCTGGGGGTGCTGATTGATACCCGCCTGAACATGAGCCAGCAGTGTGCCCAGATGGCCAAGAGAGCCAGTGGCATCCTGGCCTGCATCAGGAATGGTGTGGTCAGCAGGAGCAGGGAGGTCATTCTGCCCCTGTACTCTGCACTGGTTAGACCACACCCTGAGTCCTGTGTTCAGTTCTGGGCCCCCCAGTTTAGGAGGGACATTGAGATGCTTGAGCGTGTCCAGAGAAGGGCGACGAGGCTGGGGAGAGACCTTGAGCACAGCCCTGCGAGGAGAGGCTGAGGGAGCTGGGATTGGTTAGCCTGGAGAAGAGGAGGCTCAGGGGTGACCTTATTGATGTCTACAACTACCTGAGGGGTGGTTGTGGCCAGAAGGAAGTTGCCAGGGGAAATTTAGGCTTGAGGTGAGGAGAAAGTTCTTCACTGAGAGAGTCATTGGACACTGGAATGGGCTGCCTGGGGAGGTGGTGGAGTCGCTGTCCCTGGGGCTGTTCAAGGCAAGGTTGGACGTGGCACTTGGTGCCATGGTCTAGCCTTGAGCTCTGAGGTGAAGGGTTGGACTTGATGATCTGTGAGGTCTCTTCCAATCCTGGTAATACTGTGATACTGTGTGAGTTAGGGAATAATACTTTGTGAGTTCATTATTGTGAACTCACTTTGTGAGTTCTTTGTGATTCCCTATTGCCCTCTGCCATAAGCAGAAATGAGCTCCTTGAGTCTATCTAGTGGGCAAACAGTATTTTGACTACAAGTGAAAGTGTCAGCAGGATTATGGGATTGAATAACAAATTATGATATCTGGGGACACCCAAATTCATCCCCTGGGATGGCCTTGTCTCTGTGGTCATTTTAAGGAAACCTGGGACTGCTCAAACCACCACAGTAGCCTATATTCAAAAGAGAGCTAAGTATATGATGATAACAGTTATTGAGATTTGATAAATAACTCCATTCTGATGCATCAAAGGTTTTGGCACACACATTATCTTGAAAATAGCATTTAGGCTTCAATGACTAAACTTGATTTTATGTTACTGCATGCTACCAGGAAAATCTTATGCATTATCCTGTGTTCTCTGCCTCTAGTTTCTGTTTGGTTTTGGCCGTTGTAGTCTTTGGGTTTATGTTTTAGCAGTGCTTGAAGTTTCACTTGCACATTTAAGTATGCAGCCGGAGCTGAGGCCATAGAAGTCTGCATAACAAATGCTCTGTTAATCACTGTCTGCTTTGAGAAGTACTTTCTCAGTTAATGGCAAGCAAAATAAGTTCAAATGGTCCCATTTCACTTTACCAGAAATCCAAATGGTCCCTTTTCTCTGCAGCTTTACCTTAAGTAAGTGACAGGACTACTACCAGCCCTGAATTAGTGATATAGCCTTGCAGCAGCTCTTTACAAGGCTTAATGAGGCTCAGACATGTTCACAACAGTCCAGCTGGAGTCCCAAGATTGCATTTACAGTACTTAGGCAATACAAATTGTTATAGAGGAAGATTTTGCTTTGATTCATTGACAGCCCTTTAGTTGCAGGGGGACTGCATTGCAGTAAGGCTTTCTTGCTGGCAATGGAGGGAATTCACTGTTTCCAAATACGTTCCGTGGATATGTTTTTTACAATCTATGGGGTATTTAAAACAAACTGTACCTTAATGAGGTGACATAAAATGTCAAGTTTATAGCTGTGTCGTGGTAGGCTTAAACGGGCTAAAATAGGCTTATACATGTCCTGTTGTGCCCAGACATGTTTTTCTGTTCTTCCTCCTTCTGCTATTGGGAGAAACAACTGCAGAAAAGAGGACAAAGAGCCTGGAGCCACTGAGTCTAAGGACTCTGGCTTAACTAGACTTGTTTTCCTCCTGTTTACATCCTGTAGTAAACAAGGTGCCCACATTTAGCTTGTGTCTGTCTTGTGCATGGTCTATGCTTTTCCCAAATCTGGGGGAAGCAAGATTATGTTTTCACCTAATATGGTCAAGCTTGGCTAACTGCCATTCCAATTGACTATTCTGTGTCCAAAGGCCCATTAGAATCATAGAGTCAGGGTTGGAAGAGACCACAGGGATCATCTTGCTCCAACCTCCCTGCCATGGACAGGGACCTTAGCCTAGATCAGGCTGGCCACAGCCTCATCCAGCCTGGCCTTAAACACCTCCAGGGTCGGGGCCTCAACCACCTCCCTGGGCAACCCATTGCAGCCAAATAGTTTGTTCCAGCTTTTCCTGTCAATTACACCAGTGTTTCTGGACTAACTTAATTGTTTTGTATGTACCTTAAGCCAGGATACTTGCTGCTGGAGCCCAGTCTGAATTCCAAGAGATTACAATATGCAGGTTTCTAGCCTGCCCCTTTGCTAGCACCACTGCTGTCTGAACAAAGCCATGTGAAAGCATAACATTTGTATTTGAACTTCTCTGATTCCATTTAGCACCTTATCTCACACTGTCATTGAAAGCACATACCTCTGTAGAGCACAGAAAAGTGTGTTCCTATTTGCAGAATGGAGCAATGCAACAATAAAGAGCTAGGTAATGCCTGGTAAGACTACAGATATTAACTCTGTGAATGTCAAGCCTTCAGAATAGAAATTCTATTCTACAAGTTGCACAACTCCTGTTTATATACAAATATATGTTACAGGAAAATAGGATTTGGTAGATGTTTAAACACTGCCCCAAAAAAGGGACATTGAATACTGAAAAATGACACAAACATGAAAAAGATTGTTGTTAGGAACAAAAAGGTACATTCAATGACTGAAAGAAATAGCATTTACAGTAACCATGAACAAAGCAAGGGGAAGAGAGATTGGGAAATAATTACATGTGGCTGCTGTTGAACTGGGCAGTTCATGATTTAGTTTTAGGAAGCCCTGCAAGGAGCCAGGGAGTTGGACTTGATAATCCTTATGAATCCCTTCCACCCTGAGATATTATGTGATTATATTCTCTATTAATTGTGATGATGAAATAATCTCCAACTGAGAGATTGTTAATTAAAAGAAGAAAGATGTTACAGAACTTAAAAATTCCAGGTTTCCAGTGAGAAGAAGCAAATTCCTTCCCGCTGTCTCTTACTGCCAACTCACAGATACTGAAGAGTAACAGAATAGGGCGGAAAATGTTCAATTTTGTAATGGCTTCAATATAAGGATTTCATAGTTATAAACTTTGAGTGTTTATTTCAGATCTTTCTTTCCAAAATTTATGGTGAAATAGATGCAAATACTGCTTATTGGTATTGTTTCACTAGTGGAGGGGTAATAAATTGCTGTGAGAGATGATTTTTTTCAAAATTAATGTTGTTTCTTAATGTTGGTATTCAGAACTCTCACCACCAGCAGCCACTGTTTTTTAATAATAATTAGGTTCTTTGCAATGGTCATGGAAAGAATTACATAAATAACTAGATCTAGCAAGTAACCAGTAATAATACACATCAAACTCAATTGATCTGGAAGAGAAGGTTCTTGTAGTCAGTTATAGCACTCATCCACTAGATGGACCCGAGGAGCTCCTTTCTACTTCTGGCAGAAGGCTGGGATTCTTTTACAGAGTTTTGCTAAAGAGGCTTTGAGTATTTACTCACAAGTATTAATCCCCAACTCATGGGGCTAGCTACAGCTTCAGAAAGCACCCAAACCCTTTCAGGGAGTTTTGTCAATGCCTTGTCAGTCGCTGAGGCTTATAAATGTTCCTGTGAGTCTTCCCAGATTATATCAAGGATACTGGGTGAGAAGGCAGACAATCTCTGACTCAGTCCTGGCCCTTCTTGGACAATATGTGTGTCCCTTCCAGGGCTTCCCAGTTTTGGTAGGAGGTTTACAGGTGTAGGCAAGATGTTGTGAATAATTTAACTTTCAGGAAATTACCTATTCCAAGTTTTGAAGAACTTTGGAGATTGGAATCTGCCTTAAGTGTAAATAAGTGCCATATAGTATGAAAAAAAAAATCTTTAGTCAGATTTAGGGAGGAGAGGATGTGCTCTGGACACTATCATTTAATTAATGTAACAGTTATAATTATTACCTTCTCCATCATGTGATCAGCAGCTGAACCCAGCCAGAATATTCCACACGAGCTTTGTAAACAGTAGCCATACATAACTCATCCTTGAGAAACAGTTTGCATTAGACCACACATTGTGAGCTTTAAAAGTTCAAAGAATAAACATTGCAGTGAAGGAAATTTAGCAAAACTTTATTTTTTATATATAATCATCAAAACACATTTTATAAACACAGTAAAAACTCAGCATCTTAATTATCTTCCAGACCTGATCTCCAAGCTTTATCTGTTCTAGCAGGTAATGCTGAAGGTCGGAAGGCTTCGGGGAGGGCTTCTAAGGAAATGAAAACACAAGTTGTGAACCCCTGGTGGAATAGCAAAATGTGCTGCCGTAGTTCTTTGTCCAGTAGTGTGCTAGATGCAGAATTTAATTATAACCTTGGCAGTTGCAGTCATATTGTCTGAAATGCCAACCTCCCTAAAGCCTTCTAGGAATATTTCTTTGAGTTTGTGTATTTTCTCTTTTCTTCTCTTGGAATGGAGAGGGCATCATATTGATGATTCTTTTTCCTCCATCAATATTTTCATTAAGTGGAAATATATAGTAATAAATATACAAAAATAATTATTTATATATGATTTTTTTATTTATGAGTAATATAGATAACATAAAATTAAACCATACAAATAATATAAAGGAATATAAATTTAAACTTAAATGTATATATTAATTTGTATATATTAATTTAAACTTAGTTAATGTGACTGTATTAAATCATAATTAATCGAACTACATTTCAAATTATAAAGTAATAAATGTGTAAATAATATCACCTGTCTCTTGAAAGGCTTCATTTTAGTATCTATAGGACAGACAGAATTGCCCTTACATTGCTCCAACCAAATGCAGAAATGAAAACTAAACAAATGAAAGGAACACTAAGAGGAAAACCTGACATCAAAATGACCAGTTAAAAAAATCTTTGCTGTTTAGTACAGATGTGTTTTACAAATACATAATATAGCGAGTGTTAACACTGAAACAGGTAGGAAATTGAGGCATCAGTTCATTTATCCATTGATAATGCCTTTAAAACAAACAAACAAAAAAAAGGTAGTTGCAATTTTAGCTTATTTCTGTCAATCTCCAGTATATATAAACTGCATGATTTGGATTGGCTTTTGGAATGGTAGAACTTGAAAAAGCATTACAAATGTAGGCAGGATGTGGAGCAAGGAAGGTAATTCATGCAGGCTGCATTTTCAGCCGCCAGCCTTCCTCCTCCAAACCTTTCTGCCTTTTATGCAATCTACACAATGTTAAATTTGTATTTTTGTCTCATAATTTATTCTAACCTTCTCATTATCTAGTCTGTCCTTGCTACACTTCTGAGAAATTAGCAAACCTTGTGAAGCGTGGACAAGACTCCCAGATCAGGCTATTTTTATGTCAACTGTCTGTATTAGATAATCCCATTAGAACTTTGCAATGACGAGAAAGAAGCATCATACTGTCAGCACCCTCATAAAGCTACAACCTCCAAAAGTTACCAGCACTAACAAACTCATCTTACTACCAAAATCTTCTAAGACAGCCTACAAGTTAATTTCATTGACTTGGAGAACTGAACTATGCTAAGCAATTCATTTTATGTTATGCACTGAGAAACAAATTCTACCTTATGTTTAAATTGACTGCATTGCTCAGGTAACACCTTAAGCGATAACTTTCTGACTGCTTTCATATCCCTTAAGGATCTCATTAACATGGTAGAGTGATCTCTATCAAATATTTATAACCTGGTTTAGGCTGAAGTGATATCCTATTCGTTGCAGTTTGACACAGACACATGTTCACAACTGGCATTACTTACATAGATCCACAAATTCATTTTTTATCAGTTGGAGATCTGCTTCATAATATCTGAGGTATTGTTCTTGTTCTGTAAACTTCTGACAAATGCAAAGATTCTGTTTTGCAACTGTAAGTATCTTCCCAACAGCAGCATGTGATTACACAGAATCACAGAAGGTTAGGGCTTGGAAAGATTATCAAAAGATGATCCAGTCCAACCCCCCTGCCAGAGCAGGATCACTCATATCAGATCACACAGGAATGCATCCAGGCAGGTTTTGAGTATCTCCAGAGAGGGAGACTCCACAACCCTCCCTGGGCAGCCTGTTCCAGTGTTCCCTCGTTCTCACAGTGAAAACACTTTATTGTGTTTCCATGGAACTTCTTATGCCTTAACTTCCACCCTTTGTCCTGTCATTGGGCATCACTGAGCAGAGCCTGGCTCCATCCTCTTGGCACTCAACCTTTACATATTTATAAACATTCTTGAGGTCTGCTCTCAGTGTACTCCTCTCCAGGCTAAAGAGCCCCAGCTCATTCAGTCTCTAATCATAGGGAAGATGTTCCATTCCCTTCATAATATTTATGCCTCAGTGCTGGCTCAAGCAGTTCCCTGCCCTTATTGAACTGAAGGGCCCAGAACTGGACACACATATTCACATATGTTCTCTGCACTTTCTGTTCCCTAACTGGTTTGTTTGGTTTTCTATTACAAAATCATTGTGGACATGTTATATTATTTCATCCATAACTCAGGCTTCACTCATCAGTGATATGGAAACCCATAATCTTCTGAGAGGTCCAGAAACGTGCAAATGAGTAGTTACAAATATAGCACAAAATAACAATGCCTGGAACTTGAGCATAAGGCACTAAGTATCAAGCACTTCACACAGACAGTAAAAGTGTGTGCAGTTCAGTTACCTATTTAACTGTGTTTCAGACTACAGTTTCAGGAGCAGGTTCTTTGAAGTATTGGATTCTCGTTTGCATTTTTTAATATGAAGGTGCCATAATGCAAATAAGTCAAACTGGCCTACTTATATGTTTGAAGTTAGGCATGTTTTCCTGTATCTTACTGAGTAAGATCCTGACTTGGCAGTTCATTGACTTCAAAGCCTTTCTTTTGAATCACTGTTTTTTCAGTTTCTCTACCATTTTCAGCCTGAGCTGTCAGATATTCTGTTTTAGCTGACCACAGACTATGAAAAGAAATAGGCTGCCTTTTTATTTTCCTCTTGTGTTGGATTGATTGTCTGTGATGTTGCTTCATTATTTTAAGCCAAGTTAATTGATCCAGTTAATTGTAAGAGGTATCTTTCAGAACAGTAGTACCAAACCCTAGAATAATGTCATTGCTTCCACTGATTATTTTATTTGACAAGACACTAAGTGGTTTCAGAAACATGGGGGGAAATTATGTGCAGTAAAGTTTATCTAGCAGTTGTGCAATGGTTCTGAGCCTCAGCCCTGACAACAAAATCAAATCACAGATGATGCCCTTGAATAAATAATATAGTAATAAATATTCTTCCACTAAAAAGTGATTCATGCTGTTGAATGAGTGTATCAGTTCCCTAATGTCTCTAGTACTGGCACAAGTGTAGTCAAACACACTGTAGGGTGTTTTGGGGACTTCTCTGTGATGTGATGATTGTGGTTGTCAAAACAGATTTTTAAAGCTGTCAGTGAATTCCTGGTGCACAGAAAATAATTTACTGGAATTCAAAACACTTCTTGCACTGACAGTACTCGGTTTTTTTTTAGCATTAACTCTCCTATTTTACTGGGTTAAACTAGTAAAGAGCATACCATCATTTAAGCAGTCAACCTTGCTTTAAAGTATTCCATTTGAGCATCAGTCATTTTTTAATAATTTCCATTTCTGAAGTGCTCCTCTTTGTGGTTCTTCTTTTGTTTTGGTTTTATTTTGGGTTGGGGCTTTTTTTCTTGTTCCTCTTGGTTAGGTTTTATACCTGTGGTATACGATTTGAGCCTGTATTATTTATGTCTGTTGCACCAAATGCACAAAGTGGCCTGGAGCTATTTTGCCTCCATTTCACTTCAGTAAAATGGCTGTGAACTAGAGGTGTGTTCTGTCAGGGAGAGCATCCCAGTGTTAGAGAAGACTCTGAAGGGATCAGAAATGGTAGCTCTTTACAGATGGATTAAATAGATACATGATAATTCCTTGACTACTATTTTGCAGTCATGTTTTACTCCAGGGGGTTATACCAGAAACGAATATTCTCATTGCATTAAACAAGTGAGCTAAATAAGATGATGTCTATTGTCCTATTCAAATTTCAAACCAGGACAGATGCTGGAAGTATCACAGATACTTCAAGGTGTAAGTGTACGAAAAATGTGTTCAACTGTTACAAGAATGATTGTGATGGTTTGGGTGTTCCCTGCCCCCCCACACTTTAGAATTACCCAGACTAGACTCAGTCAGCTCTGGAAATTGAATGAAGCTATTTATTTACAGCTAGCACAATATACAAGCAGGTATTTCCAGTATATACAGTTATAGACAGAAATATACAAGGTAAAAGTTAATACAGAAACACAACAGCCCTCCCAGTAACCTGAGTCCCCAGGAGGGGCTCTCAACCACCCCTGCACCTTCCCCCTGCCCCTCTTAACCTTACTTCAGTCCTAACAAAGAATGGAGGTTCAGCCAAGAGGTTAAGAAGCAAAGTGGGTTAGGCCAAATGGAGGACAGTCTCAAGTTGTGCTGGGGTAGGTATAGGCTGGATATTAGGAAGAAGTTCTTCACAGAGAGAGTGATTTCCCATTGGAATGGGCTGCCCAGGGAGGTGGTGGAGGCACCATCCCTGGAGGTCTTCAAGAAAAGCCTGGCTGAGGCACTTAGTGCCATGGTCTGGTTGGGTGATAGGTTGGCCTGGATGATCTTGGAGGTCTCTTCCAACCTGGTTGATTCTATGATTCTATGTTGCTCAGTCAGCAGCCCAAGCGAGAGTGAGTCAAAATGTCAAGAGTGTTATCTAATGTTTTCCTTTCTTCTTGTTCAGCAAGACTCTGAGGGAAGTAGACATCACCACTGTTTTCACAGCCTGTAATCTAGTTCTTCTCACCAAAACATTGTACCCTGCTTCAAACTAGCACAATGATACATACAACTTGTCCTGAAAATAGGGAGTTGCAGGATTGGATGTTTTCTGTGCTACAGAGATCTTCATTTCGTTTTGTGAGATGCAGGAAAGAGAAGATTAATAGATCTGAAGTTATTTTAAAGCTTTAGAAATTAGTTCAAAATGTGTGGCCAGCTGAATGAACAACAGCTGTATTTGTGAAACTGTTCTGGATTCTGGTTTCAACTACTGTCACTTGAACTTACAGAAATTCCAGTGAGTGTGTTAGAATTGCATCAAAAGCTGAATAAGAAAACAGTGATCCAACAGGCTGTGTATTTCATAGAATCAAACAGGTTGGAAGAGACATCCAACATCATCCAGTCCAATCAACTTAGACCATGGCACTAAGTGTCTCGTGCGCTCTTTTCTTGAACACCTCCATGGATGGCAACTCCACCACCTCCCTGGGCAGCCCATTCTGATGCCAATCACTCTCTCTGCCAACAACTTCCTCCTAACATCCAGCCTAGACCTCCCCAGCACAGCTTGAGACTGTGTCCCCTTGTTCTGCTGCTGGTTGCCTGGGAGAGGAGACCAACCCCCACCTGGCTACAGCCTCCCTTCAGGTAGTTGCAGACAGCAATGAGGTCACCCCTGAGCCTCCTCTTCTCCAGGCTAAACAAGCCCGGGGGGGGGGGGGGGGGGGGGCGTGGAAATCAATCAAACGAAATCAGAACAACCTTACTCCATAGCTAAAAGATTTATTACAATTAATATTGAATAAACAGTCTCTAGTTTATGCATGTGTGCTAGTTTGAGGCTAGCTGGGATATTTTAGTGAGAAGAACTAGATTCTAGGCTGTGAAAAGGAAACAATGGGGATGTCTGCTGAACTCATAGGCTTGCTGAGATGTATAAAAACAAGAACACAAACATAGATAACAGAGTTACTCTCTGGCTGTGTGCACTTCTCTCACTATCTTGCTGTCTGTGTGACTAATCTGTCTGCTTCCTAACACCCCTGGCCAATTTTCTAAACTCACCTTTAACGTAAGACAAAGTCTGGGATAAGGTAGAGGGTTGTAAAGGAGGTGGAAGGGTGATTGGAAGCCCCTCCTGGGGACTCAGTTTTCTGGGAGGGCTGTTGTGTTTCTGTATTACTTTTTTAACTTGTGTATTTCTGTCTATAGCTGTATAGATTGTAAATACCTGCTTGTATATTGTGCTAAGCCGTAAATACAAAGCTTCATTCTAATTTCCAGGTCAGCTGAGTTTAGTCTGGGTCATTTTCACAAGTGGGGGTGGGGAACACCCAAACCACCACAACATGGAAAATATTTCTGAAATGGCTGGAGGGGAAGGTGAATCCAAACAACTTACCCACAAGTAAACTATCTTGTTTAATCTCACTCTCAAGAAGATAAAATCATACTCTGTTTGTGGCTAATAAATGCAGTCAAAGTCTTAAATACTGACAGTACTGCAAATGCACCTGCCCTTATATTGCCAGCTTCCTAAATTTGAATTCATTATATCAAGAGTGAATTTCTTTTGTTTTCTGGTTTGCATTTAGATGATACTTGCTCGATATGATCTGAATTGACATTATATTCCTTCAAGTTTGTTTTGTGACTTCCCTAAACTCCACTAGCTAGTGGAGAGCTCAAATAAGAACAATGAGTAAGGGCCACATATAGGAGTGCTGGAGCACCTCTCCTACAATCACAGACTGAAAGAGTCAAGTCTGTTCAGTCTGCAGAAGAGGAGGCTCTGAGGTGACTTTCTTGTGGCCTTCCAGTATCTGAAGAGGGCCTACAAAAAAGCTGGGGAAGGACATTTCGGGATATCAGGGAGTGACAGGACAGAGGGAATGGAGCAAAACTCAAGATGGGTAGGTTCAGACTGGACATGAGAAGAAACTAGATCAGCATGAGAGTGGTGAGAGCCTGGAATGGGTTGCCCAGGGAGGTGGTTGAGACCCCATCCCTGGAGGTGTTTAAGGCTGGGTTGAATGGGGCTGTTGGCAGCCTGATCTAGGGTAGGGTGTCCCTACCCATGGCAGGGGGGTTGGAACTAGATGATCCATGTGGTCCCTTCCAACCCTGACTGATTCTATGATATTGTGTAATAGCTCTGTTGAAAATTGTCAGAATGCATTATCCACTATAGTATGCACATCTCTCAGAAATTTGTGATGATGTAGTTTGCCTCAAATCATATACACTGAGGTTCCTTTATTGGTTTTAGGCTTTTCACATAAAGTTATGATTTGTGAAATGGGAGCAAGGAATTGTTTTGGTTGGGAAAAACCCTCTAAAATCATCCAGTCCAACCATCAATCTAACATCACCGTGCTCATTAAACCACATCCAAAAGTGCCCTGCCTACATCTTTGGGATTTTTTTTGTTTGTCTTTTTGTTTGCTTTGAAATTTTGTGGTTTGTTTGGGTTTTTTTAACAACTCCAAGGATGTTGACTCTCTGCTTATTCCCAGTTGCAGTGTTGCAATTCAGGACAAAAACTCAGTCAGCTCAATCCTGTTTGTTGCATGAATTATGGGCTAACTAGCACCCAGATAATTTAACTTTTCCCAAAAGATTAATGAAGTAATTTACACCTCTTCTTGTAGTACTTGGTTCTCTCTGTAACCTATTTACACTGTGCAGTATGCTGTATCTATTTACAACTCCAAAGCTGAAATGTAATTTGTAGAGAATGTCCAGTTACCTCCTGTGACTTACCCAGGAGATTAGCTGCAAAAGAGAAAATTCATGTAGGAGGAAAGGTTCATGTGTCATATATATAAAACATAACAAGCACCACAGTATCCATAAAGCCTAGGTGGTTTCCAATAAACAGGTCCTTTTTAAGCTGTGTTTGAGACAGAACTCATAGTGTGAAGACTTGATGGCTTTGTTTATCTAGGAAAAATCTCTGCAATTGTGTTACACACCACAGTGCCATTTTCCAGTCTGCTCTGTTTAACACATACTGGCTAAGCTGTCAGCCCGTGGCTTGGATGGTAACACTCTGTGCTGGGTTAGGAACTGGCTGGAGGGCCGGACCCAGAGGGTGGTGGTGAATGGTGCCACATCCAGCTGGCGGCTGTCACTAGTGGTGTCCCTCAGGGATCTGTGCTGGGCACCATCCGCTTTAACATCTTCATAGGTGATCTGGATGAGGGCATGGAGTCAGTCATCAGCAAGTTTGCAGATGGCACTAAGCTGGGGGCAGATGTGACTGAGTTGGAAGGCAGAAGGGCTCTGCAGTGGGACCTTGACCACCTGGACAGATGGGCAGAGTCCAATGGGATGGCATTGTCATGGAGAGTAGCAAAAGGCTCTCTAAGCTTTTTGCTATATTGTGTAGTTTCTAGTGCCTCACATTCAAGCCAGAAGCATCGAAAACCCAAAACAATCTTTCAGTCCCATGGGAAGATTTCTCCCTAGGGTAAGTGAAAAGGTAAACACTGGCCATGTTTTCCTTTCCACTTGGCCTTGCTTTCCAGACAACAGGGTATTGTTTTGGTTAAGTAGAAACGACTATCTCGGGCCTGCCCAGCACCTGCAGGTGGGCTGGCCTGAGGAGTGGTCTTTATATTGTTTGAGTAATATTATCCAATTATATAAATTGCTTACTGGTTTTTACCAATGTATGTGAACAACGTAAAAGTGGTCCGAATTGTGGGCTAGTCCTATTTTGGAGCATTATAAAAATGGTGGACAGGCCAGGATCGAGGCCCTTGCGCCCTTGCCCTAGCCTTCTGGGTCTGCGTCTTGTCCTTCTGGGTTTTTCCAGCCTTTCTGGTTTTTTTCCCGGACTTAACAACAACAAACTGCTCGCCGATCTAGTCTCGCCTCGGGCGGACGCCGAGTCGCAGAGGCTAAAGCCTGCATGCCTGGACCCTGATCGGGAGAAAGGGACTCCCTGCCAAGCTGCAGACTGTGAGTAGCTGACGAACTATTAGCTCGAACCAGAGACTCAAAGAACTCTCTTTAAACATCGTAGACTCTTTAATTTGCCATTTTCGGAAATGTTACTTTGATCTCAATCAAAAAGAATTCACAGTGGTGGTGTAGTTTCGGGAAGAGGGAATCCGCATTCTTTGCAATAAATCACTGATAAAATAGTCAACGCCTCGCGTATTTCCGCCATAAATTCTGCCGCGAAACTGCGTTCCACGACAGGCATTCAATGTCTCCAAGTGCAGAGTGCTGCACTTGGAGCCACAGCAATCCCATGCAGAGATACAGGCTGGGGTTGGAGTGGCTGGAGAGCACCAGAACAAGAGGACACAGCCTCAGGCTATGCCAGGGGAAATTTAGGCTGGAGGTGAGGAGAAAGTTCTTCACTGAGAGAGTCATTGGACACTGGAATGGGCTGCCCGGGGAGGTGGTGGAGTCGCTGTCCCTGGAGCTGTTGAAGGCAAGGTTGGACGTGGCACTTGGTGCCATGGTCTAGCCTTGAGCTCTGTGGTAAAGGGTTGGACTTGATGATCTGTGAGGTCTCTTCCAACCCTGATGATACTGTGATACATACATTTTAAAATTTGAGATTACATTTCAGAAAGCACTGGAGCAGGCACAGAGGAGGGATGCTAAGCCTGAAGAACAAGTCCTTTTTATGAAGAGGAAATTAATTAATGCAGGATGGTATTTTTTCTGAAATTAATACTGTTTATTAATTTTGATATTCAGAACTCTTGCCACCACCACCACCCCCCCCCCACTAATTTTAATAATAGTAATCAGTTCTTCACAAGGTCATGGAAACATTTTACAGATAATAACTAGATCTAATAACCAGCAAAATAGATAAATACTAATTGAACTGGAAGAGAATGTTCCTGCAGTCAGATGCTGCTTGTGGTCAATATGCTGCCTGCCCACTAGATGGACGCAAGGATTTCCTTTCTGCTTATGGCAGAAGGCAATGTAAGATTACAAAGAGGCTTTTATGTATTTAATCATATAATTATTATTACTCATCTTGTGAGGCTAGCCACAGTCCCAGACAATATCCAAACACTTTCAGGGAACTCTTGTCTTGTTGGCTGCTGAGACTTGATTCTTCCCAGGCTTCTGGGGAAAGGAGGCAGACAATCTCTGACCTTGTCTCTTGACTCCTCTGGACAATCTGTATAGCTCCAGGGCTTCTTGTCTGGGTGGGAGACTTTCAGGTGTAGGCAGGATGTCCTGCCATGCACAGTCTCAGCACAATGTTGCACTGGCTACGCAGGCCGATTGCATGGAGGCATTTAAAGCCTGTTCCTGGTGAACTTGTGACAGTGGAGTTTCCAGGCAAACAAGGCAGTAAGCAATAGCAGCAGGCAACAGCAGGCACGAATACAATAGCAGAGCACAGTGCATTTACTTGCATATTTCTTTCATCAACATGGGCCAAGATTAATGGGCCTTTGTACAAAGAATGGCCAATTAGAATGGCAGTTAGCCAAGCCTGGTCATATTAAGTGAAGCCATAGGTTTGCTTCACCCTAATTTGGGAAAAGCATAGGCCTTGCACAAGGCAGGCACAAGCTAAGCATGTGCTCAGGGGTGATCTTATTACTGTCTACAACTACCTGAAGGGGCATTGTAGCCAGGTGGGGGGTGGCCTCTTCTCCCAGGCAACCAGCAATAGAACAAGGGGACACAGTCTCAAGTTGTGCCAGGGTAGGTATAGGCTGGATGTTAGGAAGAAGTTCTTCACAGAGAGAGTGATTTCCCATTGGAATGGGCTGCCCAGGGAGGTGGTGGAGGCACCGTCCCTGGGGGTCTTCAAGAAAAGCATGGATGAGGCACTTAGTGCCATGGTCTAGTTGATTGGATAGGGCTGGGTAATAGGCTGGCCTGGATGATCTTGGAGGTCTCTTCCAACCTGGTTGGTTCTATGATTGTATGTGTACATTGTTTACCACAGGAGAAAAATATTCCTGGGCAAGCCAGTACGTGTATAAGCCTATTTCTGGCCCATCAGACCTACCACCACAGTCCTATGAGAAGCAGCTGAGGGAACTGGGGCTGTATAGTGTACAACAAGGAGCCTGAGGGGAGACCTTATTGCTATCTACAACTACCTGAAAGGAGGTTGTAGAGAAGTAGGCACTGCTCTCTTCTGACAAGTGCCTTATGAGGAGAGGCTGAGGGATCTGAAGCTCTTTGGTCTGGTGAAGAGAAGACTTAAAGGACATCTATTGTATATTTATAACTATATGAGGGATGAAGGTCAAGAGGAAGGAGACAAACTGTTCTCAGTTGTGCCCTGTGACAGGACAAGGGGTAATGGATTTAAACTACAGCACAGGAAGTTCCACCTTAACATGAGGAAGAACTTTTCTGAGGGTCAGGGAGCACTGGCACAGGCTGCCCAGAGAGGTTGTGGAGTCTCCTTCTCTGGAGACTTTCAAGACCCGTCTAGATGCATTTCTGTACCACCTGAGCTAGACTCTATCATCCTGTTCTGGCATGGGGTTTAGACTTGATCTATGGAGGTTCCTTCCAACATCCTGTGATCCCATGAGCTAATGACAGAATGAGAGGGAGGTTTAGACTGGACACTAGGGTTTTCAGGCACTTGAACAGGCTGCCCAGGGATGTCACCATGGGAGTTGTCATCCCTGGATGTGTTTAAAGGCCATATAGATGTAGTGCTTGGGGTTGTGGTGTAGTGACAGACTTGGTGGAGTAGGCAAAATGACTGGACTTGATATTGGATGTCCTTTCTGGCCTGGATGATACTGTGATTCTGTGTGATACAGGGAGAAGTGCACATTGTTCTCAGGTTGATGTCAGGTCAGCTTTAAGATCACACACAGTATCACACACAGTATCACCAAGGTTGGAAGAGACCTCACAGATCATCAAGTCCAACCCTTTACCACAGTGCCCAAGGCTAGACCATGGCACCAAGTGCCACATCCAACCTTGCCTTGAACAGCTCCAGGGACAGCGACTCCACCACCTCCCCGGGCAGCCCATTCCAGTGCCCAATGACTCTCTCAGTGAAGAACTTTCTCCTCACCTCGAGCCGAAATTTCCCCTGGTGCAGCCTGAGGCTGTGTCCTCTTGTTCTGGAGCTGGCCACCTGAGAGAAGAGAGCAACCTCCTCCTGGCCACAACCACCCTTCAGGTAGTTGTAGACAGCAATAAGGTCACCCCTGAGCCACTCCCTCTGGGATTACATACTCTGCTGTGCTTGCAGTAACACTGGGTCTATACCCAGCACATCACTGATGTGCATCATACTGAGAAACAGTAAGTCAGCATCTTGGTGCAGGGGATTTGTGGTTTGAATCTACTTCAGCACTGATTCCTTTTGAGTTTCCATCTCTGCAAAAATGAAGATATCACTTTTGGTATTTGTGTGGTGTTTTGCTGAATTTGTTTTCGTTAGGTTGGAATTTTCTTTGTATTTGTCATTTTGCTTTAGCCTTTAGGAGCTATAGAACAGCAGTATATTTTTCCTGATTTTATTTTTCCTTATCTGTCCCCCAAATGTATGTATTATAATCTGTCTTGCAAGAAGATCATTTGCAGAGAAGATGATGGTGGAACATCATATGCAATGTAGATAAAACATTGAGAAGAAAAGCAAATACTTAGTTACAATTCATTAAAATTTGCATCTAACCCTGTTTAGATGTTTACTGGTTGAATTTAGATTTATATGCTCCATAAATAAGTGATTCTCCCATCTCCTCAAATATGTAATACTTTCAGTAATTTCATTCTCAAGCTCAACTAAGATGGAATTGGAAACACATTATGTTGGGGTTTTTTTTTCCAGCAGAATCTTATTTCCAGCAGAACTTACTGCTGTGTGAGACAGTAATATCAGCAGTGCTGTATTTTTAAACAAACTTTTTATTCAGATTTCATGTGCTGTTTTGGGTGTTACCCACCCCTCCACACACTTTGGAAATCACCCAGGCTAGAGTCAGCCAGCTCTGGAAATTGAATGGAGCTTATTATTATTTACAGTTTAGCAGAATGTGCAAGCAAATATTTACAGAATATACAGTTATAGACAGAAATATACAAGGTAAAAGGTAATACAGAAGCACAACAGCCCTCCCAGAAACCTGAGTCCCCAGGAGGGGCTCCCAACTGCCCCTTCACCTCCCCCCTACCCCTCTCAACCTTACCCCAGTCCCAAGGAAGGTTGGAGGTTCAGCCAGGGGGTTAGGAAGCAAAGTGGATTACTCAAAAAGGCCAGAGAAAGATGCAGCTTGGAGCTCCCCAGCAACAGAAGTGTCTTTATGTTTTGATATTTGTTTTTATACCTCTCAGCAAGCCTATCAGTGACACAGACATCAGCCTTGTTTTCCTTTCACAGCCTGTAATCTCGTCCTTCTCACCAAAACATTCTAGCTAGGCTCAAACTAGCACATTTCCTTATACTTGAGAGTATTCATTTGCCAAAAACTATTTACAGAGGAATTGCAGGTTCACCATAGTGCTTTTAAGTTAAGCCAGTTGATAACCAGTGGTTCTAGCACTATAAAACACACACTCCCATGCTGTTACTTTTTCAGGCACTGCTAAATGCATTAGTGAATGCTCTGATGGGCATGCAGGGAGAGTGGCAGCAGTTTTCATTTCTTTGTTTTCATTTTTTTTTAAATACCATTTCAAGCTTCTTTTTTTTTCTTAAATAGAAGTTAGTTGAGGGGATGCATAAATAGAACTTCTCCTATTTTACCACTTGTAAGGTGAAAAGATTAATGGAACATTTTTTTTTGTGTCCAGTCTGCATATTACTGCACTGCTGTTTATGAAGATCGATATTTAGCTCCTTAGTAATAATCATACTGAGCAAAAAAATGCTGGTAAACAAAATATCACTGCCATGACTCCTGAAAATTCAATACAGACATAATATCTGATATTGTAAAGACATTTGCATTTGTAGTACTTCTTAAACTGGCTGCACTTATAACATTTAATTATGTTTTTTAAAGAGAGAATCGACAGGCTGGAGTCGGAGTGGCTGCAGAGCAGCCAGACAGAGAGGGATCTGGGGGTGCTGATCAATACCCACCTGAACATGAGCCAGCAGTGTGCCCAGGTGGCCAAGAGAGCCAGTGGCATCCTGGCCTGCATCAGGAATGGTGTGGTCAGCAGGAGCAGGGAGGTCATTCTGCCCCTATACTCTGCACTGGTTAGACCATACCTTAAGTCCTGTGTTCAGTTCTGGGCCCCCCAGTTTAGGAGGGACATTGAGATGCTTGAGCATGTCCAGAGAAGGGCGACGAGGCTGGGGAGAGGCCTTGAGCACAGCCCTATGAGGAGAGGCTGAGGGAGCTGGGATTGGTTAGCCTGGAGAAGGGGAGGCTCAGGGGTGACCTTATTGCTGTCTACAACTACCTGAGGGGTGGTTGTGGCCAGGAGGAGGTTGCTCTCTTCTCTCAGGTGGCCAGCACCAGAACAAGAGGACACAGCCTCAGGCTGCGCCAGGGGAAATTTAGGCTGGAGGTGAGGAGAAAGTTCTTCACTGAGAGTCACTGGACACTGGAATGGGCTGCCCGGGGAGGTGGTGGAGTCGCTGTCCCTGGGGCTGTTGAAGGCAGGATTGGACGTGGCACTTGGTGCCATGGTCTAGCCTTGAGCTTGGTGGTGAAGGGTTGGACTTGGTGATCTATGAAGTCTTTTCCAACCTTGGTGATACTGCGATATTTATTACTGTGCTGCAGCAAAAAAAAAAAGTTTGTGTCAGAAAAACAACCTTTGTAAAATGGAAACTGCTAAATACGTAAGTAATGGAAGTAAAGCAGCAGAAAGTGTTTCTCAGTTCAAAAAAATAAAACTGAGTGCAGTTATTCCAGTAAACGTTGCTGTTCTTATGTCTGCAGCCATGTGAAAAGGTGAACTTCTGTCTTTGTGCACTCAGACCCTGCACAGACCTGGGGTGACCCAGCTCACGCCAGGAGCGCTGCCACCAGGGCAGAGATGCAGCTCAAAGGCAGCAGATCTGGCAGCCAAAAGGCAGGAGAGGCCATTCCTTACACAGCCCTTGTCACCCACAGGCTCTTATCTTTTGTCTGGCATTCTTGTGGAAAGGCTAAAAGAAAACAAACCTCCAAGCTGGGAGGTGTGAAATATTGATTTTAATGTTTGCCTCATCGATGCATAAATTAAGAGTTTGGGGCAAATATATGAGTGGTGAATAAGTGAATTCACAGTATCATCAGGGTTGGAAGAGACCTCACAGATATAGATGACTCTGGGCTAAAGGGGACTGAGCCCTCCTTTGCTTCTTATGGGATCATTTCTTAATGAACTCATGAAACAGATTTTAAGGCATAAAGTACCTTCTTCTATAAATTCGAGTGTTCAGAAAGGATCACAGAATCATAGAATCAGTCAGGGTTGGAAGGAACCACAAGGATCATCTAGTTCCAACCCCTTTGCCATGAGCAGGGACATCCTACCCTAGATCAGGCTGACCATGACAGCATTTCCTCAAAAACAACAAGAGACAAATTTTTTTTGCATGTTGTCATTATTGTCAAATTTCTAGTAATATAGGATAATTTAACTCAGCACTATTGACTAATTAAAATAGGGTGAGAATGCATTCCATTACCTGATGCCAATTTCATGAGATGCCTTTTATTTGCATTTAGTTTTTCAAGGAAGAAAGGGGAAAAAAGCTCAAAACATAAGTCACTGAAGGACACATACCTCGTTATTTCAGTTTCAACCGAGATTGGAAAGGCTGCAAATTGCATCTTGATTTTTATAGCTCTGAACTGAATGCTTATAAAATATTCCCATGTGTATGTGACATGAAAGGCACTGTAAGTTGGTTGCAATCAGTGAGTGTGAAGGGAGTAAAAATTAACTCTCCTTGCTGTGCTAAAAATTACCCAGAGATTGGTTGGGGATTGAAGTTGTGCCTAGTGCTGCTCCCATCATCTTCCCAATCTTAGCATGTATGCAGTGATGCAGAAAGAAAAGAGCTTAGACTTTCTACATCTACTTTTCGTAGCTGGGTTAAATAAATGACTGTGCTTTGGTCTGCTGTGGGAATCATAGAATTGTCAGGCTGGAAGGGGAGATTTCAGGGATCATCTAATTCCAACTCCCCTGCCATGGACGGGGACATCTCATACCAGATCGTGTTGCTCAGAGCCACATCCAGCCTGGCCTGAAAGATGTCCAAGGATGGAGGCTTCCACCACCTCCCTGAGCAACCTGTTCCAGTGTCTCACCACCCTCATGGTGAAGAGCTTCTTCCTGACATCAAATTTGAACCTACCCACTTCTAGTTTTTCTAGAAAAACAAGGAAATGAAAACTGCTGCCACTCTCCCTGCATGCCCATCAGAGCATTCACTAATGCATTGTGCAGTGCCTGAAAAAGTAACAGCATGGGAGTGTGTGTTTTATAGTGCTAGAACCACTGGTTATCAACTGGCTTAATTTAAAAGCACTATGGTGAACCTGCAATTTCTCTGTAAATAGTTTTTGGCAAAAGAATACTCTCAAGTATAAGGAAATGTGCTAGTTTGAGCCTAGCTAGAATGTTTTGGTGAGAAGGACGAGATTACAGGCTGTGAAAGGAAAACAAGGCTGATGTCTGTGTCGCTGATAGGCTTGCTGAGAGGTATAAAAACAAATAACAAAACATAAAGACACTTCTGTTGCTGGGGAGCTCCAAGCTGCATCTCTCTCTAGCCTCTTTGAGTAATCCACTTTGCTTCCTAACCCCTTGGCTGAACCTCCATCCTTCCTTGGGACTGGGGTAAGGTTGAGAGGGGTAGGGGGAAGGTGAAGGGGCAGTTGGGCGCCCCTCCTGGGGACTCAGGTTTCTGGGAGGGCTGTTGTGTTTCTGTATTACCTTTTACCTTGTATATTGCTGTATATAAATGTATATACTGTAAATATTTGCTTGTATATTGAGCTAAGCTGTAAATATAAGCTTCATTCAAATTTCCAGAGCTGGCTGAGTCTAGTCTGGGTTATTTCCAAAGGATGGGGGGGCGGCTAACACCTAAACCATCACACTAACGTGAGTCTGACTTTTGTAATGAAGGCAATGAACATAATTCTGCCTATATTCCAGGACCACAATGTATATTATTTAGGACAATACAGCAGTGACAATATTTCTAGAGTTTTTGTGTAGATAATACACTTACCTGTTTATGCAAAAGGTCTCTAAAGCAGTGCCAGTGGGAGAAGATAGGGTGGCTTCATCAGTACATCTTGAATGTTGCTTTTACTATCTTCCATTTATACTTTTCCAGGGTTCCTGTAGCACCATTTCCCTCAAATAGCATCAAGACCATGGTTATTGTTCAGACTGGGAAATGATAACTGTGGCTTTATGCAAGAACTCTATTTTGAGCAACTTACTAGGTCCCAAACAAGAAATTATATTACCATGTGCTTTGCCATGTTTCCCAGGGCTTGGAGATGGTTAGGAGAGCTACCCTGAGGAGAGAGACTTAGGGGTGCCGGTGGATAAGCTCAACAGGAGCCAGCAGTGTGCACTTGCAGCCCAGAGGGCCAACCAGATCCTGGGCTGCATCAGGAGAAGTGTGGCCAGCAGGTCGAGAGAGGTGATACTCCTCCTCTGCTCTGGTGAGACCCCACCTGGAGTACTGCATCCAGTTCTGGAGCCCCTATTATAAGAAGGATGTGGACATGCTGGAGCATGCCCAGAGAAGGGACGAGGAGGATGATCAGAGGGCTGGAGCAGCTCTGCTATGAGGACTGACTCAAAGAGTTGGGGCTGCTCAATCTGGAGAAGAGGAAGCTTCGAGGTGACCACCTTGTGGCCTTCCAGTATCTGAAGGGGCCTACAAAAAAAGCTGGGGAGGGCTCACAGAGTGACAGGACTAGCATGAATGGCGCAAAGCTGGAGGTGGGGAGATTCATACTGGATGTGAGGAGGAAGTTGTTCAGCATGAGAGTGTTGAGAGGCTGGAATGGGTTGTCCAAGGAGGTTGTTGAGGCCCCATCCCTGGAGGTGTTTAAGGCCAGGCTGAATGGGGCTGTGGCCAGCCTGATCTAGGGTAGAGTGTCTGTGCCCATGGCAGTGGGGTTGTAACTAGCTGCTCCTTGTGGTCCCTTCCAACCCTGACTGATTCTATGATTCTAGGTTCTTTCAGAAGTTGGCAGTCAGAATTCTACCCGTTGCATTTCCAGGCTAGACTACTACTGCCTCTACACTGCAGCTAACTCTAGCCAGCCCTTTATCCTTACCATCTACGGGCCCTTATGCAGAAACACTGCTAAAAGGGATGAAAGGAGGCAGTGCGAGCGCATGTGTCAGTTGTACTTAACAAGTACTGCTTGTGAATGCCACCAGCTGTGACGGTATTTGTGGTCTATGATGTGTTTTTTCCCCATCTTTTATCAGCACTTTTCCATTCATAATTACATGTCATGCCAAATGTTGTTTCAAATTGCAGTTGCTAGTTATTTACAGTGCAAAGCACTTGGGTTTAAAATACTAAAAATCATCTTCCATTCGGGGCTGAGTGCTAGGAATTTCAGTATTGTCAAGGGCAGTCACAACGAGTTCCTCTTCTTCAGTAGGTCTCTCTCAACACAGCCATATGAAATGTCCAGGGTCACAGCCTGTGTGACACCTTTTCTGCCTGTGGTGATGAGGTTTTTAACCTGAGATGTTTGTGCAGCTCTGGTTCTGTTAGTGAACCCACTGTTCTGTACCTTCAGGAAGAGCATAGCCCAAGCACAGAACATACTATGCAAACCTGTGGAAAAAACACATCGAAGTTGACAGTGATGCAGCCTATGTTATTTCTTTAGCCTTACCCCTGCTCCAGGAAAGTGGAAATAATTGTGTTGTCTGTAAAGAAAAGAACAAGACTTGCATGTGGTTAATATAGCACCATTCAGAGACTCCATTAGCTTTGAAAGTATGTAGACACCTAACTAATTCTGCTTCTATCACTTGATAATTTCCATTCTATGGCATGCTCTACTCCCTTTTGGGGTAATCACCAGCACAGCACTTCCTGTAGATTACTGGCTGGGGAGGAACCAAAACCAAAATGGTACAAATAAAACTTTCCTATTCTTTTACTGGGTTCTCTGAACTTCATTTAGTAAATCATTCTTCCTGAACATGCAAGTCTCCCTGAACTATCATAAACTCTAATTATTGCCATCTATTATTCCTATATATTCTTCAAAATTTTCTTTCCTACAGTTGTTATAGTTGCATTTTACATAGAGCTGCAATAATATGGTGCTTATCTCTCTCTATGGACCATGCAATTGCCACTTACAGCATTTTCTTCCAAGGAGACATTTGTAAGTGATAACATCTGCTGATCACTAGAGCCTGCGAACTTTGAGAGTTAGGACTGTTCAATCTGGAGAGGAGAAGACTCTGAGGAGACCTTATTGTGGCCTTCCAGTATCTGAAGTGGGCTACAAAAAAAAACTGGTGAGAGGCTTTTTAAGGTGTCAGGTAGTGATAGGACTAGGGGGAATGGAGCAAAACTGGAAGTGCGTAGGTTCAGGTTTCATGTCAGGAAGAAGCTGTTCATCATGAAGGTGGTGAGACACTGGAACAGGTTGCTCAGGGAGGTGGTGAAAGCCTCCATCCTTGGACATCTTTCAGGCCAGGCTGGATGTGGCTTTGAGCAACGCGATCTAGTGTGAGATGTCTCTGCCCATGGCAGGGGAGTTGGACTTAGATGATCCCTGAAATCTCCCCTTTCAGTCTTGGCAATTCTATGATTCCCACAGCAGACCAGAACTCAGTCCAGTCATTTATTTAACCCAGCTACGAAAAGTAGATGTAGAAAGTCTAAGCTCTTTTCTTTCTGTATCACTGTATACATGCTAAGATTGGGGAAGATGATGGGAGCAGCACTATGCACAACTTCAATCCCCAACCAATCCCTGGGTAATTTTTAGCACAAGGAGAGTTAATTTTTACTCCCTTCACACTCACTGATTGCAACCAACTTACAGTGCCTTTCATGTCACATACATATGGGAATATTTTATAAGGTCTCTTCCAGCCCTGACAATTCTGTGATTCTATGCAACTGCCACAGCATTTTCTTCCAAGGACACTTCTGTAAGTGATACAGCTGCTGATCGCGAGAGCCTGCGAGCTTCGTCATTAAGAGTCTCAGGGTTGATTTGCAGTGTGACAGCAGTGAACTCACTCTTTAACACACCTCATTGTTAAACATGCTTGTGTTCTTAGAAATGGCTCAGTGTTATTTGGTAGTGAACTGACTTAATATCAGAGTGTAGCAGAGAGGATGATGACGTTGATGTCATGGAGGAGTTTCTCTTATTCCTCCTCTGTTAGGGGGAGGTGAGAAATTAATTTGAGGCTGTATTATTTTTTTAATAAAATTATTTATTAAAATTAATATTTACAAATTTGTGCCACCTCCAACCACTATGAAATCAGGTTCGTTTGCAAGGTTATGAAAACAGCTTGGGATATATTTACAGGGATTGATTCTTAAATGGAAATATCAAATTATCAACTATAGACAGAGAGAAATTCCCTTAGGCTTAATGCCTCTTAACAACTATACTGTTTGCCCAGTAGGGGCTGAAACTGTGTCTGCTCTTAAGATAGAGGTAACTTATATTACAAAGGAATTAAAGCTTGCTTAAATGTGTTGCTCTCAAGTATTAATTATTAATCACCCTCCCAGGATTGTGTCACAGTGTGTGCCCAGTATTCGGGTCTTGGTGAAGCTGAAATCTGTCCCGGCTTGCAGGGGAATTGATAAAGTGTTCCCACTCTCTGGGGTAAACAGGATTTCTCTAACCTTCTCTCCTGGAGTGAAGTGGTCTCTGCCTTGGTGCTGTTGCTTCTGGATGCTGTGTGTGTCCAGGGATGATCAGCTGGCAGGATTTCCAGGTGCAGGAAGATCTGTCCGTGCAGCTTCTAACACAGTCTCACAGCTAGCAGGCTGTGTTTGTAGGTTTGCAGACAGTCTGAGGGTCTGCTGGGCCTGGATCTTTCCAGACTTACAGGACAGCTGGCAAGCAGGGTCTATGCCGGGCTGCAGGGAGACTTGAGCTCCATAGATAAATGTAGGATAGCAGCCAGTATGTATGATTGCTCTAGGCTTAGGCAGGGGGCTCTCTGCTCCCCATATATGTACCAAGTGCAGGCGTACATGCGCTCTGCCTCTCAAAGGGTTTGCAGACAGCTTAACTGTGCCTTGAGATCAATGCAAGAGGTCTGAGCCTCAGTGATGTTTGCAAGAGAGGGCCTGACTGTGTCTAGGCCATGCAACAAGTCAGGGCAGCTATGTGCTGCTCTGTGGATCAGAGAGCTGAGTCTGAATGCTCTGAACTTCTGAACACGTGGTGCTCCTTTGCACCCCTCTTTATAGACTCTGAGCCAAGATTCGTGGCTCTTTGGGACATCTAAAGTGACCAATCAGGCTGGCAGTAAGCCAAACCTTAACTTAATAAGCAGTAGCTGTTTGCCTGGACCCTCCCAATAGGGGATTACCTGGGCGGACCCCAGGGGTACATGGGCTGGGCGTGTGTGTGTTACACAATCTGTTTACTGCCTCGTGGGTCCTGGCAGAAAAACATGTCCAGGCATGTAGAGGCATAGAGAAGCCTCAGTTTTGGGGCTGCTGCCCCTCCACCACAGTTGATAATAATCCCTTTGCTTTCTGTCACAGATTAGAAATATTGTAGGGGTGATGCTATCCTTTAGAAAAGACTACTCAAGCACTAGGTGGAGTCGCCGTCCCTGGGGCTGTTCAAGGCAAGGTTGGATGTGGCACTTGGTGCCGTGGTCTAGCCTTGAGCTCTGTGGTAAAGGGTTGGACTTGATGATCTGTGAGGTCTCTTCCAACCCTGATGATACTGTGATACTAATCTTCTATCTTCACAGAAAGATCACAGGAAGAACAGAAAACACTTTTACAATAGTTAAGGTTTTCCTCTGTCTGAAGTAAATTTTAGTATAAATCCGAGGACTTTAACATATTTTTTTCCAATTTTGGCTGAAGAACCCAAAGCAGAATAAACCTTTTTAATGTCTATGAATCATAGGACTGTATGGTAATGGATCAATAGTATGGGGAAGTGCTGACATTACCTTCAGTGTTGTCTGATTACCTTTGTGCAACTACATAGTCTGTTACAAAATTGTTTTCCTGGCAGGGCTGCTAGAGACAGAAAATGCGACAGAGAACCAGAAGCTTAGCTGCCAAAGCTGTGGCATTTTTTTCTATTTATTTACTTACTTTCACAGAATCACAGAACTTTAGCGGTTGGAAGGGACCTCCAGAGATCATTGAGTCCAACCACCCTCGTCAAGGCAGGATCCCATAGGGTAGTTCGCTCAGGAACACACCCAGATGGGTTTTGAAAGCCTCGAGAGGAGGAGACTCCACAACCTCTCTGGGCAGCCTGTTCCAGTGCTCTGTCACCCTCACTGCAAAGAAGTTTCTTCTCATGTTGAGGTGAAACCTTCTGTGTTCCAGTTTGTAGCTGTTGCTCCTTGTCTTATTGCTGCTGACCACCGAAAAGAGATTGACCCCATCTACTTGACATCCATCCCTAAGATATTTATAGATATTGATGAGATCTCCTCTCAGTCTTCTCTTCTCCAGACTAAACAGCCCCAGGGCTCTCAGTCTGTCTTCACAGGGGAATTACTCAAGTTCCCCAGTCATCCTCATGGCTCTCCACTGGACTCTCTCCAGTAGGTCCCCGTCTCTCCTGAAATGGGGAGACCAAAGCTGGACACAGTATTCCAGGTGTGGTCTCAGCAGGGCAGAGTAGAGGCAGAACAACCATCTCCCTAACCCTGCTGGACACACTTTTTCTGATGCACCCCAGGCTGCCATTGGCTCTTTTGGCCACAAGGGCACATTGCCGGTCTATGCAGAACTTGCTGTCCACCAGGACTCCAAGGTGTTTCTCGATGGAGCAGCTTTCCAGCCTGTAAAAAGTATTAGCTTTTCTCTCTTCAAAATGTCATATGAAACCATCATATATCACGTTTAGTACTGAAATTTTCCAGTAGTCAATCCTATATCCCATTTCAAAATAGATTCTGTATCTTTGTTATTGAAAGAATCACCTATACATATGCAGAGATACAGGCTGGGGTCAGAGTGGCTGGAGAGCAGCCAGACAGAGAGGGATCTGGGGGTGATGATTGATACCCGCCTGAACATGAGCCAGCAGTGTGCCCAGGTGGCCAAGAGAGCCAGTGGCATCCTGGCCTGCATCAGGAATGGTGTGGTCAGCAGGAGCAGGGAGGTCATTCTGCCCCTGTACTCTGCACTGGTTAGACCACACCTTGAGTACTGTGTTCAGTTCTGGGCCCCCAGTTTAAAAGGGACACTGAGATGCTTGAGCGTGTCCAGAGAAGGGCGACGAGGCTGGGGAGGGGCCTTGAGCACAGCCCTATGAGGAGAGGCTGAGGGAGCTGGGATTGTTTAGCCTGGAGAAGAGGAGGCTCAGGGGTGACCTTATTGCTGTCTACAACTACCTGAAGGGTGATTGTGGCTAGGAGGAGGTTGCTCTGTTCTCTCAGGTGGCCAGCTCCAGAACGAGATGACACAGCCTCAGGCTGCACCAGGGGAAGTTTAGGCTCGAGGTGAGGAGAAAGTTCTTCACTGAGAGAGTCATTGGACACTGGAATGGACTGCCCGGGGAGGTGGTGGAGTTGCCATCCCTGGGGCTGTTGAAGGCAGGGTTGGACGTGGCACTTGGTGCCATGGTCTAGCCTTGAGCTCTGTGGTGAAGGGTTGGACTTGATGATCTGTGAGGTCTCTTCCAACCCTGATGATACTGTGATACTGTGATAATCTATGCAAATTTGTTTACATCAGTTATTGGTGGGGTACAGCCTTTTCTTGGGAAGATAAATGTCAGTGATCTTTAAAAAGAAAAAGCTCAGGAAAGATACTGTCCCACACTGATTTTAGTAGCATGGTAAGAAAGGTATTTTTCAGTTAAAACAGGGTCATTATTTTTTTGTCGTGAAGTGATTAATGATATCAAGTTGTCCTTAAAACAATCAGATATAGAAGTGGCATGTAAATAAGTTACCAGTAATAATAATAAAGGTCTATTTGTTCAGATAATCACAGAATTAACCAGGTTGGGAAAGGCCTTTGAGAGTATTGAGTCCAACCTATCACTTAATACCTTCTAATTCACTAAAACCATGGCACTAAGTGCCCCATCCAGTCTCGTCTTAAACACCTCCACGGGTAGGAACTCCACCACCTCTCTGGGCAACCCATTCCAACACCAGTCTCTCTTGCTGTGAAGAACTTCTTCCTAACATCCATCCTGAACCTGCCCTGGCATAGCTGGGGGCTGTATCCTCTTGTTCTGTCCCGGAGTGCCTAATTGTAGTGTGTGTTATAAACAACCTGACTTCTCCACCAAGCTTCTGCAAGTAAGCTGGATTTATTTACCTGCCTTAGAAGAGAAAGGCTGCACAAATAGCCCTTAAGAATGCACACCTTTTTATACTTTATCATGGGAGTCATGCCAGTACTTGGTTTTAAATAGTGCTAATTATGTAATTTACTTTTAATCTGGTGAGAAACATGCTTCCCTAGGTGCTTCATGACTTGAAAAAAATTAATTACTTGGAATCACAGAGACACAGGATTGTCAGCGTTGGGAGGGACCTCAAAGATTATCCAGTTCCAATACCCCTGCAGTGGGCAGGGACACCTCACACTAGATCAGGTTGTCAGAGCCCCATCCAGCCTGGCCTTCAAAACCTCCAGTTATGGGGCCTCCACCACCTCCCTGGGCACCTGAGGATTGAAAACAAAGATTATTTTGCGGCAAGTGTCACAGAAAATATTTTCAAGCAACTTGTTCTTCAATAGATATTGTAATATTTAAATGGGTTGGGTATTAAAATTACAGTAGTTTTATCTGAGGTCTTAAAAGCACAACTTACTATTAACAACTTAGTGTTGTGGAAGCAGAGAATGAATGTGGCTGAGTCAGGAAATGCATAAAAATAGAATTATTTTATTTTCCTGGAACCCCACCCCCAAAATGATATACAAAATTAGTTTAGCTTATTAGCAGACTGAGTTTGGGAATATCTTACAAAGGATCTTGTAGATAAATTTGGCCATTTAGGAAGTCAGGAAATGGGAAAGGCTAAGCTATAAACACAGCTTTACCACACTATCAATCAGGCTGAGCAGAAAGGAAAAAGTGCTCACAGATGTAACATAGGCAGTTGGCAAAGATCCCTGCTGGATTCTCTCTGCAGGAGCAGCCTGAGGTGTTACCAGCAATGTCCAATAACAGAGATCTGCGCTGCAGAAGTCCAAGATGAGTCACAGAGCAGCCAAACTCAGAAATGTCTTGAGCACTCTTCCTGAATGGGATGGTCACGGGATGCTGCTGCCCTCACAGTGGCAGAGGAGAGCCCAAAACTGCTAGGGTCCCCAGTCTGGGAGGCAGTCATCAATTAACTACTAATAGGGTCTGAGAGAGGGCAGTCCAGTCAGGTGGGAACTTGTCGTTCGTGGTGGCAGGGGACTCTCCAGACTGGAACTATCAAGGCAGGAAGAACCCTCTGTTTATACTTTTCTCTAGACAAAGTGTCATTTATCATTTTCTAGGCACGAAAACACAGCTAATCACCAGCCTGATTTCAGCACGGGCATCTGCACGGGTCACCTACGTGCAGTAAGGACTCTTTGCTGCCCTTCTTCAGGCCCACAGGGAAGGTGAGGGGGGTGGGGATAGCAGGTTTTCACACCCTTCTCCCATGGAGAGGGAGAAGAGAGCAATTTGGGGTATCCAGGACACTTGGATCAAATTCTGTCATGCATTATCTGTAGTGTAACATCTTATACACATCATTGAGGTTTCTCAGTTTGTTAGTTTCATCACAGTCAGTATCTTATTGATAGTAATTAGCTTTGATTGATATTGTTAGGATAATAGCCTTATGTAATCATAAGTTGGACAGATACATTTTTTAAGTACACAGTTGACTGCAGATTACAGAGTACAGCAGTCTGTTACCAGATGCTCTTATGTATGCTATTGCTTTGTTAGGGATGAAGGAGAGGGAAAGATGACATTAAGCTGCTTTTATATTTGGCCTGACCCAGGCAATTAGGTGTGTCAGCTGAGGTGTCTGCAGGCTGTTCTAGCAGATAGGTTTGCACAACAACGTGAGCAATAGTATCTACTGTTGAAACTGAGTCATGTTGTTGGCTAATGAGGTAGTGAGAGATGTGCACTGACAAAGAATGGTGTGCAATACGGGGTTCTTATGCTCAGTGTCAGTCTGTACATACAAATATTCCCTGTGTCTCGAGAACTTAGAGCTTCTGGCAATGTGAAGCTACTCTGTCCAATGAAAGTCTCATGCTTTGACTTATCAATCATGCGAGCTTTGTGAGAATCTTTCTGTGTCAAGAAGGATTGGAGTTTTGTTTTAAAGATAAAACAATCAGAAAACTAACTCTGTGTTTTTTTCTAAGTTATAATTTAGGTCTCAGTTTAACAGAGGCATCACCAAAAAAGACAACAGCATTTATAGAATCATAGAATCAACCAGTGTCTTGGGTTCAAATGTAAGTTCCCAGAGACTCTAATAAATTTAATAGGCCTAATGGCAATTTATAGAATTTATAGAGTGCCCTCCCCTCTTCCCCTCCTTTCCCAAAAAAGGTAGGGATTAGATATAGGGAGAGAGAGGTAAGCACACCCAAATAAATCAATCTCACTCGATTTGGAAGTAAAAAAGGAAAAGTTTAACAATAACTTAGAAAAGGTATTGGAGGGAGGGGAGTTTATAAAGGATAAGGAAGGGAAAACAGCAAAATACAAAAAGGGATGGATACAACCTGAGCAATGTGATGGTGTCTCTGCCTCGTGGCTGCCACGTGGTGTGCTGGTATGCAGGTATGCAGTGTGAGTGTGTGTGTCAAGAGGGAGCCAAGGAAAGAGGATGAGGAGCAGGAAGTGCTCCTCTTTTATACCACAGGAAGTGGGGGGAGTGGGCTAACCATCACCTGGAGTGTGGCCCTCCCCTGGGGAGGGGCCAAGACCCCTAGGGTCAGGTTCAGGGTTACGCCCCCTCCTGGAGTGTTAACCCTATACAACCATGTTGGAAGAGACCTACAAGATCATTCAGTCCAACCTAGTACCCAGCTCTATCCAGTCAACTGGACCATGGCATTAAGTGCCTCATCCAGGCTTTGCTTGAACACCTCCAGGAACTGTGACTCCACCACCTCCCTGGGCAGCCCATTCCAATGGCAGAATAGGGGCACTACATTTCATTAAAACAAAACAAAAAAAATGATTGAGACATTTGCAGTGTTTCATAGGGAAGTTTTGTAATATTCCTGCTTGGACTTCTGCAGATCTTAATATGAAAGTTTTTACGATGTTTTCTTTCTAAAACAATCTGACTTTGTTCCTTTCAAAGAAAGCTGGGAAGTGCAATAGCTGTGCTGTTTAGCATGTCACAGTATTCTCCAACAGTACAGAAACAATCTGTCATACACACTGTCAATATTCTTAGCTCTGAAGGAACGTATTATACGTTCCTCATATTTGTGACTTTATTGATCTTCTGTCATTCCCATAGAGTGAAACTTGTATTTTCTAACAAAATGTAATTTGCTGGAACAAACAAGCAGTCAAGTGCTGATGCAAAGGATTCCAGGAAAGGCCATTCCATCTACAAATGATTTCTGTAGGCCAGTTCTGCTTAGCTGATGTCTGCTTTGTATGCACTTTCTGATGCTCCCTGTTCTTGTTAGCACTGTGGCTCTTAAGAATAACTACATTTTCACTTACTCACCTCAATGTTCTCCAGTTCATTAATTGAAATTTTCCAAAGTTCTGATAGGAATTAGTCATCTAACTTCCACTGAATTTTAATAATATCTTGCTGCATTCATGCAGACATTTAATATTTCCGTTGTAGCTGTTTATCAAGTGTGCAAGTTCTATGTGATGCTCACAGATGAACTGTGTTAAGGAAACTGGGTTTTCAGAACTCATATGGGCTTTTAGTTTTTTAATTACTGACTTGTGGGAAAATTGAGGTATTTATTCTAATAATTCAGGCTGTATGACTTGCCTAAGTAGCCTTGTGAGAAACAAGCTTATTTTATATCAACAAGCTGGCAGAGATCTCACAAAACACTTTCTTTGTGTCAGTTCTTGCAATACTAAAATATCTTGGGAACATTAGCAAAATTGAATAGCTGCTGCTCATTTGTATCATGTCTTCTATTCCCACATATAGTTAATATTTATGTGTGATTCCAAAGCAGATTGTGAAATTTGCAGGTTCCTCTATCTGAAATGTGAGCCAGGCAATATCACTTTCAGTAAACAAACATGTTTACTTCAGGCAAACTGCAGCAATAGAGAAACATCAGCTATGACTTGGTTAGATTTTGTATTAACCTAAAAGACTAAATTTGACTGAGATACGGAATCACAGAATGTCAGGAGCTGAAAGGGACCTTGAAAGATCATCCAGTGCAAACCCTTTGCCGGAGCAGGCTCACCTATACCAGATCACACAGGAACGTATCCAGATGAGTCCTGACTATCTCAAGAGAGGGACTCCACCACGCCCCTGGGCAGCCTGTTCCAGTATCACGGTATCACAGTATCACCAAGGTTGGAAGAGACCTCACAGATCATCAAGTCCAACCCTTTACCACAGTGCCCAAGGCTAGACCATGGCACCAAGTGCCACGTTCAACCTTGCCTTGAAATGCCCCAGGGAATACGACTCCACCACCTCCCCAGGCAGCCCATTCCAGTGTCCAATGACTCTCTCAGTGAAGAACTTTCTCCTCACCTCAAGCCGAAATCTCCCCTGGCGCAGCCTGAGGCTGTGTCCTCTCGTTCTGGAGCTGGCCACCTGAGAGAAGAGAGCAACCTCCCCCTGGCCACAACCACCCTTCAGGTAGTTGTAGACAGCAATAAGGTCACCCCGAGCCTCCTCTTCTCCAGGCTAACCAATCCCAGCTCCCTCAGCCTCTCCTCGTAGGGCTTGTGCTCGAGGCCTCTCCCCAGCCTCGTCGCCCTTCTCTGGACACGCTCAAGCATCTCAGTGTCCTTCCTAAACTGGGGGGCCCAGAACTGAACGCAGTACTCGAGGTGTGGTCTGACCAGTGCAGAGTACAGGGGCAGAATGACCTCCCTGCTCCTGCTGGCCACACCATTCCTGATGCAGGCCAGGATGCCACTGGCTCTCTTGGCCACCTGGGCACACTGCTGGCTCATGTTCAGGCGGGTATTAATCAGTACCCCCAGATCCCTCTCTGTCTGGCTGCTCTCCAGCCACTCCGACCCCAGCCTGTATCTCTGCATGGGGTTGTTGTGGCCAAAGTGCAGCACCCTGCACTTCGAGCTATTGAAATTCCTCCTTCTGTTTAAAGGAAACTATCAGTGCCTCAACTTCCCCCCATTGCCCCTTATCCTATCATTGGGTGTCACTGAGTAGAGCCTGGCTCCATCCTTTTGGCACTCACTTTTACATATTTATAAACATGAATGAGGTCACTTCTCAGTCTCATCGAAGCTAAAGAGCCCCAGCCCCCTCAGCCTCTCATAAGGGAAATGTTCCACTCTCTTAATGATTTTTGTGACCCTGTGCTGGACTGTCTCAAGCAGTTCTATGTCCTCCTTGAACTGCTGTGGCCCTTCTTGAGCAGGGGCAACTTGAAGAATCATATTGTGCTAGTTTGAAGCTAGCTAGAATGTTTTGGTGAGAAGAAGCAGATTACAGTCTCTGAAAGGAAAGCAATGGTGATGTCTGCTTCCCTCGCAGTCTTGCTGAGGACTATCGGAACTAGAACTAAAAACATTAGATAACACTCTCGCCATTTTTCTCTTGCTCTCGCTTGGGCTGCTGACCATGCTGCATCTCTCTAACACACCCTCCATTTGGACTAACCCACCTTTGCTTCTTAATCTCTTGGCAGAACCTCTGTTCTTCCTTAGGACTGGGGTAAGGTTGAGAGGGGTAGGGAGAAGGCAAGGGGTGGTTGGGAGCCCCTCCTGGGGACTCAGGTTTCTGGGAGGGCTGTTGTGTTTCTGTATTACCTTTTACCTTGTTATATTTCTGTCTATAACTGTATATACTGTAAATATCTGCTTGGATATTGTGCTAGCTGTAAATTATAACCTTCATTCATGTTTCCAGAGGCAGCTGAGTCTAGTGTGGGTGATTTCTAAAGTGGGGGAGGGGGACAGGGAACACACAAACCATCACACTTATAATGAAAGTAATATGTAAGGATTTGATTGGATTTCTTAGTGTTGTTTCCAGTCATAAAAAGAGTTTTCATGAAAAAGAAACAAAAAAATCACACCCCCTCTGTCCACCTCAAACTCAGAAACCATCTGTGCATATTTAATATAAAGTCTAGCACTATTCTTTGAGCCCTTGTCCAAGCATAAATAATGCTCTTGAAGAGTTCTGAAGGGAAAGTGCCACCTCCAAACATGACACCATGGTGTCCTGACCTTTTCTGCAATTTAAGTCTTTGCTTCTTGGTGGTGCATTTTTAGAATCCAGTATTTTAGAACCTAGTATATTTGTAGTTGAACTAACATATAGTACAGATGTAGTTACTCTGATTCAGAGTTAAAAATGTAAAGGAAATATCTAAATAAATAAAAAATATAAAGCAAATTTAATATTCCTCTGGATCTTGTAAAGAGTGAAATTCACAGGAAAGGAGGCAACCATTTTAACTGACACAACAAATGGAGGCAACAGTTTGCCACACTGATTGCACTGTATAATAAGTAAAACTCGGGGGGGAGAAAAAAACAACAAACTAATCATACCACAGAATCATATTGCCAAGTTAGGGAAATGCAGTTGAATTTCTTTGATGTAGAGGGACAGAGATTTTCTGTACTGTCTGCTTAATTATAGCTCTGGTGGTCTTTTAAGTTAGGATTATGTTTCTGATTTTGAAGTAATTAAAAGCTGATGGGTGGAAGTTTAAAAATGAAAGCCAAACACCAAAAGAAAACCCCACCAAACCATAGACTTTCAGTAAAGCAAAACTTCAGGAATCTCACTCAAATAAGTGGAAATTTCTGTTGACTTCTACGAAGCTGTGAGTTTGTAGGGTTTAAGAAAGTATCTTCAGCTGTCCATGTGTAATCTCTCTTTGTGCTAGTTTGAAGCTAGCTAGAATGTTTTGTTGAGAAGAATTAGATTACAGGCTGTGAGAAGAAAGCAATGGTGATGTCTATTTCACTTATAGGCTTGCTGAGATGTATAAGAATAAGAACACAAACATAGATAAGAGATTCTCTCTCTGGTCTTTGTGGGTTACACTTCTCTCTCTAACCTAACCTGCTATCTGTATCACTCAATCCATCTGCTTCTTAACCCATTTGGCCAACCCTCAAAACTACCTTAAACATAAGGCAAAATCTTGGGTAAGATAGATGGGTGTGAGCCCCTCCTGAGGACTCAGGTTTCTGGGAGGGCTGTTGTGTTTCTGTATTACCTTTTACCTTCTCTATTTCTGTCTATATCTGTATATGCTGTAAATATCTGCTTGTATATTCTGTTAAGATGTAGATATAAAGCTTCATTCAATTTCCAGAGCCACTGAGTCTAGTCTGGGTGATTTACAAAGTGTGGGAGGGTGAGTAACATCCAAACCATCACACTCTTCTTAGGCTTCTGTGTTGTCCGTACTCTAAGTGTAAGGAAGGGTAGAGAAATCAGTCAGAGGGATAGCCCATAGACTGACTCAAGCATTCAATAGGAAGTGCCTGATAGGAAATACTTAAATGAAGAGAGACAGAATTGGCCACAACAACCCCAAGCACCGCTATAGGCTGGCGACTGAGTGGCTGGAGAGCAGCCAGGAGGAAAGGGACCTGGGTGTACTGATAGACAGTAAGCTGAAGACGAGCCAGCAGTGTGCCCAGGTGGCCAAGAGAGCCAATGGCATCCTGGCCTACATCAGGAACACTGTGGCCAGTAGGACAAGGGAGGTTATTCTGCCCCTGTACTCAACACTGGTCAGACCACACCTTGAGTACTGTATCCAGTTCTGGGCCCCTCAATTCAAGAAAGATGTTGAGGTGCTGGAACATGTCCAGAGAAGGGCAATGAAGCTGGTGAGGGGCCTGAAGCATAAACCCTATGAGGAGAGGTTGAGGGAGCTGGGCCTGTTTAGCCTGGAGAAGAGGAGGCTCAGGGGTGATCTTATTACTGTCTACAACTACCTGAAAGGTAGCCAGGTGGGGGGTGGCCTCTTCTCCCAGACAACCACCAATAGAACAAGGGGACACAGTCTCAAGTTGTGCCAGGGTAGGTATAGGCTGGATGTTAGGGGGAAGTTCTTCACAGAGAGAGTGATTTCCCATTGGAATGGGCTGCCCAGGGAGGTGGTGGAGGCACCGTTCCTGGGGGTTTTCAAGAAAAGCCTGGATGAGGCACTTGGTGCCATGGTCTAGTTGATTGGTTAGGGCTGGGTGATAGGTTGGACTGGATGATCTTGGAGGTCTCTTCCAACCTGGTTGATTCTATGATTCAGTAAGGGATTGAGCTCAGTCAAAACTGTCTGATCTCTGTATTGTAGTGACTTGTCCTCACCAGAGAAATGTTGATGTGGATTTGTCGATAGCTTGGCACAAGCTCATTAAATGCACTGCAACAATTATGCACATCAGTGTTTTTAGACACAGAGCTCTGTAACTGCTTGTGGCAACTATACATTCAACTTAACTTTCTTGTTGCTTTGTACAAAGCCTCTTGATTAGGCGCTGCAGCCATCTGCTGCAGGGCAGCAATGTATGAAAATGTCAGCAGAAAGAGCAAGGTGTTGGTTTTGGCAAGTTTATGAATTACAAACACGTGTTTGACTTCGAAATGGTCAGAAGTCATCTTCTGTAAAGTTAATTAAAAAAAAAGGTGTGCTCCCTAATGAATAAGACACAAACCATTAAAGCATTAAATTAAATTTGCATACTTTTGTCACAGCTGGCATTCTCCATACGAGAAGGTGAAGAGGAGTATGTGACTAGGAAGATCTTGAATGGTCTGTTGGCCTGTGAAAGAATAGCTTATATGTTGCTGCTTTTGCTGTTCCTGGGTGCAACACTAATAAACAGATAAGAGTTTGAGTCCAGAGTAGTTGGAGCTCGGTTCAAGGTAATGGCTAGGGCAAATCTCTTTGTGGTGATGCACAGCAGTAAGACAAGGAGCAGTGGGTACAAACTGGACCATAGAAGGTTTCACCTCAACATGAGGAGAAACTTCTTTACAGTGAGGGTGACAAAGCACTGGCATAGGCTGCCCAGAGAGGTTATGGAGTCTCCTTCTCTGGAGACTTTCAAAATGTGCCCAGATGCATTCCTGTGCAGACTACCCTAGGTGACCCTGCTTTGGCTTGAGGGTTGGACTTAATGACCTGTGGAGGTCCTTTCTAACCTCTAATATTCCAGGACTCTCTAGTCAGCTAAACTCTTTTCATCTTGTGGAAAGACAGAGGGCACCCTTAGAGCACAATCCATACTAGAATAGCAATAGCATTGCTTAAGCATAGGGACTTACTGGAAATGTCATCAAGAGAGGCTTTTTCTCTTCTGATCTGAGAGAAGGAATATGCTTGCCAAAAGCCTACTTAGCTAATGCAAATGAAAAAAACCAAAAAGTTCTACTCAAAGGGATGTTGAGATGCTTGAGCGTGTCCAGAGAAGGGTGACGAGGCTGGGGAGAGGCCTTGAGCACAGCCCTACAAGGAGAGGCTGAGGGAGCTGGGATTGGTTAGCCTGGAGAAGAGGAGGCTCAGGGGAGACCTTATTGCTTTCTACAACTGCCTGAGGGGTGGTTGTGGCCAGGAGGAGGTTGCTCTCTTCTCTCAGGTGGCCAGCACCAGAACGAGAGGATATAGCCTCAGGCTGTGCCAGGGGAGATTTAGGCTGGAGGTGAGGAGAAAGTTCTTCACTGAGAGAGTCATTGGACACTGGAATGGGCTGCCCAGGGAGGTGGTGGAGTCGCCATCCCTGGAGCTGTTCAAGGCAAGGTTGGATGTGGCACTTGGTGCCATGGTCTAGCCTTGAGCTCTGTGGTAAAGGGTTGGACTTGATGGTCTGTGAGGTCTCTTCCAACCCTGATGATACTGTGAAAATACTAGCAATAGCAGTCTATGTAGTATTTTAGCCTAAGCCTCCAGATACAATCTGATCTGTTTCGTAATAATCACAGTCGCAGAAACATCCAGGTTGGAAAAGACCCTCAGGATCACCAAGTCCAGTCTGTAACCCTACTCTAGAGGTTCATCTTAAACCATGTCTCTAAAGATCACATTCAAACTATATTTAAAAACATCAGGATAGATGACACAACCACCTCTCTGGGCAGTTCATTCTAGTGTCTGACCACTCTCTTTATGAAAAACTTTTTCCTAATAATCTAAATCTACCCAGTCTCAGCTTGAGGCCGTTCCCCCTTGTTCTGCCTCCAATTTGAGGAGAGCCCAGCACCAAACTCTCCACAATGTCCCTTCAGATAGTTGTAAGTCTCCCTCAACCTCAAAAATGCAGCTTCATATTTAACAGGTTCTAATTTCAGCAAGTCTGAAAGCCTGCCGACTACTCATGTAATCCTGCATATTACTTTATATTGACACTTTTTTTTGCCTGTCAACATTATAGCTAGTATTTTAGGCAGAAGACAGTCTTCAGTGGTTATGTCTTTCTATGTAAGCATCTGCGCTTTCTGTTCAGAGAATAATCTATTTCTCTTGAATGAAAAAAAGACACCCCACCCAAAATGAGGTCTGCCCTGAGCCTCCTCTTTAGCCTAGAGAAGAGGAGGCTCAGGGCAGATCTCATTGCTGTCTACAACTACCTGAAGGGAGGATGTAACCAGGTGGGGGTTGGTCTCTTCTCCCAGGCAACCAGCAATAGAACAAGGGGACACAGTCTCAAGTTGTGCCAGGGTAGGTATAGGCTGGGTGTTAGGAGGAAGTTGTTGGCAGAGAGAGTGATTGGCATTGGAATGGGCTGCCCAGGGAGGTGGTGGATTCATCATCCCTGGAGGTGTTTAAGCAAAGCCTGGTTGAGGGCCTTAGTGCCATGGTCTAGTTGATTGGACAGGGCTGGGTGCTAGGTTGGACTGGATGATCTTGGAGGTCTTTTCCAACCTGGTTAAAACTCAAAAAAAAAAAAAAAAAAAAAAAAACCTCCAAAACCCACAAACCAAAATGAGAAAAAAAAAAAAAAAGAAGCCAGCAAAACAGCAAATAAAACAAACAAAACCAGGTAAAGCTTCGTGCTTGTCCTACCAGTACAGTTTTACAGCCAGAGGAAGGACTAATAAAAGTCCTGTTAGTTCATGTTTGAAATGGTGGCTGCTGAAAAGAAGGGGAGGGGCTGGGGAAGGGAGTGAAGGGAAAGACAAAGTGAGGCAGAGTCAACAGAAGAAATCTGTGGCCAGACATGCCTTAATATATATCAGTTTTGCCCCTTGGGGAATTTTTTAATACAAATTAATAGAAATGGTTTTAAATATCAGAAACTCCAAGCCTATAGAATCATAGAATAGTCTAGTTTGGAAGGGATCTCAAGGACCATCCAGCTCCAACCCCCTGACTTAGGCAGGGGCACCTCCCAATAGAGTAGGTTGCTCAAGGCCTCATCCAACCTGGCCTTAAGCATCTCTAGGGAGGAAGCACCCACAACCTCCCTGGCAACCTGTGCCAGTGTCTCACCACCCTCAGTGTAAAGATCTTCCTCCTAACATCTAGTCTGAATCTTCCCTCTTCCAGTTTAAACCCGTTACCCCTCATCCTGTTACTACAAGACCTTGTCAATAGTCCTTCCCCAGCCTTCCTGTAGGCCCCCTTCAGATACTGGAAGGCCACTATAAGACCTCCCAAATTCTTCTTTTCTGTAGACTGAAGAGTCCCAACTCTTGTAGCCTGTCCTTGTAGCAGGTCATTTTCATGGCCTTCCTCTGGACTCGCTCCAACAGTTTCATGTCCCTCTCTCTGCACTTGTTTCTGTGCTTTACATTAGAATAAGCAATGTTAGCATTAGCACAAATAATTTCTTGATGGTTTTAAGGGCCGCATACAATACAGGCACCAAAAGGCCTGTGCATTTGATATAGATTTGGAGGAGTTACCTCATTTTAAGCAATATTAATGCAAGGTCCTCATCTGGGTTGAAGCAATCCCAAGCACAAATACAGGCTGGGCAGTGACTGGCTGAGGAGCTGCCCTGAGGAGAGGGACTTGAGGTGCTGGTGGATGAGAAGCTCGACAGGAGCTATCAGTGTGCACTTGCAGCCTGGAGGACCAACCAGATCCTGGGCTGCATCAGAAGTGTGGCCAGGTCGAGGGAAGTGATTCTAGCAGTCTACTCCACTCTGGTGAGACCACCTGGAGTACTGCATCCAGTTCTGGAGCCTCTATCACAGGAGGGATGTGGATGTGCTGGAGAGTGTCCAGAGAAGGGCCATGAGGACAATCTGAGGGCTGGAGCTGTGCTCCTATGAGGACAGACTGAAACATATAGATACAACATATTTACATGCATCTACAACTATATAAAATTGAGAAATAATGCAGAAAAACAAATTCACGCCCAAAGAAACTGCCCAGAAGGGGCTCAATGCCAGCCTGTCTCTCTCCCCCTCTTTCCTAGTCAGACAAACAATTAGCAAAGCTTACTTGTTCTCTGTAAGTGGAAGGTACTAGAGCAGAATGAAGAAGTGAAGAGAAGCATCCCAGAGCAAAGAGGGACAAATTGTTTCTACTTTGGCTTTTTATCCCTTTGTAGTGGTTTTTAAAGAGAGGAGACAGAAATGAAGCTCTCAAATTGGAGAAAAAATGCAGAGTTATGTTTGGAGAGATACAGAAAAGAAATTACAGAAGCAGATACAACAGCCGTGGCAAACCCCTTTGACCTTTTCCCCAGCCCAAAACTAAATCTATAATCCCCAGTGCTCCAATCCTCTCCCCTCAATGCCTCCACCATCCAGGAGGCCTAAACAGAAGCCTCTGGAGGCACCAAAACAAGCCTACTGCTTGCATGTTTCTCCTGATAAAGTGGCTCCCGCCACACACAGGGCTGAAGGAGGAGGAGAGGAGAACGAGCTGCCCTTGCCATGAGTTTATAAAGAGATAGCAGAATTATGGGACTGAATAACAATCTTCAAGTCCCCAGAAGATTTTTTTTTAAGCCTATAGTTCTCAACCTGGGACACCCTTTTAGCAAAGCAATGAGTGATACAGACTTTATCATTATTTTCTTTTTCCAACCAAAATATCTAATTTCCCTCCTAATATTCCATTTGGCTTCAAAAAATTGATTATACCATGAGCCCAGTGTCATGGAGAGGAAACTAATTAATGTGAGACAATATTTTCCCCAAATTAATATTGTTTATTAATTTTGCTATTCAGAACTCTCACTACCCCCCACCACTACTTTTCATAATATTTTGCTTCTTATATGGTCATGGAAACATCCTATGGATAATATCTAGATCTAGTCATAACCAGAAAAATATATGAACAATAATGGAACTGGAAGAGGAGATTCTTGCCGTCAATATGCTGCTTGTGGTCAATATGCCACTTGCCCAGTAGATGTGCTCAAGCTCTTTCTGCTCATGGCAGAAGGCAATGAAGAATTACAAAGAGGCATTTAAGCATTTACTCACAAATTATTATTACTTGACTCCCTGGGGCTAGCCACAGTCCAGACAGTGCCCAAATGCTTTCAGGGAACAGTGCCTTGTAGGACATGGAGATTTAAGTCTTGGCTTCTGGGGAAAGACGCAGACAATCTCTGACCTTGTCTCCTGGCTGCTTCTAAGCAGGACTTTCAGGTGTAGAGTCAGGATGTCATGCAGTCTCAGCATGATATTATGCTGGCCACACAGGCCAATCGAGTGCAGGCGTCCAGGGTCCCCTTCTGGTAACTCACAGCAGTGGAGTTCACCAGGCAAACAATAAGGCAGTTGGCAATTGCAGCAGGCAATGGCAGAGCACAGCAGAGGGAGCAGGAGAGCAAAGCAGGGAGGCAAAGCATGTTGTTCACCTGTGTATCTCCTTTTATCAGCGTGGGCTGAGATTAATTGCCCTTTGGACACAGAATAGTCAATCAGGATGGCAGTTAGCCAAACCATACCATATTAGGCAAAGCCATAGGCTCACTTTTACCCAAATTTGGGGAAAAGCACAGGCCTTGCCATAGACAGGCACAAACTAAGTGTGTGTGTACCTTGTTAACCACAGGTCCCTGGGCAGGTCAGATTCAATGGCTCCAGGTTTTTTTGTGTGCTCTTCCTGCACTTGCCTCTCTGGTGGAGCAGAAAAACATGCCTAGGCAAGGCAGGACATGTACGAGCCTATTTTGGGCTTATCAGGCCTACCACAACATTCAGTTTCTGAGATGTTTTGAAACACTTAAGAAATAGTCATTTTTCTTCTGGCTTTAGAAATAAGTTTTTTTTCGACTGAACAGTGTAGAATGTTCCTAAGTTGTGTGTCTACACAATTTCTCAAGGAAAAGCTAAGTTCAAGTGATAACTTATTTGCATTCCACTCGTTCCTAGCTCTTGCTTAACTGAGACACTGGGTGTTAAGTTTTGTCCAGTTTTCATCCCTTTGTCTCTCCTATGAATAATCCATCAGAAATTATCAGCTTTATAATTCAAATGTAGTATATGACACCAAGCTGGGGGCAGATGTGACTGAGTTCGAAGGCAGAAGGGCTCTGCAGCGGGACCTTGACCGCCTGGACAGATGGGCAGAGTCCAAGGGGATGGGGTTCAATAGCTCCAAGTGCAGGGTGCTGCACTTTGGCCACAACAACCCCATGGAGAGATACAGGCTGGGGTCGGAGTGGCTGAAGAGCAGCCAGACAGAGAGGGATCTGGGGGTACTGATTGATACCTGCCTGAACATGAGCCAGCAGTGTGCCCAGGTGGCCAAGAGAGCCAATGGCATCCTGGCCTGCATCAGGAATGGTGTGGTCAGCAGGAGCAGGGAGGTCATTCTGCCCCTGTACTCTGCACTGGTTAGACCACACCTTGACTATTGTGTTCAGTTCTGGGCCCCCCAGTTTAAAAGGGACGTTGAGATGCTTGAGCGTGTCCAGAGAAGGGTGACGAGGCTGGTGAGAGGCCTTGAGCACAAGCCCTATGAGGAGAGGCTGAGGGAGCTGGGATTGGTTAGCCTGGAGAAGAGGAGGCTCAGGGGTGACCTTATTGCTGTCTACAACTACCTGAGGGGTGGTTGTGGCCAGGAGGAGGTTGCTCTCTTCTCTCGGGTGGCCAGCACCAGAATGAGAGGACACAGCCTCAGGCTGCACCAGGGGAAATTTAGACTTGAGGTGAGGAGAAAGTTCTTCACTGAGAGAGTCATTGGACACTGGAATGGGCTGCCCGGGGAGGTGGTGGAGTCGCCGTCCCTGGGGCAGTTCAAGGCAAGGTTGGACGTGGCACTTGGTGCCATGGTCTAGCCTTGAGCTCTGTGGTAAAGGGTTGGACTTGATGATCTGTGAGGTCTTTTCCAACCCTGATGATACTGTGATACTGTGATATACCTCCTAGATGCTCATGCTCCCACAAAGAGGTAATACTCAGTCCTGCACAGCCTATTCAGGTAGGAGTTTTGGACAGGATGAAACAACTATTCTCTGATTCTGTTCAGAATTATAGAATGGTTTGGGTTGGAAGGGATCCTTAAGAGACATCTAATCCAAACCACACACAATGAGCAGAGACATCTTCAACTAGAGTGGGTTACTTAAAGCCCCATCCAACCTTACCTTGAGTGTAGGTCTACCTCCTCTCCAGGCAACCTATCCCAGTGTTTCTACCATAAGTGCATTTTGTTTTTCTTTGTATATTGTCTAAATCTCTCCCCTCTTAGTTTAAAACCATCACCTATTGTGCTATCACTATGGACCCTGCAAAAAGTCTGTCCCTGTCTTTCTTGTAGTGTCCTTGGAGTCTTTTCTTTTCCAGGCCAAGCAACCCCAACTTGCTCAGCCTTTCTCCTTAGGAGATGCATTTCATTCCTCTCATCACTTTTTCTCCTGCCTCTTGAGCTACTCTGTGCTGGGAACATCAGAGCTGGACACAGCTCTCCAGCTGGTATCACACCAGAGCAGAACAGATAGTTAAAGGAGGGTTTGGGGTTTTTTTTTGTGGGATTGCCTTTTTGCCAGGCAAGAACCCACACTGGAGGAAGCAGCAGCTGTGCCATAATGATTCACCAGGGTGCCCGCTCACAGTACGTTCTGTTGTAGGAAATAGTTTCAGTTCAAGAGCTAAAATATCTACTCTATACATATGTGATCACAAAGGTTGTGTCCTTCTCAGAGGCTGTGCGAATCTATTATAATGATAACTCTCTATAACCCATGCTCCTTATGATATAACATTGTCTTTCCTCACAATGTATTCCTGTGTTTTGACTTGGCTGTCTCAAGACTGAAGCTTTGAGAATGTGGACCATCTGTTTTGCGTTCTGGAACCTGTTGGTATGCCTGCAGAAGACAGTATGTGATACAGCCAGAGATAATTATCCATCCCTAAATGATAACCAGTTCCTTCTAAGCCACTTGAGACAGATTGTTGACTTCTTTTCCTATATCTCCTTCTGTAAAGATGTACAGCGTATACCTTTGTAGTAGTAATTTACTTTCTTTGTAATGATGACCTTTATGGCTAAAAGCAGTTAAATACCTGCTTGTTTCCTGTACTTTACAGCATTGTCAGCTAAATGTGCTTCACTTCTATGATCGATTTTTCTTCAGGGCAGGAAAAAAAAGGCTTATCTCAGTCCCCACAAAAGAAAAAAAACATTTCTCTTTGCACACCATTTAGATTGTAAGACTTTCACTGGTAAATCCAGGAAGCATGTTATCAGGTGCCCAATAACAGATTGAGAATGACAAAAAAAGACCAAGAGTTGTAGATAAATGATGTTTATCTAACACATGAACTTAGAAAAGGTCTTGTTTATCTATTGCAGTTACAGAGCTTTTTAAACCCACAGTCATCATGCTGCTTTCTCAGAAGGCATTGGGATAGAGAATCATAGAATCAACCAGGTTGGAAGATCATCCAGTCCAACCTAGCACCCAGCCCTAGCCAGTCAACTAGACCATGGCACTAAGTGCCTCATCCAGTCTCTTTTTGAACTTCTCCAGGGACGGTGACTCCATCACCTCCCTGGGCAGCCCATTCCAATGCTAATCACTCTCTGGGAAGAACTTCCTCCTAACATCCAGCCTATACTTCCCCCAGCACAACTTGAGGCTGTGTACCCTTCTTCTGTTGCTGGTTGCCTGGGAGAAGAGACCAACCCCCACTTGGCTACAGCCTCCCTTCAGGTAGTTGTAGACAGCAATGAGCTCACCCCTGGGCCTCCTCTTCTCTAGGTTAAACAACCCCAGCTCCCTCAGCCTCTCCTCATAGGGTTTGTGTTCCAGGCCTTTCACCAGCTTTGTTGCCATTCTCTGGATATGTTCCAGTATCTCAACATCTCTCTTGAATTGAGGAGCCCAGAACTGGACACAGGACTCAAGGTGTGGCCTGACCAGTGTTGAATACAGGGGAAGAATAACCTCCCTCATCCTGCTCGCCATGCTGTTCATGATACAGGCCAGGATGCCATTGGCTGTCTTGGCCACCTGGGCACACTGCTGCATCATCTTCAGCTACTATCTACCAGTATCCCCAGGTCCCTTTCTTCATGGCTGCTCTCCAGCCACTCTGTCCCCAGCCTGTAGTGCTCCTTGGGGTTGTTGTGGCCAAAGTGCAGAACCCTTCACTTGGCCTTGATAAATCCCATCCCATTGGCCTCTGCTTCAGACATATTGGCAAACCTAGGGTTTGATATTTTCTCACATTAGGTCTGGTAACAACACATCATAGCTACACAGGTCAATCTTTGGTTTATATTTTTTTTTTTGTTGAACTCCTTTTGTTTCCTTTGTTTCTGTGATACTTACAAGAACATAAGTTCAAAAGTATTTACATGCTCTTATTTTTTTACATTTGGAGAACAAAAAGTGAATGGGTGCCTACAAGCAGCTGCGCTGGTTAAGAGTGAGGTAAACTCATGGAATTGACATGCACAAAAAAATAATAGTGAGAATTCCTCCATTTTCATTGACAAGAGGCTGAAACACTTTCATTACAGAAATATTCCAAACCTTACAGCTTTACAATCTCTGCCGTGGAATACCTGGCTTGACAGTCAGGCCATTTGAATTTTGGAGGTGCCAGAGTAAATCCTGAGCTGAACGAGTGTTTGGTCCACTCAAATAATTAGTGGATTTTTGTTTGAAATCATGTATTTTCTATAGTTTTAAATGTAAAGGATAACATTGAAGATTCACCTTGTTTTGAATTCCTTGTTCTCCTTATCCTTGCTGATAAGCACAACTTTTCTTAATGTTGTCTCAGTTCTAATTTAAATTCCCAGGGACTCAAATATATTTGATAGAATCAATAACAATGTTTTAGAGTGCCCTTCCCTCTTCCTCCTTCTTTCCCAAAAGAAAGGAATTAGATGTAGAGAGAGGAAAAGGTAAGCACACCCAAATAAATAAATAAATCTCACTCTGATTTGCAAGTTAAAAGAAGAAATGTTTAACAATAAATAAAAAGGTATCTGAGGTGGGGAAGTTACAAAGGTATATGGAAGGGAACACAAATACAAAATGTGTAAACACAGCCAGATTTTGATGGTAATGGCTTTGTCTGTCTCGTGGGCGATGGCCATGTGGTAAGAACCAGGAACAGGATGGTGATGCTGGTAGGCAGAGAGTGAGAGAACAGGATCTCTCCCTGCTTTTATAGACCTTTAGACAGGAAGGGAGAGTGGACTAACTATAAATCACCTCGTGGTGTTCAGACCTAACCCTAGAGAGGGGTCAAGACCACTTAGGGTCAGGTTCAAGGTCACTCCCCCTGGAGAGTTTACCCTGTACAAATGTAAACAGTGGAAAAGGAAGAGATAGCTACTAAGCCAGGAAAGCTTCACACAGGCAACTTGTAATATAAATGCATTTGAATTTTACTGGTGGAAAAATATTCAATGTATCTTTTGATAAAATGTGATCATTTTTGCGAACAAAATATCACCTGAAGGGAATTGATTAGTTTTCTAATCGCTATTAATCCTTCAACACAACATCTAGTCACTATGACTCACTGTGGTTGGAAAGGACCACCAGGTCATCCAGTCCAAGATTCATCCCAGCATCCTTAATGATTAGACCATAGCCTCAAGCGCCACATCCACTCTCCTTTTAAACACCTCCAGGGATGGTGACTCCACCACTCGCTCAGGAAAGAACTTCCTCCCAACATTCAACCTAAACCTCCCCTGACACAACTTGAGGCCATTTCCTCTTGTCCTATCATGAGTAATTCAGGAGAAGAGACCAGCTCCAGACTCATTACAACCTCCTTTTAGGTAGTCATAGAGGGCAATAATGTTCCCTCTCAGCCTCCTCTTCTCCAGACTAAACAACCCCAGCTCCCTCAGCCGCTCCCCATAAGTTGTTTGCCAGATCTCCCACCAGCCTCATTGCCCTTCTCTACACCCACTTCAGCACCTCAATGTCCCTCCTATACTGTGGTGACCAAAACTGGACACAGTACTCAAGATGTGGTCTCACAAGTGCTGAGTACAGGGGCATGATCACTTCCCTACTCCTGCTGGTCACACCGCTTCTGATACAGAAACATATCAATGTTTCAAGTGTAGTAAAGAACTCTGTAAGGTGAGAGGCCTCGAGCACAGCCCTACGAGGAGAGGCTGAGGGAGCTGGGATTGTTTAGCCTGGAGAAGAGGAGGCTCAGGGGTGACCTTATTGCTGTCTACAACTACCTGAGGGGTGGTTGTGGCCAGGGGGAGGTTGCTCTCTTCTCTCAGGTGGCCAGCACCAGAATGAGAGGACACAGCCTCAGGCGGTGACAGGGGAGATTTAGGCTCGAGGTGAGGAGAAAGTTCTTCACTGAGAGAGTCATTGGACACTGGAATGGGCTGCCTGGGGAGGTGGTGGAGTCGCTGTCCCTGGGGCAGTTCAAGGCAAGGTTGGACGTGGCACTTGGTGCCATGGTCTAGCCTTGAGCTCTGTGGTAAAGGGTTGGACTTGATGATCTGTGAGGTCTCTTCCAACCTTGGTGATACTGTGATACTGTGATATTATTAATGAGTAGTTAAATCTGCACTATGTTCAAGGCAAAGAAAATAGTCCACGTAAAACTTCTGCATACTGAGCACCTGAAGCTTCCACCTAAACACATACAGGGGGGAAAAAAAAAGGTAAAAAATTATGAATGGCTCTGTGATGCCCTTCCTAATGTAGTGCCATAGGCTCTGAAAAAGAAGAGATACTGCTAAGGGAGTGATCTAAGAGATATTGAGAATCACCTTTTCAGTAATGCGGTAGACTCTCAGCTTCTAATAATGGAATCAATAGAGTCATAGAACAGTCTGGGTTGGAGAGGACCTCCAAAGGTCATCTAGGCCAACCTCACCCTGCAGTCGGCAGAGACATCCTCAACTAGACCAGGTTGAAGCTGTCTTTTGAACTGTTTGCCAGGTCTGTCTGCTATTCCTATCAACGCTGTGTTTATCAAGCATTTGAAATATATTGGAAGAAATCAAATAGAAGCTGTTGCTAGATATAAGTGTAAAACAATCCAGTCTGAACGACCTCAGCAAGATATTCCTTGATACAGCAACATTTTGATTTTAGAAGCCCATAGCACTTAATATAAGTCAGAATCAACAGTCACCTAAAGTAATCAGGGAAATTAAATAGACCTTTGTTACTTGCCAAGCTCTGGCAAATGTGTTTCTAAAGGTCATTTCCATGGAAATAGAAACTAAGGACTTAACCATTTGCTAGCTTCAGAGTGCATGAACCTTGGGTAAAATTTGGTTTGGTTATTTTTTTTAATTCTGCATAGTTCAAAGTTTAAAAGTCCATCTCTATGTTCATGGTAGTGTTTATATCTTATTCTGAAAAAAAAAGATGATTGACAAGCTAATGGAAACTGTGAATTGAAACACTAAATTTTAAGAGTTGAAAGTAAAGATGATTTTCCTAATTTTTCTTTCTAGGCAATCAGTCTTTTTCTTTAGCTTTATTAATGCCTCAATTAATGTTTTTGGTGAAGGACACCACTATTTAATATTTAGAGCTTACATAATTTCAATTAAGGAACCAAAACCACCCAATTAAATAGATACTGTTAGAATAAGTCTTCAAAGTCTGAACAATTCTGAAGTGAAAAATGAGGTGTAAACTGCCCTCCACTTAACCTTCCTTCCTCCTCCAAAGCAATGTATTTCAAAACTTTTGCAGTATAAAATACCTTCAGGTTTCTTTCAAAGATCACTGAAAATGATATCTTGTAAACAGAACCCTCCTCTCACCTTGATCTATAATATAGTTTCTACTCTTGCAATTCGCTTTGAAAGGATATTTTTTCCTTATCTTTTCCTGTTACTTAAGTCAGTATCTCCTGTAGACTCATGGCCATATCACATTTTTTTCACAACTTAACTTATTGTTGAGGAGCTTTTAGTTTCACTGGAGATGTTGGTGTTGACTTTAGACTGGAAACCAAGCAAATTCTCTTTCTTAAGAATTTTTGTTTATTTTCAGCTTCAGCCACCTGTCCTCCACTTTTCAAAAATCACAGAATCAACCAGATTGGAAAAGACCTTCAAGGTCATCAAGCCCAACTTATTGTCCAACATCATTTAATCAACTAAACCATGGCACCAAGCACCCCATCCAGTTTCTTTTTAAAAACTTCCAGGGACAGTGACTCCGCTATTTCCCCGGGCAGCCTATTCCAATGCCAACCACTCTTTCTGTGAAGGACTTCTTCCTAATATCCAGCCTAAACCTGCCCTGGCACAGCTTGAGATTGTGTCCCCGCATTCTGTCACCGGTTGCCTGGGAGAAGAGACCAACTCCCACCTGGCTACAACCTCCTTTCAGGCAGTTGTAGCCTCCTGAGCCTCCTCTTCTCCAGGCTAAACAACCCCAGCTCCCTCAGCCGTTCCTCACAGGGCTGTGCTCCAGCTCCTTCACCAACCTTATTGCCCTTCTCTGGACATGTTCCAGCACCTCAAGCTCTTTCTTAATTTGAGGGGCTGTTGCGGAGAACAGGAATTAATATGTGGCCGAGTCAGGAATTTATCAAAAATAGTTAATTTTTATTTTCCCAAAAACCCGCCCCCACAACTATATATACAAAGATTAATTTAGTTTAATAGGCAGATTCAGTTGCATGAGAATTAACCTATCAAGGATACCATCAATAATCTGACTATTTCACAGTATCACTAAGATTGGAAGAGACCTCACAGATCATCAAGTCCAACCCTTCACCACAGAGCTCAAGGCTAGACCATGGCACCAAGTGCCACGTCCAACCTTGCCTTGAACTGCCCCAGGGACGGCGACTCCACCACCTCCCCGGGCAGCCCATTCCAGTGTCCAATGACTCTCTCAGTGAAGAACTTTCTCCTCACCTCGAGCCTAAATCTCCCCTGGCGCAGCCTGAGGCTGTGTCCTCTCGTTCTGGTGCTGGCCACCTGAGAGAAGAGAGCAACCTCCAACCTCCCCCTGGCCACAACCACCCTTCAAGGTAGTTGTAGACAGCAATAAGGTCACCCCTGAGCCTCCTCTTCTTTTGGAAGTCAGAAGTTGGAAAAGGCATTAGCTATTAATTAATAGCGGTTTCTTACTAAATTAAGCTAAGCCAAATAGCTCACTCAGGCTGGCTCGTGTGGTCTGTCTTCCTCTTCTTTCCAGCAGCTGCAGGTGAATCGTTAAGAGGTCATTAAGGGTCGTTAGGCACACAAAGGTGTCAATAGGAAAGCGAATCCTTGGTCTCTCTGCAGTCCAGGCACAGGGGAGTGTGTGAGCTCAGGCAGACACATACATCCAGGCACATGCAAACTCCAAAGCAGGAACCCCAAAGGCAGGAAGACCCCCAATATTTATAACCTTCTCTAGACAAAGGGCAGAGTTACCACACCTTAGGCGCGAAAGCGCACGGCCAATCCCAGCCTGGTTCCAGCGCGGGAACTCACGGAGCAGTCCCCCCCACCCCTTCACGGCGGCAGGGCAGGCGAGGGGGGAGGGAAACCAGGCGGCTTTTCCCCTTTCCCCCTCGAAGTCCAGGCAGGAGAGGAATTCAGGGGTACAGGACTCCAGGACAGGGGCCGAGAACTGGACACAGTGCTCAGGGTGTGGCCTACCCAGTGCTGAGTGCAGGGGAAGCTTACCTCGTTTTGCTGGCCACACTAATTCTGCTACAGGCTGGGATGCCATGGACAGCAGCTTAAACTGCTATCCCTTGTTAGTAAAACTCGTATCACATATTATTCTGTCGTTGTTCAATAAGGAGACATTTCTCAACTAATTTTGTTCCACTGCTCTTGTGACAGTAATTTCATTTAATTTCAGACACTTCTATACATTGACATGCCTATATGCTTTCTACATGGTAACAAAATATTATGGAGGTTGTGGAGTCTCTCTCTCTCTGGAGATATTTGAGAGCCATCTGGATGTGTTCCAGCAGGATCTGCTCTAGGTGATCCTGCTCTGGCAAGGGGGCTGCACCAGATGATCTTTTGGTGTCCCTTCCAGCCCCTGACATTCTATGATTCTACATAAGTATTTCTTGTTATCCAAATATCCATCAATTATGAGAAGCTCCAAAACATTTTCTGCAGTGTTCTAATGGTGAACTTACAGTATGCCTTGGTGGGTTTCACTCAGTTGCTGTTACATTTGTAAGATATGGCTCAGTTTAGTTTCCCATTGTCTGGATTGTGATTTATGTGAAGGGCTGTAATTCAGACTGCTGTTGACAAGCATCTAATAATGTTCACAATATTTCTACTTAATTAGATGGATTATCAAAAAAAAAAAATTTAAACCAGAGCACAACACAGTGGAGTCAGTTTGCCAAGCAATGTCTGCTTAATTCTTGCAGGTTTAATCTGGGGTTCTTTTGCAAAGTTTTAAGACTTTGTGGATTATTTGGAAAAGAAACTCGTATGTTCTTTTCCTGTATGCCCAATGATGCTGCTTAAAAATGCCATTGCATGTCTCACTGGTACCCAATGTCACATTCCCATGTGACTGCACTGTAATAATTCAGAAAGAGGACAGGAAGGTGGTATAGAGCCAGTAGTGTGCATGGGAAGAAACAGAACATTGTGTAAGCTTGGTTGTAATCAATTTGCTGTTTAAGCTTTGAATGGCTTGGTCAAAGAGATATTTCAGAAGTTGTTTCTGGAGCCTTCTATGCTACTGTTTGTCATATATATAAGTAACTAGACCTGTGTATTATTAAGTTTTAGCCTAGAGAAGAGGAGATTAGCCTAGAGCAGAGGAGGCTCAGGGCAGATCTCACTGCTGTCTACAACTACCTAAAGGAAGGTTGTAGCCAGCTGGGGCTTGGTCTCTTCTCCCAGACAACCACCAATAGAACAAGGGGACACAGTCTCAAGTTGTGCTGGGGGAGGTATAGGCTGGGTGTTAGGAGGAAGTTCTTCACAGAGAGAGTGATTGGCATTGGAATGGGCTGCCCAGGGAGGTGGTGGAGGCACTGTCCCTGGAGGTGTTGAAGCAAAGCCTGGTTGAGGCCCTTAGTGCCATGGTCTAGTTGATTGGCTAGGGCTGGGTGCTAGGTTGGAGTGGATGATCTTGGAGGTCTCTTCCAACCTGGTTGATTCTATGATTCTAAGTAAGGTAGGTTTTAACTTCGAACCTTCATTTGATTTGATAGCATAATTCAAAGTGAGGTTTTTTTTTTAGAGGAGGTGAATAATCACCTTTTCAGAAGTACCTCAGGTTCAGTGTCAGAAAAGCATATGCATTTCTTTGGATGTTCTTCTAGGAATTTAACACTCCTCTGTGAAATTTTACACTATTCTGTATTTACTAGAATATCCTGACCTGGTTTCTTTATGTTGATTTGGTACCAGGGAAAATCATTGTATATATGAGTTGAAAAGGCTAAAAAAAAGCATGCACAACTTTACTATTACATAAAACATGTAATAACTCAAACAGGCCTCTCAGCATGAGTAGGGGTAGTGGGAAAAGAAATTGCTGCATTTTAAGGGTTATGTAAGTTATGTCTGAAATACTGAACACAATCCTCATAGTAAATATTTAGAATACTTCTTAAATCTTCCATTAGACAAACAGTTATAGGATGTCGAGACTTTAATCTCTCTATGTAAAGCACTTCCTAATCATAACTCCCACAAGGATTTGTTGATAGTATTTTCTATTGCTAGCTTTAACTACTGTATTTCTATATGCTTGGGTGTGATTCTTCTCTCATATATATGACATGTTGCCATCAGTCACAATATTTTAATGAGTGATTAATAATCTTGTCTAACAGATAGGCTTTAACACTCCTCAATCACCCAAAAAATGCAGTGACAAGAGAAAACAAAAGTATGTAATGATATGTCACTGTATTCATTTCTCTGCAGCTGTTCTAAATGAGAAAAAATATACAAATATTTATTAGGCTTATTATAGGATGTGAATTTGCTCCATATGAAGAGTGACATATTGTGGTGGTTTGGGCGTTCCCCATCCCCCACACTTTAGAAGTCAGCCAGACTAGACTCAGATGGCTCTGGGAATATAAATGAAGTTATTTATTTACAGCTGGCACAATATCCAAGCAGATATTTACAGTATATACAGTTATAGACAGAAATAGACAAGGTAAAAAATAATACAGAAACACAACTCCCCTCCCAGAAACCTGAGTCCCCAGGAGGGGCTCTCAACCACCCCTGCACCTTCCCCCTGCCCTTCTCAACCTTACTCCAGTCCTAAAGAAGAAGAGAGGTTCAGCCGAGAGGTTAAGAAGCAAGGGTGAGTGGAAGGTGAGGGTAGGGAGCTGCAGCTCAGTCAAAAACCCAAAGCACAGTGCCACAAAATGGCCAGAGTGTTATCTAATGTTTTCCTTTCTTCTTGTTCAGCAAGACTCTGAGGGGAGTAGACATCACCACTGTTTTCCTTTCACAGCCTATGATCTAGTTTTTCTCACCAAAACATTCTAGCCTGCTTGAAACTAGCACACATACTCAACACCACAACCAGATTTGTACCCATCTAATCTGACTTAAAATAAAAAAAAAAGAAGGTTGAATACTTACAGCTGTGAAAATATTTTCTATTTGCCATTGATACGAAATGAAATGATTGAAGAAACGAATGAATATCCTGAAGAGAAAGTGAAACTTTCTTCTTGGTCACAACAAAAAAAAATCCTATTAATTCAAGACTTGTCAGCACTAGGGATGCTTCAGAACAGGCTCTTTAGGCAAAAATCACAGTATCAACAGGGGTGGAAGAGACCTCACAGATCATCAAGTCCAACCCTTTACCACAGAGCTCGAGGCTAGACCATGGCACCAAGTGCCACGTCCAATCCTGCCATGAACAGCCCCAGGGACGGCGACTCCACCACCTCCCCGGGCAGCCCATTCCAGTGTCCAATGACTCTCTCAGTGAAGAACTTTCTCCTCACCTCCAGCCTAAATCTCCCCTGGCACAGCCTGAGGCTGTGTCCTTTCATTCTGGTGCTGGCCACCTGAGAGAAGAGAGCAACCTCCTCCTGGCCACAACCACCCCTCAGGTAGTTGTAGACAGCAATAAGGTCACCCCTGAGCCTCCTCTTCTCCAGGCTAACCAATCCCAGCTCCCTCAGCCTCTCCTCGTAGGGCTGTGCTCAGGGCCTCTCCCCAGCCTCGTCGCCCTTCTCTGGACACACTCAAGCATCTCAATGTCCCTCCTAAATTGGGGGGCCCAGAACTGAACACAGTACTCAAGGTGTGGTCTAACCAGTACAGAGGCAGAATGACCTCCCTGCTCCTGCTGACCACACCATTCCTGATGCAGGCCAGGATGCCATTGGCTCTCTTGGCCACCTGGGCACACTGCTGGCTCATGTTCAGGCGGGTATCAATCAGCACCCCCAGATCCCTCTCTGTCTGGCTGCTCTCCAGCCACTCCGACCCCAGCCTGTATCTCTGCATGGGGTTGTTGTAGCCAAAGTGCAGCACCCTGTACTTGGAGCTATTGAGTCTACCATATTTATAATCAATATCTGTCAAGAAACATTAAATAATGTTTTCTAGCCTGTAATTCTCTTTAAATACATTTCTTTAGTAGAATTTCCCACACCTCCCCTTTCCAAACTAAGAAGAAAGAATAACAAAGAGCAAACAAAATTTTGGTGGACTCATTTTATTATTTGTTAGTATTCCAACCAGTGCAACTCAGGTGGCTGTTTGCTTTGTTTTCTGCCTGGGTACATTGTTGGTAGAACATAGGTATTTTTTTTCTGCTAACCTTCTTTCCAACTTCTTGACCTTTATGAGTTCCTGTTTGGCCTTTTCCTCCGACTGTTGAGGTCCCTCTGAATGGAAGTGCAACCCTCCCTCTGGTGTTTCAGCTACTCCTCCCAATTTTGTATCATCTACAAACTTGATGAGGCAGCACTCTCATTGTGCTGGCCTCCGGCTTGCCCACTTGTCACTGCCTTACAGGTGGACTTTGCACAACTGATCACAACAATTTGAGCTGGGCAGTTCAGCTATTTTCCAGTCCAACTCATCCCTATTTGAAACACAAGTACCAGTGTTTGTGAAGCTGTGATAATGCATTGTACATAGTTCCAAACCTATACTGTATTTCCATATCTCAAGGAGATAGATTTACTGTGGCTTTGCAGGGGCATGTTCTCCACCTGATAGAGCTGCACACTGCAAAGGGCTACAGACAATGCAGAAGGTTCCCTTCCTTCAGCTGCACCAAAGATTTGAATACTGCAATGCACTGATTCCAGCATGAGTCACACAGAGGCTGCAACTGCAGGGCTAATATGTATGCTTCACTGGTTCTTGCATGCTTCACAGAGAATGCTGCATAGTCACTTTTGTAACTGCTTAGATGTGCATCTTCTTTACGTGGGGAGGATGCTTGACAAAGCAGGCAAATTCAATGTATTTCCTTCACACTGCTGAGTTTGTAGTTATTTGGATGCGAATCAGAGCACATAAGAGCTGCTGGGATTTTAGTTTTATTTTTTTCAAACTCTGATTGCAAGCTCGTCATTTTAATTAATTCTTTCTCTTTTCTTTAGTAATTATTTATTTCTTTTCCTTGTATGGCCTATGAGTCTCATTGTGTTTTTAGCTTCTTGTAATATGGAGATAGTTTTAGAATTTTCAATGCACATACACATTTTGTAATTTTAGTACTGGTCCAAACCCTCAATTAGGTAAGTCATAAGTTCAGTGAAGCAGCTTCAGAGAACAACAGAAAAAAAAAAAAAATCAGGATCCTGATCAGCAGGATCTCACTGTTTAGGTGATCCTGCTCTGGTAGGGGGGTTGGACTAGATGATCTTTTGAGGTCCCTTCCAGCCCCTGACATTCTATGATTCTATTCTTCTCTTATTCGGATGTGTGGAGGTCCAGGGTGCCTGTGGGTACCTCACAGACTTCACAGTAATATATCCTTTGAAGTTTGTGCATAACCACCTACAGTTATTATTTATGTCTTGGTGCAGCCTACCTCTGTGCATTGGAGCTCAGTTCCCAGGGATTTGTGGACCATTAAATGTATTTTTCATATTCTTCTGGATTCTTCAGTGTCCAGGAAAAAAACCCCACGAAATTAACAAATACCTGTTTCTATATCTGACTGAAAATACTAATGAGCCAGAGTCCTGCTTTTCCTGTCTGTTGTGAGTAGTCCATCACTCCATGCTGAGCAGTGCGAGTCCTCCATTCCAAAATACCCTTTCTGAGGACTCTCACGATTCTGACTTTCACAGGATATGTAATCTCAAGTGGTGGGAGTAGGCTTGTACCAATTAGGCAGAGAGAGTTTGGCTGCTGGTTTTGTGTATTTGTTGACTGTGTTATAAGGCAGAAATGTTCCTGAGCTATAATGACCTTTGAGGTTTCATACTTAACATGGAACTTAGGAAAAGTGTCACCGTTGTATAGAACACAGACTGATGACTCTTTCTCTTCATGCCCATATTATCCCCCTGGCAGACAGATTGAATTCTGTAGGGTTCTTCTGCTGTAGACATTTCAAAGGCAAGTCTGGCCTTGTGGGTTACACTATGGTTTTAGAGGAAGAGGGTCACATTCAATGTTAAATTAAATTTTAGACTGTTGTCCAAGATATGACAATAAATGCTGTGAGCATTGACTGGAAAATAGCTGTTTTATCTTTGCATGCATAATTTTAACTTAATTAGCAATCTGTCTTGGGTATGTGCTCATCAAGAGTCATTCCCTAGCAGGGGTTATATAAACCACTACACCTCTATAATACCTTTTTCTGTTGTTCTTGACAAAAGCTTGGCACTGAGGCATGTCCAGTGCTAAGTATTTCTTAAGTAGATAAAGCAAAGAAACTCTTGTGGTATGATGAGCAATTTCAGCTTCCTGGGACACGAATAGCTTTAGCTAAAAATTCTTCTATCTAGATGTGTGTGAAAAAACATCTCTGTTTTAAGAATAATGATGATTTTACCTAGAATATGAGTGCCTTGTTAAACAGTGTGCTCGCTGGTTGTGCTAGTTTGAGGCCAATTGGAATATTTTAATGGAAAACATTAGATTATAGGCTGTGAAAAGATAACAATGGTGATGTCTACTTCACTCATAGGCTTGCTGAGATGTATTAAAACAAGAACACAGATATAGATTAGACAGTGTCTGTCTGTCTGTTGGTGCCTGTGCTTTCTCCCTGGGCCTTTGCTGTGTAACCCAACTGATTCTGCTTCTAACCTCCCCTTGCTGATCCTCCAAACTCACCTTACATAATAAAGTACCCTCTGGGGTAAGGTAGAGAGGTGGAAGTGTGATTGGGAGCCCCTTCTGGGGACTCTGATTTTCTGGGAGGGGTGTTCTGTTTCTGTATTGCCTTTAACTTGTATGCTTCTGTATATAGCTGTTGTGTTAGTTTGAAGCTAGCTGGAATATTTTGGTGAGAAGAATTAGATTATAGGCTGTGTAAAGGAAACAGTGGGGATGTCTACTGCACTCATAGGCTTGCTGAGATGTATAAGAACAAGAACTCAAACACAGATGACAGAGTTGCGCTCTGGCTCTGGCTGCATGCACTTCTCTCTAAGCTAACCTGCTGTCTGCGTAACTAATCCTCCTGCTTCCTAACCCCCCTGGCCAGTTCTCCAAACTCACCTTGAATGTAAGGCAAAGTCTGGAATAAGGTAGAGGAGTGGAAAGGAGGTGGAAGGGTGGTTGGGAGCCCCTTGTGGGGACTCTGATTTCTGCAAGGATAGTTGTGTTTCTGTATTACTTTTTTTACTTGTATGTTTCTGTCTATAGCTGTATATATTGTAAATACCTGCTTGCATATTGTGCTAAGCTGTAAATTGTAGCACATAAGTATAAAGCTTCATTCCTTAACTTCCAACTGGCTGAGTCTAGGCTGGGTGATTTAATGAGAGTGTAGGGGTGGGTAATTCCCAAACCATCTTGTGTGGGAGATCAACATAATGCATGGTAGAGGGCACTTTGGCTCTACTTGCTGCCAGACACAGCAGACTTTTGGGAGAATTCAGTATAGTGAAACCAGGACGCAACTTAACAGTGCTGACTCCATTCTTTGCAGTTCTCAGAGCATGGAACTGAATGATGGATGTGACACATTTATTAGATGCTCTGGTGGGTGGCTGTCCAACAGAGTACAGGAGAAATCAGAAATCAAGGTCTCCATTGTCTTCTACAGCTGCACATCTTACACAGAGAGCTAATTGGTAGATTAGATTTTCTTTTGGGCCTGAGGTTAGGTCATTAATGATTGTACTGTTTTACTATTACCATAAAACATTATAGAGAACTAGAAGATTGTAAACATTCAGCATTGGTTCAGAATTACAACAGAAGCACATCAATTCCTCTAAAATTACGAGCTTTAAATGATCTATCAAATATTTCATTTTCAGAAACAGTATTTTACATGGCTGTTTGGTTTAATTTGTGCCTCTTTTAACCTCATTAAAATCCAAGGAGATCTTTCTTTTATGGGCAAGGGAATAGCTAGTGAAGGACAAAGTAGTGTCTATCATTTCAATAAAGGAGAGCAAAAGAATCATGCAAGTCATTCCTACTGAGAGATCTAATTGGCATATACTGAGTCTCATGAGTTACTATTGCTACAAGAACTGAAGGACATTGGATCAGCTAATTAGGATGTATACAAAAGACTTTCTGACAGAATGTGCCCCAAAAGTTAATTGGAAAAATATCTGTTATAATCACAGGACTGCTTCCCTTCACTTTGGTTTACTTTTTTGTTTTGGTTTGGTTTTCTTTTTTTCTTCTTCAACCACACAGTCTTCAGTTGCTACTTGTTCACCCACTTTGTGATAGGTGTAGCTGATATATTGCTGTAAGCATGCATGTTTTATTTGGGGTGGGCATATGTTACTATTAATGGTAAATCTAACAGTGGAGTTATATCACGAGATCACAGGGTGTTAGGGGTTGGAAGGGACCTCCAGAAATCGAGTCTGTGATGGTTTGGGTGTTACCTGCCCCCCACACTTAAGAAACCATCCAGGCTAGACTCAGCCAAGCTGGAATTTAAAGAATGAAGCTTTATATTTACAGCTTAGCACAATATCCAAGCAAGTATTTACAATCTATACAGCTATAGACAGAAATATACAAGTTAGAAGTAATACAGAAACACAACAGCCCTCACAGAAATCAGAGTTCCTAGGAGGGGCTCCCAACCACCCTTCCACCTCCTTTCCAACCCTCTGCATTATGCCAGACTTTGCCTCATGTTCAGGGTGAGTTTGGAGAATTGGCCAGGAGGGTTAGGAAGCAGACAGATTAGTTACACAGACAGCATGTTAGAGAGAGAAGGGAGGCAGCCAAAGCCAGAGAGCAACTCTGTTACCTATGTTTGTGTTCTTGTTCTTATATATTTCAGCAAGCCTATGAGTGCAGTAGACATCACCATTGCTTCCTTTTCACAGCCTATGATATAATTTCTCACTGAAATATCCCAGCTAGGCTCAAACTAGCACAGAGTCCAACCCCTGTGCTAGAGCCTCATATCCATCATTAGAGTCAGGTTATCATTACAGTACTCAAGGTTCCCCCATATAAATATTTGTCTAGATGAAATATAAGTATACGAAGTTACTGTGCATTATTTAGTTTGACTTTTCTATCTAATTATGCTCCTGAAATTAAACTTTTGAAGTACTTCTGCACAGTTCAAACTTTTCATATCTCTTCTATTTCCTTTTAAAAGGGACAGAGCACTGATAAAAATCAATATATAAGGCAGTTGAAGTTGCTAAGTGAGGACAATACACTTATCTGTCACGTAAGCATAAGCACTAAAATGCAAGAAAAACATTAAAGCCAAATCCTGCTCTGCCACATGATAATATATTGTTCTTAGCAAGTGTCTGAATGAATACTTTGTCAAAGCACAATAATCTTAACTGCAGCCTGCATTTTGCCATTCTTTATATGTCACTGTATGTATTAATTAATGATGGACAAAGTAACAGCAACACACAATAGCTGAAGCTGAAAGCCAAGGGCAAAAGCCCAAAAGCCTTTTATTGCTATACCCACAGTCTTTTATATGCCATTCTACAAGTTGTGGTAGTTTTGCAAGTTACAGAATACAGTGATTGGATAAAATATTGTTCCCAACATTCTTACTGGATAACAGTGAAGTAATAGTGAGATGTTAGCTATTATAGCAGAGGTTTCTTTCAGTTCTGTGTTCTAACTTATGCCACTTCCATGCAAATGTTACACAAGGTGAGAATATCAATTTACTATGCTTCTATCCTCAATCTTACTGCATCAAGGATACACAGGGATGTGTTCCAAAGATACATCATTCATCATATTTGGCTGACTCCCTGTTTTGATTCCCACATTTATATAGTTACAATGCAAGTATATAATATATACTAGATAAGGTAAACCAGAAACATCAATCATAGAATCATCCAGGTTGGAAGAGACCTCCAAGATAATCCACTCCAACCTAGCACACAGCCCTATCCAGTCATCTAGACCATGGCACCAAATGCCTCATCCAGTCTTTTCTTGAACACCTCCAGGGACAGTGACTCCACCACCTCCCTGGGCAGCCCATTCCAATGCCAATCACTCTCTGGGAAGAACTTCCTCCTAACATCCAGCCTAGACCTCCCCCAGCACAACTTGAGACTGTGTCCCCTTGTTCTATTGCTGCTTGCCTGGGAGAAGAGACCAACCCCCACCTGGCTACAGTGTCCCTTCAGGTAGTTGTAGACAGCAATGTGGTCCCCCCTGAGCCTCAGTTAATGTGGGGGTTGTTTGATGGGGGGGGGGAAGCTGATTTCAAAAACTGCTCTATCAAATATAAATCAAATAAGAGTGTCTAAGTTTTACTCCTTTGAGAAGAAATGATATATTTTAAATTCTATTTGATGCTTGGTACTAGATCATTAATTGCACTTACATCATATTTTTACATTGCATTTTGAAATGGTTTTTGTGCTGTCGGTGATCAGTGGAAGGGCAACACTTTAATATGTGGCTGATCTCCATCAGCAGTTTAGTAAATATGTATTGAGGTCCTTTTCCCTGGGGGTCTTCAAGAAAAGACTAGATGAGGCACTTAGTGCCATGGTCTAGTTGATTGGATAGGGCAGGGTGATAGGTTGGACTGGATGATCTTGGAGGTCTCTTCCAACCTGGTTGATTCTATGGGATAGGAATATTGGATTTGTGCTTCTCGTGTAGATGAGGATGGATTTAAGATGTCACTAACTCCTATCTCCCTGCTTTTTTAACATGCATGTTTTGCAAGTGGTGCACAATTTAAATTTGTTGTCATTTAGCAACCTTAATTAATAAGAAAGAAAGGTTTCTTTGCTTAGATTGTTTCAAAATTCCATAGTATTGCACTGGATTTTATTGTTTGGGCCTTATGAGGGGTCTTTCTGGTCTGGTTGATTGGAGGGTTTTGTGTCTTTGAATTGGTAAAAAAATGCATTTTTACACTTATAAAATATATGGTAGAGATAGAAACATCTGTTACTCATCAGACTTGATTCATTTTTACACCTATAAAATATATGGTGGAGATAGAAACATCTGCTACTAGTCAGACTTGAAACAACTGATCAGAAAAAGAGTATCTGAATCAAGAGCTCTGCATTGCTGCAGAAGAGAAAGAACAGGAAAAGATTTTCTTTACCCATCTATAAAAAACATACAGCCGCCTTTTTTTGGATTGTAAAGGTCATTCTCAGTAAGAAGGGTTAGACTTCTAGAGCTTTCTTTTGTATTTATGACAAGCAATTGCCATGTTCTCATCTTAAAACCATCTAAAGACTAAGCTGGTGCAGAACCTAGCGGCTCTCTAGTCACCAGATAAGATTTTCAAACGACCTTAGGAAATAGGGAGCACAGCTCATCCACTTCTAAAGTTCCCTTGAAAACTTCATGCTGAGTATACAGGAGTACCTTGGGTGTTTTCTAAGCCCTGATGTTGGTCTGCCATTCCCCAATGCTACTTACTTGTCCTCAGTCTCCTTTTCACAGTATCAGAGTATCACAGTATCAACAAGGTTGGAAGAGACCTCACAGATCATCAAGTCCAACCCTTTACCACAATTCTCAAGGCTAGACCATGGCACCAAGTGCCACGTCCAATCTTGCCTTGAACAGCCCCAGGGACGGCGACTCCACCACCTCCCCGGGCAGCCCATTCCAGTGTCCAATGACTCTCTCAGTGAAGAACTTTCTCCTCACCTCGAGCCTCTTTTTGTTGTTCTGTTGCTGCCCATGCTAAGTATCAAGTTGTCAGTAGTAAGTACTCTATGCTTGAAGAAATCTGTGAACAGGTTGTAATCAAGTATTTTACTGCCTCCAGGCAGGTTCAGCTACAATATGCTAATATGGTCTGTAGAGAAAAGTTGTGGTTAAAATTAAGGAGTTGCTTTTTCTACCCTTCTCTTGCAATTCAATTGATAAATCTCCATATCTTCCAAAGTGGCATATTCATAATGTCAGAGCAGCTGGAGAATTCACTCTTCAGTTGTAACTGGAAGCACAGGGCATATGTAAACCACCAAGAACTTGTGTTTTCCTGGCATACTTATCAGACATTGTATAAGGGTGAGTTTCAGCATATAAAACTGAGCTTCAGTTAGTTTCAGTGCATATGAAGGGTCTTATCAACTGTTGTAGTATGTAGACTATCTTGCTGCTGCTGTAGTCCCAGTAGCCTTTATTGCAGACTCCAGAATGCCATTGTAACTTGCCAGTTGCTCTACTAATATGTTAAACCAACACATTTTAACTGTTTGCTGCAACATCTTAGCAAAACATCTACTTGCTGATGTATTTCAGTATTATTTTGTGGATGGGTCGAGGATTTTTCAAAGTTACTTAGAGTTGTGGCTTTTTTATAAAGGTGAAAAGTTTCAGCTTACAACAGCTGCCTTCCCTTGAAAGGTTTTAATTGGTATTGTTTTGTATGCTTATATTTACAAAATCAGCCTTGGAGTGGTAAAGTCCAAAAGTATAATTATGCACATGCTTGAACCATGTAAGTACTTTTTTAGACTTCAATGTGTAGTTAAAGTGTGCAGGTGAGAATAATTGATATAGTGTGATATAATGATTAAGCCTGAGCCAGAAGTTTATAAATCTTCCAAGTCTTTAATAAACCAAAGTTAATTTAACAAAAAAACAACAACAGCAACAAAATTGCTAATACAGAGATTGATTTCTAGGTGTGCTTTTTTGACAAGGTAAGGAACCTAGCAACCTAAACGGCTAATACAGTCCAAAAATATTGCTTGAATCAGTTTGATAATACCTTGGGGAAAGGAGACAAAGAATTAAAACACATTTTCTCCCCTGTGTCTCCTACTCCCCCCATCTCTGAGCCAGTGGACTTAGTATCACAATATCACAGTATCATCAGGGTTGGAAGAGACCTCACAGATCATCAAGTCCAACCCTTTACCACAGAGCTCAAGGCTAGACAATGGCACCAAGTGCCACGTCCAACCTTGCCTTGAACTGCCCCAGGGACGGCGACTCCACCACCTCCCCGGGCAGCCCATTCCAGTGTCCAATGACTCTCTCAGGGAAGAACTTTCTCCTCACCTCCAGCCTAAATCTCCCCTGGCGCAGCCTGAGGCTGTGTCCTCTCATTCTGGCGCTGGCCACCTGAGAGAAGAGAGCAACCTCCTCCTGGCTACAACCTGCCCTCAGGTCTATTTAGTCCTTCACATCCAGAGATTTGCTTTAGACTTCCTTCCTTAAGTTTAGTCTCTCCCACTCGGCACAAGGCTTCTGTCTCAGACCTTTGGCAGGTCCTGCTGAGGCCATAGCATCCAACTTCTCATGGGCCTGTCACCAAACCTGAAACTGGCTCTGAGGCAATTATTACTCTCCCAACACTTAGTTCTAATAAACGATGGTGAGAGCTCAAAGTTTCTTTGCATGTGATTTGTCAGTACAAAGCACTTAGTAGGTCATTTGTACTAAGAAGTCAGTTTCCTTCTGATGTTTATAAGAAGTCAAAACATTTGGTTTTGCACAAGACAAAGGTTCCTCTTGTATAACGAGCAAGGAAGTCCAAAGCATGACAGTGCTGGAGACTCAAGAAGAATCATAGAATCAACCAGGTTGGAAGAGACCTCCAAGATCATCCAGTCCAACCTAGCACCCAGCCCTAGCCAATCAACTAGACCATGGCACTAAATGCCTCATTGTGGCCGTTTGAGCTGATCTTCTAGCTCAGACATAGGGGAGAGATGAACATTCCAGGGATAGGCCACATAAATGGCAACAATAGATAAATTAATATAATTTCATTGGAGCATCAAGAACTTAATGTCTAGAAGCACAGTTTGTTCTCCCCCTTCTCCTGCTGGCTTCGGCTGCTTCAGCTTCGCCTATCTCCCCGGCTGCTGTTTTGGCTACTGCTGCTTCTGCTGCTTCGCCGCCGTTTGATCCCTTCCCCATCTCCCTTAAGGTTATCGTATTGGTTTTTTCCCTTCCTTCCTTCTCTAGTTATTATCTCTCTTTACATTGTTATACTATAAGAAAATACAATTTCATCTTTCCCTAACTTTGAAAAAGAAGGGGGGTTTGTGTTGTGAATTTTCTTCCTGGGGGAGGGATCAGCCCAAGCCTGGGACACTCATCCAGTCTTTTCTTGAAGACCCCCAGGGACGGTGCCTCCACCACCTCCCTGAGCAGCCCATTCCAATGCCAATCACTCTCTCTGTGAAGAACTTCTTCCTAATATCCAGCCTATACCTACCCTGGCACAACTTGAGACTGTGTCCACTTGTTCTATTGCTGGTTACCTGGGAGAAGAGGCCACCCTCCACCTGGCTACAATGCCCCTTCAGGTAGTTGTAGACAGTAATAAGATCACCCCTGAGCCTCCTCTTCTCCAGGCTAAACAGGCCCAGCTCCCTCAACTTCTCCTCATGGGATTTGTGCTCCAGGCCCCAAGCAAAACATGAACTGATGTCCAGAAATTGTGCAGCACAACCAAAAGTGCAGAGCTGCCTGCACAGCTTCAGCAGCAGCCACCAGGCCACCATTTACACTTCACAGGAGCTGTCGTTTTCTGAGATTTGGGTTCTGGCTGAGCTAACATCTTGCAAAGCAGAGATGCAGGGGGAGTGTGGCTGTGCCAGCAGCCATGTGCAGCCTTAACAAAATGCTGCCTGCTCCTGCGAGCTGCTCAGAGTAATTGCTACAAGCTGCAGTGAGGCAGAGCCCACTGCCTGCTCCTGCGAGCAGTCCTGTGTCAGAGAACCAGCCTGTTTTCCAGTTGTGTAATAAGCATAAAACTGTTGTTGTGTGGAGGGAGGGGTATTTTGCTGCTTTGGACATTACTGTGCATCTGGACACTGCTGTTGAAAAGCACAGCAGTTAATGCAAGCATTGTTTCAAAACTTTCTGTTGCCATTTTACTCATAGTAAGAATCTTGTACGCTTTGTAGTGCATGCAGGCTATTTGCATGTGCAGAATGCTCTTAGAAATTCAAATATTTACTGTCTTGGCAGTGCACTGATCTATCACTTGGTGTCAACTCAGCTTCTGTGAACTTGTGACAATTTTATCTGCAGCTTCAGTTGGCAATAGGTCTTGCTGGGCCACATTACGATTCCCTTGTGTGTCACCTTGTCATCTCAGAGTATCACATAATAATGCAGCCTCTCCATGGTCTTTTTCCATGACAGCCAGCTGAAAACTCATTTCATCTGAAACATCATTTCTGCAGTGCAAATAGTCAGCTTCACATTTTGCATTTCCTTCAGTGACTGTTTTTGTTTTCTCTTCATTTGGAAGTCTTGTAAGTTGACTAGGAAGATATCCTGAGTAGCAGCCACTGGTGAAACCTTTAAACTATTTAAGCTATGGAACCACATTTTAAGTAAAGTCAGTGTGAGGGACTATGCAAAATTAATAATCTGTATTAATTTTGATATCCAGGCAAAGATTGTTAATAACTATGAAAACTGTTAACATTAAAACTTGCCAGAAAACTTATTCACAGGTTCAAAAAATGCACAGGTTGGAAATTTGTACACGCAGGGCACAGGCAAAACGAGAACACTGATTTCTTAAAGTGGCAAATGCAAATATTATACTGGAAGAGGCTTTTAAGTATTTACTCACAAAATTATAAATCACCCAGTACCCAAAGCAGGTGGAACTCTGTCTGACTGGTCACTGAGACTGGATTCTTCCCAGGCTTCTGGGGAAAGAAGACAGACAACCTCTGACCTTGTATCCTGGCTCCTCTGGAAGATCTGTGTATCTGCAGGACTTGTAGTCTTAGCAGGAGTCTTTCAGGTGCAGGCAGGATGTCTTGTGATGTGCAGTCTCAGCACAGTGTCATGCTGGGAGCTACACAAGCCAACTGCATGCAGGCATTTGGAGCTTGTTCCTGGTAAGCTCTGCAGGCAAATTCAGGATGCAAAATGAGGCAGCAGCAGCCCTGTGCTACCTGCTTATCCCTTTTATCAATATCCAGCCTTCGACTAGTGGGGCATTGGACACAGAGTAGCCAATCAGAATGGCACTTTGTGAGGTTTCACCACATCAGGTGAAGCCAGGGCTTTCACCCTCCCCTCCCACAGTTGCCTGCCCCAGCACAGGAGGAGCAGGGGAACAGGGAAATATGTCTGGGCAAGCCAATGTGGATAAGCCCATGTTTGCCCCATCAAGCCTACCACCACAGTCAGTAACTTACATTCGAGCGTACTGCAGTGGTCTTGTTCAGTAATACAAGCTGGTGCATGCTGCTTACAAAAAATGCAGGTTTCTCTTCACTTTCAAAGTGTCTCCAGGCATCTTGTACTTGAATTGTGCTTCTAGACTACTCGTATGCAAAAGGAAAAGGGAAAAGTGTCTGCTCTGCATTCCCAAAAGTACTGCACTGAAATAGTACATAAAGCCTACATATCCCCATGTCCTGTCTGCTAGGGACTAGCTTTCAAGGCAGTTCATACGGTGAAGGGTATGAGAGAGAGCTACAACAACTCCTGTAACCGTCCTGCAAGCACCACATTGCTTTGTGCTTCAAGAACAGATTGGGTTTCCGTGCAAACATATGACTGAGAGAAATGCTGCTGGCTGTGTTGGTCATGTGGGAGCAGTACAGTTACTATTCCTGTACCTGCTCCTGCACTAGAAGGTACCAATTGTTGCAAATTACCTAAAGGTACAGAGAAGGAAATGTTGTTGGCTTTGTGTACTACAACACAAAGTAGCAGAGTTTGTCATGTGTGACAAGGAGGCAGAGGCTGTGCAAGTCTGTTGAGTAATCTGAGCTCCTATCCACCTGCTTGAGAGCCCTAGGGAAGGACAGTAATGTAGTACAAGCCAGTGGGAAGTGTGTTCTGCCCTAATGGAAAATCAGGGACTTTGTATTCACATGCATAATAACTATTCTCACGAGCAAGGATTAGAATTAGAAACTGCAGGTGTAGCTCTGTAGCTAGGGAAGACTAATCTGAGTTATTCCCAATCCTAAATATGCTAATAATGCTGTGTGCCTGTGTTGCAATGTGTAAAGATGCCAGTACATAATTTACCAGTAATACATAGCAGATGGTCTTGATCTTTGAAATTGCCTGAGGCTGGAACATTGTATTTTTATATGTGAGCTTGGTAGCTAGGGAGAAAGGAGGCTGCCTTTTCTTACTCATCCCCCTCCTTATTTCTCTACTCTCTGTAACATCATCTTGGGTAGTTCTTGTACTTCTCAGAACTCTTGTAGGACATCAGCTTCCTTTTCTTTTTTCTGGTGCACTTCAGAGCTCTCATTTTACTCTTCACTGTTTAAGATGCCTTCGTTTCAGCTCCTGACTCCCTGACAATATTTTTTTTTACATCCCCTTCAAACCTCCTCATTGTTCCTCTGAGATTTCTTTGACCCTCCCAGGACTCTGTCACTCCCTTTGTCAAGCCCTCACAAGGCACCTCCTGTGCATCACAGCTTTGTTTTAGCCATGAGGGCACTTTGCACCCTTGTTTTCCCCCTAGAACCCTTTCTGAGTCCACATCTGTTACACCTGTTGGTCTTTCTGTCCTCTTATCCATTTGATGTGTCTCTATTTTGGTTCTTGGTCCCTGAGGACATCTGTACTTTGTTCAATTTCCTCTTGACTTCATTGCATCCTCAAGACTTCCCTAATACATCTCTTAACTGATGTCTCTTCTGTCAGAACATTATGTGAAGACATCTTTGTATTCCAGAGCAGTCTGGGTTTTGTTTATTAGTCTGTTTCTGCTTGGTATTAGGTACCCCAAAGACATCAATTATAGCTCAGATCTCCTCTTGAGTTTTTCAGAGGCAGGGAGAGCCTTTATCAATTTTTATGAGCCAGCAGTGTGCCCAGGTGGCCAAGAGAGCCAGTGGCATCCTGGCCTGCATCAGGAATGGTGTGGCCAGCAGGAGCAGGGAGGTCATTCTGCCCCTGTACTCTGCACTGGTTAGACCACACCTTGAGTACTGTGTTCAGTTCTGGGCCCCCCAGTTTAGGAAGGACACTGAGATGCTTGAGCGTGTCCAGAGAAGGGCGACGAGGCTGGGGAGAGGCCTTGAGCACAGCCCTACGAGGAGAGGCTGAGGGAGCTGGGATTGGTTAGCCTGGAGAAGAGGAGGCTCAGGGGTGACCTTATTGCTGTCTACAACTACCTGAAGGGTGGTTGTGGCCAGGGGGAGGTTGCTCTCTTCTCTCAGGTGGCCAGCTCCAGAATGAGAGGACACAGCCTCAGGCTGCGCCAGGGGAGATTTAGGCTGGAGGTGAGGAGAAAGTTCTTCACTGAGAGAGTCATTGGACACTGGAATGGGCTGCCTGGGGGGGTGGTGGAGTCGTCGTCCCTGGGGCAGTTCAAGGCAAGGTTGGACGTGGCACTTGGTGCCATGGTCTAACCTTGGGCATTGTGGTAAAGGGTTGGACTTGATGATCTGTGAGGTCTCTTCCAACCTTGGTGATAGTGTGATACTGTGATCTATTGGAATGGTTTTTGTTGTTTTGCAATTTGTTTTTGTTTTAGCTATTTATGTGTTAATTAGGCTGCTTCAGACAGTTTCTGATGCACTTCTCACATGTCCATGGGTTTTGTGTGTTTTCTGTCCATCTAGTTCTATTATGTGAGTGTGTCAGTTTAGGGAGATCATGAAGGTGAGTCCAAGTCACAAGTCGATACGGCAGGTGTAGTTGTAGTACAAGAGCAGGAAATGCTGTTTCCAGCAAAGGTTGCCTTCTCTGTCCAGCCTTTTGTGAGCTTAAGGCAGATGAGAACTCATTGCTGCTCCTCTGGCTGCCTTTGTGCTTTCTAGTGCTTTCCCCTGCCCCTTTTTCAGAAGATTGTGTGTGGTGCTCAAGGGCGGTGCATGGGGCCCAGGACACATAGCCAACAGCCTCTCCTCACTGAGCTCTTTCTGCTCCTGGGCATTTCGTGCCAGTGCTCTGCTGTTTCATTAGCTGATTGCTGCTTTTGAGCTCAGTTCTATGAGCACGTCTGTTTTGACATTCAGAGAGGCCGAGGTGGCTGAGATCAGAGGTCAAGACCAGTCCAAAGTTCAGCAGCATGCAAAGTAGAATGCAACCTTTGCTCTCCTTCGCTTTTCAGGTCAGTATCTTCACAGTGAGCATTGGGGGATGGCAAAACGGCTTAGTAGTGTAGTTTAATTTTATTCTAGGTACATTACATTTTCCTGGCACTTCTGGCATTACTGAACATGGAGCATTGTTTTGTTGTGCTTTTTTTCACCGTGCATGTTCCCATCTGTCAGTTCCCACTCCATGTCCCACCCCCTGCTACAAGTAGTTTTTCCCACCAGCCCTTCCCCCACTACCATGGTTCTTCCCTCAACAATCAAAGTGTTTTATTCCTCTGTGCAACAAAATAACCTCTTAGTCTTTTGTAATTTTATTCATTGCATAGTAGATATTTTACTTTTTTTTTTCTTAACCTGTGAGTTCACAGTGTATTAGTCCTGATTTCAATCAATATGTTCATTAATTCCCTAGGTAGTTTGAAGAAAAATCAGTACAGAAATCAGTTATCATTTTCCTCAGCTATCTGTAACCTGTTCTTCAAAACTGGACAGATTTAATTAGGTGACATTCTTGCTGCAAGAGAAGTGTAAGGCTGATTATATTTTAGGGAAAATCAAACAGACAGACCAGGCATTAAGTTTATGAGATGATTTGGGTGTTCTCCACCCCCCACACACACTTTGGAAATCACCCAGGCTAGACTCAGCCAACTCTGGAAATTGAATGAAGCTTATTTACAGCTTAGCACAATATCACAGTATCATCAGGGTTGGAAGAGACCTCACAGATCATCAAATATACCAGCAGATATTTACAGTATGTACAGTTATAGACAGAAATATACAAGGTAAAAGGTAATATAGAAACACAACAGCCCTCCCAGAAACCTGAGTCCCCAGGAAGGGCTCTCAGCCACCCTTCCACCTTCCCCCTCCCCCTCTCAACCTTACCCCAGTCCCAAGGAAGAATGGAAGTTTGGCCAGGGGCTTAGGAAGCAAAGTGGAATAATCAGAGAAACAGCAGAGAGGTTAGAGAGAGAGAAATGCAGCTCGGAGCTCCCCAGCAGGAGTAGGTTATCTGTGTTTGGATTCTTATTCTTATATCTCTCAGCAGCCTATGAGTGAAGTAGACATCACTGTTGTTTCCCTTTCACAGCCTGTGATCTAGTTCTTACCAAAACATTCTAGCTAGCTTCAAACTAGCACAGTTCAGCAGAGAAATCTCAGATTATATTGCTCATTTAGACAGATGAAAACATTTCCAATAGGCAAATATTTTCAGATACTAAATAATAGCATTGAGTTATGAACAGTTTATTGTTAGAGGTTAACACTTTGGTCCCACAGGGAAATATGCTATGCAGATTGGTCTGTTGAAGATACAGTTACCATTTTCTATTAGTTCTCACTGGAAAAAAAAAATCCTGAACCCCTTAAAATGTCTTCTGAACAGTCTCTTACCAGTTGAGCAGTGATAAACAAAAAAGATTTGCACTGCTTTCTGTTGCCAAGGTTTTTACAAAACTTTTCTGAGCGTTGTTTCATCATCATTTAAATGTAACTCCCTACACAGCAGATAATAGTAGTCTAGACTGGTTTTTAATTTTCAAGACAGTGGCAAAAGGGAGATGGGAGTTGCAAAGAAGGATGTCTTGCTAATAGTAGGATATATTACATTGTAAGAAATACACTTCACAAAGCAAATGAAGCTGGCATGAAGCTGAGAATGGAAGAGAGGATTCCATTAGATTTCCTCTAAAGAAAAAAAAAGAGTTCTTTAGAGTTAAATTTTGAAGAAATCTTTATATATAATTGAATTTGAAGTAGTATAAGGACAAGCAGCTGACCAGGAAACACTGATAAAATGCCTTGGATAGTCATCAGAGTGCAGGAATTCTTTTTTATGCTGATGCCTGTGGTCATAATCATTCCATTTACTGCTATTTTATGTACAAAAAACAATAGTGTTTTATGATGAGTCTTAAAATTTTGCTGGCTGCAGTATTTGTGTGTCAGCATAATGATGCAGAACGGTTACAGAAAGTGCCTAAACAGATGGAACAGTAAAATAAGTAGGAGGTTTGGTTGTACATTATGCTTGAAAAAGATGACTAAAATGGGCATGCAACCAGATCCAGCTGTTGGGTGTTTTACACAGACCTGAACTTCTTCCTCATGCTGTTATCTCTGGAAAGTTGAAGAGGATTTGAAGTGAGATCTGTGCCCATCACTTCAACAGCTCTAAAATAGGTCCTTTCCTTCTGTCTGTTTGTTTTTAGTTTGATTGGTTTTTTTAGGGGGTTGGGGTGTGTGTGTGTTTGGTTTATAGTTTAGTTGTTTGGAGGAGAGGCATGGGTTTCTGTTTGGTTTGGGGTTGAGGGGGTTTTGTTTGTTTTATAGACTCATTTTGACAGAGGTAAATAATGTTCATTTTCTGGTACAACCCAAGATTGAAGGCTTAGCGAGTTTGCTGATGACACCAAGTTGTGTAGTGTAGCAGACATGCTGGAGGGCAGGGATGCCATCCAGAGGGACCTGGACAGGCTGGAGAGGTGGGCACAAGCCAACCTCATGAGGTTCAACAAGACCAAGTGCAAGATCCTGCATCTGAGTTGAGGCAATCCCAAACACAAATACAGGCTAGGCAGTGACTGGCTGGAGAGAAGCCCTGAGGAGAGGGACTTAGTGGTGCTGATGGATGAGAAGCTCAACATGAGCCAGCAGTGTGCACTTGCAGCCCAGAGGGCCAGCCAGATCCTGGACTGCACCAGAAGTGTGGCCAGCAGGTCAAGGAGAGTGATTCTCCCCCTCTGCTCTGGTGAGATCCCACCTGAAGTACTGCATCCAGTTCTGGAGCCCCCATTACAAGAAGGATGTGGAGGTGCTGGAGAGTGTCCAGAGAAGGGTCACTGGAATGATCAGAGGGCTGGAGCAGCTCTGCTATGAGGACAGACTGAAAGAGTTGGGGCTGTTCAGTCTGGTGAAGATGAGGCTCCCAGGTGACCTTTTTGTGGCTTTCCAGTATCTGAAGGAGGCCTACAAAAGTGCTGGGGAGGGACTTTTTAGGTTCTCAGGTAGTGACAGGACTCGGGGGAATGGAACAAAGCTGGAGGTGGGGAGATTCAGACTGGATGCACGAGAGTGGTGAGAGCCTGGAATGGGTTGCCCAGGGAGGTGGTTGAGGCCCCATCCCTGGAGGTGTTTAAGGCCAGGCTGGATGAGGCTGCGGCCAGCCTGCTTTAGGGTAGGGTGTCCCTGCCTATAGCAGAAGGGATTGGAACTAGGTGGTCTTTGTGGTCCCTTCCAACCCTGACTGGTTCTATGATTCTATGTAAATTGTCTTAAACTATATTCCACTTAAAAACCTATAGGTTTGGCTAAGTTGCTTCCATTGGTTTTGGGATAAACTGTATGCAGTCTGTCTGATTGCAGCTGTTCCATTTCTATTCACCTGTCTTACTTGCCTGAGGTATTTCTGGCTATTGTGTGCTGAAAAGCATTTACATCTTTAAGAGCTCTATGATGAAATTCAGCAGCTTTTCTTGTAGTATTTACAAATTGCCACTAGCATACCAGCTGTATAAATAGATCATCATTTCTGCCAGCAAGACAACCTGAAAACAAGTACAGAAGTCCCAGTTCAAAAGCAAAAAAAAACAACCAAGGTTCAGTGGAAAAATAAGCTAGAAAAGACAATCTCCTGTTACATATGCATGCAATTTATCAGAATTTTATGGGTTTAGTGTGTAATTCATCATTCAGAACTAAGCAACAGGAAATGCAGCAACTGGATACCTGATGGTTATTATTTTTCTGGCATCTTTACCAGTAGAAGTATCTCTTTGTACTTATTGAACAACATAAAATAGGTCTGGAAGAGAAGCTTCATGACTTTTTGGCAGTTGCATTCAGGGTTCTGCTGTTCACATGTAAAACTTCTTTAGAAATTCAACCAGAGTGTGCAGAGAATCATAGAAGCAACCAGGTTGGAAGAGGCCTCCAAGATCATCCAGTCCAACCTAGCACCCAGCCCTGGCCAATCAACTAGACCATGGCACTAAGTGCCTCATCCAGGCTTTGCTTGAACACCTCCAGGGATGGTCCCTCCACCACCTCCCTGGGCAGCCCATTCCAATGCCAATCACTCTCTCTGTGAAGAACTTCCTCCTGACACCCAGCCTAGACCTCCCCTGGCACAGCTTGAGAGGAATTGTATTGGTTGGAACCACAGGTAGAAGGCAGCATGAAGAATTCAGTGAAGGTTTCGTTCTGAAGTCAATTCACATTAAAGACTTTTAAAAAATGAATTTCTGAAATAGTAGCTTTTTTTCTCGTGTGCAGAGTCATGTTCTGAGTTGTCCAGTGTAAGCCACTCGACCTGACAGTTTGTGTTGCATTTTGGCTGCTACACAGATGTTAGAGCTGTTAACTTCTCTACAGCCTATGCAATGTGAGCTACCTTCACACTTCTTTGTGTGTTGCAAATGATTTTTTCTTTCATTTTCTGCGTACAGTTGTCAGTACTTTTTTAGTAGTGTAGTGCAATTTGAGAGTTATATGCATGAGGATTAGAGGGAAAGATCTGACAGTTTGTGTAATTTTAGTTGTTAGGAAAGGAGCTTACTTCATCATTTCAGAACCCTTAATTACTCTTGATACTAGCTCCTAGGTGCTTAGATTGTTGTTTGCATCTGGAAGATTATAATAAGAACATAAAGGATTCTTTATGCCTTCTCACTGAAATTTGCTTAGTTCCAACAGAGCAAACTTTGTGAAATGTCTGAGCTAACTTTTTGTTGTGCACAAAGGTCATATGTGGCCAATGATGAAATGACAGGGCTGATGATATCCTGGTCCTAAAATGCAATTGAAATGGGAAATAATTCGAGCTCACTGTTTTACTGCTAGCTACAGAAGCAGAAAAAGTATATTTGCCACTAACACTGTTATTGCATTCATTACATTACAGTGTTATTACACTATCACACGTTACTACATTACAGTGTTATTACACTATCACACGTTACTACGTTACAGTGTTATTACACTATCACACGTTACTACATTACAGTGTTATTACACTATCACACGTTACTACGTTAGTGTTATTACACTATCACACGTTACTACATTACAGTGTTATTACACTATCACACGTTACTACATTACAGTGTTATTACACTATCACACGTTACTACATTACAGTGTTATTACACTATCACACGTTACTACATTACAGTGTTATTACACTATCACACGTTACTACATTACAGTGTTATTACACTATCACACATTACTGCTTTACAGTGTTATTACACCATTACACATTACTACATTACAGTGTTATTACACTATCACACGTTACTACATTACAGTGTTATTACACCATTACACGTTACTACATTACAGTGTTATTACACCATTACACGTTACTGCTTTACAGTGTTATTACACCATTACACGTTACTGCTTTACAGTGTTATTACACCATTACACGTTACTGCTTTACAGTGTTATTACACTATCACACATTACTACTTTACAGTGTTATTACATTATCACACATTATTACTTTACAGTGTTATTACACTATCACACGTTACTACGTTACGGTGTTATTACACTATCCCACATTACTACGTTACAGTGTTATTACACCATCACACGTTACTACATTACAGTGTTATTACACTATCACACGTTACTACATTACAGTGTAATTGAAACACTGTAACGTTTTGGAGGTAGAAGTAGAAAAAAAAAATCATCACATGTGATCCCTTCAATTTTGACTGAAAAAGTCATTAGGCTGCTTGGCTAATTGGGTAAAGTAGATGCTGATTGACTGACAGTCTTGTGTGAGATTTCAACTCTGTAGTAATTTTCGCAGGTTTTATCCTTGCTGCAGGCCCCTTTAGAGATTAGCTAAATCAAAGCCAAACCGAATGCAGTCTCTGCAGGTACTCTTGTATTTCTACCACTGCAGACTTGATGCTTGAGTGTGTTCAGAGAAGGGCGACGAGGCTGGTGAGAGGCCTTGAGCACAGCCCTACGAGGAGAGGCTGAGGGAGCTGGGATTGTTTAGCCTGGAGAAGAGGAGGCTCAGGGGAGACCTTATTGCTGTCTACAACTACCTGAGGGGAGGTTGTAGCCAGGAGGAGGTTGCTCTCTTTTCTCAGGTGGCCAGCATCAGAACGAGAGGACACAGCCTCAAGCTACGCCAGGGGAAATTTAGGCTTGAGGTGAGGAGAAAGTTCTTCACTGAGAGAGTCATTGGACACTGGAATGGGCTGCCCGGGGAGGTGGTGGAGTCGCCGTCCCTGGAGCTGTTCAAGGCAGGATTGGACGTGGCACTTGGTGCCATGGTCTAGCCTTGAGCTCTGTGGTAAAGGGTTGGACTTGATGATCTGTGAGGTCTCTTCCAACCTTGGTGATACTGTGACTTGTATAATAGGTAGTCTTTGTGCTAGTTTGAAGCAGAGTAGAATGTTTTGGTGAGAGAAAGTAGATAACTGGCTATGTAAGGAAAACATGGTTGTGTCTCCTTCCCTCATCAGTCTCGCTGAGAGCTCTGGGAACAAGAAGTAAACATTAGATAATATTCTCCATTTTGTCTCACTCTGCTTTGCCTTCTGACAGAGCCACATCTCCTTAACCTCACTGCCACTAACCTTCCTCCTTAACCTCTTGGCTGCACCTCTGTTCTTTCTCAGGATTTGGGGTAAGGTTGAGAGGGGTAGGGGGAGGTGTTGGGGTGGTTTGAGAGCCCCTCCTGGGGACTCAGGTTTCTGGGAGGGGAGTTGTGCTTTTGTATTGTTTATCCTTGCATATTTCTGTATATAACTGTATATATTGTAAATATCTGCTTGTATACTGTGCTGCTGTAAATAAATAGTTTCATTTATATTCCCAAAGTACATCCGAGTTAGCTGGGGCAATTTCTAAAGTGTGGGGGGGAGGGTTACAGCCCAAACCACCACAGTCTTACAAACTTTTCTGTTGGTGGGTTGTTTTTTTCTTCTTCTTTTTTCCCCTTTACCCTTGAGAGAAGTGTTCTTCAAACCTGTGTGGGGAGTCTGGCATTTCCAATTAAAACTGTCTGTCTTTATATACTCCAAGCTATTTGACAGCTAGCCTGAGATTTCCACTGCTTTGGGTGATTTTACTAGTTCCAGAGATAACCTCTTTGCCTTTAACATGAAAAGACCTGTCAAAGTCTTTCAAAACAGCAGATGCTCTTAGAATCACTGCTATAAATTTCCTTCCACCTAAAGCTATGTGCTATACAGGCTTGAGCTTATGTGGCAAAGTCATAGTTTGCAATGTATTAAGGAAAGCTAACAGTAGAAGCAGGGATGGAGGCAGAGGTACAACAGTTTGCCAGCATGGCAGACAGCTGAGGATATACTTTGTTATTGTCATGGAGAAGTTCGTCTGGGTTTTGGGGGAATGAAATATGAGACCGAATTTTAAAAGGGTTTAAATAATTTAATATTATATACACAAGGAATCTCCCCTCCCCAAACTTATTTACAACTACCCCACCAAAGTTCTTTGTATGCGGTTCTGAGATTATATTACAGAATGTCTACGGACAGCAAATTGGGAATTTAGCACAAGTTTGAAAGGATTTAGGAAGAGAGTCTGTGGCATAAAGTGCCACTGGTAAACTATTGAGAGTTTATGCTGGCTTAGATTGAGTTTCTCAGTTACTGACTGGCTGGAGTCAGTTTTGATGGTACTAAATCACAGTATCACAGTATCATCAAGGTTGGAAGAGACCTCACAGATCATCAAGTCCAACCCTTTACCACAGAGCTCAAGGCCAGACCATGGCACCAAGTGCCACGTCCAATCCTGCCTTGAACAGCTCCAGGGACGGCGACTCCACCACCTCCCCGGGCAGCCCATTCCAGTGTCCAATGACCCTCTCAGTGAAGAACTTTCTCCTCACCTCCAGCCTAAATTTCCCCTGGCGCAGCCCGAGGCTGTGTCCTCTCGTTCTGGTGCTGGCCACCTGAGAGAAGAGAGCAACCTCCTCCTAGCCACAACCACCCCTCAGGTAGTTGTAGACAGCAATAAGGTCACCCCTGAGCCTCCTCTTCTCCAGGCTAACCAATCCCAGCTCCCTCAGCCTCTCCTCGTAGGGCTGTGCTCAAGGCCTCTCCCCAGCCTCGTCGCCCTTCTCTGGACATGCTGAAACATCTCAATGTCCCTCCTAAGCTGGGGGCCCAGAACTGAACACAGTACTCAAGGTGTGGTCTAACCAGTGCAGAGTACAGGGGCAGAATGACCTCCCTGCTCCTGCTGACCACACCATTCCTGATGCAGGCCAGGATGCCACTGGCTCTCTTGGCCACCTGGGCACACTGCTGGCTCGTGTTTAGGCGGGTATCAATCAGCACCCCCAGATCCCTCTCTGTCTGGCTGCTCTTCAGCCACTCCGACCCCAGCCTGTATCTCTGCATGGGGTTGTTGTGGCCAAAGTGCAGCACCCTGCACTTGGAGCTATTGAACACCATCCCATGGGTTTGAATAATTTGAATGCCATCCCATGGTTTTGAATAATTTGAATGCCATGTCATGGGTTTGAATAATTCAGGGGTTATTGGGGTGCGCTGTCTGGCGCTCCCATGGGTACGGTCACGCTGGGAACAGCGGCTGGAGCGGCAGCTGGCTCGGAGTGCCTTGGTCAGTTTCCCTGGGCTGGTGCTGTGGGCTGGAATCATGCAGTGGCAGTGGTCCCCAAAAGCAGCTGGAAGCGGCCAGGAGCAGCAGGTGGGTGGTAGAGGGTGGCAAGGAGTGAGAGGCAAGATGCGAGGTAGGGAGGTAGGTAGCAGGGACACTGTATTGTCCCTTTTTATGAGTTCTGACCCCGCGATTGATGGTCCTTGGGCCACAATTCAGTCCAATGAGGGCTTGGCAACAGGCCAAAACATACCAAATGAGGTGAAGTCCGAGGGTCTGGTACCCCCAAATAAGGAGAGGGCTCAGGTGGGTTCCTGACCCTAGGCGTGTGAGCTTATGAAATGTGTTTACTTCGACCTTCGAGGAGGCAACCCAGACTGGAAGGCACCAAGGCTATTGTGTCCCTTTGTCCCCTTAACTTGTTTATCCCAAGTTTAGGCAGGGCAATACCCTTTGGGGGGATAACATGTCCAGGCATGAATAGGTTTGTAAACAAAGTCATTTGAGGCCTGTGCAACCCTCCACCACAGTTATATATATGTATGAATGACTACAGGATCTCCGTTTTTTATTCACATGCTCCTGTGTTCCTTTTTTCCTCCTTAAAACAAACATCTTCCTGGGTAGATGTCTTACAGATATTGAGAATTCAAAACTATCTAAACCAATCCCTCCTGAGCATCCACCGAATAACAAAATGGAACAATGACAAAGTTTGTTCCTCATAGACAGGTGAGAGGGAAGGAAGCCTTCCATCATATGTACTACTTAGCATACTCAGAGTGGTTAATATCAACTCAGGGACAGTTCCTCCTACCGAATGACCTTCATATATGTTATTTTAGTTACATTTCTATCTTTTTTCAAAATTTATACTTAGTTATTTAATGTGTAATTTTTGAGTCTAGTTTGAGTGACAAATTAAATTTCTGTGGGTAATGTTAAGATTATATCATGGCCTCTGCTTAACCTTTCACTTACTAATAATCCTAAGTTGTAAAATATATGGTAAATAGATGAAATAACACCTACAGTTACTTTATTTCTGTCATGCAAAATTTGCAGGATTAATTCTTCTGTGGCCACATTCCTGCAGAAACAGAAATTCAAGCAACTTAGCAAATGCAGACACTAGATTTACAAAGTATCACAGTATCATTAGGGTTGGAAGAGACCTCACAGATCATCAAGTCCAACCCTTCACCACAGAGCTCAAGGCTAGACCATGGCACCAAGTGCCACGTCCAACCTAGCCTTGAACAGCCCCAGGGACGGCGACTCCACCACCTCCCCGGGCAGCCCATTCCAGTGTCCAATGACTCTCTCAGGGAAGAACTTTCTCCTCACCTCAAGCCTAAATGTCCCCTGGCGCAGTGTTCCTTACAAGGACACAACTCCTGTAATCAAATCTGTCCTTTAAGTTGCAATTTATGAAGCCCTCATGGATATGTAGGGTTTCTTGAAAGAACTGTAGTGATTTAATCCATTCTTTATCCATCTTAGAGATTCTCATTTCTTCATGTCGCTGTTCATCTATATATGAAACACAACATTGTGATGTAAACCGTCTGCCACAACAAGCTCCTGTCCAAGCTGGCAGCTCGTGGCTCAGACAGATTCACTCTGATACGGGTCAAGAACTGTCTGGAAGGCCAGGCCCAGAGAGTGGTGGTGAATGGTGCCACATCCAGTTGGCAGCTGTCACTAGTGGTGTTTCTCAAGGATCAGTGCTGGGCCCAGTCCTTTTCAACGTCTTTATTGATGATCTGGACGAGGGGATTGAGTCCAGCATCAATAAGTTTGCAGATGACACCAAGCTAGGAGCAGCTGTGGATCTGTTGGAAGGTAGGAGAGCCCTGCAGAGGGACCTGGACAGGCTGGATGGGTGGGCAGAGGCCAATGGGATGAGATTTAACAAGGCCAAGTGAAGGGTTCTGCACTTTGGCCACAACAACCTTAAGCAGCACTATAGGCTGGGGACAGAGTGGCTGGAGAGCAGCCAGGAAAAAAGGGACCTGGAGGTATGGGTAGATAGTAGCTGAGGATGAGCCAGCAGTGTGCCCAGGTGGCCAAGAGAGCCAATGGCATCCTGGCCTGTATCAGGAACAGTGTGGCCAGTAGGACAAGGGAGGTTATTCTTCCCCTGTACTCAACACTGGTCAGGCCACACCTTGAGTCCTGTGTCCAGTTCTGGGCCCCTCAATTCAAGAGAGATGTTGAGGTACTGGAACATGTCCAGAGAAGGGCAACAAAGCTGATGAGGGGCCTGGAACACAAACCCTATGAGGAGAGGCTGAGGGAGCTGAGGGTGTTTAGCCTAGAGAAGAGGATGCTCAGGGGTGACCTCATTGCTGTCTACAACTACCTGAAGGGAGGCTGTAGCCAGGTGGGGGTTGGTCTCTTCTGACAGGCAACCAGCAACAGAACAAGGGGTCACAGTCTCAAGTTGTGCTGGAGGAGGTCTAGGCTGGATGTTAGGAGGGAGTTCTTCACAGAGAGAGTGATTGGCATTGGAATGGGCTGCCCAGGGAGGTGGTGGAGTCACTGTCCCTGGAGATCTTCAAGAAAAGCCTGGATGAGTCACTTGGTGCCATGGTCTAGTTGACTGGCTAGGGCTGGGTGCTAGGTTGGAGAGGATGATCTTGGAGTTCTCTTCCAACCTGGTTGATTCTATGATCACTTGAGGCTAGGAGTAGAGGGCAGACAAACTGCAGAAACATGAGGATTTTGTGCATTAGATAAACCATTTATCCTAAAATTTATCCTTTTTCTTTACTAGACAACTGCAATGCTACTTAGGTGTGGGGCAACAAACTGACTATGCCATACTGAAAACTTAAGATACTGAAAGCTGTGATGCCAAAATATGTAGGTCAGACTTCCTCAAACAAGGATATCCTGCTTGTATGCAGACTGACAGTGTATTTTCTCAGTGATTTATGTCGTGCTCCTGGCTGGCTTTCTCCCTTTTGGTATTCTGCCAGTCCTTGGGAAAAATGCTGCAGTACGAAGGAGAAGGTGCCACACAGAATGAAGAGATCTCTTCATACAGGGTGACACGAGGCATGACTTGGCTTCTGAAAAAATCTTGGTGAAATTGCTGTGTGGACCTTTGTAGAAGCAATCTTAGTAGCCTGGTTTAAGTGAGATGCCAACCGTTTGAAATGCCTTTGTGAAGTAACTGAGGTGTTCAACTGGTTACAGACAGGGTGCAAGTTTGATTTTTCTGTTTCCTATTAGATGTCTTGAAATGGCTGGGGCTGGGGTGGGAAAGACAAACTGAAACACTGAGGTAGTTCAGAGCATGTAGTAGATGAATGAAATAAGCAGAATTTAAGAAATGGGAAAGATGTCCTGCTAGTAGTACTGACAGTTGTTGGGGTCATAGAGTAAAGCTATTCAGTTGGGGAAAAAAATCACAAATAGCCTACTGTTGCCTCCAGCATTTGTTGCATTGGATTGAAATGGTTCCTGAGAAAATTCCAAAATGTGTGAATGCAGCGAAATAACCACTCACAGTTGTTGGTATGCTGTTTATAGCCTGAGAAAAGGGGAAATAATGACTTTGGTGAGCTAAGTGACATCTACATTTCAAATATCGCTGGTCCTGTCTTTTTTCCCTTTTTGCCACGTTCCCTCATTACTCAGGAGAAAGTAGAAATGAATATTAATTAGGAGCACGATGCACATTTGATGTACACCACTGTTTTTTCCTTTTGATCCAGCTTCATGTGGTTTTCCTTTCTCATGTGCTGTTTTCTCATGATGGCTGACACATTGGAATGGGCTGCCCAGGGAGGTGGTGGAGGCACGGTCCCTAGGGGTCTTCAAGAAAAGACTGGATGAGGCACTTAGTGCCATGGCCTAATTGATTGGATAGGGCTGGGTGATAGTTTGGACTGGATGATCTTGGAGGTCTCTTCCAACCTGGTTGATTCTATGATTGTTCTTTATAACCAAATGAATTAGTCTTTTTCAACAGTACCTGTCCTAAAATCAGGCTAACATACACTGTCATGATGAGCCTTGTGTTGTGGAGGCAGGGAATTAAGGTGGCTGAGTCAGGGAATATATAAAAATAGAATTATTTTACTTTCCTGAAACCCTGCCCCCAAAACTATATACAGAAATTAATTTAGTTTCATTAGCAGAGTAAGTTTGATAGAGAATATCTTACAAAGGATACTATAGACAAATTTGGGTATGTAGGAAGTCAGGAAATGGAAAAGACCAAGCTATAAACACAGCTTTCCCCCACTATCAATCAGGCTGAGCAGAAGATTCAGAGAAAAGCTTACTCATAGACGTGAGCTAGGCTGGATTGTCTCTGCAGGGGAGCCTGTGATGTTACTGTCGATATCCAGTAATAGAGATCTGTGCCACAGAAGTCCAAGATGAGTCACAGAACCGCCAAACTCAAAAGTGTCTCAAGCACTTTGTCCTGAATGGGATGGTCACAGAATGAGGCTGCTCTCACAGCGGGAGGGGGAGATCCAGAATTGCTAGGGTCCCCCTGTCTGGAGACAGCCAGCAATTAGCTATGAATAGGGTCTGAGAGAGGCAGTCCAGGTGCTGATGGCTCTCTCTCTTCCAAAAGAATCTGAGGCCCGTTAAGCCTGTTGGCTTGTGCAAAAGAGTGCTAAGTGGGGGAGCCATCCAAAGCAGGGACAGTCCAGTCACGGCAGGAGCTTGTCCTTTGCAGTGCCAGGAACTATCAAGGCAGGAAGCACCCCAAGGTGGGAAGAACTCCCTATATTTATTCCTGTTCCTAGAAAAACTGTTGATTTACCATTTTCAAGGTGCCAAAACACAGCCAATCACCAGCCTGATTTCATCACGGGCATCTGCACAGGTCACCCCACCTGCCAGAAGGACCCTTTGATCCTCCCTTCAAGCCTGCTGGGTGGGGAACAGGTTCTTCGCACTTTTCCTCTCCCACTCAAACCACGGAATGAGAGGAATTTAGGGTATCCAGGACACCTCATTAGCCTTTCATATCTTTCTCCTAAAGGATGCATGAATGACCTAAAAATAATAATAGTAAAAAATGTTGAAAATTCAGTAGCGGGAGGTGAAAGGCAACACACTTGGGTAGGAGAGGATGGGAAGAACAACTTGGGTAGCTTTTTGGCCTTGCATAGGTGGATGTTTTTTGCTCTTTTCAGTAAGAAAAGCCTAAGCTGCTGTAGCGTTGTGCACAAGTTTTGAAAGGGAGATGTTGATGAAGCACAATAAGCCTTCCTACCTAGGCTCAATTACCATTTTTTAACTTAAAAGTAGATATTTAGGCTATGATGTAGTGACAGGAGTAGGGAGAATGGAGCAAAGCTGGAGATGGGTAGGTTCAGACTGGACATGAGGAGGAAGTTCTTCACCATGAGAGTGGTGAGAAGCTGGAATGGGTTGCCCAGGGAGGTGGTTGAGGCCCCTTCCCTGGATGTGTTTAAGGCCAGGCTGGATGAGGCTGTGGTCAGCCTAATCTAGGGTAGGGTGTCCCTGCCCGTGGCAGGGGGGTTGTAACTAGCTGCTCCTTATGGTCCCTTCCAATCCTGACTGATTCTATGATTTAAAAAATGCTAAACTATTTTTGCTTCTAAAAGAAATCCATCAAAAAGTAATACTGAAATGTACTTCTGAGCACACCCAGGAATGCAAAATAAAATGATACACAAAGCAGTGTACACATTCAGCAGCTATTTGTGAACAAATCTCATTATTTTAGGCCAAAAGAAACATCAGAACATACAAACCTACAAGCACATTTTCAGAGGAAACTCGAGTAGTTCAAGTCAAACATCTCCTAACTGATATCAGAGGACTGAATATACCTTAAACCCTCCTTATCCTGTCTAGCTGTATTTTTCATCTTTCCCTCTATCTCCTCTTTTGGTCTCTCACTACAGTTCCTCTATTTTCTGAAGCGGAGAGGACTAGATAACAGTTGCCTGTGATGGCAGAGGGTGGTATTAAATCATCTAGGGGCAGAAGAGACAATCATGCTAACAAAATTCAAGTGTGCACTGCTAATTTCCATGTAGGCTTATTTAAGTGGAAGTAGTATACGCACAAAACCTTTCAAATTATCACACTTGTGGGTTTTTTTGCTTCCATCAGAACATTCAAGGCAGTAAACAAGGGATGATATAAATGCTTTATGGTGCATTTTAACATTGGTGTATGAGGAGGGGAGGGCTACATTTACAACAAATATCATTTCGAGGAAAGATACTTATAAAAAGAGATCTTTCACATATACCCCGAGACAAAAGGATCTGAAAGTTCCATACACTATGTAATCTGTCATTCTTAAGTTCTGAAGATATAAAGCAGCTGCCATTAGAAAGACTAAACTGAAAATTATTGCAGTGGCATAGGAAAACCCAAATGGAAACAAATCATAGAGGAAAAAAATGTAGTTAGAATATAAACTAAGCACAGTTGTATACATCTGAGTTTCTATGAACTGATCAGAGGATCCACCGTCTTTAATAAGGTCTTGATATGACTACTGCTGTGGCTTATTAAAGCACACACTCTGCAGACACCTGTCCATTGAGAACTGGGCTGGGACCAGCTAGGAGAGTTATTCTCACACAAATAAAGCTCCATATATTCAGAGGGCTACACGATTGAACCCTGCTAGTAATTCCTCACTGTATCATCCCTAATTTGGAACGTCGTCATCATCATGGGGTCACCACAGAGCAGAAGGATGGGAGGGAGGCTTAATAACAGTCCTGACAGTGAGGAAAAAACAGTATCAGAGATAAGGAATTGATGACCTTGCAATTGTTCCTTTGATGTTTGATGTCCAAAAAGACTTCTGTTCCATCAGGAAGACCTATGCATAAGCATAGCTGCTAACACACCTTGAGTACTCTGTCCAGTTCTGGGCCCCTCAATTCAAGAGAGATGTTGAGATACTGGAACGTGTCCAGAGAAGGGCAACAAAGCTGGTGAAAGGCCTGGAACACAAACCCTATGAGGAGAGGCTGAGGGAGCTGGGGTTGTTTAGCCTAGAGAAGAGGAGGCTCAGGGGAGACCTCATTGCTGTCTACAACTACCTGAAGGGAGGCTGTAGCCAGGTGGGGGTTGGTCTCTTCTCCCAGACAACCACCAATAGAACAGGGGGGACAGACTCTCAAGTTGTGCCAGGGGAAGTATAGGCTGGATGTTAGGAGGAAGTTGTTGGCAGAGAGAGTGATTGGCATTGGAAATGGCTGCCCAGGGAGGTGGTGGAAGCACCATCCCTGGAGGTGTTGAAGAAAAACGTGGATGAGGCACTTAGTGCCATGGTCTAGTTGACTGGATAGGGTTGGTTGTTACGTTGGAGTGGCTGATCTTGGAGGTCTCTTCCAACCTGTCTGATTCTATGAATTAATACTTTTTTCCTCTTCTAAAAATAAAGGGCTGTAGCTTTGCCTTTTTCTATTTTCAGTTGTATTAATAGAGACAAGTACAGAATCTACTAAACACGGAAATGATGGATGATTTTTGTTTCTTTATTTTCAAGTAGTAAGTATTTCAGTGTCAGGTATTCTAATCAGCCTAAATCCTTCCTGTCTCACAGGAGCAACCCACAGATACTGGTAAGGACTAGCAAGGAAAGAGGCTAATCAGCAGAGAAGATAGATCTGCTTATTGCAAATAAATACGTCACATTAAAAATCTCAAAGTCTTAATCGGCATGAGAAGAGTTTCTGAGGGGAATGATACAGAAAAGTGATACTGAATTTTGCCCTCCATGGGAAAAAAAAAGGAAGATTTGATTGGCAGAAGCAAGTAGACAACTAATATTGTTGTTTGTGAGGGTAGAAAATTAAAGGAATTCACTAGAGAGGACTGACCTCAAGCAGTATGTTACTAAACTACCAAGATGGATTTCTGTTTGCAGAAATATACACTGCATATGAAAACTAAGATATTCGAATCAGCCCTAGGGTGGGAAAGACAATAATGTAACTCTAAATTGGCTATTAAAAAACAACTCTAATTATTTTCAGCCAGAAATACGATGCCTTTTTTTTTTCCCTAACAAAAGATGGCACATGCATAACACTAACATGTGGGATGGCAAAGGAACAGTTTGATTTTCCGCCATTCTGTACCTGAACAAGTATTAACCAAAGGATTGCAGTTCACAGGATCACAGGATGTCAGGGGTTGGAAGGGACCAAAGGAGATCATTGAGTCCAACCTCTGTTTTTCAGGACACAATGGTCTCTGTGTTGTGCTAATTTTCACCACCTTGAAGATTTGGGTTACAGTAAAATCAAAGAGCAAAGCACAGTATTGACTAGAGTAAGATGATTACAAAGAGGAACCTTTTCACTGAATTCTTAATTCATAAATACCAGGCAAAAAGAAATTATGTACCTTATGAATAAAAAAAACCCAAATATCTAATAAAGACTGAAAATACGCTCTGGAAAAGTCCCAGAGTCCTCAAAAGAGGTTAACATCCCAAAGGAACCTACAACAGCAACAGAACACCATTTGATTTTGTGACCAATCATGGGATTCAGAATAAGGAGGAAGACACTGTTAATGCAGGAGGATGTGGAACAATAGACAGAAAACAATCAAAAGCAGCTGAGTAGACAGAAACCAAAGCCACCGAGAAGAGGGGGGAATGGAGGTAAATATTAGATGAACACATTCAAAGAGAGGTGGGTAACACTGAAGCTAGTCAGAAAGATGACAAATGAAAGAAGAGAAGGTATTTTAAGAACATCCAGAAGAAAACAAGACAATCACTAAAAGATGATTAGATGTAGCATCTTTGTCAGCTAAGTGAAAGCCAGAATTATAAAGCTTTTGAAACAAATATAACAATAGAGTAGAGAAAACAATAGATATACCTAAAAGTAAATAAAGAGCAAATCACAAATCAAGATATATTTGTTGTTTCCAAGGTTGTTTTCCATTCCAGGTAATATTTTGGTTTCTATTCCTCTTATAATGAGACTATTCATGTTCATTGCTGTATGTTCAAACCCCCTACCCTAAGAGATGACTATTAAGACTCAATAGGTAGTATCCTATAAATTAGCAATGCTAAAGGTGCTTTGAAACAATTTTTTCTTCCTATGCTGTTGTCTATTCTAAGACTTTAGTACTAATTAAGCTACTTAAGAACTAACTCCCTATTAATTATACAAGATAGCCACCACTGCTGTCAACCCTCCTTGAAACCATAAGGACCTGAGTGACACGAAAGAGCCAGTCTGTGGACTCTGGCTATTACACTCCTAATTACTTTAAAGGTTATCATTGCCTATATTATAAAGTATTCAGTGCAATGAACTTTTCTCATGCTTGCTTGTGATGAACTCTCCAAGATGTTTTCAGGTCACTGCTACAAAATATATTAAAGAGTGTTGCTGTGAACATATCAGTAAGAACTGAAGAGAAAGCAGAAGAAAAGTTAAACTGAGTGACCAAACATTGAAGTGATTTCATGCTGGCTGTGAGTGCTGTGTTGTGAGCACAGCGCTGAGCTGTGCTTCATTGCACTTTAAGTGGCTATTTGTGATGTAGTTAGATTAACACCTATGCAATGGTTGTGTGGGGCTTACAGTAAATCTCAGAGTTAGCAAGAAAGCAAATATAGAGATCATGGCTTGGAGCCAACACAGTCATCAGGTTTTATGTGTTGAATTAATTTCCCTTAAATAGCAAAGTTAAGGCAATATTTTCCTTCCACAAGAACAAAGTTGCACTTAAAATTACAGGACAGCAATCTGAAGATATATGGGACAGTAAACAGTTGTGCTCAAAGTAATGACAGCTCTATCAAGGCTGCACATGCCAAGTGACAGCATCATAGCAGAACTAGTAATTATGTGGTTGACCGAGAAGCATGGGTGTAGGTGAGAACTATAGTACAGTACAGACATATACAGTACTGGCAGTAGCTACCATAATCAAACTGCTTGATGAGAGAAAAAGCTTGCAAGTTTATCCTGAAGCAGAGCTGATTCTACCCAGCATTCTTTATTGTCACCAGGGCTGGTTTAGCACTGGAACAGTTCCTCATAAGGCCGCTTCTATTTGTTTCAGAAATCAGTTTTAGAGCATTTTGCTTTTGCTTGATGCTATTGTCCTGCAAATACAGACGATTTGTGCATCAGACCTTTCAAAATGCAGTAGTCTAACATAAGCCCTCAGTCTCCCTGGGGAGTGTGACAGTAATCCAGTGTGTAATAACAAAGAAAAAAGACTCTATCAAATCCTGCCAGCCTGCCTTCATCATTTGGTATTTCACAGTGACCCACAGCAGGCACAGCAATATTTCTCTGGGGTCAGATTTCCACATAATGTCATTTGCCTCTACTAAAGTTCTTGAGAATTTATAAATAGGAAACTAACATCTATAGTCACTGAAGTGAAGGTGATTGGTTTTCAGATATGATGATAATTAAAACTTCTATTCGTATAAGCAAGAGGCTTATATGCTACATAGACAGGCTACATCTATTTAGACCTTCATGTTCATAGAATCAACCAGGTTGGAAGAGACCTCCAAGATCATCCAGCCCTAACCAGTCAACTAGACCATGGCACTAAGTGTCTCATCCAGGCTTTTCTTGAACACCTCCAGGCACGGTGACTCCACCACCTCCCTGGGCAGCCCATTCCAATGCCAATCACTCTCTCTGCCAACAACTTCCTCCTAACATCCAGCCTAGACCTCCCCCTGGCACAACTTGAGACTGTGTCCCCTTGTTCTATTGCTGGTTGCCTGGTAGAAGAGGCCAACCCCCACCTATCTGCAACCTCCCTTCAGGTAGTTGTAGACAACAATGAGATCATCCCTGAGCATCCTCTTCTCCAGGCTAAACACCCCCAGCTCCCTCAACCTCTCCTCATAGGGTTTGTGTTCCAGGCCTCTCACCAGCTTTATTGCCCTTCTCTGGAAACATTCCATCACCTCAACATCTCTCTTGAATTGAGGAGCCCAGAACTGGACACAGCACTCAAGGTGTGGCCTGACCAGTGTTGAGTAGAGGGGAAGAATAACCTCCCTTGTCCTACTGGCCACACTATTCCAGCTACAGGCCAAGATGCCATTGGCTGTCTTGGCCACCTGGACACACTGCTGCATCATCTTCAGCTACTATCTACCAGTACTCCCAGGTCCCTTTTCTCCTGGCTGCTCTCCAGCCACTCAGTCCCCAGCCTGCAGCACTGCTTGGGGTTGTTGTGGCCAAAGTGCAGAACCCTTCCCTTGGCCTTGTTAAATCCCATCCCATTGGCCTCTGCCCACCCATCCAGCCTGTCTAGGTCCCTCTGCAGGGCTCTCCTACCTTCCAAGAGATCCACACTTTCTCCTATTTTGGTGTCATCTGCAAACTTACTGATGCTGGACTTCGACCTAATGATTTAAAAACTTAGTCCATCAGCCTTATTCAACCTTCTTTTATTTAGACAAAAAATTAAATACATAAAAATGACAAGATTGCTCTGTGGTCAGATTTCCACATAATGTCATTTGCCTCTACTGAAGTTCTTGAGAGTTTATAAAGAGGAAACTAACTTTGACAGACACTGAAGTGAATGCTGCGACAAAGGGATGGGGAGGCAGCTTGACGCAAGCTAAGTTCCAACTTTATTAGGCAACATACAGGACTTATATACTTTGTCAGAAGGTATCAGAAGGCTTAACGTTTTTACATATTGATTAGTCATTTTATCACATGCAAAACCATCTCTTCTTCCAATCTAAATTCTTGTCTGCCACATCTGCTTCCCTGTGGAGAAACAGTTAGCATATTCATCAGATAAGAAGGACAGGCATATTCATCAGATGGCAGGACAGTCTCCTTGCTTCTTCTAATCAGATCATTCTGACTCCGATAGTTTGGCCAAGGGCTTGTGTTGCAGCTGGTCCACTGATAGACCACTGTTACATTAATCCCACAAGTGAAGGTAATTGTTTTTCAGATATGATGAGAATCAAAGCTTCTATTCATATAAGGAAGAGAAAATCAGGCTACATCTCTTTAGGCATGACATGAACTTAGTCCAACAGCCTTATTCAAACTTCTTTCTATTTAGACAAAAAATTAAATACATAAAAATTGCAATATGAAGTACCTGTAAATAGAAAATTATAAAGCCCCAGTCCAATGTATTCCAGATTTTAAAAGCTTTCTCAGACTGTCACAAAAGGTTATTACTATTTTCCTGGAAGGAGTCTTAGATTCTTATGGCATATATTGTGCACAAACAAAGCTGTATTATGGGCTTCTGAAGAATCTTTAAGCCATCTCCTTGAATTAGAACATATCTTACTTCACTTAAGAGTTTATCTTATCAGTAGAGCCATTCATTTTGCTTTCCTGTTCTCTTTCAACTGAAGAATTTAGTTGTTTGCATCACAAAAGAAATTATACACAGCACACTACAGCATAAAACCACACTTTACTTGCCCAGTGTGGTTTACCCTGATAGAATGTACTAGATCTAGTCTTCATTTCCAAAAAAAACCAAACACCAAATATCACCAAATGAAAAATGTACTAAATTTAAATCCATTAATTAATATTTCTTGCATTTTTGCAAGAATTCTGTGAAACTTCGTTGTACAAGGTGCAACAACATCTACCCTCGCAGACCATCTGCCTGCTCTGACAAGTATCTTAGGTTCATCCTAAATCATAGAATCAGTTAGTGTTGGAAGGAACCACAGGGATCATCTAGTTCCAACCCCCCTGCCATGGCCAAGGACACTCTACACTAGATCAAGCTGGCCAGAGCCTCATCCAGCCTGGCCTTAAACACCTCCGGGGATGGGGCCTCAACCACTCCCAGGACAGCCCGTTCCAGCCTCTCACTACTCTCATTCTGAACAACTTCCTTCTCACATCCAGTGTGAATCTCCCCATCTCCAGCTTTTCTCCATTCCCCCATGTCCTGTCACTCCTTGATAGCCTAAAAAGTCCTTCCCCAGCTTTTTTGTAGGCTCCCTTCAGATACTGGAAGGCCACAAGAAGGTTACCTGGGAGCTTCCTCTTCTCCAGACTGAACAGCCCCAACTCTTTCAGTCTGTCCTCATAGCAGAGCTGCTCCAGCCCTCTGATCATCCTCATGGCCCTTCTCTGGACACGCTCCAACATCTCCACATCCTTCTTGTAATGGGGGGCTCCAGAACTGGATGCAGTACTCCAGGTGGGGTCTCACCAGAGTGGAGTAGAAGGGGAGAATCACCTCCCTCGACCTGCTGGCCACACTTCTCCTGATGCAGCCCAGGCTCTGGTTGGCCTTCTGGGCTGCAAGTGCACACTGCTGGCTCCTGTTGTGCTTCTTGTCCAATCATCTACAATTTTCCTGTGAAACCTTTTTTTTTATTAGTAGTGTTGTATAGCAACAAGGAAGAATAGAGGCTTAGTAGTGTTGTATAGTCCCAAGGAAGAATAGAGGCTTGGTCAATAGGTTAAGAAGCAAAGGTGGGTGGAGGGTGTGTTAGAGAGATGCAGTTCAGTCAGCAGCCCAAGCCAGAGTGAGATGAAAAAAATGGCGAGAGTGTTATCTAATGTTTTCATTTCTTGTTCCCATATTCCTTAGCAAGCCTATGAGTGAGGTAGACATCACCATTGCTTTCCTTTCACAGCCTGTAATCTACTTCTTCTCACCAAAACATTCTAGCTAGCTTCAAACTAGCACACATGCTTAAGCCCATTTTATGCCCTTTAGGACTATTCACTACAGTGATTCACCCCAATCTTCCTTCACGTGCACACTTTGACTTGCCTCTTTATGGCTTCAGAAACTGTTAAATGTGAACTGATCCCATACTCTGGATTCCATGTCCAGAGTGAAATAATAAACTATTCCACTTAAGTGTCCAAATGCTGCTAACCACTTTCCTTGCTTGGGAACAAAACTCAGTGGTAGAATCAGAATCAAGCAGATTGGAAGAGACTTCCAAGATCATCCAGTCCAACCTAGCACCCAGCCCTAGCCAATCAACTAGACCATGGCACTAAGTGCTTCATCTAGCCTCTTCTTGAACACCTCCAGGGACAGCAACTCCCTGTCCTCCCTGGGCAGCCCATTCCAATGGCAAATCACTCTGTGAAGATCCATAATTTTAGATGATGTAAGACACTTTAAGCAGAAAGACGAAGTAATTTAGCCACTTTATTAACTTGGGTACATAAAATTTAGACTTAATTGGCAGGTGAACGAGACTTGCAGTTTTGTATTTAAGAGATTTAGATACCTTTGTTAATTCCTTCTGAAGCACTGAAATCCAATTCTTGTGTTCAGCAGAGTATCAAGATAAGGGCTTCTAAAATGTGTAGTTCTTGCATTTCTCCACTAACTGTAAAAGCACTAAAAGCAATAATGACTGCATCCCATTCTACTGTTTGGGCAATTTGTTCTTGAGCTAGAGACATTTGCTTTAGTAGGAAAAAAAAACTTTGCTTTTATGTCATTTTTCCCCCCCACCAAATTGTAATGCATTTATGGAAGCAGAATTCTCAAGAGTTTAGGAATTCATATTCAGTAACCATATGTGACTTAAAATCCTCAGAAGGGTCTTCTTGTTTTGACTTCTGCTAATTTCCTCTGATCCAGTGCAACTCTTGTAAAGCACTACAATTAATCAGGATTACATATTGGCAGCGTTGAATTGGACAGGATTACACTGGTAATCCTGAAAGAAACTGCTCCTTTAGAGATACAGTTCTATGTACAAATTCTCAGGTGGGGTGACAATGTCAGCCTAGCCACAGCAGCACGGAGCAGAGCAATATAAATGAGCTCATAATGAGTTCCACGTTGCCCTGACCAGTTTATTGTCAGGGCCTGAAGTAAATAATTGAAAAATGTGCTGCTTTTTTGTTGTTTTCCCCTTTTTGGCAGAAGAAGGGAGGGCATGTTCAATTCTGCACTGCCTCTGTGGAATTCTCGTGCCCCTGTGAGTCTTCTCTTTCAAGAGTGGCATTTTCACTACATGCCACGTCAATGGCTATGGAAATTAGTTGCTGCTAAAATACCCTTTCTTCCTTTTCTGCTTTCTCCATCCTTGAACTTCTTAAACCATTATGATTATGAAATACAATTTTATTCTATTTAGCATCTATAATTTCATTTAATATATGCCACTTGATATCACAGAATCACAGAACTTTAGAGGTTGGAAGTGACCTCCAGAGATCATCCAGTCCAACCTCCCTGTCAGAGCAGGATCACCCAAGGTAGTTCAGACAGTTCACACATCCAGGTGGGTTTTGACAGTCTCCAGAGAAGGAAACTCCACAACCTCTCTGGGCAGGCTGTTCCAGTGCTCTGTCACCCTCATTGTAAAGAAGTTTCTCCTGATGTTGAGGTGAAACCTTCTATGTTCCAATTTGAAGCCATTGCTCCTTGTTTTATTAATGAGCTCACACCCATCAGAAGGGATCAGTCCCTTTTTGTCAGTGCTCCTACTTGCTTGGAGGGGAGGATCAGTCCCTTTTTGTCAGTGCTCCTACTTGCTTGGAGGGGACAGCACTGCCAGAGGCATGACTGGGGACACCTAGGACTGGAGATACCCAGGGCTGGCTATACCTATGGTCTCCTGGGTGCTCTGCAGAAGGTACTGCACCACAGCAGCTGGTGGGAGCTGGGTGATGATATTTTTGGAGTGACAAACACATTGCAAAAACCCTTCTGTTGTTAAAATGATTTTTTGTTAATACCATTTTTTTCCTATTTGTTTCTCTCTCTTTTGGGTTTATTTTTGGGTTTGTTTTGCTGCGCTTATATTTTTGCCTCTGGTATTTGTGCAGTCTCAGTGACACATGCAGTTACTGTAACTGACAAAACAAATGTTGCCTTTATAGCAAGGAGAAAGTGTGTTTGCTGTTGTTGCCGCCACTGAAAAGTAATTATGTAGCTAAATCAGTGGAAATGAAAACTACAATGCGAGAATTCTGAAGAACAAGTAGGACATTAACAGCAGTCCTATCTGGAACAGTAATCAGGTGGAAATGCCAGCTTTTGACTCCAAAAAGTACTCCCAGACTTTGACTGCAGTTTGATTTAAAGCAGTGTAAATCAGGAGTAACTCTGATGTTGAAGTCAGTGGCATTATAGGAGTGTAAAACAGATGTGACTTGCCTACATGCTTTGGATTATTCCCAGTTTTGCCATTAGTCAATCAAGAGGGTGAGCTGCACCCATGTAAACAAGAATCTTTCCACAGCTGGGTCTTAAGGCATTGCAATCAGCAGTTGACTCCTGTAGCTGCAGCTTCTAAAAACACACCACAATGCTGGAGATGAGGATTAAAATACTTCTAAATTCCAACACACAAAGAAAGATGTACAATTGAAGATACTAGAAAAGCATGGTTTTTGAAAGAGAGCTATATTAGATGTGAAGGAATAAATATTCAGGTGTTAAAGAATCTGTTTCACAGTATCACAGTATCATCAGGGTTGGAAGAGACCTCACAGATCATCAAGTCCAACCCTCTACCACAGAGCTCAAGGCTAGACCATGGCACCAAGTGCCACGTCCAATCCTGCCTTGAACTGCCCCAGGGACGGCGACTCCACCACCTCCCCGGGCAGCCCATTCCAGTGTCCAATGACTCTCTCAGTGAAGAACTTTCTCCTCACCTCCAGCCTAAATTTCCCCTGGCTCAGCCTGAGGCTGTGTCCTCTTGTTCTGGTGCTGGCCACCTGAGAGAACAGAGCAACCTCCTGCTGGCCACAACCACCCCTCAGGTAGTTGTAGACAGCAATAAGGTCACCCCTGAGCCTCCTCTTCTCCAGGCTAAACAATCCCAGCTCCCTCAGCCTCTCCTCGTGGGGCTGTGCTCAAGGCCTCTCCCCAGCCTCGTCGTCCTTCTCTGGACACGCTCAAGCATCTTAATGTCCCTCCTAAACTGGGGGGCCCAGAACTGAACACAGTACTCAAGGTGTGGTCTAACCAGTGCAGAGTACAGGGGCAGAATGACCTCCCTGTTCCTGCTGACCACACCATTCCTGATGCAGGCCAGGATGCCACTGGCTCTCTTGGCCATCTGGGCACACTGCTGGCTCATGTTCAGGTGGGTATCAATCAGCACCCCCAGATCCCTCTCTGTCTGGCTGCTCTCCAGCCACTCCGACCCCAGCCTGTATCTCTGCATGGGGTTGTTGTGGCCAAAGTGCAGCACTCTGCACTTGGAGCTATTGAACCCCATCCCACTGGACTCTGCCCATCTGTCCAGGCGGTCAAGGTCCCGCTGCAGAGCCCTTCTGCCTTCCAACTCAGTCACATCTGCCCCCAGCTTGGTGTCATCTGCAAACTTGCTGATGACTGACTCGATGTTTGAAGTGATAGCTCTTTGGAGCTTACAGTCTTTTAAGCTTTAAGGCTGCCCAATGAGGGCCACGAAAAGGAAACTGTAAGGGGACAAAGATTTTAATGTTATCCATTTGAATGGTTATGCCAGCCTTAGTAACATCACCTTCACGGGTGAAATAAAGCATCATAATGACAAATGCAGGCACAAAACCATTACATGGGAAAATAAGTTACTAAAAACTTAAATTAAGTTTCCTTCTCCATTTTTTTGTAATTATGGAGTTTTTTTCACCTTTCTGACCCATTTAATTGTCAATATTTTTCTTCTTGACAGACATTTCTGATTACCACTGCTTATTTTCTATACTATGACTCTGCTATAAAATACAAGAAATGCCAACTTGAATTATGCTAAGTGACTTCTGGCTCTCACTGAATTTATGCCTCTAGACCCCTCCTTTTCAAGTATCTGAACTGAAAACCATATGGGCTGTACAGGTTTGTGGCTACTTGGGATATTTTAATGAGAGAAATTAGATCATTGGTTGTGAAAAGAAAATAATGATGAAGTCTACATCATTCATTGGTTAGCTGAAAGGGATAAAAAGTCAAAATAGAAACAGTCTTGCTCAGTCTGGTCTGCAGTGCTGCTCCCTTTTTGCTTCTCCTTTGATCTGTTTTAATATCTATCTTCCAATCTCAGCTAAAAGAAAGTAACATAAGCTTTGATGCTTTTGTTTTGTTCTTGTTTGCCTATCTGGGACAGGGGATAGAGAGGGAGAAAGAGGAGGTAGTTTTGAGCTCTTCTGGATAGTTTCCTTTGTCCAGGAGAGAGTTTGGATTTCTCTATTATTTCTAATCTGTTTATAATTATAAATACTTGTAAATATATTTTTTATATATATGTTTGTAAATATTGTCACCCTGTAAATATAGCTTCATCTTGCTTCCAAGTCACAGTATCACAGTATTATTAGGATTGGAAGAGACCTCACAGATCATCAAGTCCAACCCTTTACCACAGAGCTCAAGGCTAGACCATGGCACCAAGTGCCACGTCCAACCTTGCCTTGAACAGCCCCAGGGACGGCGACTCCACCACCTCCCCGGGCAGCCCATTCCAGTGTCCAATGACTCTCAGTGAAGAACTTTCTCCTCACCTCAAGCCTAAATCTCCCCTGGCACAGCCTGAGGCTGTGTCCTCTCGTTCTGGTGCTGGCCACCTGAGAGAAGAGAGCAACCTCCTCCTGGCCACAACCACCTTTCAGGTAGTTGTAGACAGCAATAAGGTCACCCCTGAGCCTCCTCTTCTCCAGGCTAAACAATCCCAGCTCCCTCACCCTCTCCTCGTAGGGCTTGTGCTTGAGGCCTCTCACCAGCCTCATCACCCTTCTCTGGACACGCTCAAGCACCTCAGTGTCCTTCCTAAACTGGGGGGCCCAGAACTGAACACAGTACTCAAGGTGTGGTCTAACCAGTGCAGAGTACAGGGGCAGAATGACCCTGTGGTAAAGGGTTGGACTTGATGATCTGTGAGGTCTCTTCCAACCCTGATGATGCTGTGATACTGTGCCATTCTGATTGGCTATTCTGTGCCCAAAGGTCCCTTAGCCTCAGGCTGTATCGATAAAAAGAGATGAGCAGGTGACACAATATGCTCTACTGGTGTATTCGTGCTTGCTTGCAGCTATTGTTCCTATTTACCATGCTCTCTGCTTCTGGCAGTGATTCTGCCATTGCCTTCTGCAGCATTATGCTACACTAAGCCATAAGATAGCTCTGCCATAAAGTACAAACCATCATACTCTGGGTTTTTCTGCCTGGTAACTGGCTCCTTTGAGTTTACCAGGAATAGGCATAAATGCCTATAAATGCTGGGGAAGGCCTGGAGAGTAAATCTTTCAAGGAGCAACTGAAGGAGCTGGGTCTGGTTGGTTTGAAAAAGAGGAGGCTGAGGGGAGACCTCATCACTGTCTACACTACCTGAAAGGACGTTGTGGAGAGCTTGGTGCCGGTCTCTTCTCACGGGTAATTAGTAATAGAGCAAGAGGGCATGGCCTCAAGATGTGACTGGGTAGGTTTAGTCTAGATATTAGGAACAAAATTTCAGGGAAAGAGTGGTCAGGCATTGGAATGGACTGCCCAGGGAGGTGGTTGAGTCACCAACTCTGAATGTATTTAAAGGTCATTTGGATGTGATGCTTGAGGCTGTGGTTTACGGTGCACCTTGTGGAGTAGGGTTATCAGTTGGGCTTGGTGATCATGAGGGTCTTTTCCAACCTGAATATTTCTGTGATTCTTTGAGTGTGCCTGTTCAGTGCAGGAAAGCTCTGCCTAGAATTTTTCACTTTAATACATCCATTTATCACAGGTTAAAGAAAAGCTGGAGCAATATGCTTTCCATCTTAAAGCTAATATTATCATCTAAAAGCCAGCATTAAAGTTCTTATTCATCTGTCATAGTGAGAATTGAGTTAGAAGAAAGGTTTTACAAAAGTGTGGGACTTCTGAAGTTGCTTGGGCTTCCAAGGTCATTTTTATAAGAAGGAATCATTCCCTTACACATCCTCTGCTTCACACCTGCAAAATATTTTGTAGCTGTGTTTTTCCTTCTCATAAAATTGATCACTACAAATGTGTTGCACATGATTTGAACAGTGAAAATTGTCAAAATTTCAGACACTAACATTGATTTCAAAATACCATCATACTAAATGTCATTTGGCATTGAGCTTGGACAATGTGTCTGCACTTCATGTAACAGCCTAGAGTACTTGGTTTTAAAATTATATGTTCATTTCTTAAAGAGTTCAGTGTTTTATGCCTGCTTTAAATAGAGTCTTTGAAAGTCTTCTTTAACATATAATTTATCTGGTGAGTTACTTGAGAACAAAATTCTCTTTTTGATATTTCCAATGCCTCTGAAACAAATAGAAAGGCTGAGGGAGCTGGGGTTGTTTAGCCTAGAGAAGAGGAGGCTCAGGAGTGACTTCATTGCTGTCTACAACTACCTGAAGGGAGGTTGTAGCCAGGAGGGGGTTGGTCTCTTCTCCCAGACAGCCAACAATAGGACAAGGAAACACAGTCTCAAGTTGTGCCAGGGAAAGTATAGTCTGGATGTTAGGAGGAAGTTCTTCACAGAGACAGTGATTGGCATTGGAATGGGCTGCCCAGGGAGGTGGTGGAGTCACTGTCCCTGGAGGTGTTCAAGCAAAGCCTGGATGAGGCACTTAGTGCCATGGTCTAGTTGACTGGATAGGGCTGGGTGCTAGGTTGGATGGTTGGACTGGATGATCTTGGGGGTCTCTTCCAACCTGGTTGATTCTGTGATTCTATGATTCTGTAAATCATGTTTTTGTAAATGAAAATGAAGCTAAATTCCCTACATGCCATAGATTTATCACAAAATTAGAAAATCCTGCACTTTTAAAAATCTTCACCACCTAAAATCACTGAGAATTGTCCCAGAGATCTTCAGGTACAGCTCATCTGGCCTGTAGAAGGTAACTGTTTATACACAATCAGAGATTCCCTTGGGAGGTCTTATTGTGAATGCAATAGAGAAGCAGTCATGAAAAGAAAATAGTTTGCCATGATCCTTTAAACAATTTGTCTAAACAGTAAAGGTGGAGATCATAGCTGCAAATTCTAATTGTGAGCACAGTTCTGATTTGATGAACCTATACATTCTTAATCTGTAATTAGATATCAGATTGCCAAAAAAGCTTTCTTTTGCCTTTCTTGCTTCTCTGAGAAGATGAAGATTGTGAATTTTTTGGGAATTCCCCAAAAATAGTTTTGCAAACACTTGTGCGAGATCTCCCTTCTTGTCCTTTGTTTTGTAATGCAATCTGATTTGGTTTAATATGCTATATGTTTTCTTCTCTGCAGAGGGACCTTGACAGGCTGGATAGCTAGACAGAGGCCAGTGGAATGGGATTTAACAAGGCCAAGTGAAGGGTTCTGCATTTTGGCCACAACAACCCCAAGCAGTGCTACAGGCTAGGGAGGACAGAGTGGCTGGAGAGCAGCCAGGAGAAAAGGGACCTGGGGGTACTCATAGATAGTAGCTGAACATGAGCCAGCAGTGTGCCCAGGTGGCCAAGAGAGCCAATGGCATCCTGGCCTGCATCAGGATCAGTGTGGCCAGTAGGACAAGGGAGGTACTCAACACTTGTCAGGCCACACCTTGAGTCCTGTGTCCAGTTCTGGGCCCCTCAATTCAAGAGAGATGTTGAGATACTGGAAAGTATTCAGAGAAGGGCAACAAAGCTGGTGAGAGACCTGGAATACAGCCCTATGTGGAGAGGCTGAGGGAGCTGGAGGTGTTTAGCCTGGAGAAGAAGATGCTCAGAGATGGCCTCATTGCTTTCGACAACTACCTGAAGGGAGGTTGTAGCCAGGTGAGGGTTGGTCTCTTCTGCCAGGCAACAAGCAACAGAACAAGGGGACACAGTCTCAAGTTGTGCTGGGGAAGGTATAGGCTTGGTGTTAGGAGGAAGTTGTTGCCAGAGAGAGTGATTGGCATTGGAATGTGCTGCCCAGGGAGGTGGTGGAGTCGCAGTGCTTGGAGGTGTTCAAGCAAAGCCTGGCTGAGGCACTTAGTGCCATGGTCTAGTTGATTGGACTGGGCTGGGTGCTAGGTTGGAGTGGATGATCTTGGAGGTCTCTTCCAACCTGGTTGATTCTATTATTCTATGAATTAGTTCTTTCTTTTGGTTTATATTTTGGTCTCATCAAGGCTTAGACCTGGGCTGGCCACTAAACAAGTGGCAAATGCTCTCTACTAATCCATCTCCCTTTCCAACAGAAGAGAAAGGGAATAAGAGAGAGAGAGCTACTCCTTGAGACCAAAAACTAAAACTATTTTCATGAAAATGGTAACAATAAAACTAAGCATATACAAATATATATAAACCCAATATTGAACCCAACTGGCCAGTGCCAATTAGTCATCATCACCCCTGCTGCTGTGGCAGAAGACCCAGACTCGGCTCAGTGTTTAGGTTTCCAGTCTGTAGCAGCTTTCTCTGTTTAGCAGACAGGTGGTTAGTTAACAAGATATTTTCTACAACATAAGAGCAAAACTATTGGTGGCTTCCCATTCATTTTTGTGAAAAGGGAGGCTTCTTTCTGGAACTGCAGTGTATTCTCATCTAAATCAGCTGCTTTTAGGGTTTTTCATTTTGCAAATTCATGTGATGGCATTGTTTTGTAAATATTTAAACAATACTTGATCGAGTTTCTGTTCATTACAAAATATAACTCTCTTAAACACTCAAAGTCACATTTTACTATATATTTTGTGATGAATTTCTGTTCATTTAGCCTAAAATTTTTTTCTTGAAGGAAAACAGATCAATTTTGTGCACTATATCTTATGCCCAGCCTATGGTTTTCTTGTCCTTGCTGAAGCTAATATAGCTCTTACAGTGGTTCATTTCTGTAGGGCATTCCAATGCCATGTAATTTAAGTTCTTTTGATTAACCTACTGATTTAGGAGCACAAAGGGTAAAGTATTTTTATTGTCCTTTTTCCATGACCTTGCTTTCTTTTCACTACTATAAGAAGAAATGGAAATTTCCATTGTAATTTTTTCATCACTTATGAACATTAAGACGTTCTGATGGTGTTGTGGAGGGCAGGGAATTAATGTGGCCAAGTCAGGAAATATAAAAAATAGAATTATTTTATTTTCCTGGAAACTTGCCCCCAAATCTATATACAAAATTAGTTTTGTTTATTAGCAGACTCAGTTCAATCAGAAACGTATTACAAAAGGATATTATAGATAAATTTGTCTATTTAGGAAGTCAGGAAATGGAAAAGGATAATTTATAAACACAGATTTACCTCATTATCAATTAGGCTGAGCAGAACATTAAGGGAAAAGCTTACTCACAGATGTGAGCTAGACACTTGGCAAAGACCTTTGCTGGATTCTTCTGCAGGAGCAGCCTTCTGACATTGCAGCCAATATCCAATAATAGAGATCTACACCACAGAAGTCCAAGACAAGCCATAGAGCCACCAAACTCAGAAACGTCTAGAGTACTTCTTCCCAAGTGGGAGGATGCTGTTCTTAACAATGGCAGGGGAGAGCCAAAACTGCTAGGGTCTCCTGTTCAGGAGGCAGCCAGCAATTAGCTACTGATAGGGTCTGAGAGAGGGCAGTTCAGTTGCTGCCAGTCCTCTCTCTCAAGTGACCTGAGGCTTGCTAAAGTCTGCCGTTTTGCACAAGGGTGCAAAATAGTGGGGGGATGTGGGGGCAGGAAAGTCAGTGATGACCCAATCTGAGTTAGCTTGCTTGACAATCCGAGGTTTATTGAGAGCATCAGGCTTCAAGCTACAGAGCATCAGCTTTTAGGTTAGTGCAAACCCGGTTAGTGCGAACCCAGCATGCAATGCAGTATTGTTAATTAGCGATTGGCACATCTAAAGATTGGAATTTGCATGTTCCTCCTACTTGCAGTTTCTGCTGAAGCTAATTTCCCTCCTAATCTGGGCACAGTTTCACAGAAGTTGCTTATCAGAAGGCTCAAGGACAAATTCCTTTGAGTTTCTTCACCTACACTGCTGTGGCTTAACTGCATTTCAGTACACTCAGACCTCACGTCAAAGGCTTGATTGTACAAGCTTCTAGGAACTTATGTCCCCTCTCCTTCAGCCAGTTCCCAACAGGGGGAGCCATCCAAAGCAGGGATGGGATAAACATCATGAGCCATACAGAGGTAGGAGCCGCCCAAAAAGCGGGGATGGTTCAGTCACAGCAGGAGTGCATTGTTCGCAGTGGCAGGGGACTCTCCATAGGGAACTCTCAAGGCAGGGACTCCAAGGTGGGAATCCTTGCTCTATTTATCATTTTTTTCTAGACAAAGTGTCCATTTACTGGGCACAAAAACACAGCCAATCACCAGCCCAATTGCAGCACAGGGTTCTGCGTGGATCAGCCCACATCCAGTAAGGACCTTTTGCTGCCCCCCCTGAAGCATGCAGGCCAATGTAGGGGGAAGCAGGGTTTTGTGCCTTTCTCTTCCCACTGAGTGAGAGGAATTTGGGGTATGCAGGACAGACATCTGACTAGGAGGCTTGCATTCTTAGCAGTGAAATCCACCTGCATCAGCTGGAGGAAGTTAGGCCACTAGACAGTGATTCAGTTGCTCTCTATTTTACACCAAGAGTCTCCCTGAAGCTGTGTGTTTACTGTAGGTGGTGGTGTTTTGTTTTTCGTATATACTATAGTGTGTTGAGCAGCCAGTGAATTTCTGCTAGGACGACATTGTAAATTCCCAAAACCACATTTAAACATAGTGAAATAACTGCTATCCAGTACCATTTCTCCCCCAAAATATCTGGAGCTTCTGTGTCCCAACACATATACTCAGATTGATTCCATGTTCCAGAAACATTTCGAAACACAGTTAGATTACTAACAGAATTCAGGAAATAGGCATAGACTTGGACAGGCAAATGCTTAGAATATTCCCAGACCATATCAATGACAATCCAGAAAACATGGTAACTTATAAACTTTAACACCCAGGACCAAAACAGCCATGCAAAAGTGTGAATGATTAAGACTCTCAGAATATCCATTTTTTAACTTCCAAATCTTCTCTGAAAGAATTCTTTCTACCTAGCCCCACGTTGGGCTCCAAATAAATTGTCTTGGGTTCAAATGCAAGTTCCCAGAGACTCTAATAAATTTAATAGACCCAATGACAATTTATAGAATTTATAGAGCTTCCTCCCCTCTTCCCCTCCTTTCCCAAAAAAGGTAGGGATTAGATATAGGGAGAGAGATATAAGCACACCCAAATAAATCAATCTCACTCAATTTGGAAGTTAAAAAGGAAAAGTTTAACAATAACTTAGAAAAGGGATTGGAGGTAGGGGAGTTTACAAAGGATAAGGAAGGGAAAACAGCAAAATACAAACAGGGATGGATACAACCTGAGCAGTGTGATGGTGTCTCTGCCTCGTGGCTGCCACGTGGTGTGCTGGTATGCAGTGTGTGTGTGTTTGTGTGTCGAGAGGGAGCGAAGAAAAGAGAAAGAGACAGGGAGCTCCTGTCTCTTTTATACCACAGGAAGTGGGGGGAGTGGGCTAACCATCACCTGGAGTGTGGCCCACCCCTGGGGAGGGGCCAAGACCCCTAGGGTCAGGTTCAGGGTTACGCCCCCCCCCCCCCCCCCCCCCCAGAGTGTTAACCCTATACAATATGAAAAATACAATTATGCAAGTTGCAATTGGGAAGATAATTTTGGAATAAGAAAGTGATTCTGATAGGAGTTCTGTGTCTGAAGGGTATGAAGCAGAATATCAAATAACATACAATATTTTTAATTAATATTTTTGGCAAAGTTGATAGGAGGAGGTAGAAGTGTGCAATGATCCTTGTGTACAAATGTTGAGTCACTGATGAGGTATGCTGCATTTAGACACAGATTAGCCTGCTCTAATGAATTACAAAATAAGTCTGTGTACTTGCCTAATTTTGGAAGCATATTTCAAATGTGAGTTACTTTTTCACCTGTAGATTTCATTTCTTGTCTCACTTCCACCTTCTGAATTTATCCTCATATTGTGTCTACATGAAAGTATTCTCAGACAGCCATGTTTTTAAAGCCTTTCATTTTCCACTGTGTGGGATGCTCTTACCTATGTTGTTTATGGAAGCAAAGAGAGTGTGCTAGTTTGAGCCTAGCTGGGATATTTTGGTGAGAAGAATTAGACTATAGGCTGTGAAAAGGAAATAATGGTGATGGCTACTTCACTCATACGTTTGCTGAGATGTATAAGAACAAGAACATAAACGAAGATAAGACAGAGTTTGCTCTCTGTCTTTGGGGCTGCACTTTTTCTGTCTCTAACCTAACTTGCTGCCTGACTAATCCTTCAGCTTCCTAATCCCCCAGCCAACCCTTCAAACTCACCTTGAATATAAGGCAAAGTCTGGGGTAAGGTAGAGGGGTGGGAAGAAGGTAGAAGGGTAGTTGGGAGCTCCTCCTGGAGACTCAGATTTCTGGGAGGGCTGTTGTGTTTCTGTATTACCTTCTAACTTGTATATTTCTGTCTATAGCTGTATATGTTGTAAATATCTGCTTGTACAATGTGATAAGCTGTAATCATAGCTTCATTCTCCAATTTCCAGACTGGCTGAGTTTAGTCTGAGTGATTTTCTTAAGTGTGGGGGGCAAGTAACACCCAAACCATCACAGAGAGCAATCACTCATGTTTTCATCCTTCTGTTTCCCTTCAGGAACACCTGATACATCTGCCAATCTCTTTATGAAGCTGCTGACAAGGAACGTAAGTACCAAGCTCTATAGACTCTTCACATGTGTTTGTTGAGTTTTAAACCTATTAAATGTTTAATGTCATTGTTTAGATTGTTTGAAGAGGGTGGGAAGAGAGGCAGCATACTAACAAGTGCTCTTTAGACTGGCAGCTAAGCTCTCAATTTTTGCTTCTTTGAAAAGCTTGTTGAGTCTCTAGGAAAATGAGTGGTGACCTCAGAGCAGCCACACTTTATGTCCTATACTGTACCATATCCAGGCCGATAAGCAATGACTTTCATCTCTGCAATATGGTCTTTATTTCTTCAGGCACCTCTTTTACTACATAGTATAGGAACCTATAGAATCAACTCTATGTAGTTTAAATCAGAGGGACTTTGAGCCCTATGCCTCTGTGGACATTTCAGACTTTCTTCCCTTGAAGTTAGTTTTTCTTAGGGAGTCTTAAAATATCAGTGTGCTTGGTTTTCCTCTGATACAATCAGATAGGTGCGTACTTGTCAGCTTCAGAGTTTTCTAGGATTCAGAAATGGCTTGTTTTGCAAAGACCAAAGCTGTTGATGGTTTTCCATTGTCGGTTTTCAACTGAATGGCTTCTTCTTTTTGGATAGGAGTTCTTTGGCATCTAAACCAGTTCCCTTTATTTCCTTTTTGAAACTCGTGCAGTGGGATTAATTTTGAACTCTCTTAAGAATGCTCTGTCAAGTCTCTGTTCATTAGCTTCAGCATTTAATAGAGTTATTTTTAGTAGAGAAAAGTCATATTTTACTGTATATTTTGTGATTGATTTCTGTTCATGAAACCTAAAAATGTTGTCTTTAAAGAACACAGATCAATTTTACACACTACGCCTAGTCATAGAATCAGCCAGGTTGGAAGAGACCTCCAAGCTCATCCAGTCCAACCTAGCACCCAGCCCTAGCCAGTCAACTAGACCATGGCACTAAGTGCCTCATCCAGCCTTTGCTTGAACACCTCCAGGGACAGTGACTCCACCACCTCCCTGGGCAGCCCATTCCAATGCCAATCACTCTCTTTGGCAAGAACTTCCTCCTAATATCCAGCCCAGACCTCCCCCAGCACAACTTGAGACTGTGTCCCCTTGTTCTGTTGCTGGTTGTCTGGGAGAAGAGACCAACCCTCACCTGGCTACAGCCTCCCTTCAGGTAGTTGTAGACAGCAATGAGGTCACCCCTGAGCATTCTCTTCTCCAGGCTGCACACCCCCAGCTCCCTCAGCCTCTCCTTGTAGGACTGTATTTCAGGCCTCTCACCAGCCTTGTCACCCTTCTCTGGACACATTCCAGCTCCTCAACATCTCTCTTGAATTGAGGAACCCAGAACTGGACACAGCACTCAAGGTGTGGCCTGAGCCTTGCTGAATACAGGGGCAGGATAATCTCTCTTGTCCTATTTGCCACACTGTTCCTGATGCAGGCCAGGATGCCATTGGCTCTCTTGGCCACCTGGGCACACTGCTGGCTCATCTTCAGCTACTATCTACCAGTACTCCCAGGTCCCTTTCCTCCTGCCTGCTCTCCAGCCCCTCTCTCTGCAGCCTGTAGCGCTGTTTGGGGTTGTTGTGGCCAAAGTGTAGAACCTTGCACTTGGCCTTGTTAAATCTCATCCCATTGGCCTCTGCCCACTCATCCAGCCTGTCCAGGTCCCTCTGCAGGGCTGTCCTACCTTCCAACAGATCATCACCTGCTCCTAGCTTGGTGTCATCTACAAACTTGCTGATGATGGACTCAATGCCCTCGTCCAGATCATCAATAAAGATATCAAACAGGACTGATCCTTGGGGAACACCACTAGTCACTGGCTGCCAACTGCATGTCACACCATTCATCACCACTCTCTGGGTCCAGCTCTCCTGCCAGTTCTTGACTCATGTTGAATGCCTATCTGAAGTTTATATTGTCCTTGGTAAAGACAGTATAGATGTTGGAGTGGCTCTTTTTAGTGTGGCATTCCAGTGTCAAGTAATTTAAGATTCTTTTGATTAGCCTATAATTGATTTTGGAGGAAAAAGGATAAATTATTTTTCTTTTTATCTTCTTTTTTCTTGAGCTTGCTTTCTCTTCAAAACTAAAAGAAGAAATAGAAGTTTCCAGTGTCATTTTTTCACTACTCATTAATGTGTGAATGGTTGTTTGTTTTTTTGTCTCATTGGCAATAGTAGTTAATAAAAGAAAAAAAATCTGTGTGCAATACTGGGTTGGCAAATCCTTAGAAAGCAGCCAGTGAATTCACTACAAATATTTTCCACAAACACTGAGAATATGAAAGTATTTTGCTATGTAATACATATTTAGTGATTTGTGGCCAAAAAGCATAGATTTTCCTCAGATGGTACAAAGTTTTACAGGATTTAGGGGGGTTTATCAGGGTACTGGAAGGTCTCTGATGGAAAGAACTTGTCTTCTATACATAAGATTTATATATATAAGATATTTTTTTCCCCCAGCATTTACAGATATGATTTTTTTTTTTTTTTGCACTATTTCAGTATCTGAAATAGAAATGCCAGCACTTCTCATTTGAATTTCTTAGAACTGCAGGGTTTGGTTTTCAGGGTTGGAACTGATAAATTCTGCCAAACACCTTGCATTCCTTGATATAAAATCTCCATTGTCTGTGACATGCTCTCATTAAATAATTTTGGTTTCACCAGGAATATTTGCCAATAGAATACTGTAGTCAGCACCATGACATATTTCTGTCTCTGAAAATTTCTGTGTAATGTGTGATGAGAACACAAGCCCTATGAGGAGTGCCTGACAGAGCTGGTTTTGTTTAGCCTGGAGAGGAGGAGGCTCAGGGGTGATTCATTGTTGGCTACAACTACCTGAAGGGAAGCCGTAGCCAGGTGAGGATTGGTCTCTTCTCCCAGGCAACCTGCGCTAGTTTGAAGCTAGCTGGAATGTTTTGGTGAGAAGAATTAGATTATAGGTTGTGAAAAGGAAACAGTGGTGATGTCTACTGCACTCATAGCTTGCTGAGATGTATAAAAACAATAACACAAACATAGATAACAGAGTTGCTCTCTCTCTGACTCTGGCTGCATGCACCTCTCTCCCTAACCTGCTGTCTGTCTAAGTAATCCATCTGCTTCCTAACCCCCCCTGGGCCATTCTCCAAAATCACCTTGAATGTAAGGCAAAGTGTAGGGCAAGGTAGAGGGCTGGAAAGGAGGTGGAAGGGTGGTTGGAAGCCCCTTCTGAGGACTCTGGTGTCTGGGAAGGCTGTTGTGTTTCTGCATTACATTTTTAACCTTGTATGTTTCTGTCTGTAGCTGTGTATATAGTAAATATCTGCTTGTGTATTGTGCTGAGCTGTAAATATAGAGTTTCATTCTAATTTCCAGTTCATCTGAGGCTACTCTGGGTGGTTTCATAAGAGTGGGGGGACAGGTAACACCCAAACCATCAAACAACCAGTGACAGAATTAGGGGACACACTCTCAAGCTGCAGCAGGAGAGGTTTAGGCTGGATGTTAGGAAAAAGTTCTTTGCAGAGAAAGTTCTTTGCATTGGAATGGGCTGCCCGGAGAGATGGTGGAGTCACCATCCTTGGAAGTGTTTAAAAAGAGACTGGATGTGGCACTGGGTGCCATGGTTTGGTTGATTAGATGGTGCTGGGTTATAGGTTGGACTTGATGGTCTTGAAGGTCTTTTCCAACCTGATTAATTCTGTGATTCTGTGAGTCATGTTGTGCCCCTGTGCAACGTGGGGATTCAGCTGGTTTGGAATTCTCTGTAAGTGGAGGTGCCCTACTTTGACAAATGTGTTTGCCAGTAATAGTTTGTCACTTGTAAAGTAAAAACAAAAACCCTCCTGATTTCTGCCTGTTCTTCTAGGAAGGGTCTAGTAAAGAAATGTAGTGTTTAGAACCAAGATATAGACTGGAGTTGCTGTTGGAATGCATGAGCAGGAAGTTTGTTTAACTAAACTATAAGATTGTTTGAGTCACAGTACATTTATGGGCAAGCTTCTGAAGGGAAAACACAGCAGAACTTACTTGATTTCAGTTTTGGATGATGATTACAGCTGATATGTCACTGAAGACATTTGAATCTGCTGAAGCAATAGTCAGGGAGACTTAAGTAGACTTGGTTGGCTGTCTGCCTTCAAGCCTCCATTATTTCCATGTAGGATACTGGATGATCTTGGAGGTCTCTTCCAACCTGGTTGATTCTATGATTCAATAGGTAGCATTACTGAAACCCAACAAAATACTACAGAAACTGGAGGAAACTTAAAAATCTGGGCTCAGATTCCTACAGGGTCTTCTGTATTAAAATTCAGAGTCTTAGAAAATCTATATAGATCTCCAATGATAGTTCCAGGTTTTAAACACCATTTTCACAGTGTCTGGAAATTGTAACTCTGCTGTAGAGTAGATAAATGGCATTAATTTAACAATTACATGAATCTGTGGAGATTTGTGGAGATAAAGGGGAGTGTAGCAGGTGTAGGAATGGGCAGCAGTCATTTGTCAACATATGAAAAGCATAATGGTAGCATCAAGAAGCAAATTATGCTAATAAAGAAGTCGTGCCTCCTGGTACCGTTATTACTTGCCTGTGATACATGAATGATAATGAAAATTACATCACTTCTAGAATTCCTAAATTGCTTTACAACCTGCTTGCTTATACATTACACTCTGCTTCACAGCTGGCAGGTTTTCAGGACCTTCCAAAGAGTTTAGATTGTAACATAGTACATTCTTTGCTGTAATTATACATGCAGATATGGTTTCATATTTCCAAAAAACTCATGAACCTTTTCTCTGAGGCTTGCCCTCATTCGTTCAGCTACAGGGGCTAGGGATTTCTGGAACAGAAAGGCCAGACCACCTTTCTAATTACGTGGAAAACTGCCTTTCCCAATCATATTGTTTCTGTGTTTTGAGTTGCATCATCTGTAAACCCAGCACTGAACCTAAGCTTCATTACCTTATCTGTATGCATGGTTTGGTTTTGATCTTCTTGGTAGAAATTGGAATTGCAAACTGGTTTTTTTAACAAAAAGCATGTTCCTCTGCAGTTTGACTTCAAAACTGCCCATCTAAGACTACTTCATTCTGCCAAATATTCATTTTCTTCTGTTTGTATCAGAACCAATCCTGAGACTTATGTTGCAGAAACATCAATTCACAGCACCACACACAAATTATGTTATTTAATCTTGACCCTAGTACATAAATCCCACACAGCAGTTTCTCTGTATTGCATTGTACAAGATCCAAAATGCTTTTGATGAGTGGGACTAGCCCTATGAGCAGAGGCTAAGGGAGCTGGGATTGTTTAGCCTGGAGGAGGGTCGGGGGTGACCTCATTGCTGTATACAAGTACCTGAAGGGAGGTTGTAGCCAGGTGGGGCTTGGTCTCTTCTCCCAGGCTACCAGCAACAGAACAAGGGGACACAGTCTCGAGTTGTGCTGGGGAAGGTATAGGCTGGATGTTAGGAGAGAGTTGTTGGCAGAGAGAGTGATTGGCATTGGAATGGGCTGCCCAGGGAGGTGGTGGTGTTGCCATCTCTGGAGGTGTTCAAGAAAAGCCTGGCTGAGGCACTTAGTGCCATGGTCTGGTTGACTGGCTAGGGCTGGGTGCTAGGTTGGACTGGATGATCTTGGGGATCTCTTCCAACCTGGTTGATTCTAGGATTCTATGATAGTAGAGTTTTGGAAACTGACAGATCCTGGAGGATGATCTGTTTAATATTAGTAGTCATAACCTCTCAATTTTATTCGATGAGAAAATGGTTCCATTAGTCTATTTTTCCAAAAATCTGATAATCTTTAATTTTTAAATTTATTTTATTTTAATTAGTCCCCTCCATAACACTTCAGAATCGACAGATAACTGGCATCATTTCAGTGAGGCAATTAAAATGATCCACTCTCATTTTAGAGTAGCTGATGCTCTTTTCTATCCTGTTCCTAGTAACTCCAGAGTGAGAGTTTTGAAGTGATCTGCTTTTTGTTCTCAGAAACTGATTTTAGGGTAGGTTTTGTTGTGGTTGTTCATTGCTTTGTTTTTTGCTTTCCTCCAAACTCTTTTTGAGAGGTGGTAAGTGTAGGGATCATTGTTGTCCCCTGCAAGCTGATTCTGCGATGAGTATTTATCACTTTGTGGTGTTACGTTTTCATGTGGAACTATGACTATGAAATGCTGGTTTTCTTTGTTGATACAGACTCTGCAAAAGAGCATGATTTCTAATTGAATCCATGTCTGTTTCCTGGATTTCTGAGTTTGTTGCTTGGTGATCCTTCATTTTCCTCTTCCCTTGCCTCAAAAATTTGCCACCTGTCCTTTCCTTTTTTGTCTTCTGGAATTAATGTGTTCTAGTGCAAACAAAACCACTTTAGCTACAAAAAAAAAATATAAATTACAGTGGGAGACCTGTCAAGAACATTTACTGGGTTTACCCAAACTCTGGAACGTGCAGAAGACCTAGAAAGAAAGGTATATTCTAAAGGAGATTACTTTTCCAGTCTGCTGGGAAATGAAGCTACTTGGATAAATTATATTTATTCTTCTGAAATGTAAAGGATAAAAATGACAAAAAGAAAAGGATTATTAATGACCTATCATCTCATAGTAATATTTTGGTACCATACAAGGAAGATTGAAGGTAGATTCTACTGTTTCCTTTCCCTTTATGTCATTTATAAATGAAATTATCACTAACTTAAGAGGCATGGAAAGCTCTCTCAATGAGAGCAATCTGTTCTTCTCAGATCCTGACAAAATACATATTTCAATCAAAAGCCTTTCACACTGCATCTAATCAGTTGGATTGTTCCAAAATTAAGAGTTCATCTTAAACGTGTTCCACCTGCACAAACCCAATCTCAAACCCCAGATGGGCTGCCCAGGGAGGTGGTGGAGTCACCATCCTGGGAGGTGCTCAAGAAAAGACTGGATGAGGCATTTAGTGCCATGGTCTAGATGACTGGATAGGACTGGGTGATAGGTTGGGCTGGATGATCTTCGAGGTCTCTTCCAACCTGGTTGGTTCTATGATTCTATGAAATTTACTAAACCAATTTTACTAAACTAAAAATAATTATAAAAGTCATTGATATAGCTGAGAAATGATGCAAAAAAATAAAGATTAGAGAAAGTCAGGTTCTTTCCCCACGTGTATTGGCACAGGTCTATCTAGAATCAATACAGTTTTAATGAAGAGATCTTATGGTCTGAGCTTGTGGAAAAACATGAACTTAAAACAGTGATGTATGTGAGATATTGTCATGGAGGCAGGGAATTAACATGGCCAAGGCAGAAAATGTAGAATTATAAAATACATAATTATATATATAATACATTTTTTTAATATGTATATATAAAAATATATAATTGTTTTATTTTCCTGGAACCCTACCCCCAAAACTATATACAAAATTTAGTTTAGTTTATTAACAGATTCAGTTCAATTGGGAATATCTTACAAAGGATATTATAGATAAATTTGGCTATTTAGGAAGTCAGGAAATGGAAAAGGCTAAGCTATAAACACAACTTTCCCCCACTATCAATCAGGCTGAGCAGAAGATTAAGGGAAAAGCTTACTCATGGATGTGAGCTAGGCTCACTTCTGTGTGAGCAGCCTTCTGACATTACTGGCAATGTCCAATAAATGAGATCCATGCCACAGACGTCTGAGACAAGTCACAGAGACACCAAACTCAGAACTGTCTCGAGCACTTCTTCCCATGTGGTGTGATCACGGGAAAGTGCTGCCCTCACAGTGGCAGGGGAGAGCCAAAATTGCTGGGGTCCCCAGTCTGGGAGGCAGCCAGGAAAAATTAGCTACTGATAGGGTCTGAGAGAGGGTGGTCCAGGTGCTGCTGGCTCTCTCTCTCAAAAGACCCAAGGCTTGCTAAGTCTGCCAGTTTGCACAAAGCATGCAAAAGTGGGGAGAATCATCCAAAACAGGGACAGGATGAAAAATCAGGAGCCGTAGAAAGGTAGGAGCTGTCCAAAAGCAGGAACGATCCAGTCACTGCAGGTACTTGTCCTTTACAGTGGCAGGGGACTCTCCAAAAGGGAACTATCAAGACAGGAAGAACTTCAAGGCGGGAAACTTTGCTCTGTTTATGCCTTTCTCTAGCCAAATTGTCCATTTGCTAGGCGTGAAAACACAGCTAATCACCAGCCCAATTTCAGCATGGGCATCTGCACAGGTCACCCCACGTGCAGTATGGATCTTTTGCTGCCCTGCCTCAAGCCTGCAGGACAGGGAGAAGGGAAGCAGGTTTTCACACCTTTCTTCTCCTCCCGAGTAAGAGGAATTTGGGGTATTCAGGACAGATATATGCTGTATGTGAGAGAGATATATGCTGCAAGTGAGATACAGATATATGCTGCAAGAGAGATGTACATGTATGCAGGAAAAGGCATACCTATCATAGATGGAAATACTCAAAATGCAAAAAGCATTTTAATTTTGAATCTACTTCTGCTTATGTTTTTCAAAGCATAGAAGGTTCTTGCCAGAACATGCTGCAAATCATGAAGTGTCTTTGTGAGGCTTCTGACCCAGCACAGAAATTTAGTGCCATTTTCAATAATTAGATTAACTCTAGGACTTTAGAAAGAGTCTTGTCTGCAGAAACTGTGCAGAGCAATTTGTGCATTTAGTGCTCCTTGCCTGCTCCTCACTAAGCTCTAGCAAATATTTTTAGCTTTTCCAAGTGCATTCTTGTGCTGCAGCTGTTTACATGAGTGAAATCAGTCAGTATGTTATTAATCTATAGCCTGGCTTGTCATGTGAAATCAGTCAGTATGTTATTAATCTATAGCCTGGCTTGTCATGTGGGATCTTGCCATGGACAAGTTCTGGTATTTTTTTATTTTACTTATATTTTTTTAAATCTCCAAAATATTAAGAAGTTAAACTGCTGAGCATTTTGCAATGGGCACTGTTCTTTACCAACATGATTTATTAATTGATGTTGTTCACCTCCATTCAGTTAAGTTGCTGCTGTAAGCATAAATGCAAACAATTTTTTTTCTGAGTCACCTTCATGTTAACTGTAACCCAAAACTGCCTTCAGAAAAGGTTCCAAGTTTCACCACAGGGTGTAAACAATTCACAATGCTGTCATCACAGTGCATGCGAAGAAGAGTTTTGGAAAACACAGAACTGTTAAATTTAAATTATGAATAATAAACTTCTGACATCACAGTTTCATAACTCCACAATATCCTGTTAATTATGCTTTAGAGGTCTCTTACTATTTCTTAATCCTTGCTGTGGCACAGTATACTTTATTACACATTGTCTTTATTACACATCGCTTACTAATGCACTAATTTCAGCTGAAATGCAGCTGCTTGTGTTTCTACTTGAAAACGTGTGGCTACTCAAAGGATGCGTTACTATTGTGCCTCTCTCTGGGAAGCCAATGAGGGTGATTAGGCTTGTCAAAGTTGCCACCATTAAAAGGATGATAGCTCTCTTTAGATGTCTTTCAAGACACTGGAGTTCCTGAATCAAGAAAGCCCATATATGTCAGGGGGTGGGGAAGCAGCTTTCCTTAATTTAGGAAGCATCCAAAGAAAAGAAGAAGAGGGAAGAAGCAGAGCACTCTATCCACAGCTGGATTTCATCACCCTTCAGGCCAAGCACTGGGCATTCTAAAGTGCAGTTTTACGGCTGTGTCACAGCAAGTCAGAATCATCAGGGGAGCGCAAAAGGTCTAGTTTGGTTTTGGGGCTGAGATGCTCAGGACATAGTGAGATTTCTATTTTTAAAAAGGCTATTTCATCAATTAGTTCAATTTAGAAATGTAATTGCAAATGGAACACTGACATGAGGTTTTGGTTGTGCTTTTTTTTTTTAATGATCCCTCAGGAATATGTGAAATTACAAATCATATCATCCCTCTAACAGCTCCCTATAGGAATGACAGATGGGTTTGGTTTCCCATTACAAATTAATCCCCTTTCTTTGCCAAGAACATTTGTGCAGCCCAAGCTCTTCTCCAAATGTCCTCTCTTATTGTAATTAGTACCTGAATCAGTATCTTTAAGAGACTGGTGTGAAGCATATTCACAAGTTCTCTCCTGTCTCCCAGTAATAGAGAACCAACTATTAAAGAGTGAGTAGCAGTAACTTGGCTTTTGATGATAGGTTTGAAGGATGTTTTAAGAATAGTGTCCCTCTTCGTTCTCTTGCTGTTAAGTCACACTTGGTACTTCAAAAAGATGTGTTGAAAAATTACTCTGCCTAACTATTTCTATGAATAATACCTTTAGATTCTGATTGGAGGCTTCATTTTCAGATTGCTGGAAATCTCTGCTGCAATTTGGTTTGTAAAGCAAAGCTTGGTTCTGCTAACAGGTTTCTGACACAAATGCACTCAGCTGCGCTCACCTAAGGCATGGTTTACCTCACTGTGTAACTGAATTGCTGCTACTGAGGGTCTTTCCACAGTAGCACTGCCATTCAGTATGGCACTGGCTTAAAGCTCTCAGCTTTTTAAGCAGAGTTTGTAGAAAAGGGGGCAAAGAACAGCAAAAGAAAATCTTCAGTTTCATAGATATTTAAGCAACAGTTATCTGTGTTTGACAGTAGTCTGTGCTCTTGTGTTCATACCAGGTGGGACAGGAAATAATAGACTTAATTGGATAAGGCAACAGTGATCAAAGTTAAAAGGAGCTGAGGTTGTTCAGCCTGGAGGAGGCTCAGGGGAGACGTTGTTGTCAGGTACAACTACCTGAAAGGAGTTTGTAGCCAGGCAGGGATTTGTCTCTTCTCCCAAGCAACCAGTGACAGAACAAGACAACACAGTCTCAAGCTGTGCCAGGGCAGGTTTAGGCTGCATGTTAGGAGTAGGAGTCCTTCACCAAAAGAGTGATTAGCTGCCCAGGGAGATGGTGGAGCCACCATCCCTGGAGGTGTTTAAAAGCAGTCTGCATGAGGTACTTAGTGCCATGGTTTAGTTAAGTAGAAGGTGTTAGGTGCTAGATTGGACTTGGTGATCTTGAAGTCTTTTCCAACATGATAAATTCTGATTCTTTAACATGTGAAAAGCTTTCTAATGATATTGACACATTGAAAGAGATGACGTGGGGGAGTTAACATGGGGATTGCTGTATCTTTCAGAGACAGGTGTGGGGGGGGGATGCATTTTCTGAAAGTACAGATATTTCAAAATAAATTCAAATGGCAAAATGTGATCTTTTTAAAGGCTTTTGGATGTGTAACAGCACATCTTAAAACCAAACCAAAATACTGCATTGTCTTTGCTAAAATTAACAGGCTAACCTAAAATTGGGAAGCTCAGCAAAAGAAAACTCTGAAGGATTTGTAGAGGAGGGCAGTCAGTGCATGTTTGTGAGCATGTGTGTAATGTGTATAATGGGGGCTGGAGCACCTCTGCTGCGAGGACAGGCTGAGGGAGCTGCAGTTACTCCATCTGTACAAGAGGAGGCTCTCAGAGACTTAGTAGTAGCAGCCTGCCAGTACCTGAAGGAGGCTACAAGAAGGCTGGAGAGAGAATCTTTACAAAGGCATATGGTGATAGGACAAAGGGCAGTAGATTCAAAATGAAGAGCAGTTTTATATTGGATGTTAGGAATAGGTTCTTTACTCTGAGGGTGGTGGAACAGGTTGCCCAGGGAGATGGTTGAGGGCCCCTTCCCTGGAGATATTCAAGATGAGGCTCAACAGGGCTCTGGCTAACCTGATCTGCTAACTGCAGTGAGGGTTGGACTAGATGGCCTTCAGAGGTCCCTTCCAACCCAAACCATTCCATGATCTGTCATAAAAAGTTTGTTAGAGGTGAGAGAGATTCACATAAGCATAGAATCAACCAAGTTGAAAGAGACCTCCAAGATCATCCAGTCCAACCTATCAACCAGCCTTGTATCCTGTCAACTAGACCATGGCACTAAGTGCCTCATCCAGTTCTTTTTTTAACACCTCCAGGGATGGTGACTCCACCACCTCCCTGAGCAGCCCATTCCAATGGCAAATCGCTCTCTCTGGGAAGAACTTCCTCCTAACATCCAGCCTAGACCTCCATATTTGTACCCAGGAAAAAAAATAAGCAATAATCTGGATCTTACAAGATACTGTTGCCTGTCCTATAGTTTTTGTCAAAATGTATATTCATTTAGTACAGGAAAGTATTATAAATTCCTACTTGGGATGAAATGCTACTTACAAACAGATTATATGCACTGATTGGAATGTGTGTCAGGTGCCATATTTAATTTCTACCCTGTGAAAATTATATGTGATGGTGAATAATTAAAAGAACCAGCAGAAAAGCATTGACTTTGAAGGTTAAAAGAAACATACTGTCTGCAAAGAGCTTTTTGTGCTTCACTTGGAACTTTTGTTTTGATGTAAGGAAAATGTAAAATGAAATGCACTCTTTTTTTTCCCTTTTAAAAATCAGAATATGCAGTATGCAGAGTAGATTTAGATCATGTTTAGACAAGTTCACTTTGTAGTTTAATGCAAGCTACAGGCCAAATTGGTAGAAATATATCAAGTTAATTTCAGTGAAATGGAAGCTTGTACCTGTTCTCAAAGCCTTTGCATTTACCCAGTTTCAATTTGTGCAAACAATGTTACATTGTGATGGTTTAGGCGTTCCCTGCCCCCCCACACTCTGGAAATCACCCAGACAACTATGAAAATTTGAATGAAGCTTATATTTACAGCTTAGCTCAATATACAAGCAGATATTTACAGTATATACAGTTATAGACAGAAATATACAAGGTAAAAGGTAATACAGAAACACAACAGCCCTCCCAGAAACCTGAGTCCCCAGGAGGGGCTCCCAACTGCCCTTCCACCTTCTCCCTACTCCTCTCAACCTTGCCCCAGTTCCAAGGAAGAATGGAGGCTCAGGCAGGGGGTTAGGAAGCAAAGTGGGTTAAACAGAGAGACGGCAGAGAGGTTAGAGAGAGAAATGGAGCCCAGAGCTCCCAAGCAGAAATGCCTTATCTGTGTTTCGATTCTTGTTCTTATATCTCTCAGGAAGCCTATGAGTGAAGTAGACATCACCATTGTTTTCTCTTTCACAGCCTGTGATCTAATCCTTCTCACCAAAACATTCTAGCTAGGCTCAAACTGGCACACACCTTCAAAAAGACATTATTGTAATTGTGAACAATACTTTAATTTTTACCTTTTTATTTCCCCCCCCCCCCCCCCCCCCCCCCCCCCCCTTAGAAACCAATTATAACTCTGGAATTCCAAAACCATGCAATGAAAATTTCTTACTTCATTTTTTCCCTCTCCTTTATTGTCATTGTATATGGAAACTACTGGACACCCACAAGTCCATGGGACCAGATGGGATCCATCCCAGGGTGCTGAGAGAGCTGGCAGCTGAGCTGGCCAAGCCACTCTCCATCATTTTCCAGCAGTCCTGGCTCACCGGAGAGGTCCCAGGAGACTGGAAAATGGCCAACGTGGTCCCCATCCACAAGAAGGGTCGGATGGAGGAACCTGGGAACTACAGACCCGTCAGCCTGACCTCAGTGCCAGGGAAACTGATGGAGCAGGTTATCTTAGGGGTGATAAGAGCACGCCTAAGGGATAGCAAAGGGCTCAGGTCCAGCCAGCATGGGTTTAGGAAGGGCAGATCCTGCCTTTCTAACCTGGTCTCCTTCTATGATCAGGTGACCCGCTTGGTGGATGTGGGGAGGCCTGTGGATGTGGTCTATCTGGACTTCAGCAAGGCCTTTGACACTGTCCCCCACAGCAAACTCCTGGCTAAGCTATCAGCCCATGGCTTGGATGGCAACACCTTGTGCTGGATTAGGAACTGGCTGGAGGGCCAGACCCAGAGAGTGGTGGTGAATGGTGCCACATCCAGCTGGCGGCTGTCACTAGTGGTGTCCCTCAGGGATCTGTGCTGGGCCCCATCCTCTTTAACATCTTCATAGATGATCTGGATGAGGGCATCGAGTCAGTCATCAGCAAGTTTGCAGATGACACTAAGCTGGGGGCAGATGTGACTGAATTGGAAGGCAGAAGGGCTCTGCAGCGGGACCTTGACCACCTGTACAGATGGGCAGAGTCCAATGGGATGGGGTTCAATAGCTCCAAGTGCAGGGTGCTGCACTTTGGCCACAACAACCCCATGCAGAGATACAGGCTGGGGTCGGAGTGGCTGGAGAGCAGCCAGACAGAGAGGGATCTGGGGGTACTGATTGATACCTGCCTGAACATGAGCCAGCAGTGTGCCCAGGTGGCCAAGAGAGCCAGTGGCATCCTGGCCTGCATCAGGAATGGTGTGGTCAGCAGGAGCAGGGAGGTCATTCTGCCCCTGTACTCTGCACTGGTTAGACCACACCTTGAGTACTGTGTTCAGGTCTGGGCTCCCCAGTTTAAAAGGGATGTTGAGATGCTTGAGCGTGTCCAGAGAAGGGCAACGAGGCTGGTGAGAGGCCTTGAGCACAAGCCCTATGAGGAGAGGCTGAGGGAGCTGGGATTGGTTAGCCTGGAGAAGAGGAGGCTCAGGGGAGACCTTATTGCTGTCTACAACTACCTGAGGGGTGGTTGTGGCCAGGAGGAGGTTGCTCTCTTCTCTCAGGTGGCCAGCGCCAGAACGAGAGGACACAGCCTTAGGCTGCGCCAGGGGAGATTCAGGCTCGAGGTGAGGAGAAAGTTCTTCACTGAGAGAGTCATTGGACACTGGAATGGGCTGCCTGGGGAGGTGGTGGAGTCGCCGTCCCTGGGGCACTTTAAGGCAAGGTTGGACGTGGCACTTGGTGCCATGGTCTAGCCTTGAGCTGTGTGGTAAAGGGTTGGACTCGATGATCTGTGAGGTCTCTTCCAACCCTGATGATACTATGATACTATGATATTTGAGGAATCTTTTCTGCCGTAACTGAGTGTTTGTGTTTTGTTCATGAAGTGATATTTTAAATGAGATTTTTTTTTCTGAAGATATACTGTCCCTGGTTAGGGTGGATCTGTCCCCTGGTAGAATAAACTCACCACAACACAGGTTTGTTTTGAAAGTCCAGAGAAGGGCGATGAGGCTGGTGAGAGGCCTTGAGCACAGCCCTATGAGGAGAGGCTGAGGGAGCTGGGATTGGTTAGCCTGGAGAAGAGGAGGCTCAGGGGTGACCTTATTGCTGTCTGCAACTACCTCAGGGATGGTTGTGGCCAGGAGGAGGTTGCTCTCTTCTCTCAGGTGGCCAGCATCAGAATGAGAGGACACAGCCTCAGGCTGCACCAGGGGAAATTTAGGCTGGAGGTGAGGAGAAAGTTCTTCACTGAGAGAGTCATTGGACACTGGAATGGGCTGCCCGGGGAGGTGGTGGAGTTGCCGTCCCTGGGGCAGTTCAAGGCAGGACTGGACGTGGCACTTGGTGCCATGGTCTAGCCTTGAGCTCTGTGGTAAAGGGTTGGACTTGATGATCTGTGAGGTCTCTTCCAACCCTGATGATACTGTGATACTGTGAAAGATGAAATTGTGTTTCTTATAGTGTAAGTATAACAGTATAAAGAGAAATAAACTACTAGAGAAAAAAATATGTGTAATAACCTTAAGGGAGATGGGGAAGGAGTCAAGAGGCAGCAAAGCAGCAAAAGCAGCAGCAGCCAGGGCAGATAGCAGGCAGGTGCAGCTCAAGCAGCAGTGGCCAGCAAGGGGAAGGTCCAAGCTGTGCTTCTAGACATAAAGCTCTTGATGCTCCAATGAAATTACATTAACTTATCTGTTGTTGCCATTCTATGGCCTATCCCTGGAATGTTCACCTCTCCCCTAGGTCTGAGCTAAAAAATCAGTTCAAACAGCCACATGTACCTATATAAAATTGAAGGAGTTTATCTTCCCAAGTTGTTTAATTGACTGTAACTGGAGAATAGGGCAGCTTGTTAGTGCCATGGTCTAGTTGACTGGATAGGGCTGGGTGTTAGGTTGGACTGGATGATCTTGGAGGTCTCTTCGGACCGGGTTGATTTGATGATATCACTCACTGAGTCAAAGAAATACAAAGCATTTTGTGGGGAAAAGCTACAGCTGGTGACTTCTTTTTAAAACTAAATAAAAGGCAACTAAAAACTCCACCACCACCAAAACCAGAGATAAGCACATACATTTCAGAGCAACACTATCTCTGTGTACAAGTTGGCCAAGGTTTCTTTGCCTGTTCCTCTTTTGAACCCATTATGATTTTTTTATATTCTTTTTTGGTTGGTTGGTTTGCCTTGTTTTAAACTCTATCCATACTGAAACACAACTTCTTTCAGAGTTCTGGAGTTGAGTCTGCCTGTTAATGGCATGCAATGAAAGCATTCACAGCATCACAAATGATAGATGTTCACCTTGTGGTGAATTACAATAAATTATCAGAAGAGATTAATTATGGGAACAAAGAAATCTTCTGTTGCCTGGAAAACCCTATCTTATTCTTGTTTGATTAATGGCTTGTAAGGAGCAGAGTCTTACAAGAAAGGTGATACTTATCCTCAAATTGGCTATTTCCTTGACTTTTTGGTTTGAGGATTAAATCCTTTTCTGCCAGGTCATCTTCCATAGTATCAAAACATTTCTTTCAGAGAGGAATGTATTCCATTCAGATGGGTTTACAATTTACCTTATATTCTGGTCAAACACTTACTGCTTCTCCAGTGCTACTATGCTGTAATTAGTGTTGTGTGACCTAAGGATGGAGCACTGATGGATAGCTATGTTCTTAAGCAAATCTTGCTCTATAACAAAATTAGAATCTTGTTTCTGGATAGGAGATGCCTTATCTGTATTCTTAGCATGCCTTGCCTAAGCCAAACTTGTTTAGCTTACAGATGCAACCGATCTAAACTGGACTCCTGACAGCAGAAATAAATTTGTAGTGGCTAAGACTTTGCTTTTCTGCTACTGCACCATATACAATGTATATGTTGCTGTTGTTTAATGTGTTCACAAGAGCTAACATTAATTTTAACAATCTATTGTAATTCTCAGCAGCACACAGGTATTTTTAGTCAGCAGTTATCATAGAATCACACGATGTATCGGATTGGGAGGGGGTCTTGATGCTCATCCTGTCCAATCCCACTGAATTGAGCAGGGACAGCTTGAACTAGGTTGGGCTACTTAGGACCCCATCGAGTCTGAGTCTGACAGTTTCCAGTCAAGGAGCCTCCACCACATCTCTGGGCAACCTGTTCCAGTGTTTCACTATTTCCTCCTAATGTCCAACCTAAATCTCTCCTGCTTTATTTTGAAATGCCCTACTAACCAATCCCTCCCCTGAAGGGATCCTCAGAGCCTTCCTTTCTCCAAGCAACACTTGCAACTTTCTTAACTGTCTCTGTAGAAGAAATGCTCTATCTCTCCAATCATCTTTGCAGCCTCCTCTGAACCTAATCCAACAGAGCCACATCCTTCCTGTGTTGAGGGCTTCTGAGTTGGACACAATACTCCAGGTGAATTGTCACAAGAGTAGAGTGGCAGAATTACCTCTCTCAGCCTGCTGCCCGTGCTTATTTTTGATGCAGCCCAGAATATGGTTTGACTTCTGGGCTACAAGTGCATGTTGCTGACTTGTGTCCATCTTCTCACCCACTCTAACCATATTATGAAGATACCAGCCCCAGACCATGGCACTAAGTGCCCCATCCAGGCTTTTCTTGAACACCTCCACCACCTCCCTGGGCAGCCCATTTCAATGCCAATCACTCTCTCTGGCAACAACTTCCTCCTAACATCCAACCTAGACCTCCCCCAGCACAATTTGAGACTGTGTCCCCTCATTCTGTTGCTGGTTGCCTCAGAGAAGTGACCAACTCCCACCTGTCTGTAGCCTCCTGTCAGGCAGTTGTAGACAGCAATGAGGTCACCCCTGAGCATTCTCTTCTCCAGGCTAAACATCCCCAGGTCCTTCAGCCTCTCCTCACAGGGCTGTGTTCCAGGCCTCTCACCAGCTTCGTCTCCCTTCTCTGGACACATTCCAGTATCTCAACATCTCTCTTGAATTGAGGAGCCCAGAACTGGACACAGTACTCAAGGTGTGGTCTGACCAGTGATGAGTACAGGGAAAAAACAACCTCTCTTGTTCTGCTGGCCACACTGTTCCTGATCCAGGCCAGGATGCCATTGGCTGTCTTGGCCACCTGGGCACACTGCTGCCTCATCTTCAGCTACTATCTACCAGTACCCGCAAGTCCCTTTCTTTTTGGCTGCTCTCCAACCACTCTCTCTCCAGCCTGTAGTGCTGCTTGGGGTTGTTGTGGCCAAAGTGCAGAACCCTGCACTTGGCCTTGTTAAATCTCATCCCATTGGCCTCTGCCCACCCATCCAGCCTGTCTTGGTCCCTCTGCAGGGCTCTCCTACTCTCCAACAGATGGACATCTGCTCATAAGAGAAGCCCATGAAAATTTTGCTACTTGGGAGAAGTGTTTCATTAATTAGCTTATTCTAATAGGCAGGATAAGGGAAGATTAGGTTTCTGAGAGGAAAATGTCATCTTTGAAGACATGTAATAGGCTGATACAGATACACACTCAGCAGCCCTGCTGGTTGACTTTGACCTGATTTCATATGTGGGAGGTTCAGTGATGTATTTTGCAGATTTTCATAGCTCAAAAAGCCTGTAGGCCAAACTGTATTTTCTACTTTGACACTGTGCAGAGGGATGTGCCCATCTGAAGTGCCCAGTTCAAAATCCTGAGCATGGCTCCAGTCCTCCTCCCGACTGGTACTATTCAGTACGTACAGTAGGAAACAGAGACAAGGATTCCCCACGAAAAGGATCAGCCTGGCTTTGGAACACATAAATACTGCCTTCCTCATGTCTTTTGTAGGAAGTTAGAACAGCAGGAGATTAAACTGTTGAAAATTGCTTCTGATAAATCCTGAAGATGAATAAAAAGTTATAGAACGTTCCCTTTACTGCTTCCCCTTCCATTGTGTTCTCTCTTATCCAGTATTTTTATATTTTCCAAATGAAATGTTCAAAGTACAACTGAAATCTTCCACATTACCCTTCAGGGGAAAGATATTGGTTTTGACCAAGATTCAATATTTCTTATAATTTATTATTAATTGCTTTCAGTGATCATAACTTTCCAAGGTAGCTATAGAGGAAATATCCAAAGACATTGAAACTGCACAGATCACATCAGAGGAGAGGAGCAAATGATTGTTAGCCTTTCATCCTCTTATCTAGAGAGTAACTGTGACTCTTTTATCAGGTGAAGCAAAATGTAATTACTTTCTCTTAACATACATCATAGAATCATAGAATCAACCAGGTTGGAAGAGACCTCCAAGATCATCCAGTCCAACCTAGCACCCAGCCCCAGCCAATCAACTAGACCATGGCACTAAGTGCCTCATCCAGGCTTTTCTTGAACACCTCCAGGGACGGTGCCTCCACCAGCTCCCTGGGCAGCCCATTCCAATGCAAATCACTCTCTCTGTGAAGAACTTCCTCCTAACATCCAGCCTATACCTACCCCGGCACAACTTGAGACTGTGTCCCCTTGTTCTATTGCTGGTTGCCTGGCAGAAGAGGCCACCCCCCACCTGGCTACAATGCCCCTTCAGGTAGTTGTAGACAGTAATAAGATCAGCCCTGAGCTTCCTCTTCTCCAGGCTAAACAGGCCCAGCTCCCTCAACCTCTCCTCATAGGGTTTGTGCTCCAGGCCCCTCACCAGCTTTGTTGCCCTTCTCTGGACATGTTCCAGCACCTCAACATCCTTCTTGAATTGAGGGGCCCAGAACTGGACACAGGACTCAAGGTGTGGTCTGACCAGTGCTGAGTACAGGGGAAGAATATATATATTTATACTTTATATTCTTTACAGCATCGTGATCTTGAGTTATTTTTGTTTAAAACAAAATCCTTTGAATGCTGTCCCATTCTGTTTCCCTGACCTTGAAACTCTACATTGGCCTGTATTATACATATGTTCTCAGTCTATAAAATGCTTAAGATACAAAGGAGTGCATCACTCAGCTCTAAATTAATTTCAAAATGTTTCCCATTCTTTCTCTATAAATTTCTAAACTGGTTAACTAGAAAGGTTTAGAGGTTGATCCAAAAGTAACTGAAACCTGGTGGGCAGTTTCTCATTGCTAATGTATTTGAGAAGGATGGGAGAAAGCAAAGAAAAGTGCTTTAATTAGCTTCATTGTATAAATCAGAGAAATGAACCAATTGCATAGAATCATAGAATCAACCAGGTTGGAAGAGACCTCCAAGATCATCCAGTCCAATTTATCCCCCAACCCTATCCAATCAACTAGACCATGGCACTAAGTGTCTCATCCAATCTTTTCTTGAACACCTTCAGGGATAGCAACTCCACCACCTCCCTGGGCAGCCCATTCCAATGCCAATCACTCTCTCTGGCAACAACTTCCTCCTAACTTTCAGCCTGACAGCTTGAGACTTTGTCCTCTTGTTCTATTGCTGCTTATCTGAGAGAAGAGAGCAACCCCCACCTGGCTACAACCTCCCTTCAGGTAGTTGTAGACAGCAATGAAGTCACCCTTGAGCTGCCTCTTCTCTAGGCTGAACACCCTCAGCTCCCTCAGCCTCTCCTCATAGGGTTTATGTTCCAGGCCTCTCACCAGCTTTGTCACCCTTCTCTGGACACATTCCAGCACCTCAACATCTCTCTTGAGGCTTTGGCTGCCTTCCTACTCTCTCTAACCTGTGGTCTGTGTGACTAGTCCCTCTGCTTCCTAACTTCTCTGGCCAAGTCTCCAAACTCACCTTGAACATAAAACAAAGTCTGGAGTAAGGTAGATGGGTGGAGAGGAGGTGGAAGAGTGGTTGGGAGCTCCTCCTGGGGACTCAGGTTTCTGGGAGGGCTGTTGTGTTTCTGTATTACCTTTTAAACTTGTATATTTTTGTCTATAGTTGTATATATTGTAAATACCTGCTTGGATATTGTTCTAAGCTTCATTCTAATCTCCATCTTGGTTGAGTCTAATCTGGGTGATTTTCATAAGAGTGGGGGAGCAGGTAACACCCAAACCATCACAAACCACCAACACCCAAACTGCCATAAATACTTAGAACAGGATAAATACTTAGAACAGAGTCGGGTGGGGGGAAATCACATTAGTTCCTTCATTGATTTGGAAGTGGAGTTTGCATTTAGAAAGAAGTTGAACTGCCTAAAATAATTGTATTTTAGAAAAAAATTTGTGATGGTAATTTCTAAATGTATCATTGGTTTTTTTTTGGTATTAGAACTGTGCACTGTAAGAGTTCATTCTCCTGAGTAACAGAAAGCTTCACTTGCTGTTCTGATTATAGCCTCTAGTTCACAGTGAGTAACCTCAGAGGTGGTAAGAAAAGCTCCTTGTCTGCTCTGTTAAGATATTGCTATTTTTTTCCAGCAGGTGAGGGATAGTCTTAATTCCAAACTAACCCAAATGCATTAGAAGAAGCAGAGGGATATTGATGAGATACACTAAAACCTCCAGGTATAATCTGTAACAGTGTTAAAGTGAATTAGCAATAATAATATGAATTCAGTAGGGGACTTTTAATAGTTCATATCAGCTGAAAATCTAAACCTGAGGTATTAAAGTTTGATGTGGCTAATAATTAGCATATGCAATATTTTTTTAAGTGCAAGAGGAAGCATTCTTAGTGTCCCCAAAGGAACATTTTTATTTTGAGACATGAGATATTCTTTAGTTAAGGCCTGAGGTTACTTGGCAGAAAACAATAAATTTCTGATGGAGTGATAAGAGCAGAAACTCAGTCTTCAGTTTTTCTATGACTGGAGAGAAAAGTGGAAAGATACAAAAAGAATCCCAAAACATTAGATCACCTGCACAATTAACTGGTTATTAATGGGAATTTATGAAAAAGAATAGATTCCAAATCTATGCAGTAAAAGGAATTGAAGAGATGGTTTTAGTATTTGGATAACACTGCACAAATATTTGAATGCAGAGTATGATCCTCCCATGCTTGCTTATCTACTAACACTGAGGTTCTATCTTATTAGCTGAACTTAATATATCTGCTTAAGGAATTAGTTATCACTCAAACCCCAGTGCCTGAGAGAGCAGGAGGAAAAATAAATAGGTTTGGTTTTTATCGAGGAGGAAAAGAGAAAGATTATTTTTCTGTCTATCTCTCACCTTACAGTAAGAGTATTTCTGAGATGTGTTTTACTCACATTATGAGAAAAAATTCCAAGCATTTAATTCCAAGATTTGCTGCAGTTCTGGGCACAAGCTGTTACTGAAATTGGGTTGCAGTCAGTTTTGTGTGTGTGTGCATGTGTTTGGCTTTGTTGTTTTTTCTTTAATCTTGGCCAAAGAAGCTCCAGAAGAGGGAAACATCACAATCTCTATAGGTCTTACGATATGATGGCATAATGAGGTTGAAGCATAAATTACAGAATGCAGTTTTTCTTATCAGCTTTATATAGCTATACTTAGAGAAATACATTTTCACCTGATAGGAGGAAAATATGTGTTTTCCCATCTATGCACCCCAAACCTTCTCCCCGCTGTAACGTCTAAGTCTGTGCAGATTTAAACAAACAAAAAAGGGGAAAGGAACCATGCAACTACTCAGCTTGTTGTGCTAACATTTCACCACACATTGTCTTGAAGATCTGTGAGGCTACAAGAGTCAAGTACTGTTAATCTTGTGACCTTGGAAAAACTCTTCAGAAAAACCTTCCCAAAACCCAGCACACTCCTAAAGGTTTGTTGCAGTCAGAGTTGCAAGAGTTGTCTTAGAGAACTCATAGACAGTTTTGTACAATGTTTGATTAGGATCTCAGAAGTCTTTTTACTGATTTTCTTTGGACAACAAATTTATGGTAACATAGGACAAGTAGCTAAAATCATCCACTCAGAAGACACAGGCTGTTAGAACAGTCTTTCCTGCAGCTCACAACTCAGGCAGCTGCACATATGTTTATCAGGCACTGATGGCTGCTGTTACAGAGCTCTTTAAGGGAAGCAGCTGTACTACACCTGTTGGAAAAGCCAAAGATTGAAAGGCCTGTTACAGTACAAAAGATCATGTTGTGTAAAACTCAGTACCTTCTAAAGGGAAAAAAATACTTTTTAGTTTCTATGGCTATGTGATGGTTTGGCTGTTACCCACCCCCCACACTTAAGAAAATCACACAGACTAGACTCAGCCAAGCTGGAAATAGAAGAATGAAGCTTTATATTTACAGCTTAGCACAATATACAAGCAGATATTTACAATATTTACAGCTGTATAGAGAGATATGCAAGTTAAAAAGGTAATAGAGAAACACAACAGCCCTCCCAGAAATCAGAGTCCCCAGGAGGGGCTTCCAACCACCCTTCCACCTCCTTTCCACCCCTCTGCCTTACCCCAGACTTTGCATATGTTCAAGGTGAGTTTGGAGGATCAACCAGCGGAGTTAGGAAGCAGAGGCATTAGTCAGGCAGCAAGTTAGAGAGAGAAGTGCATGCAGCCCAGAGCCCAAGAGAACAAACTCTGTCATCTATCTTTGTGTTCTTGCTTTTATACATCTCAGCAAGCCTATGAGTGAAGTAGACATCCCCATTGTTTCCTTTTCACAGCCTATAATCTAATTCCTCTCACTAAAATATCCCAGCTAGGCTAAAATTAGCACAGGCTTGGTGCCATGGTCTAGCCTTGAGCTCTGTGGTAAAGGGTTGGACTTGATGATCTGTGAGGTCTCTTCCAACCCTGATGATACTGTGATAATATTATGTCTTGGAGATTGAAGATAGTATCTTCTTAAAAAATACAAAAGGAGAGTTTCAAAGTAATTCTGTTATGGATGAGATGTCTAGGTTAAAATATCTGTATTCCACTTGCGTTAATTTAAGTACCTAAACATTTACCCTCCAAGGAAATGCAGCTGAAATACACTCAGCAATGTAGCTTTCTACAAAAGCCCTTGAAGTTTAAAATAAAAAGTCATTATAGTGTAACCTGCTATTCGTTGGGAAATGCATATGTAAGTAGCTGTTTGTAATTGCTCATGAAGCTTTTAGACAGATATCCCCTGAGGTACCTGTGAATTTCAGTAGTGTGTGTGTGATGATATTGTTTATTCAGGTTACATATTAGCATTCTTTACACTTCACCACTTCTTTAGACATCTGGGAGTCTGTATAATTGTTTCTGTAAACTTATTTCACTTGCCTACAGTGTGGAAATGATTCTCTATAATATATTGTCACATCTTGCTGTGGAACAAAGAGGTTTTACAAGTATGCTTTCCTGCAGTTTGCACAAGTTTGCCTCTTGCAGTTGCAGGGTGTGGTAAGCCATGCTGAAATTCAGAGGCTAATCACAGCATGTTAGGAGTTGGAAGGGATCTCCAGAAATAAAATTCAGTCCTCCAACACCCCTGCTGAAGCAGCATCACTTAGGGCAGGCTGCACAGGAATGCATCCATGTAGGTTTTGAAAGTCTTCAGAGAAGAAGACTCCACAACCTCTCTGGGCAGTCTGGTCCAGTGCTCCATAACCCTCGCTATAAAGTGTCTCCTCTTGCTGAGGTGGAGCACCCTGCGTTCCAGCTTGTACCCCTTAGATATTGTCCTATGACTGGAAGCAACTGAAAAGAGACTGACACCTTCATCTTGACACCCATCCCTCAGATATTATAGACATTGATAAGATCCTCTCTCAGCCTTCTCCTCTCAATACTAAACAGCCCCTAGGGCTCTCAGTCTTTCTTCACAGGAGAGATGTTCACGTCCTGCAATCATCCTCATAGCTCTTTGTTGCACTCTCTCCAGCAGGTCCCTATGTCTCCTGAACTGGGGAGCTGTGATGGTTTGGGTGTTCCCTGCCCACCCCCCCCCACACACACACACTTTAGAAATCACCCAGACTAGACTCAGACAGGTCTGGAAATATGCATGAAGATTATATTTACAGCTAGCACAATATACAAGCAGCTAGTTACAGTACATACAGTTATACAGAAATAGAACAAGGGGACACAGTCTCAAGTTGTGCCGGGGTAGGTATAGGCTGGATGTTAGGAGGAAGTTATTGGCAGCGAGAGTGATTGGCATTGGAATGGGCTTCCCAGGGAGGTGGTGGAGTCACTGTCCCTGGAGGTGTTCAAGAAAAGACTGGATGAGGCACTTAGTGCCATGGTCTAGTTGACTGGATAGGGCTGGGTGCTAGGTTGGCCTGGATGATCTTGGAGGTCTCTTCCAACCTGGTTGATTCTATGATTCTATATACAGAAATATACAAGGTAAAAAGGTAATACAGAAATGTAGCAGCCCTCCCAGAAACCTCAGTCCCAAGGAGGGGCTCCCAACCACTTCTTCACCTTCCCCCTATCCCTCTCAACCTTACCCCAGTCCCAAGGAAGAATGGAGGTTTGTTCAGGGGGTTAGGAAGCAAAGTGGATTAGTCCAAAATGGAGGGTGAGGTTAGAGTGTAAGATGTAGCTCAGCCAGCAGCCCAAGTGAGCGAAGACTCCCTTCCCTTACCTATGCTTTGCTTTTATTCTTATACATCCAAGCAAGCCTATGAGGGAAGTAGACATCATCACTGTTTTCCTTTCACAGCCTGTAATCTAGTTCTTCTCACCAAAACATTCTAGCTAGCTTCAAACTAGCACAGGAGCCCAAAACTGGACATAGTATTCCATGTGTCATCTCACCAGGGCAGAGTAGAGGCGAAGGGAAACCTCCCTAGATCTGTTGGACACAGGGAGGTGTCCCTTCTTAATGCATCTCAAGATGCCGTTGGCCTTCTTGGCCACAAGGGCACATTCCTGTCCCATGGGTAACTCCCTGCCCACTAGGACGCCAGTGCCAGAGGTGTTGTGAGGACCTCATATGCCAGTGCTGATGTCTAAAATGATTTTGCTGATTAACAGTCCTCTGTTTCACTGACCTGGAAAGTGCAGTGAATTTCTTAGTGTTTTCACTTTGCAGTATGATTTTAACCTACCTACCTTTATCCTTTTAAGTGTGACAAGACGATATCATATTTATCAATAGGTTGATGCTGCCAAGTTCCTTGTCACCTTTCTACCTGTTCTCTGATGCACCTGGAGTTGCTACCTCTGGAATGATCTTTTCTTTCAAGGAGTAATTGAGATTTTTCTTAAGAATAGTTCAAGCTACTCAAAATTTTTCAGCCACTGGAAAGGAATTCACCCATGATAAACTGTTTATTAAGAAATGCATATCCCACATATTAACCCACCAGAAAAAAAACCAACACATTAGTCTGCAAGCTTCCCTACAAGCAGAAAATTTTACTTGTGAGCATTGTATTTCAAATAAAACTAAACAAGACACCAGCTAGCATGAGTGTTATGCAGCTAGCTGGACCTCAGGGATTAGAAGTGTTCAGCTGGAATTTGTGCCTGTAACAACCTGGAATGTAAATTAGAGTAATTACTTCACAATAAAACTCTGTATAACTGCACCTTATTTCCCAGGTAGCCTAAGGGTAGCAAAATGCTTTTGGATACTGTTGTGGAGTCAGGGAATTGACGTGGATGAGTCAGGAATTATAGAAGTAGAATTATTTTATTTTCCTGGAATCCTGCCCCCAAACTATAGACAGAAATTAGTTTAGGTTTATTTACAGGTTCAGTTTGATTGGGAATTTCTTTCTAAAAAAGGTTACTATAGACAAATTTAGATATTTAGGAAGTCAGGAAATGGAAAAGGCTAAGCTATAAACACAGCTTTCCCCCACTATCAATCAGGCTGAGCAGAAGATTAAGGGAAGAGCAGGTCTTACTCACGGATGTGAGATAGACATTCGGCAGTGATCCCTTACTGGATTCCTCTGTGAAAGCAGCCTTCTGATGCTGCAGGCAATATCCAGTAGTGTATGTCCATGCAGCAGAACCCCAAGGCAAATGGCAGAGCTGCCAAACACAGAAATATCTCGAGCACTTCTACCACAAGTAGGATGACTGTGGAATGATGCTGTCTTCACAGTGGCAGGGGAGGGCCAAAACTGCTAGTGTCTCCCAGTTTGGGAGGCAGCCAGGAAGTCAGCTGCTGATATGGTGTGAGAGGGGCCAGTCCAGATGTTGCTGGTGGCTCTCTCGGAGGACCCCAGGGCTTGCCAAGCCTTCAGGTTTGCACAGAAAGGTACAAAACTGGGGAGAACTGTCCAAAAAACAGAGACTGGGTAAAACTGAAAGCTGTTCAAAAATGTATGATCCGTCCAAAAGCAGCTGGATGGTCCAGTCACAGCAGGAACCTGTTCTGTCAGTCACTCTGTCAAGAGCTCTTTCTCAAGGTGGGAAACTTTCAAGACAGTAACTCTCAAGATGGGAACCTTTTCACCTTCTCACTTGCTCTATTTATCCTTTTCTAGACAAAGTGTCCATTTACCATTTTGATTGGGCACAAAAACTCAGCCAACCACCAGCCTGATTCCAGTGCAGGCTTCCACATGGGTTAGCCTATGTACAGAAAGGTGCCTTTTGCTGTTCCCCCTTCAAGCCCACAGGGCAGGATGTGGGGGAAAGCAGTTTCCACACCGTCTTCTCCCATTCAAACCCCTGCAGGGGGAGGAGAAAAAAAGGAATTTGGGGTATCTGAGGACAGATACCTTCAGCAATTTCATTTCATTCATACATTTAAGGTCACTTCTATTGACAGCAGTTTGACAAAGATATGGAATGAACGAATACAAGTATACCTGATTTCTGTTCTACAACTTCAGTGCTGTTTTGCAAAGACAATATCTACAGCCAGTATTGTGACTTTATTTCCTAATATTTTTTTTTTTCAAAATAAGTTCTGCAGATGTCTTGTGTCTGATAGAAGTGGTTATTAACCATAAAGTCACATTAGAATCACAGAACCGTAGAATCAACCAGGTTGGAAGAGATCTCCAAGATCATCCAGGCCAACCTAGCACCCAGCCCTAGCCAGTCAACTAGACCATGGCACTAAGTGCCTCATCCAGGCTTTGCTTGAACACCTCCAGGAAAGGCAACTCCACCACCTCCCTGGGCAGCCCATTCCAATGCCAATCACTCTCTCTGGCAACAACTTCCTCCTAACATCCAGCCTAGACCTCCCCCAGCACACCTTGTGACTCTGTCCCCTTGTTCTGATGCTGGGTGCCTGAGAGAAGAGACAAACCCCCACTTATCTACAACCTCCCTTCAGGTAGTTGTAAACAGCAATGAGGTCCCTCCTGAGCCTCCTCTTCTCCAGGCTAAACAACCCCAGCTCCCTCAGCGTTTCCTCATAGGGTTTGTGTTCCAGGCCTTTCACAGAGCTTTTTGGAGCAAGGCAAAGATTTCTGATGTATTACAGTCAGAAGCCAAAAACTGTATGAGGAATACATGAGGCAACTTTAAAGACTTAAGCCTTTCAGCTGAGCTCTACACATCTTGGGTATTTTACTGTAGGTATTACTCCTGTGCTCATCATATCTATGAAGCCCCAACTGCTGACAATGCCACTTTCTGCCCTAGAAACTCCTTACATTACTTAGACTGACAAGGGGAAGGGAGAAACCTCTAGGGTCATACAAAATTTAAAGGGTGATTTACAACTTACATGATGAAGCAACTACCTTTAGCTCTGCTTACATGACCTGGTAGAAGAAAAGGAGATACCAGAGTTTTCAACAGGTTCTCTTTCACTTCCACATATCAGAACTGCTTTTCAAGTGTCTGTATTCTGCTCATGATTGGTAAGAACTGTGAGGGTTCTCTGCATCTTCACATCCCAAAAATGAGTAGCCTCAAGATGTTATTAAAAGAAGAGAAATGCATCTGTCTTTTGCTGTTATGACATTTCTCTCCCAGCTGTGGTCCAGGAAAGTCTCTGTATTTCTACAAATCTCACAATAAAATTTCCCATAGTTCTGCCAACTCCTGTAATAATTCAGCTTCAGACTATCTCAATCTAACACTTTATTTCCAGTAATTCAATAATTCCAAACCACACCACACTAGTGGGACAACATGCTTCTAAGGTCTTTGCTCACATCTTTTGCTTGCTAGGCTGAGGGAGCTGGGATTGTTTAGCCTGGAGAAGAGGAGGCTCAGGGGTGACCTTATTGCTGTCTACAACTACCTGAGGGGAGGTTGTGGCCAGGAGGAGGTTGCTCTCTTCTCTCAGGTGGCCAGCACCAGAACAAGAGGACACAGCCTCAGACTGTGCCAGGGGAGATTTAGGCTGGAGGTGAGGAGAAAGTTCTTCACTGAGAGAGTCATTGGACACTGGAATGGGCTGCCTGGGGAGGTGGTGGAGTTGCCGTCCCTGGGGCTGTTCAAGGTAAGGTTGGAGGTGGCACTTGGTGCCATGGTCTAGCCTTGAGCTCTGTGGTAAAGGGTTGGACTTGATGATCTGTGAGGTCTCTTCCAACCCTGATGATACTGTGATACTGTGATCTCTGAGTGGTGTTAGACAACGGATCACAGTAATGGTAAGAATAGATGTGTTTTCTTGCACTTACACAATAAAATAGGGTTCATAAGGTCCTGAAAACTAAAGACTGCTATTTGATGAACTCCTCTCACTCCACCTGCATTTGCCTCCTCCCTCCCTTTCATTTATTTCCATTAACAAGCCAACAGTGAACTGTTGGAGCGAGTCCATAGGAGGGCCACGAAGATAATCAGAGGGCTGCAGCAGCTCTGCTATGAGGACAGGCTACAAGAGTTGGGGCTCTTCAGCCTGCAGAAGAGAAGGCTTTGAGGAGACCTTATAGGGGCCTTCCAGTATCTGAAGGGGGCCTGCAGGAAGGCTGGGGAGGGACTATTCAGAAAGTCTTGTAATGACAGGACAAGGGGTAATGGTTAAGTCTAAACTGGCAGAGGGGAGATCCAAAGTAGGTGTTAGGAAAGGGTTCTTTATAGTGGGGGTGGTGAGACACTGCAACAGGTTGGCCAGGAAGGTTGTGGATGCTCCCTCCCTTGCAGTGTTCAACGCCAGGTTGGATGAGGCCTTGAGAAACCTGTTCTAGTGGAAGATGTCCCAGTCTATGGTGGGGGGTTGGAACTGGATGAGCTTTAAGGTCCCTTCCAACCTAAACCTTCATATGATTTCTATAATTCCAACTGAATGATGACTACCTTGAGTCAATTTGGCAGGCTGCCTCACTAAGGATTGTGTTATCTGACAAAAATGCCTTAGACATGAGCATAGTTTATCTTCAAATGTTCACTTTGAGTTGTTTTGGAGAGTTTGCTTGTTTGTTTTATTTGGGTTTGTTTGGTTGGTTTTGGTGGGTGGGGGAGTTGGGTGTTTTTTTGTTTAGTCTTCTTCTTATGCTTATCAATGGTAAATATTTCAGTTGTGAAGCAGTTTGAAAAATTAAATGCTTGGAATAGGGGTAGATGGCTGTCTGATGCTGGTCTATGCTGGATTCCATGCTAAGCATAACAAAACTTTGCATATTTTCCTTATGCATCAGCCCTTGCAAATAAAGGGATTCAGCAAGCATCCCTGCTTTTATTACATTTAAGGCTTTAGTAGAGAGAATGATGCTACAGGGCAGGGATCAAACAAAAACTCTTTTTTTTTTTAATACTTATTTTCTCTTTCTTCTGGTACTTAAGGACTTCATCCCATTAATCTACTTTGATGGATGCTGTTTAACCATAGGTGATGACACTGTTCTGCAGTACTAGCTGTGAAGGAGTGCACTTCTCTACCTTTACCTTTAGCTAGCAATGAAATAATTGTCTAACTGCACTTCTCTGTGACAAAGAGACAACTGAACCTAAAGTTTTTTAGAACTCTTCTGCTCTGGTACAAAACCTGCGCATATACAGGGGTTTGAGATATGTTTTTGTGATGGTATGGGTGTTACCTGCCCACCCACACTTAAGAAAATCACCCAGAGTAGACTCAGCCAAGCTGGAAATGAAAATGAAGCTTTATATTTACAGCTTAGCACAATATACAAGCAGATATTTACAATATATACAGCTATAGACAGAAATATACAAGTTAAAAAGTAATACAGAAACACAACAGCCCTCCCAGAAACCTGAGTCCCCAGGAGGGGCTCTCAACCACCCTTCCACCTTCTTCCCATCCGTCTACCTTACTCAAGACTTTGCTTTATGCTCAAGGTAGCTTGGAGGGTCAGCCAGGGGACTTAGGAAGCAGAGGGATTTCACACAGGCAGCAGGTTAGGTTAGACAGAGAAGCACAGCCCACAAAGCTGTTATCTATGTTTCTGTTCTTGTTCTTATACATCTCAGCAAACCTATAAGTGCAGTAGACATCACCATTGTTTTCCTTTCACAGCCTGTAATCTAATTCTTCTCACCAAAACATTCTAGCTAGCTTCAAATTAGCACCATTTTCTTTTGATCCTTTCTGGAAACAGGAGTTGATTTTGATTTGACCTCTAGAAAGTCACATATGTGTAAAGTACAACCGAACTGTGCTTGCTAGCATGGTAACGAACCTAAGTCACACAGTAATTAATTATTTCCATCACAGAAATACATTATGCCATTAGAACAAAAGCAGACTGTCTTTGTAACTCCAGGAAATCAAACATCAGCCACCCAAAACTAATAGCCTGTCATTACATTTCTGTTTACCAGAGAACAAAATTTTGCTCTTGCTGATTTGAAAAGGTTCCCTGGAGTAAATGCTTCTATAACATACATAAATCATATCCTCCATCAAGTAACCTAATGATGCTTTGGGGGTGGCATCATTAGGCTTCCACACAATATTTGGCCTGACAAGGCTTGAAAACTGTCTTCTAATTATCAAGAAACTGAAAAATGGGGACAAGTAAATATTATTAATTTAAACTATTATCTCTTTTTAAGCTATTATCTCATTCTGAAATACAAAGAAAACAGGACATACCTTTCCCAGTCCCAATGAGTAAGCTCTTGCTTTCAGTAGGAGTCAAATAAAATTTGGGTTGTTTGTTTTCCTCTCTTTTGTTGTTTTTGATTTTGTTTTTTTTCTTACCATGCTTCTAGTCTGTTCTAATAGGGCAGATAAAATGCATAAGACTCATCAGTGGTGTGCTAGTTTGAAGCTAGCTAGAATGTTTTGGTGAGAAGAACTAGATTACAGGCTGTGAAAAGAAAACAATGGTGATGTCTGCTTCCTTCATAGGTTTACTGAGATGTATAAAAACATAAGCCAAAACATAGATAACACACTCAGCACCACTCTCACTTGGGCTGCTGGCTGAGCTGCATCTCTCTAACCTCACCCTCCATTTTGGACTAATCCACTTTGCTTCCCAACCCCCTGGCCAAACCTCTGTTCTTCCTTGGAACTGGGGTAAGGTTGAGAGGGGTGGGGGGAAGGTGCAGGGGTGGTTGGGAGCCCCTCCTGGGGACTTAGGTTTCTGGGAGGGCTGCTACATTTCTGTATTACCTTTTTACCTTGTATATTTCTGTATATAGAATCATAGAATCAACCAGGTTGGAAGAGACCTCCAAGATCATCCAGTCCAACCTAGCACCCAGCCCTAGCCAATCAACTAGACCATGTAAATATCTGCTTGTATATTGAGCTAAGCTGTAAATATAAGTGTCATTCAAATTTCCAGAGCTGGCTGAGTCTAGTCTGGGTGATTTCCAAAGTGTGTGTGGCAAGGGGGGGGGAGGGAACACCCAAATCATCACAAGTGGGAGTAAAACACTGATTTTTCTTCACATCTTGAAAATATCAAGACATTAATCAAAATCTGTTTGATTTTATCTGTACTGTACCTGCAATATTGTTTCCTTGAAAACACTTTTTTGGGTTTTTTTTTAAGTCTAAATTAGTATGCAATTTCTTTTCTTTCAAGAAATCTAGCAAGAGACATTAATTGTTTCTTTATTCTACATTTATAAATCAGAACAGGAAATGTTAACTGCTTTCAAACCTTGCAAGTACTGCTAATCTGTGTAAAATATATTACTTACATGTATTGCATACATAGTAAACAGACTGTTATACAAGTTCTACTATGAGAGAATGTAAATTCACTTTTGGATGTTGAAAGAATGATTTTTCAAGTTGTGTCATAGAAACATATTTCCCAGTCTTGCCAGGTCTGCTCTAGCAAAAGAGAGCAATAAAACGTTCCTTGATCACTTTAAGCTGCCTCATTGCACTAGGGAGGAAGTGGTTCCTTGTAGAAAGGGTGACTGTAACTCTGGTGCCTCCTTTAAGCTGAAACCCTTAGCATCTGCCTGCAATCTGAATCCAACATCCTCTGAAAATCATGGCTGAAATGGGAAAGTTGTGCCCTTTCCCTGAAGAAAGAGAAATTATGAACAAATAAATGTCAGATCATTCTTTCTGTGATACCACTTTGTATATACTGACTCGCTCACATAGAGAAGTGTATAGGGTTAACCCTCCAGGGGGAGTAACCTTGAACCTGACCCTAGGTAGTTTTGACCCCTCCCCAGAGGTGGGTCTGAACACTACCAGGTGATGGTTAGCCCACTCCTCTTCCTGTCTAAAGATCTGTAAAAGCAGGGAGGACTTCCTGTTTCTCTCTTTCTGCACTCCCTGCCTCCCAGCATCACCATCCTTTTCCTGGTTGCTCTTAGTTTCACCACGTGGCCATCACCCACGAGGTGGACAAAGCCATCACCATCAAAATCAGGTTGTATTTATACATTTTGTATTTGCTTTCCCTTACCTATACCCTTTGTAACTTCCCTACCTCAGATACCTTTTTAAGTTATTGTTAAACTTTTCTTTTTAGCTTCCAAACCAAGTGAGATTTATTTATTTGGGTGTGCTTACCTTTTCCTCTCAACATCTAATTCCTTTCTTTTGGGAAAGAAGGGGCAAGAGGGAAAGGCACTCTTTAAAAATTGTTATTGGTTCTATCAAATTTATTTCAGTCTCTGGAAATTTGAATTAGAACCAAGACAAGAAGATGTGGCTGTCAGGAAGGATGGAACATTTAGGCTAATGTTATGGATCTCATACCTGAATTATTCAACTATAATGGTGATGAAGTAGTTCTTTTATGGTCTTCAAAGTTTGTCATATTTTAATTCCAGCCAGCACTTATGCACCAGACCACTGCTCACTCACTCCCTTCTCCACATGTCCCACTCATTGCCAGTGGGCTGAGGGTAAGGAGGGAAGAGTGAAACTCATGGGTTAAGAAAAATAATAATAATGAGAATATACAAATCAGGTAATGCACAGTACAGTTACTCAACACTTGGTGATCAATGCCCATCCACTCCCAAGGCACAGTGTCCACTAGCCAGCTCTGCTCCCTGTTTCTACCCTGGGAACGACATCGTACGGTGTGAAATGTGCCTTTGGTTCATTTGGGTCAGCTGTTTTTGCTCTGTCCCCAGCCAGCTCCTTATGCACACCCAGTCTCTGCTGCCAAGGCACTACATGAAGCTCAGCAGCCTTTAACTTGGTTTGAACGACTGCTTAGCAACAACTAAGTGGTCAATGTGTCATCAACATTGTTCTCATCCTAAATCCAAAACATACCAGTATACCAGCTACTAGGAAGAAAGTGAGCTGTATTCCAGCTGAAACTAGGGCAATCCTTTTTCAGCAAGGAAATGTATTTCTGATTAATCATAGCACCTTCTCTTTTTTCCTGGGCTTTTCAACATTTTTTAAATCCACACCATATTCTTCTTTTAGGGTTAACACAAACTTAGTGTTCTGTTTTGGCTTAAAGCCTTGCTTTAAAAGAACACTAGCCAACTTGCATTGTTGTGATGTATCTTTGTCCTGCCTGTGAACCATCTCGTCCTTTTGGTTGAAGCCTCTTTTCCTGTATTTTTTCTTTATTTAAACTGATGGAGCAGGTTATCTTGGGGGTGCTAAGAGCGCACCTGAGGGATGGCAAAGAGCTCAGGTCCAGCCAGCATGGGTTTAGGAAGGGCAGATCCTGCCTTTCTAACCTGATCTCCTTCTATGATCAGGTGACCCACTTGGTGGATGTGGGGAGGCCTGTGGATGTGGTCTATCTGGACTTCAGCAAGGCCTTTGACACTGTCCCCCATAGCAAACTGCTGGCTAAGCTGGCTTGGATGGCAACACTCTGTGCTGGGTTAGGAACTGGCTGGAGGGCCGGACCCAGAGAGCGGTGGTGAATGGTGCCACATCCAGCTGGCGGCTGTCACTAGTGGTGTCCCTCAGGGATCTGTGCTGGGCCCTATCCTCTTTAACATCTTCATAGATGATCTGGATGAGGGCATGGAGTCAGTCATCAGCAAGTTTGCAGATGACACTAAGCTGGGGGCAGATGTGACTGGGTTGGAGGGCAGAAGGACTCTGCAGCAGGACCTTGACTGCCTGGACAGCTGGGCAGAGTCCAATAGGATGGCGTTCAATAGCTCCAAGTGCAGGGTGCTGCACTTTGGCCACAACAACCCCATGGAGAGATACAGGCTGGGGTCGGAGTGGCTGGAGAGCAGCCAAACAGAGAGGGATCTGGGGGTGCTGATTGATACCCACCTGAACATGAGCCAGCAGTGTGCCCAGGTGGCCAAGAGAGCCAGTGGCATCCTGGCCTGCATCAGGAATGGTGTGGCCAGCAGGAGCAGGGAGGTCATTCTGCCCCTGTACTCTGCACTGGTTAGACCACACCTTGAGTACTGCGTTCAGTTCTGGGCCCCCCAGTTTAGGAGGGACATTGAGATGCTTGAGCGTGTCCAGAGAAGGGCGACGAGGCTGGGGAGAGGCCTTGAGCACAGCCCTATGAGGAGAGGCTGAGGGAGCTGGGATTGTTTAGCCTGGAGAAGAGGAGGCTCAGGGGTGACCTTATTGCTGTCTACAACTACCTGAAGGGTGGTTGTAGCCAGGAGGAGGTTGCTCTCTTCTCTCAGGTGGCCAGCACCAGAACGAGAGGACACAGCCTCAGGCTGCACCAGGGGAAATTTAGGCTGGAGGTGAGGAGAAAGTTCTTCACTGAGAGAGTCATTGGACACTGGAATGGGCTGCCCGGGGAGGTGGTGGAGTCGCCGTCCCTGGAGCTGTTCAAGGCAAGGTTGGATGTGGCACTTGGTGCCATGGTCTAGCCTTGAGCTCTGTGGTAAAGGGTTGGACTTGATGATCTGTGAGGTCTCTTCCAACCCTGATAATACTGTGATACTGTCCAGGCAGTAGAATCAGCAATCACAACGTGAAGCATTTTCTACAGCATGGCTGACTGAGGTGGTCCGAGGATGCTACTCAGTTGTCCATGCACATTTCTGTGTTTCTGTACATACCTCGGCGCTAACCAGTTTTATGAAAGCACAATCATTCTAATGCTCTATTGGCCTCTAATGACAGACATTCATGGTTTGTTATCCTCTGCTCTGCCAGTTCTCAATCTTCCGTTATAAAATTAATGGGATTGCTGACATTTAAATGTCTTTTCATCCATACTCCAGATAATTACTGTATATACTTTAATGATTTCCTTACACACTTCATGCAGTTTAAGACATAAGCAATTTGTCTTTCTTCTAATACCTTTTGAGGAAGCATATATCTTATGGCTGTTGGTGTCAAAATATTACTTTTGCTGCAATACTGCTGCCTGCAATTCAGAAGCTTTCCTAGTACCGTATCCTTTGAATACCTAAGACTAATTCAGCTATTTCAAAACCCAAATTTGCCTGTTTTACTTTGAATGGTGACTTTCATTGGAACTGCTTATTTACTCAAAATACTCCAAGGGAGGGCTACGAACATGATGAAGGGGCTGGATCACTGCCCTGTGAGGAGAGGCTGAGCAACCTGGGGCTTTTTGTCTGCTGAATACAAGACATAGAGGGGATCTAATCAAATATCTGAGGGCTGGTGGTCAAGAGAGAGAGGACAGACTCTGCTTAGTTATGCCCTGTGAGAGGATAATGAGCAATGGATATAAACTACAGCACAAGCAGCTCCATCTCAACATAAGGAAGAACTACTTTACTGTGAGAATCACAGCACACTGTAATCATAGAATCAATCAGGTTGGAAGAGACCTCCAAGATCATCCAGTCCAACCTAGCACCCAGCCCTATCCAATCAACTAGACCATGGCACTAAGTGCCTCATCTAGTCTTTCTTGAACATCTCCAGGGAGGGCGACTCCTCCACCTCCCTGGGCAGCCCATTCCAATGCCAATCACTCTCTCTGACAACAACTTCCTCCTAACATCCAGCCTAGACCTCCCCGACACAACTTGAGACTGTGTCCCCTTGTTCTGTTGCTGGTTGTCTGGCAGACGAGACCAACCCCCACCTATCTACAACCTCCCTTCAGGTAATTGTAGACAGCAATGAGGTCCCCCCTGAGCCTCCTCTTCTCCAGGCTAAAAAAACCCCAGCTCCCTCAGCCTCTCCTCACAGGGCTGTGCTCCAGGCCTCTCACCACCTTCGTTGCCCTTCTCTGGACACGTTCCAGCACCTCAACATCTCTCTTGAGTTGGAGGACCCAGAACTGGACACAGGACTCAAGGTGTGGCCTGACCAGTGCTGAGTACAAGGGAAGAATAACCTCCCTCGTCCTACTGGCCACACTGTTCCTGATGCCGGCCAGGATGCCATTGGCTGTCTTGGCCACCTGGGCGCACTGCTGGCTCATCTTCAGCTACTATCTACCAGTACCCCCAGGTCCCTTTCTTCCTGGCTGCTCTCCAGCCACTCTGTCCCCAGCCTGTAGTGCTGCTTGGGGTTGTTGTGGCCAAAGTGCAGAACCCTGCACTTGGCCTTGTTAAATCTCATTCCATTGGCCACTGGCCACCCATCCAGCCTGTCCAGGTCCCTCTGCAGGGCTCTCCTACCTTCCAACAGATCCACACCTGCTCCTAGCTTGGTTTCATCTGCAAACTTACTGATGCAGGACTCAATCGCCTCATCCAGATCATCAATAAAGATGTTGAACAGACTCCCCAGAGAGGTTGTGGAGTCTCCTCCTCTGGAAACTTTCAAGGCCTGTCTGGGTGTGTTCCTCTGTAATCTGTGCTAGATTCTGTGGTCTTGCTTTGGCAGGGGGTTTGGGCTCAATGATCTCCTTGGGTCCTTTCCAACCCCTAACATTCTGTGATCCTGTGATATTGGCATGGTGGCACATCTCTTCAAGCCTAGAAAGAAAAAATTAGATACCTATTAAAGGTTATTAACTTGATAGATCTTTGATATCTTCATCTAATCTGTAGTATTAAGTAGAAGCTATGTAGATATTCTGAGAACTGTAACTTCAGCTGTGACTGTTCCTTCACTAGGAATATATTTCTTTGGCTCTCTGAGCCTTCTTGACTGACAAATGACCTTATTATCTTTTTATCATTTTCCCCAAGTATTATGGTTTTCTTTTTTCATTGCATAGCTTATCCTATTGATTTTTGTCTTGATTACTGCTTGCCCACATCTTCTATCATGATTAGACAGCTATGCTGCAGATATTTTGGCATAACTGATCCCATGGTTAAAGGATACATGAAGTTAGAACGGACTTTAACTGGCACCAGGACTGGTTATTCTTGATGCCTAATACAACAGATGCTGTTCTGGGCTGTTACTACTTGGTAATGGTTTTCCTGTAATCACAGTATCACAGTATCACCAAGGTTGGAAGAGACCTCACAGATCATCAAGTCCAACCCTTTACCACAGAGCTCAAGGCTAGACCATGGCACCAAGTGCCACGTCCAACCTTGCCTTGAACTGCCCAAGGGACGACAACTCCACCACCTCCCCGGGCAGCCCATTCCAGTGTCCAATGACTCTCTCAGTGAAGAACTTTCTCCTCACCTCGAGCCTAAATTTCCCCTGGTGCAGCCTGAGGCTGTGTCCTCTCATTCTGGTGCTGGCCACCTGAGAGAAGAGAGCAACCTCCTCCTGGCCACAACCACCCCTCAGGTAGTTGTCGACAGCAATAAGGTCTCCCCTGAGCCTCCTCTTCTCCAGGCTAAACCATCCCAGCTCCCTCAGCCTCTCCTCGTAGGACTTGTGCTCAAGGCCTCTCACCAGCCTCGTCACCCTTCTCTGGACACGCTCAAGCATCTCAGTGTCCTTTCTAAACTGGGGGCCCAGAACTGAACACAGGACTCAAGGTGTGGTCTAACCAGTGCAGAGTACAGGGGCAGAATGACCTCCCTGCTCCTGCTGGCCACACCATTCCTGATGCAGGCCAGGATGCCACTGGCTCTCTTGGCCACCTGGGCACACTGCTGGCTCATTTTCAGGTGGGTATCAATCAGCACCCCCAGATCCCTCTCTGTCTGGCCGCTCTCCAGAGAAAAAGCTCTTAAATCAGAGATTTGTTTATTTCATAGGATTTCTACTTAGGAAAGACTCATGTGGCAGGAAACTGAGTAGATTGCATCTTTTTGCTTTCGTCATAGGAGTATTCTTTTTCATAGAATCATAGGATCAACCAGGTCGAGCCTAGCGGTTGATAATCACAACTGTTACAACTACAAGATCATTCTATTCTGATGAATATAATGCAGTAAGATTTGTTCCGCTGTGTGTTGGTTTGAGTGTTGCCCACTTGCCACACTCTTATGAAATGACCCTGTCCCAGTTACAGTATCACAGTATCATCAGGGTTGGAGGAGACCTCACAAGTCCGACCCTTTACATCAGAGCTCAAGGCCAGACCATGGCACCAAGTGCCGTGTCCAATCCTGCCTTGAACAGCCCCAGGGATGGCGACTCCACCACCTCCCCAGGCAGCCCATTCCAGTGTCCAATGACTCTCTCAGTGAAGAACTTTCTCCTCACCTCCAGCCTAAATTTCCCCTGGCACAGCCTGAGGCTGTGTCCTCTCATTCTGGTGCTGGCCACCTGAGAGAAGAGAGCAACCTCCTCCTGGCCACAACCTCCCCTCAGGTAGTTGTAGACTACAGTGTTAAAAAAATCCTCTGGGGATGTTGTGGAGGCAGGGAATTAATGTGGCCGAGTCAGGAATTTTATATAAAAATAGAGTTATTTTCTTTTCCCGAAAACCTGCCCCCAAAACTATATACAGAAATTAATTTAGTTTTAATTAGCAGATTCAGCTCGTTTGAGAAGATCTACACAACTGCCATAGATAATTTGACTATTCTGGAAGTCAGAAGTTGGAAAAGGCTTGAGCTATAAATGAATAGCATTTCCCACTTAATAATAAAGCTGAGCCAAAATAACTCACGGTCAGGCTGACTTGGTCCAGCAGCCTGTGCTCTTGCTCTCTTTCAGAAGCCATAGAATGGTCGTTAAGAGATATTCAGGTCTGCACAAAAGGTGTTAATGGGTGAAGCAGTCCTTTGGAACAGAGGGCAGGGCTCCTTCTGTAGAATCTATCCAGGCGGGGGTGGAGGAAGTTGCAGGCAGGCATGATCTCTAAGGTGGGAACGAACTCCAAGGCAGGAACCCCAAAGGTGGGAAGTCCTCCAATATTTATACCCTCCCTAGACAAAGAGCAGAGTTACCACTTCCTAGGCACAAAGACCACAGCCAATTACAGCCCGATTCCAGCGCGGGCACCGCACGGAGCACCCCTCGTGCCAGAAGAGTCCCTTGCTCACCCCCTTCACACCTGCAGGGCAGGATGGGGAACAGGTCTTTTTGCGCCTCTTCCTCTCCCATTCAAACCACTGAGGGAGAGGAATTTAGGGTTATACAGGACTCCAGGACAGGGGACTAGAAGATTGTTATTCAATCCCGTAATTCTGCTATCTCTTTATAAACTCACAACGAGACCAGCTCGTTCTCCTTTCCTCCTCCTCCTGCCCTATGTCAGGTGAGAGCCACTTTATAGGGAAGAAAGTGTAAGCAGTAGGCCTGTTTTGGGGCCTCCAGTAGGGCTCTTGGATGGCAGAGGCATTGGAGGGGGGGAGGATTGGAGTACTGGGGATTTTAGATTTAGGGGTTTTTGGGTTGGGGGAAGTTCAAGGGGGTTTGCTAGGGATGCAGTAATTGCTTTGTAATGTCTTCTCTGTGTCTCTCTACAAGTATAACACACAAGGAGACTCCACAACCTTTCTGGGGAGCCTGTTCCAGGGCTCTGTGACCCTTACAGTAAAGAAGTTGCCCCTGTGTTGAGGTAGAACCTTTTGTGCTGCAACTTACACCCATTGCTCCTTGTCCTATCACAGAGAGCAAGTGAGCAGAGCCTGTCCCTCCCCTCCTGACCAGCCCTCAGATGTTTATAAACATTTATTAAATCCCCTCTCAGTCATCTCTTCTTCAGACTAAACAGCCCCAGGTCCTTCAGCCTCTCCTCATAAGCCATGCCCTCCTGTCCCCTAATCATCCTTGTAGCCCTCCTCTGGATCCTCTCCAGCAGATACTTGTCCCTCTTAAACTGGGGTGCCCAAAACTAATCACAGTACTCAAGTTCAAAGAGCATTAAAGCTGTGTTAATTCTATTCTAAAGCGGTGTTAATTCTGTGTTTATTCTATTCTCTGGCCAGCCTGACCTAGGGTAGGGTGTCCCTGCCCATGGCAGGGGGCTGGAACTAGATGATCCTTGTGGTCCCTTCCAACTCTGACTGATTCTATGATTCTATGAAAATGTATAACAGAACTAATGGTAACCAGGTCATGGTAGTGAGAACTGTCTGTCTTCCACCATAAATCAATAACCATCACCCATTCATTTCACATGGCCCATCAAAGAGTCCCTGCACAGTTATAGTGTTTTGGCCTACAAATTTTAAGTGGTAAGCTGAAAACTTCACATTCAAAGTATCTTTGCAGGTCCCTTGGGCCATTAAGTTTCTGTGTACAAAAAAATCTAGCACACGACCACAGCAAAATCCTTTTCTACATCTCCAGTTCACTGTTGGTTTATGTAACAAATTGTGCTAACATTTCTAAAGTACTTTGACATTATAAAGTGTTCTACAGGTGTATTCAAACGAGTGTCAAAGAGTAGTCATTTTATACTGAGGAGCTATTTCATATCTAGTTATACTAAGTCAGGGTTTCTGTGGGTTTTGATCTCTTTGAAACTCTTGATTCTGACCTTTCAGTTTTTTCAGCTTTGTCTGCACCCAAAAGCCATGAATCTGGGGGCTCTGAATTCTCAAAAGTTTCAGAAATTTTCAGTGAAGAGTCGGTTTTAGTTTCATGAAAATGGATAAGCCAATTATTTTTCTATTGCCAGACTTTAGACTTGTGAAAATCTGAGATCTCTGCTGTTACAGGAAGATTACTTCTATTAGCTCAGTAGGTCAAAGCTATCAAAATTCCTTCTGCAGACGATGTGGTCCTCCTTGTAGCTCAGACCTCTGCAGGAATGCCTTTCCTTATTGTTAGGGTCATAAATTGAATTTAGTACTTATCCCTTTTTGAAAACCAGTGTGTGAGACTATGCATGGAATGGGCAGGATGGTTGGGCCTGAAGAACAGAGGTGGATGAACTGAAATCGAGTTGACAGCCAGTCACAAGCTGTGCTCCCCACATCTCAACAATGGGGCCACTTCTCTTCAATATCTTTATCAAAACTACGCATGGGAGGTTTGAGTGCATCCTCAGTAAGATTGCAGATGACTCCAAATTCAGTGTGAGTGTTAATCTGCTTGAGGACAGAAAGGCTGTACCTGGGGAACGGGACAGGCTGGATTGAGGGACTGAGGCCAGCTGTATGTGCTTGAACAAGACCAAGTGCTGAGTTCTGCACTTGGGTCATAACAAACCACATGATGCAGCAGGCTTGAGGAAGAGTGGCTGATGGTAGCCTTCCCAATGGAAAAAGACATGGAGGTGTTGGTCAGTAGTTGGCTGAACATGAGCCAGCAATGTGCTCAAGTGGCCAACAGCATGTCCAGCAGAACTAGGAAAGTGGTTGTCCTCCAGTACTCAGAATTAATGAGAATGCACCGTTAAATCTGTGCTGAGTCTTGAGCCTCTCACTACAAGAAGGATGTTAGGTGCTGGAGAGCATCCAGAGAAGGACTACAAAGATGATGAAGGGTCTAGCACCTAAGTCTTATGAGGAGTAGCTGAGGGAACTGGGGTTGTTTGCTCTAGAGAAAATGAGGCCAAGGAGAGACTTTTATTGTTCTCTGCAACTACCTGAAAGGAGGTTGAAGCAAGGTGGATGTTGGTCTCTTCTCCCAAGTAACAGGTGATAGAATGAGATGAAACAGCCTCAGATTGTCAAGAGGGGTTTAGACTGGACATTAGGAAAAGAAATCTTCACTGGAACAGTTGTTAAGCATTGGAACAGACTGCTTGGGGCAGTGGTTGAGTCACTATCCCTGGAGGTACTTACAAATGTTTAGTTGTGGTACTTTGTGACTTGATTTACTGGTGGACCTGCCAGTGTTAAGGCTACAGTTGGACATAATGATTTTAAAGGTCTGTTCCAAACCAAATGATAGAGTTATTCTTTGATATCCTAAGTAAACATCACAATACAGCCAATAACATTGCACGAAATTTCATACAAAATCTTCCTGTTAATTTGGAAATAAAAAGACCTATATAAGTTCTTCACAGCTGTAACATTTCTTAGGCTGGAGATGTAATGATCCATTACGCTACTATAAGGTGTGGACTTTTTCTTTATAATGCAAAAGGAAAACAGAAATGAAAAAGCAAAACAAAAGGTCACAACTGAAATCTAAACTGCAGGGTTGATCCTTAAGAAAGAAAGGCTGTTTCATTTCTTCTGTCCTAAAGAAGCTGTTTTCCTAAACATCTAAAATCTGGTGACTAAGTGGCCACCTGTCAAAAAAAAATTATATATTTCTGTGTTGTTCTGCTCTTAGCATTGAAGCTTTGGGAAATTCCATGGCAAGAAAATTTAAGTACCTGTAGGGTAAGATGACTTTCAGAGTTCTCTTCCAACCTCAACCATTTGATTCTCTGTCCTTTTATTATCTTGAACTATTTTTTTTTTCCTCCTCCTTCTTCTTCTTCTTCTTTTCTTTTTCTCTTATAACTGTGCATAGGTAGTGAGATCAGGAGGTTTCAAGACCTCATTAACTTTTGTGCTTCTTTCATTCAATTTCCTCTGAATTTTGTAGGCTTTTTATTCCATCTCATAGAAGGCTTCTGAGTGCACCTTTTCAAAATACTGTATAGCCATAGAGTCACCTTAAGTCCTTAGAGGTGGTGAATGTCAAAGTCTCAGCTCTTGTTATAGTTCCCTTGGACTGTGCAGAAAAGCCTGATTTCCTACAGGGGAATTTCCTTTGGTCCTATACTGTGAGGATGCCTGTTTGGAAAAGCCTCTGTGCTAGTTTGAAGCTAGCTGGAATATTTTGGTGAGAAGAATTAGATTATAGGCTGTGAAAAGGAAACAGTGGTGATGTCTACTTCACTCATAGGCTTGCTGAGATGTATAAAAACAAGAACGTAAATATAGAAAGCACAGTTCCTCGCTCTGGCTCTGGCTGCATGCTTTCTCTCCCTAACCTGTCTGTGTAACTAATCCCTCTGCTTCCTAACCCCCCTGGCTGATTCTCCAAACTCACCTTGAACATAAGGCAACATCTGGGATAACACAGAGGGGTGGAAAGAAGGTGGAAGGGTGGATGAGACCCCCTCGCAGGGACTCTGGTTTCTGGGAAGGCTGTTGTGTTTCTCTACTACCTTTTAGCTTGTATATTTCTGTCTATAGCTGTATATGTTGTAAATATCTGCTTGTATATTGTGCTATGCTGTAAATATAAAGCTTCATTCTAATCTCTAGCTTGGCTGAGTCTAGTTTGGGTGATTTTCTTCAGAATGGGGGGATGGGTAACACTTAAATCATCACACTTCACAGGGCTTCTTGTGGTCCTGTGATGTGATGGAATAGCAGTGTATTGGAAAGATGTTAGAGACTTCTGAAGTGGCAAATGATGGACCATGGGTGTGAGGGCAAAAAGCATTCTTAAAACCAACTGCACTCATTGTGACCTGAGAAGGCAATGATCCACCTCTTAGCATCAAAGTAGAGACTCACAGAGTATCCCAAGTAAAGTGTTTACAAGCAAATTAATAGCCTGCAGAATTAGAGTGTAAGTGCCTAGTGTCATAAATACTAATGGCAGTGAATATCACTTAACTCAGCTATTAGGTCTAATTAACTTGATGTAGACTATTTGGGAATAATAAGTTAATGTTATATTCCTTGGAATTAGGACATTAAAACATTTCACTCCTGTTGGCAAAGTGACAGAATTATGTTCAATTATCCATTGGGAGATACACTCATTGTTAAATCCTGCTATCTATGAAATGCAAACTCAGATGTGTCCTTATAAATAAATTACTTCAATAAAAGCTTCAGCTGCCTACTGTAGCAAAGCAGCATTGTGTACTGGTGAGTTAGATCCTTGCCTTTATTTTGTCCCATCTTGTCACACATTCAGGAAACCCAGACAGCATTTGATTTTTTTTTCTACTAATATCTATCTGATTTCCATGTTCTTACTATTTTAAGAGTAAAATGTTGGGAAAAAAATCCTAAATACCCTTTTCAATATTAGAAAAGATCAAATTCATAACAAAAAAAAAATCAAAGAAAACATTCTTTGAAAATAAGATGTCCACAAGATGGATTCAGTTGTGTGAAATGCAGTTCTACAGGCAGGAATTGTGCTGTTGATGGCATTAGTTATAAGTGCCTTAACCAACATCTGATGACAACTGGAATCAAATGTCTATGCATGACTACTTAACCCAGCAACTGGAAGTGTTTACATATAGTACCTCCCCTCTGTCTTTTCTTGCTTAGGAGCTTATATTTTCCTTCCTATGACAGGCTTACAGGCTATGAAGGATGTTGTCTTTTATCTCTGAAGTGAAATATGTGACTAAAGTTGTGTTTTAAAGTTGAGTTCTCGCTGTGTATACATAGACAAATGGAGTTCTTTAAGACAAAGAGTAGAAACATAGGACATCCACTAGCAACAGTGACCCACAGGAATGATTAATTTCAAGTACTGATTCTTTAAAGCTCATGTTAGTTGTTAGAAATATTTTCCTGCTGAATATGACACATTTCTACCTGTAGTCGAGGCTTGATCCTGCAAAATTTCACACTTGCAAGCATGCTGAAGATTTCAGGATCTCTGTGGTCCTGTGCACACTTCATCCAATTTTTTTCTGGATAGAGTATCTTATAACTCATGTCAACACAAGTAAAAGATTACACCACTATGTCAACACTACAAAAGAAAAATCACACCACTAATTATTGAAGGACACAGAGCTTTGTAAAATTTGTAGGAAAAAAAAATGTTTCATACTTGTCCTTTTGATATTCTAAGGTCATGCCATCACAAGGTGATGAAAGAAAAGTGCTAGTTATTTTTTCAGATCTGTTGTGATGGATTGCAGTGTGCCCAGGTGGCCAAGAGAGCCAATGGCATCCTGGCCTGCATCAGGAACAGTGTAGCCAGTAGGACAAGGGAGGTTATTCTTCCCCTATACTCAGCACTGGTCAGGCCACACCTTGAGTCCTGTGTCCAGTTCTGGGCTACTCAGTTCACAAGAGTTGTTGAGATACTGAAACATGTCCAGAGAAGGACGATAAAGCTGGTGAGAGGCATGGAACACAGCCCTGTAAGCAGAGGCTGAGGGAGCTGGGGGTGTGCAGCCTGGAGAAGAGGAGGCTCAGGGGGGACCTCATTGCTGTCTACAACTACCTGAAGGGAGACTGTAGGCAGGTGGGGGTTGGTCTCTTCTCCCAGGCAACCAGCAACAGAACAAGGTGATACAGTTGCAAGTTGTTCTGGAGGAAGGTATAGGCTGGATGTTAGGAGGAAGTTGTTGGCAGAGAGAGTGATTGGCATTGGAATGGGCTGCCCAGGGAGGTAGTGGAGTTGTCCCTGGAGGTGTTCAAGCAAAGCCTGGATGAGGCACTTAGTGCCGTGGTCTAGTTGACTGGCTAGGGCTGGGTGCTAGGTTGGACTGGATCTTGGATGTCGCTTCCAACCTGGTTGATTTTATGACATGCAAAATTAGTAGTCTGTATTAATTTTGATATCCACATGAAAATTGTTAATAACTATGAAAATTGTTTATTAACATTGAAACTCACCCAAAAACTTATTCACAAGGTTCAAAAAGCACACAGTTTGGAAATTTATACACACAGAGAACAGGCAAAACAAGAACACTTATTTCTTAAAATAGGAAAGGCAAACAGTATACTGAAGAGAAAGTTCTTGTGGTTAATTATACCACTTATCCACTAGAGGACACAGGAAGCTCCTTTCTGCTTATGACAGGAAGCAATTAGTGAATTAGAAGAGGCTTTTAAGTATTTACTCACAAAATATTATCAGACAGTACCCAAAGCACGTGGAGGGGTTGCTGTCGGTGGGCTCAAAGCTGTTAGAGGCTTTGAAGTTTCCCAGGCTCTTTTCTTGGGAAGCTGGGAGTCTATAGCATAGCATCTTACCTTTTTCCTCTTGATTCCCAATTCAGAAGAAGCCTTGCAGAGGGCAGGCAGGATGCAATGAGGCAGCAGCAGGCACAAACAGAGCAGCAGAGCACATTGCGTTTACCTGCATATTTCTTTTATCAGTGTGGGCTGAGACTAATGGGCCTTTGGACACAATAGCCAATCAGAATGGCAGTTAGCCAAGCTTGGTCATATTAGGTGAAGCTATAGGCTTGCTCCACCCAAATTTGGAAGAAGCATAGGCCTTGCACAAGACAGGCACAAGCTAAGTGTGACATTGTTGAGAGAATTTGGTTTAAGGCATTTTGGTGTTGGATATGGTTAGGAGAACAAAGGATGGATCACAGCAGGAAACATTGGTGGAAGCTTTTCTACCAAGTTCTGTGTTAGAATATTCCACTCCTGCATCACATATGAGGAAATATGTGGCACTTGGTGCCATGGTCTAGCCTTGAGCTCTGTGGTAAAGGGTTGGACTTGATGATCTGTGAGGTCTCTTCCAACCTTGGTGATACTGTGAAAGTGTGTATACCTTGCTTACCATAGGATGTAAAACAAGTCTGGGCACTTAGACTGAGTCCTTAGACTCAGTGGCTGCAGGTTTGTTTGTCTTCTTTCCTGTGGTTGCTTCTCCCCGTAGCAGAAGGAGGGAGAGCAGAAATACATGCCTAAGCCAGGACATGTATAAGCCTGTTTTGGGCCTATCAGGCCTAACCACAACACCTGTTTTGGGAAAGAGCAGTTTATCAACAGGGTAAATACATTGCCTGCTAGTAATAACTTCATAAAATACATTTTGAGAAATGTGAGTCTACGGAGGCAAGGATTTAACTGCTTTACAGTTTGCAAGTTTCCATAGTTTAATTACTCAGTGATAAAAGATCTCTTGTAAACAAGAGAAACTGTTACAGAATTCACATCTCCCAATGATATTGCTGACATTCAGCTGAAGTCTAATGATTAAAAGCCATTCAGCCTTCCTGTTAGTCACCTGCACCTACTAAAGTGCATGGTAATAAATTAAAATTACATGTTAATGAAAGTGGAGTAGTTTAGTGCTGCATAAATAGGGCTGTGTTCCATCAGTTCCCATACCATCTTTAAGTAGCCTTGTTCTTTGTACAGATGTAACTAAAACACCCTTCTGTCATGGAGGCAGGGAATTACCATGGCTGAGTCAGGAAATATATAAAAATAGAATTGGTTTATTTTACTGGAACTACACCTCCAAAACTGTATACAAAATTAGTTTAGTTTATTAGCAGACTCAGTTTTATCAGGAATATTTTACAAAGGATATTATAGGTAAATTGGGCTATTTAGGAAGTCAGGAAATGGAAAAGGGTAAGCTGTAGACACAGGTTTACCCCACTATCAATCAGGCTGAGCAGAAGATGAAGGGAAAAGCTTACTCATGGATGTGAGCTGGGCGCTCAGCAAAGATCCCTGCTGCATTCTCCTGCAGGAGCAGCCTTCTGACCTTACCAGCAACATCCAATAAAAGAGATTAGTGCCACAGAGGTCTGACATGAGTCACAGAGCCACCAAACTCAGAAATGTCTTGAGTATTTCTTCCTGAGTGGGATGGTTGCGGGACGATGCTGCCCTCACAACAGCAGGGGGAGAGCCCAAAATTGCTGGGGTCCCCAGTCCAGCAGGCAGTCAGCAATTAGCTACTGAATAGGGTCTGAGAGAGGACGGTCCAGGTGCTGCCAGCTCTCTCTCTCTCAAAGGACCCCGAGGCTTGCAAAGTCTGCCAGTTTGCACAAAGGGTCCAAAAGAGTGGGGAAGGTCCAGTCACAGCAGGAGCCTACCCTTTGCAGTGGCAGGGGACTCTCCAGACAGGAACTATGAAGGTGGGAAGCACCCCAAGGCAGGAAGAACCCCAAGATGGGAAGCACTGCTACATTGATACTTTTCTCTTAGACAAAGTGTCCATTTACCATTACTAGGCACAAAACCACAGCCAATCAGCAGCCTCATTTCAGTGTAGGCAACTTCATGGGTCACCCCACGTGTCAGAAGGATCCTTAGATGCCCTCCCCTTCAAAGCCCGCAGGGCAGAGGCGGGGGAAAGCAGGTTTTCACACCTTCCCTCTCTCATTCAAACCACAGAGTGAGAGGAATTTGGTGTAGCCAGGACACCTTCCTGGCTTATTGCTAAAGAAATCCATTCATAAAATATTTCTTATGGCAGGGGGGATGTGGTCAAAACAAAACAACCAAATAGTAAAGCAACTGCACAAGGTAGATTTTAAAGTCATGCTTTATAATAGAATCCTGTCACCCACCTTTTTCTGGGGTTCTGTGCTAGTTAAGAAATGTCAGAAGGACACCAGAACAGCTTCTTCAAACAGCTAATCATAGTAGAGATGAACCTCTGCATTAAAAAAAACCTCAAAAGGTGCAAAGTGCTTTTAGTAGTACCTTTTATTGCTATCTTTGAATTCTTACTCCATCAGAGTTTCACTGCCTGATTGGATCTCATCTTTCAAGCTTTCAGTGCAAGACTAACTCTTTATTTTATTTTTCATTGGGAGGATTCTATAACACCAGCACATTTGGGATGTTTTCTCACAGAAAACTAAACTCATTGTTTGATCCAAATTAGACTTCTCTGTGCATGTAGAATTCTGATGATAGTAGGATTGCTCAGATAAAGGCTGTCCCCACCAGGAAACGCTACCATGTATTTTTTGAGGAGATTAGAAGTATTACTGTCAGTATTGCTCAACATGTAAAACATGCTATGCCTGTCCCAGGTTAGGGTGGATCCCTCTCCCAGTAGAATAAACTCACCACACCACAGATTTTTTTTGGAAAGTCAGAGAAAATTGAAATTGTATCTCTTACAGTTTAAATATAACAGTATAAAGAGAAATAAACTACTATAGAGATATAATATCCTTAGCAAAGATGGGGAAGGGGTCAAGCAGCAGCAAAGCAGCAGCAGCCAAAACAGCAGTGGGGGGAAGACAGCAGTGGGCACAGCTGAAGCAGCAGAAGCCAGCAGGGGGAGGGTCCAAGCTGTGCTTCTAGACATAAAGCTCTTGATGCTCCAATGAAATTACATTAACTTATCCATTGTTGCCATCCTATGGCCTACCCCTAGAATGTTCACCTCTCCCCTATGTCTGAGCTAGAAATCTAGCTCAAACAGCCACAATGCCAAACCCAGTGCTTGGGACAAGAGCATACATTTTGCACTTACAGTCCCATTTTCCAGGAGCTTTGCCAACTTATAAACAGAATTACTATTTTCTATGCTCTTTGAATATAATTCAGGCAGTAGATTTGAAGAAAAACAGTCTCTAGAGTTATGTGACCGATGGGTTTGAGTGCTTCATTTGTGAAAGAATTTCTGAAAGGCAAAAGAATCCTCTGTTCCTGTTAAGACTTAGGGTCTTCATTAAGCTCTAATAAGTCTGAGAGGTTTTTTGTGTTCTGAACTGGTGATTCAGTTAGTTCTCCATACCCACTTCAGATTTGTGAGACCTTTTTCACAAATAAAATTTCACTGGAAGAAAAAGAGATCAATTCCACAATCAAAAACAATCACTGTGAACTAGTAAGAGAGGGGGAAAGAATGGGGGAAAAATCTAGGAAGTAGTATTTCCAACCTCTTTCATCTTCTGATGGCTAAAACTTCAGATAAAGAATATGCATATCTATAGAAATGTGGAGTATTTTATTATCAATACATTTTTAATGAAAGATTTTTTTTAACTATCTGTGGATCATTTCTAGAAGAATATTTAGTCTGATTCCAGGTTTATGAACTTTGCCTTTTGTATCACCATCCTTTACAAATGTCTTAAGATGAAGATATGAAAATCAAGATTCTCATTTTCTAATTGAAATAATTTTCCTCTTACACGAACCTCATTTCCTTTCAAGACTAGAATTTGCACAAAATATGAAGCATCCTTTGTGAATTATGAAAGATACAGAGAAACTGCATTGTTTCGATTGCAGCTGGGTTTTCTAGCAATACTGAAGTCCACAGCTAACCGGTTATGTATCACAGTATCACTCATAGATCATCAAGTCCAACCCTTTACCACAGAGCTCAAGGCTAAACCATGGCACCAAGTGCCACGTCCAATCCTGCCTTGAACAGCTCCAGGGACAGCGACACCACCACCTCCCTGGGCAGCCCATTCCAGTGTCCAATGACTCTCTCAGTGAAGAACTTTCTCCTCACCTCCAGCCTAAATTTCCCCTGGTGTAGCTTAAGGCTGTGTCCTTGTGGCCGTTTGAGCTGATCCTCTAGCTCAGACATAGGGGAGAGATGAACATTCCAGGGATAGGCCACATAAATGGCAACAGTAGATAAATTAATGTAATTTCATTGGAGCATCAAGAACTTAATGTCTAGAAGCACAGTTTGTTCTCCCCCTTCTCCCGCTGGCTTCGGCTGCTTCAGCTTCGCCTATCTCCCCGGCTGCTGTTTTGGCTACTGCTGCTTCTGCTGCTTTGCCACCGCTTGACCCCTCCCTCATCTCCCTTAAGGTTATTGTATTGTTTTTTTCCCTTCCTTCCTTCCTTCTCTAGTTATTATCTCTCTTTACATTGTTATACTATAAGAAAATACAATTTCATCTTTCCCTGACTTTCAAAAAAGAAGGGGGGTTTGTGTTGTGAATTTTCTTCCCGGGGGAGGGATCAGCCCAAACCCGGGACAGTCCTCTCGTTCTGGCGCTGGCCACCTGAGAGAAGAGAGCAACCTCCTCCTGGCTACAACCTCCCCTCAGGTAGTTGTAGACAGCAATAATTTCTCCCCTGAGCCTCCTCTTCTCCAGGCTAACCAATCCCAGTTCCCTCAGCCTCTCCTTGTAGGGCATGTGGTCATGGGACCCCAGCATTCAATAGCATACAATCCATAATATCCAAGATAAAGATAGTGGTTCCTATTTATGGCACTTGTGCACTGCACACATACAGCAATCTAGGTAGGTATCAGATCCTCTAGCCCCAACACCATGGATTTAGGGAGGATGAGGTATCACTCTTTTGCTGAAGTCGCTCACTGCAGTGATGGAAGGTTTGCTTCAATTAAGATTTTGATCTGTCTCTTATAATTTTGGGGTTTGTTTGGGTTTTTTTTGGTAGAGAAGTGCTTTTGCAATTTACATTTTACTGTAAGACAAGTGTGTTCATCCGATTAGTGGTGTTGTCTTGAAGCATATTTGTTATGGTTATTGTGTCTTGACAATTCAGCAATGATTTCCATTAATATTTAAGCTGGTTAATTGCCTTCCTTACCAATCCCATTAGCTGCTTCAGCAGAGTTGACTGCTAAAAGTTACTATGTAAAGGCTCACCGAGTCTTTAATTATGGACTCAAATCCACTTCAGTATGTGAAAATACCACATAAATACCTTCTGTCAACCTATTCATTTCTTTACCACCAAAGGTAGCTTTTTTGTCATACCACTATGGTTATTGTGGTCACATCCTTATTGTCCTTGCAGTCACAGATATTTGTCTGGAAGTAGGCTGAGTAATCCTGTATGAGGTAGCATATTTTGTTTCCCTGAGATAGTTATGTGGCTTCAGAGAGTTTCCTGAAAGCTATTGTGATGGTTAGGGTGTTACCTGCCTCCCTGCCTCCCTCACTTTGGAAATCACCCAGACTAGACTCAGCCAACTCTGGAATTTTGAATGAAGCTTATATTTACAGCTTAGCTCCATATACAAGCAGATATTTACAGTATATACAGTTATATACAGAAATATGCAAGGTAAAAGGTAATACAGAAACACAACAGCCGTCCCAGATACCTGAGTCCCCAGGAGGGGCTCCCAACCTTCCTTCCACCTTCTCCCACCCCTCTCAACCTTACCCCAGTCCCAAGGAAGAATGGAGGTTCGGCCAGGGGAGTTAGGAAGCAAAGTAGATTAATCAGTGAAATGGCAGCAAGGCTAGAGAGAAATGCAGCTCAGGTAATGCCCCAGGAAGAAGTGCCTGATCTGTGTTTGGATTCTTGTTCTTATACCTCTCAGCAAGCCTATGAGTGAAGTAGACATCACCATTGTTTTTTCTCTTTCACAGCCTGTGATCTAATCCTTCTCACCAAAACATTCTAGCTAGGCTCAAACTAGCACAATTATGGAGTCTAAGCCTCTGCTTGTAAGATTTTCAAAGCGAATATGACTGGTTCACTACCAGAATGTTATATTCACATTAAGTAAATTCAAAGGAAAATAAGAAAATGTAGTCTTTTGCATGCAGTGATGTAATTATTGTTCGATGTAAGTTTATGAACCATTGACTGACCTCTAGAGGAGAACACCAGAGCAAAAGCAGTGTAATTCAGGGATCTAGTCTGTCTGTCTGTATTCCTGAGCGAGGAAATGAGTTGTTTCTATAGTAGAAATTTGTCACAGAATTATCTGAAGGATGGCCTGGTTTTCCTTCAGGAACTTTGCTTGCCATCCGTCCATTAACGAGAGCTCTGGAGAATAGCTGTTCACAACAGTGATCTCCTTCACTAAGTTTCTGTTTTCAGCCTAACTTAGAATCATAGAATCATAGAATCAACCAGGTTGGAAGAGACCTCCAAGATCAACCAGTCCAACCTAGCACCCAGCCCTAGCCAGACCATGGCACTAAGTGCCTCATCCCATCTTTTCTTGAAGACCCCCAGGGACAGTGCCTCCACCACCTCCCTGGGCAGCCCATTCCTTAGGGAAATCACTCTCTCTGTGAAGAACTTCTTCCTAATATCCAGCCTAGGAAGAAGTTCTACCTGTGAATTTTACCCAGGAAATTAAAGCAGTTACTGCGAGTTTAAAATAAACCAAAGTAAACTAAAATAATGAAACTGAACTTAGCTGTTGGATTCTTCAAAGCAATTCATCAAAATGATATGATGGCCTATTTTCCAGCTTCCACCAGTTCAGAGTTCTAAATTCTCTCCCACCTAGAATGATGGCTTTTTAATTTTTTTTTACATACTTGCTCACTGGAAGAGACATCTCCTGCTGGGTAGGATGGGGATGGACTGCTCTGCTGTCACTTGCAGAATCACAGAACCTTAGAGATTGGAAGGGACCTCCAGAGATCATCAAGAAGCTGGTAGGGGCCTGGAACACAGCCCTATGAGGAGAGGCTGAGGGAGCTGGAGTTGTTTAGCCTGGAAAAGAGGAAGCTCAGGGGTGACTCATTGCTGTCTACAACTACCTGAAAGGTCTTGGGGGTCTCTTCCAACTTGCTTGATTCTGTGATTCTAAGTTCAACCCCCCCCGCCAAGGCAGGATGACCCAGGGTAGTTTGCATATTGAATGCACCCAGATAGGTTTTGAAAGTCACCAGAGAAGGAGACTCCACGACCTCTCTGGGCAGCCTGTTCCAGTTCTCTGTCATCCTCTCTGTAAAGAAGTTTCTCCTCATGTTGAGGTGAAACCCTCTATAGTTTTGCTGCTTTAGTGTAGAAGATGAAGAGTTTATTATGAAAGAGTCAGCACTGTCTCATAAAACTGTAAATCTTGTTTAAGTAAAGGAGATGGCAATCTTCATCAGGGTCAGCTGACTTTTCATGACAGTGGTTTATCATGTGCAAGCCATGAATATTCTAGGCTATATTGTGAAACCATGGCTGGTTTGTACTTAGGAATATTTATAATGTAAAGAACAAGAAACACAACAAGTCCCTGGCTGGAAAAAAACAGTGTTCTTCATGCCTTCCATGCTCAGACCATGAATTGTTGACAGAAGGGTTATTTTAATCTATATTAGGTGTGTGCACAGTATCACACAGTATCACAGTATCATCAGGGTTGGAAGAGACCTCACAGATCATCAAGTCCAACCCTTTACCACAGAGCTCAAGGCTAGACCATGGCACCAAGTGCCATGTGGTCACAACTAATATGTATGCTGCTAATATGCTTTCCAGTGAGGAAACAGTAGTGGTGGTAGTGCCTTATGGAAACTCATTCACAGGAAGAAAGCTCTTCAGGACAACTTAATACCTTATGCTGAATTCCATTGCATGAAATAGTAAAGGAATTGCATTGCTGTAATTTATGCTTTTCCTGCTTACTAGACTAGTAGACAATTCCCTGGATTACACAATTTGAAGTTAATTTTGGCAAACTATCACTTTTCCAATGTACAAAAGTATTTTAGTTTCCTGATTTGAACAGGCTGGCAGGTTCTTCAACTCTCTGCTATATAGATGCTGAAATCTTAGTGATGCCTTTGCCTTGCAGATGTAGCATTTCACTGGACCAGTTAAAATCATTACTTTGTGGTGACTTTTGTCTTGACAACTGCTTTTTTTCCCCATGGTGCTTTTGAGGTTTTATTCAGAGTGCTATTTCTAGTCAGCATTCTTTTAAAATAAAATCACAGAGCTAAATTGTCAGGAAATTTGGTCCACTGTGTTAGATAAAGGCTTATGAAACAACCCCAAGCAGCACTATAGGCTGGGGACAGAGGGGCTGGAGAGCAACCAGGAAGAAAGGGACCTGGGAGTACTGGTAGATAGTAGCTGAAGATGAGCCAGCAGTGTGCCCAGGTGGCCAAGAGAGCCAATGGCATCCTGGCCTGTATCAGGAACTGTGTGGCCAGTAGGACAAGGGAGGTTATTCTTGCCCTGTACTCAGCACTGGTCAGGCCACACCTTGAGTCCTGTGTCCAGTTCTGGGCTCCTCAATTCAAGAGAGATGTTGAGGTGTTGGAATGTGTCCAGAGAAGGGCAACAAAGCTGGTGAGGGGCCTGAAGCACAGACTCTATGGGGAGAGGCTGAGGGAGCTGGGGGTGTTTAGCCTGGAGAAGAGGAGGCTCGGGGGTGATCTTATTGCTGTCTACAACTAGCTGAAGGGACATTGTGGCCAGGTGGGGGTTGGCCTCTTCTCCCAGGCAGCCAGCAATAGAGCAGGGGGACACAGTCTCAAGTTCTGGCAGGGGAGGTCTAGGCTGGGTGTCAGGAGGAAGTTGTTGGCAGAGAGAGTGATTGGCATTGGAATGGGCTGCCCAGGGAGGTGGTGGAGTCACTGTCCCTGGAGGTGTTCAAGCAAAGCCTGGATGAGGCACTTAGTGCCATGGTCTAGTTGACTGGCTAGGGCTGGGTGCTAGGTTGGCCTGGATGATCTTGGAGGTCTCTTCCAACCTGGTTGATTCTATTCTATTCTAAGTGGCATATTTTCCCTCTTCTGTCTGAGGTGGGTTTCCAGTTCTGCATTATATGATATGGCAAACTACAGAAGATCTAACTAAATATTGCATTTGTGGTAGATACAAGCAGTACCAAAGGGAGAGGAAGTGTATTTGTGTTGAAATCTGCCTATAACAGTCAGCAGTTTAAAATTCTTCATCATTCAGATATAACCTTTCCACATCCTGTCCGGACATGCCCTCTAATCTTAAAACATGTTAGTCATTATATATAGTAGGTCAGAGGATAATGTTAAACTCTAAATCAGTTTCTCCTCTTATCTTTCTAAACCTTTAATGCCTTCTTTCAGACAGAAATGCAATTGCTGGAAGGATTCTGTCAGCCATTTGGTATCAGAATTTGCAGCAGCAGGATGGACAGTATCTTTTCTTGTTTTCTGCTTATAATCATACAAGAAGAAATGTCTGTTACCATTATTTTTCAAATCCAAATGGATTATTACATCCAGGGAGAAACTAAAAAGCATGTTGTGACCTCATTAGAACTACTTGCTGTTGCTACCATGAATTGCAGGTTTCTTAGCTTTTTAATGATATTGTTTCCTTGGCAGCTGTCCTCTGTGGATCTTTAAGAGGTTTAATTATTTAGTAATAGTGGTAGATTAAATTAATTAAGCCTTATAATATACCTTTGCAAAAGAACCAAAACACTTTAAGTCTTAGATTGGGAAGAAAAGCATCACAAAGGCTTTAGCACATCTCATAAAACTTGTGAGATAGACTCAGATATGGGCACTTCAGATGGCTGACCTGATGTTGCATATGTGAAATCTAAATTGGCTCTTAGAGGAGGCTGCTCTAACTCATTTGCCCACAGCTCACTGGTGACCCAGATCACCTAACTCTCACTTCCCTGCTTGAACGATACAGCAGGCTTCGCTGACCTGTGAAAAATAACATTTTTCATTATCATTAAGACCTTTCTGCCACATTGTCTCTGATCCAGCAGAAAATATTTGCAAGTTAACTCAGAGACACAGAAGAGAATCAAGCAATGTTTGGATAGAAAATCCAGTCAATCACGGTGAAATGGAATAAAAATGGGGGATAAATATATGGGAAATTAATAATAGTATAAATAAATAAGAGAAGGGGGGGGGGGGGGGGAGGGTATCACCAGCAACGACACTGAAGAAAACAGATATGAGGAAAAGAACTAGGTTTTTGCCACTTTTTCTAAGTAAAAATATAAATGGATTTGGCTGAAGCTGTTCCATTAAAATCTGCTTTAGAATAAAGTCCCTGCCACTGAAGCTAGTGAAAAATATTCCTCATTCTTTCACCTGAGCTAATGGAAAAAAAAAGCCTCTGCCTCAAATCCATGTGTGCTCTGTCATATGCAGGTTTTGAGCAGTGCAAGTGAAAAGATCTATGATCATCAAGAGTTCTGATACTACCCATCACAGAAATGCAGTGGCAAAATGTGGAATGGGCTGCCCAGGGAGGTGGTGGAGTCGCTGTCCTTGGGGGTGCTCGAGAAAAGAGTGGATGAGGCACTTAGTGCCATGGTCTAGTTGACTGGCTAGGGCTGGGTGCTAGGTTGGACTGGGTGATCTTGGAGGTCTCTTCCAACCTGGTTGATTCTATGATTCTAGGAAAAAAAATTGTAGTGAAATACTCTTTCAGTTGTTTGGTGTATTTTTTAATCACTGCTCATTCTGTGAGCAGATGTACTAACTTAAAAATAGGATCCGTGTCTTTTGCAATTAGCATTGAGTTCTTGAAGAAGTTTGGGCTGGGCTATTTCAGGGAGAGAATGATATGAAACCTTTAAATACACCTTGATATTTTTATCCCTTCTTCTGTGAAAGAAAGGAATAAAAAATGGTCATACCTATAAGATCTTGAATATGTAGTAGATGAAGCATGGCATTGGCATCTCTACTCTATTAGTTGTTCGGCCTGGCTTACAGAAGAAACTTGTGTACTGCATCTTGTGAGAGGCTTTTCAATAATACATAATGAATTAACTAGAAGGAGGTTAACAAAGCAGTAGGTGTCAGCACATAAACCTTTTCCATTAAGCACTAACTGCATGAATTGCCTCTCTTCTATTCTTTTAGAGATAAGAGTAGATTCATTAAAGTAATTCTAAATATTTTATCACCTTTAATGTACTCGTATAGCCAAGACTTTGCAATATAGACTCAGACATAATCCCTAAATGAACTCTTCCCTTCATAAAATCTCTCATTAATCTGTCTAAAAAAAGATGTGTGACTGTTTGCTCAATACAAACTCTGCCAAACCATTGGCGTGTTGATTTCTGTGTAATAAAATGAAGTAGCCTAAACTATGGAGTAACAAGCCATTAATGACATAAAATTATAATTTCTGAAGCTAGCTGAACACTTGCTTTCTTTTCTATGGAGAAGTAAGATTTGGGGTTTGTTCTGAGGCAATGAGTACCACTCATAATTAAAACAGGTGACTGCACTCATCACCTGAAACAGAAGGAAATTCTTCTTTCACGTAATGACACGCTGAACCTCGTCAAAACCAGTCTGAATTTGCTTCTGACTCCAAGGATGTAACCCATGAGCCATTCTCTTTGGAGTGGCTAATTGCTATTTAGGTTACGTCTGCTACCTTCATAACAAAATTATCTTCCCTTCAATAGTCTCTGTCACACTGTGGCATCTTGTGGAACAAATCGCTCTTAGCCTACAGAAAAAGGGTGTTGTTATACTGCTGTCTAGCAGAACTTGTGACTGAGATGGTTGGAAGGGCTAAATAGCCAGAAGTAGCATTCAATTCAGCTAGGGAGGAGAAGCAGTGCGGATGGCCTCACATTACTGTGGGAATGCAAAGGGAAGAAGAATTGTGGGAACAGAGTGAAGAATAAGAGGCTGACCTTGGTTCTCACAAGCAGTTGGCTAACTTAGAAGGGATAGATAAAGGACACCTTGTTACTGAGGAAAACAAGGCGTGGTTTATGCTGATGGAGTAGGTTGTCCTTGACTAATTATGCTAATGTGTAGGCATGTGCCTTGTGGCCCTGAGGGTATTTATTGAGAGCCGAATGATCAATAAACATCTCTGGCATAATTCACACTGAATTGTCTGGAGTCCATGTGGTTTTGCCTTTGATCACACTGATCTGTGAGGCTTTGACCACATTTCCTGCGGCAAACAAGCAGCTAATTCTGAAACAATGACTGCTTTACATATGTTTCCAAATGTTCAGGAGATGTGAATCTCACTTGTTTCTGAATACTACCAGCCTATTTTCTTAGGATTGTTTGAGGAGTAAAGTAAGGGTCAAAAAGGCTGCTGGGTCTACATTTCAGAAGACAACAAACATCTTCCCTTTAAAACAAAGTAGTTAAATTAAGTTCTACTATGTTTCATTTCTGATTCCTCCTCAATAAGCAGAACAGTAGCACACCTGCACATCTTCTGTTCCACCTGCTGACATTTACCCAAAACCCAGTTAACAAAATGTTCAGTTTTCACATCTAGAATACCTGTATCTTTCAGGACACTGCAATGTTGAAGTTCATTCTGTGCTTCCCCTACATGAAGCTACCAAATCACTATGAAACTGGACAAGGGAAACTGATGGAGAGCAAAGTAAACACCAAATGTTAGATAAGTGGAATGAAGAATTAGATATTAATTTTCCAAGTCTTGTGAAACTCAGCTTCACTGGGACTCCCAGGTAGATGAAAGGGAAGCACAACTGCCCCTTCTCCCCTTCTTTGCCATCTCTTGTACCCACTGAGAAGAATGCAATTCAGTGTTAAGTCATAAACTAGATAGCTGTGCAGTCTAATGGTCCTCTGGCACTTGCCATATATTAAAATATAAAATTATTACATCTTAATTTTAATTGTGCACTCTGTAACTTGTCAGACAAAAATAAACCCAAGGTCACCTGCTGACAAGAAGCTGTAGTGGCAATTCAGTATTAACTGCCTGTTAGTAGTAAAGAACAGAGCAGCCTACCTAGACAAGTCTCTTTGGAAACAGGTAGAGCCACACGTGTCTCAAATATATGTGTGCCCTTTCAGTCAGCATGACTAATGCAGTTGGTTGCATCTTCTATCCAGAAAATAGATACTTATTTGTGACAGTTGTATGAGGATGCCACAGAAAGAGAAGGTTTTGAAGCTCTTTTTCAAAGAGTACTGGTTATTCACTTTGGCACAGTAATATAATTTCAAGATTTAGGATTATGGTAGAATGGAAAAATCCACAACAATTGAAGAGGGCTCAGGGAGAATGGAGAACACTCCCAAAGTGCAAGGCAGAAGCCAAATGAAGGAGCAGCTCCTACTTCTGGAGAAATGTTAGGCAAGCATATGAAGAAAACAAGATGGACAGATAGAAACATACTAGGGGGAAATAGTGATTTGAATGGAAAAAAATACTTTGCCTTGGAAGAACAGTGAGAGTAGGGAACATGACTAAAGCTTTCATCTTTCTGTCAGGTGCCTGTGCATGAAAATGAAGCATCCTGTCTACAGACTGTTGTAGATAAAGAGATAATGCTTAAAAACCTACTGTGGGGAGCTTATCCTTTGTAGGCTGTCTATTCAGAATCTCTTTAGTGACACATTATAAAACAACATTACACAAAGAGTAGAGGAGGAGGGAAAAGGCAGAGGCAGAATCTCTAAGTATTTAAATGTACATTGATGTGCCTCAGCCTCTCTTGGTGTAAAGATTTGCTCTGCAAGGTAGCACAATTGATACTAACAAAGGTCCAGTGTTTTGTTTTAAACCAAAGAGAACAGTTAAGCTGGATTTCACACTGGAAACTCATGCAGGGCTAGCTATAGACAGAACTGAAGAGGACACATGGATTATGATGGATGTCACTGAAAGAACTGTGACTGTTGTAATACTCCCATAAGCAGGTTGCAAAGAGTTAGTGAATAATACCTGATGAAGGAGGATGCTTAATCATCAGTTGGAAAAAAAATAAGTTTTGTTGTTGTTTAACTCCAAGTTTGTAATTATTGATTTTTTTTCACATACAGTTTTAGAGCAAATAGGTGTTTGGTAATTCACAGAGCATGCATTTAGTTTTCCTGCATTGTTGAACAAGGGCTTGAGCTGGGATATTTATCTGTAGATAACCAATCATTGCATACAGCTAATTATGCTTAACTTACTGAGTTTGTAGAAAGTCTACAAATACTGTGGTATACCTGAGTGCAGTGGAGATGGAGCTGTGGTGGAAGGTCCAAATTATACCTAGAATACATATCCAAGACATATCCTAAAGGCCTACCTGAATGCTCACCTTGCCACTTCCCCCTTCTTCCCGGATGGAAGAAGTGGGAAAGCAGACAAAAGCCTTGGCACCTCTCAATCTATCACAGACACCATATTTGGCCTTGTTTCACAGCCTGCTTTGTCTTTGGTAAACACAGGTCATGGATGCTAGGCATGTGCATGTCCTTTTGTTGGTGAAATAACTTAGAATTGGTTCTAGGGATGATTTTACCTGTTGCTATTAGTCAAACACACCCATCAAAATGCTTAAAAACCCTATCCAACTTATTTGTTTGCTGCTGCTGCCTTTATTTTGTCTGCTACCCGTTTGCCTGGCGTGCCTTTGCACCACATACCTTTTATATTGGCCAGTAGGACCAGGGAGGTTATTCTTCCCCTGTACTCAACACTGGTCAGGCCACACCTTGAGTCCTGTGTCCAGTTCTGGGCTCCTCAATTCAAGAGAGATGTTGAGACACTGGAATGTGTCCAGAAAAGGGTGATGGAGCTGGTGAAAGGCCTGGAACACAGCCCTGCGAGGAGAGGCTGGGGGTGTGCAGAAGAGGAGGCTCAGGGGTGACCTCATTGCTGTCTACAACTACCTGAAGGGAGGCTGTAGCCAGGTGGGGGTTGGTCTCTTCTCCCAGGCAACCAGCAACAGAAGAAGGGGACACAGTCTCAAGTTGTGCCAGGGGAGGTCTAGGCTGGCTGTTAGGAGGAAGTTGTTGCCAGAGTGATTGGCATTGGAATGGGCTGCCCAGGGAGGTGGTGGAGTCACTGTCCCTGGAGGTGTTCAAGAAAAGCCTGGCTGAGGCACTTAGTGCCATGTTCTAGTTGACTGGATAGGGCTTGATGATAGGTTGGACTGGATGATCTTGGAGGTCTCTTCCAACCTGGTTGATTCTATGATTACAATTCACTTCTAACCCAGGTTCATATCCCTCCTTAACAGGAGCACAGTAAATATAAGTAAGTGTGTGTACATCACTACCCAATGCTCCCAGAATAATAGCCAAAGAATCAAAATGTGTTTTGAGCAAGTTGCCATATGTAGCTTATACATAAATGCCAACAACTTCCACAAAACAAATGGAAAACTCTTTAAATATAGTAAGATATTGTATCAAAATGGCATTCCTGCTATTGACATCTGCCGCAGAGAGAATTCTGCCACCTGCACCAATTGTGGCGGAGGGGAGAAATTAATTGGTGTGAGATAATATTCTATAAACATATATATTTATTAACTTCAATATTCTGACCTCTCAGCACCCCCAACCACTGAATTTTTGATATTAATATTTGTTCTACAAGGTTATGAAAGACATTCTAGGGATAATATCAAACATTAACTTGTTAATAACTGGCAAACATTCGAACTATAAACAAGAGAGAGGATTTTTCCCTGCAGAAAATACCACTTGGGGTCAATATGCTGTTTGCCCAGTAGATGGGCCCAAACTCTCTGCTCTGTGGCAGAAGACAACAGAAATTACAGTGGCATCAAAGCATTTACTCACAAATTCTTATTAATTATCAGTTATTGGCGTATAAACCAGTAGAGCACCTGGGTAAAGTGACTCTTTGTTCACCAATATGGTTAGATGGTCATAATCCACTTTATTTCCGTGATACAGTGACTTATATGCATTCTAGCAAGAGGTGTGCTCCACCAAGACTGGTTACATATAGAGGGTACAGGGTTACTTGTAAGGCATGGATAGGTCAGTATAACATAACAATCTGAGGGTCAGCCTCTGGGGCTGGCTAAACTCTGCCCACCTGCAGCTGCATGTGGGGGGAAGCCACCCTGTGCCTGGTATCTAACTCCCAGGATGGACTCAAGGACATTCCCAGCACAGGTTGCTCATGTTTATGATTTCTGTGTCCTCTGCTAGCAAGAATTTCTCCAACAATTAGTCACCCTCTGGGGCTATGTCACAGCCTATTACAAGTGTCTAATCTTCAGGGGAGTCTGCCCGTGGGCACTGAGGCTGGAATTCTCCCATCTTCAGGGGAAAGGAGAATCCTCCTGGCTTCAGGGGACGCTCTGTCTAGGGATTCTTAGGCAGGAACTTCAGGTGCAGAAGGAGTACGATGCTGTGCAGTCTCAGCATGGTCTCACGCTGGCCATGCAGGCTGATCGCGTGCAGACAGTCAAGCTCCTGGTAACATGCGGCAGTGGTTTACCAGGCAGTGGTAAGGCAGCAGGCATGCAATATGGTGTGCAGCTGCACAGGGGACTGAGCTCTGTAGATAAAGACAGGCAATACAGGATCTAGTCCTGCTAACTCACCGCAGTGGCGTGCAGGTGTGCATGGCTGGCTGGGAGCCCATAGGAGACTCTGCCTCCGTAGAATAAAGTAGAGTCTCCATCCCTGAAGGTGTTTGAGGAGAGTGGCTGTGGTGCTTGAGGCTGGGGTCTGGTGATGAAGGATGCTGGGATGAAGGTTGGACTGGCTGATGCTGATGGTCCTTTCCAACCATAGCAATTCATAGTGCTTAGATGTTGTGCTGAGGGATTTGGAATTTGGTTTAGTCAAGGTCTTGTCAGTGTGAAACTTATGATTGGACTCCATGAGCTTGAAGGGCTTTGCCAATCTAAGAAAGTCTGTGATTCTGTAATATTTTAGTAGGAGAAATTAGATTACAGGCTGTGAAAAGCAAACAGTAGTGTCTTGGTTCTAGTTTAGATTTCTCTGGTTTGAGGCTAACTGGAATATTTTAAAGAGAGAAATTAGCCTATAGGCTGTGAAAAGGAAACAATGGTGATGTCTACTGCACTCATAGAGAGATGTTGAGGTGCTGGAACATGTCCAGAGAAGGGTGACAAAGCTGGTGAGGGGCCTGGAACACAAACCTTAAGAGGAGAGGCTGAAGCAGCTGGGGGTGTGCAGCCTGGAGAGGAGGAGGCTCGGGGCAGAGCTCATTGCTGTCTACAACTACCTGAAGGGGGGCTGTAGCCAAGTGGGGGTTGGTCTCTTCTGCCAGGCAAGCAGCAACAGAAGGAGGGGACACAGTCTCAAGTTGTGCCAGGGCAGGTCTAGGCTGGATGTTAGGAGGAAGTTGTTGGCAGAGAGAGTGATTGGCATTGGAATGGGCTGCCCACGGAGGTGGTGGAGTCAACATCCCTGGAGGTGTTCAAGAAAAGCCTGGATGAGGCACTTAGTGCCATGGGCTGGGTGACTGGCTAGGGCTGGGTGATAGATTGGACTGGATGATCTTGGAGGTCTCTTCCAACCTGGTTGATTCTATGATTCTATGACTGGCTCATGTAATTTCATGACTGCAGATGCACTGCAGGCGAGCACTGCAGGTGAGGGTTCAGGCAGGCAAGCATAAGCAAAAAGCAGTGCAGGTGAGTCTAAGCAGGATAATGAGAGTAAGAGAGCACCTTGTTTACCTGTCTATCCCTATTTATTAAATGTGGGCTGAGATTAATGGCCCTTTGGGCACCAAAATGACCAATGAGTTTGGCAGTTAGCTGCAAGCATACCGTAATAGGCAAAAGCCACAGGTCTGGACCTCCCAAATGTGGGGATAGCATGGGCCTAGCACCCAGTAAACATGAGTTGGGCATGTGGGCTTGTACAACCACGTTACACAAACACATTACACAACCTAAAGCCTGGGCAGGCCAAACATTATGGCATCAGGCCTATTGTGCCCTCTTTATCCATTTAATGTGTTTACCTCTGGTATGGGCAGGAAAACATGTCCAGGCAAAAATAGGCATATGTAAACTTATTTTTGCACCTATGGGCCCTCCATGACAACATCTTTGTTCCAATTATACTTTGGTATTAAGTCAAAAGGGGAATGCCACAGGAGAGAAAGACTTGGCCACTCTTCTGAGTATGTAGCATTTGTACTTTGGTATTAAGTCAAAAGGGGAATGTCACAGGAGAGAAAGACTTGGCACTCTTCTGAGTATAGAATAGAATAGAATCAACCAGGTTGGAAGAGACCTCCAAGATCAGCCAGTCCAACCTAGCACCCAGCCCTAACCAATCAACTAGACCATGGCACTAAGTGCCTCATCCAGGCTTTTCTTGAAGACCCCCAGGGACGGTGCCTCCACCACCTCCCTGGGCAGCCCATTCCAATGCCAATCACTCTCTCTGTGAAGAACTTCCTCCTAACATCCAGCCTATACCTACCCTGGCACAACTTGAGACTGTGTCCCCTTGTTCTATTGCTGGTTGCCTGGGAGAAGAGGCCACCCCCCACCTGGCTACAGCCTCCCTTCAGGTAGTTGTAGACAGTAATAAGATCACCCCTGAGCCTCCTCTTCTCCAGGCTAAACAGGCCCAGCTCCCTCAACCTCTCCTCATAGGGTTTGTATGTAGCATTTATACTTTGGTATTAAGTCAAAAGGGGAATACCACAGGAGAGAAAGACTTGGCACTCTTCTGAGTATGTAGCATGATTAAACATGAATGACTTGAAGTGTTTTCAGGAAGCTGAGGAAAAATCAATGTAGCAACAGAATTGCAATGTGTGGAATAGAGGAACATTTTTCTTGCAATAATCTATCTGCTTTCAAGTTTACACACTGACACTTCCAAAACATCTAAGAATAATGTGAGAGTGCTAACAGTAACTTTGTCCATATTAAGCCTGTCACGCTGGTTACATAACATGTCCAATGTGAAAGCTTCTTCAGTGGTGTGTCCAGCAGGAGCAGGGAGGTGACTGCCCCTTGGACTCAGATCTGGTGAGGTCACACTTCAAGTATTATGTTCAGTTTTGGGCACAGGAGAGATGTAGAGGTTCTGCAGCAAGTATAGAAGAGGGCAACAAAGCTGAGGAAGGGCCTGGTGAATAAATCTTATGAGGAGTGCTTGAGGGAGCTGGGGATGTTTGTTTGAGGAAGAGAAGCCTGAGAGGAGACCTCATTGCCGTCTACAAAGGACGTTGTAGAGAGGTTGGTGCTGGTCTCTCCTCACAGGTAAGTAGTGATAGAACAAGAGAGAATGGCCTCAAGCTGCAACTGGGTCGTTTAGACTGGACATTAAGGGGGAAAAAAATCACATAAAGAGCGGTCAGGCATTGGGATGGGCTGTCCAGGGAGGTGATTCACTCACCAACATTGGATGTGTTTAAAATTATAGAATCATAGAATCAACCAGGTTGGAAGAGACCTCCAAGATCATCCAGTCCAACCTATCCCCAGCCCCATCCATTTGGATGTGGTGCCTGGGGATATGGTTTAGAGTGAACCTTGTAGAGAAGGAATATGGGTTGGACTTGGTGATCCTGAGGATCTTTTCCAACTGCAATGTTTCTGTGGTTCTGTGATCCCAAAGATGCAAATTCTTGTGAGACCTTTGAATTCAGCTGTAGCTTAGCCAGTAGATCATAGGATGTGTTTTTTCAGGGTGTACCTGAAATCAAATCATCCCAAGCTGGCAAGTAACAACCTCACAGCTGGTGTGATTGCCTCTGTACAGAGCAGCCTAGATTAGCCAATTCTTTTTACTGTGCAAAACCCCCTATGGCTAGGATTTCTAAATGAAACAGGTAGTAAAAACAACAGAGCTATTTCTGTGAGAAATTATTCCTCAATTTAATTCAAAATCTTTGATTAAAACAATGGTTTCTTTCTTAGAACTTTGTTTCCAGAAAAAAAGACAAATACAAAAAGTAGGTAAAAGTCCTGACAACTTCAGATTAGCCTGTTTTAAAGCATGTTACAGACTAAGTCTTTGGAACAAGTTTTCATTTTTAATTCTTTTTAATTCTTTGTTCTAACTTCCTGAAAGGACATTGTAGAGAGAGGTTGGTACCGTTCTCTGCTCACAGGTAATTAGCAATGAGCAAGAGGGAATGGCCTCAAGCTGCAACAGGGCAGATTTACAATGGACATTAGGAAGAATTTTTTTCCCAGCAAGAGTGGTCAAGCATTGGAATGGGCTGCCCATGTGTGCTAGTTTGAGCCTAGATGGGATATTTTAGTGAGAAGAATTAGGTTATAGGCTGTGAAAAGGAAACAATGGTGATGTCTACTGCACTCATAGGCTTGCTGAAGTGTATAAAACCAAGAACATAAACACGAAGAGTTGCTCTCTGGCTCTGGCTGCCTGCACTTCTCTCCCTAACTTGCTGTCTGTGTAACTAATCTGTCTGCTTCCTAACCCCCCTGGCCAATTTTCCAAACTCACCTTGAATGTAAGGCAAAGTCTGGGATAAGGTAGGAAGGTGGAAGGGCGGTTGGGAGCCCCTCCTGGGGACTCTGGTTTTTGGGAGGGCTGTTGTGTTTCTGTGTTACTTTTTTTAACTTGTATATTTCTGTCTATAGCCGTATAGATTGTAAATACCTGCTTGTATATTGTGCTAAGCTGTAAATACAGAGTTTCATTCCAATTTCCAGCTTGGCTGAGTCAAGTCTGGGTGATTTCTTAAGTGTGGGCGGGGGCAGGTAGCACCCAAACCATCATGCTAGGGAGGTGGTTAAGTCACCAACCCTGGATCTGTTTAAAGACAGTTTAGATGTGGTTCTTGGGGATATGGTTTAGGGGTGAACTTTGTAGAGTGGGGTTGGTGGTTGAACTTGATGATCCCAAGTGCCTTTTCCAACCTGAACATTGCTGTGATTCTGCAAATACCCAATAAAAAGCAAGTTAAAAGAATAGCTGTTGTGGGCAAAACAAATCATCTTCACATAAATATATTTCCCTTATGAAGTTTATAATGTTGTTGGGTTAAAATTAGAGAAAAAAACCCAAGTAACATGTTTTGAAAACCCCAAAGTCTCAGTAAAGTGGAATTCTTGTTTTCAAAACAGCTCTACATTTTTTAATTGTGCCATAGGAATAATCTGGGAATAAGAAATAGTATCTGGAAATAAGGGGGAAAAAGGTAGTACTTTCTGCTGTCATCTGTTAAAACCTCTTAAACAAAGGCTGAGGGCTTTTAAAACCTTTATATTGATTTAACGTCCCTGGGGCAGTTCAAGGCAAGGTTGGATGTGGCACTTGGTGCCATGGTCTAGCCTTGGGCACTGTGGTAAAGGGTTGGACTTGATGATCTGTGAGGTCTCTTCCAACCTTGGTGATACTGTGATATTTTGGGATTTATCTCTGAATGTCATTGAAAAATAATTGTAAACTTTTGCCAGGAGTGGCTGTTGCAGTGGTGCATTTCAGAGTGTGAGTAGTCTCACTGCCTTGAATGAAACTGTGTGTAGAAGTGGGTTGTTGCATTTGAGCCAGTAAAACTCCTTTTCCTTCTAAATTATAAATCAAGCATGAAGCTGTGTTCCAGGGACACGCCTGCTCCTTAAATATCTATTTTCAGTATCGATGTTTATAGGGCTGAACTAGAAAGGTTTTTTTGTACTGGTTGAAGAAAAATGGACACAAATGAAAAAAGCAAAGAAACAAACCAGGAATATATTTTCTGTTTAGAAACCCTGCTTTCAATCTTTAAATCAACCTCCTAAAAAATGCAACTTTTAATCTTGGAGAGCTAATCCTGACCTTTCTGTAATGGAGAAAATGGTTTGAAAGTATTAGAATATATATTTTTTTAAGTGAGGTGACTTGGCCCTGCTAGGGCCAGATGCCCACCAAAGGTGCTCTGTCACTCCCCTTCATAGATGGACAGGGGAGCAGAAAAACATAACCACAGGCCCTTGAGTCAAGAGAAAAGCAATTTGATAGGATGAGAAGCAAAAGCAGATGCCATGTGTCAAAGCAAGAGTAAACAAAGATATTGTCTCTACTTCCCATCAGGAGATAATGTTGGGTCACTGTCCGGGCAGCAGGGTTCCAGAGGACAAACGGCATCAACAAATGCCACCTACTGTTCCTTCTTTCACTTAGCTGATCTACCTGAGCTGATGTCATACAGTATGGCATACTCCTTTGGTCAGGTTGGGTCAGCTGGCCCAGCTGTGTCCCCTCCTAAGATCTTGCTCACCCCTCAGCATATTCTTGAGAGAGAAATGTTGTAAAAGCACAGCTTTGCTGCTTGGCTCAGCAGCAGCCAACACTGATGTGTTATCAACACCTAGCTACAACGCTGATAAACACAGCACTGGAAAGATGCTATGGGGAGGATTAACCCCAGCTCAGCCAAATCCAACCCATAAAATTAAACTTCAGTTTGTGCAGCTAATGCTAGTGGTTGATGATTTTAGCTTCCTTCAATTTTACATCTGAAGTGGTAACTTTGAATGGATGCCAATCTGAACTGCTTTGATTTGATTTAACAAGGCCAAGTGCAGGGTTCTGCACTTTGGCCACAACAACCCCAAGCAGAGCTACAGGCTGGGGACTGAGTGGCTGGAGAGCAGCCAGGAAGAAAGGGACCTGGGGGTACCAATCAATAGTAAGCTGAAGATGAGGCAGCAGTGTGCCCAGGTGGCTAAGGGAGCCAATGGCATCCTGGCCTGCATCAGGAACAGTGTGGCCAGTAGGACAAGGGAGGTTATTCTTGCCCTGTACTCAGCACTGGTCAGGCCACACCTTGCGTACTGTGTCCAGTTCTGGGCCCCTCAATTCAAGAAAGATGTTGAGGTGCTGGAACATGTCCAGAGAAGGGCAACAAAGCTGGTGAGGGGCCTGGAGCACAAATCCTATGAGGAGAGGTTGAGGGAGCTGGGCCTGTTTAGCCTGGAGAAGAGGATGCTCAGGGGTGATCTTATTACTGTCTACAACTACCTGAAGGGGCATTGTAGCCAGGTGGGGGGTGGCCTCTTCTCCCAGGCAACCAGCAACAGAACAAGGGGACACAGTCTCAAGTTGTGCCAGGGTAGGTATAGGCTGGATATTAGGAAGAAGTTCTTCCCAGAGAGAGTGATTTCCCATTGGAATGGGCTGCCCAGGGAGGTGGTGGAGGCACCGTCCCTGGGGGGCTTCAAGAAAAGCCTGGATGAGGCACTTAGTACCATGGTCTAGTTGACTGGCTAGGGCTGTGTGCTAGGTTGGACTGGATGATCTTGGAGGTCTCTTCCAACCTGGTTGATTCTATGATTCTATGATTCTATGATTTGTTCATTTGTTTACTGTAGCAAAACCAGAAAATAAACTCAATTAAATGACTCAATGAAAAACATTCCCTCGCACCTGACAGTAGGGCAAGACAGCAATATAGATTTCTTTTCTTAGCATTGCTCTCTTTAAAAAATATTTGTGTGTTTCATGTGGGAATTAGGCACTCCCAGGAAAGTTAACTTATCTATATATACACCATGACATTGGAAAAGATGATTTAAATCTCTGGCTTGGTTCAAGGAGAGTATCATTTAAAGCAAAAAGGCAGCACTGGATCCGAGGCAGCTTTAATACATAAGACTTGTAATTGGCATCTCTCAGGAAAGGTAAATCATTTAATTAACTATTACTTTTCCACAAAGTCTGTGAATGTGAACAAAGCACTTAGCCCTGGGATTAATAGACTGAAGTCTCCTTTATGTTTATGTAGCAGACCACAGAAGGCATTCCTTTTTTAAAAGATTTCTTGATGGAGGAGTCCAAAGTGCATCCCTGTTTCCTTGGCTGTGTTTGTTGCAGCCACAGCTACAAGTTTTTATGGAGGAAGATAGAGCTAGCAGCTATTTCAGACAGTATTACTGAAGTTACTTGTAGGGAAAGCTCCTAGAATTGGATGTCTTAGCAGCTTCTGTCTTGTTTGGAATTTTAAAAAGAAACACTGGGGAATCAAATCCATTAACTCTTACTAACAACAGTAGATTCATCAAGTTACCCTCAAAGACCATAGAATCAACCAGGTTGGAAGAGACCTCCAAGATCATCCAGTCCAACCTAGCACCCAGCTCTAGCCAGTCAACTAGACCATGGCACTAAGTGCCTCAGCCAGGCTTTTCTTGAAGACCCCCAGGGACGGTGCCTCCACCACCTCCCTGGGCAGCCCATTCCAATGCCAATCACTCTCTCTGGGAAGAACTTCCTCCTAACATCCAGACTATACTTCCCCCAGCACAACTTGAGACTGTGTCCCCTTGTTCTCTTGCTGGTCACCTGGGAGAAGAGACCAACCCCTACCTGGCTACAGCCTCTCTTCAGGTAGTTGTAGACAGCAATAAGATCACCCCTGAGCCTCCTCTAGGCTAAACAGCCCCAGCTCCCTCAGCCTCTCCTCATAGGGTTTGTGTTCCAGGCCCCTCACCAGCTTTGTTGCCCTTCTCTGGACATGTTCCAGCACCTCAACATCTTTCTTGAATTGAGGGGCCCAGAACTGGACACAGGACTCAAGGTGTGGTCTGACCAGTGTTGAGTACAGGGCAAGAATAACCTCCCTTGTCCTACTGGCCACACTGTTCCTGATGCAGGCCAGGATGCCATTGGCTGTCTTGGCCACCTGGGCACACTGCTGGCTCATCTTCAGCTACTATCTACCAGTTCCTCCAGGTCCCTTTCTTCCTGGTTGCTCTCCAGCCACTCTGTCCCCAGCCTGTAGTGCTGCTTGGGGTTGTTGCAACCAAAGTGCAGAGCCCTGCACTTGGCCTTGTTAAATCTCATCCCATTGGCCTCTGCCCACCCATCCAGCCTGGCAAGGACCCTCTGCCAGGGCTCTCCTACCTTTCAGTAGACCAACACCTGCTCCTAGCTTGGTGTCATCTGCAAACTTACTGATGCTGGACTCAATCCCCTCGTCCAGACCATCAATAAAGATGTTGAACAGACTGGGCCCAGCACCAATCCTTGGGGGACACCACTAGTGACAGCTGCCACCTGCATGTGGCAGCATTCACCACCACTCTCTGGGCTTGTCCATCCAGCCAGTTCTTGACCCAGCACAGAGTGAATCTGTCCAAGATGATGGTGGAAGCTGGGATAAGTGAGGTGGATTGGTGAGGATATAGCAGAGAATCATCACTTACATCCTGAAATACAGTCAGAAACTGCGATAGGAAGTGTGTTAACATATCTCACTCTCTCCACCTTGAAAACGTTCAGGGTCTCAATTGACAAAACTCAAAGCTGTCTGATCCTCCGAGCATCACTCTGCTCTTGCAGCAAATTTTGCAAAGAGTGGAAACAAGTGAGTTTTCTCCCCTTCTTTTTCTGAAGCAATGATGAAAATCCTTGAAGACATTTTCTTTCTACTCAAATAAATAATTTCACTGTCCTGATGGTGGCACCTTACAATATTAATTTCATTTGGAGATGAATGGTTTTGTAGAGAGAATCATCTTTTTCTTTTCTCTTTGGGATAAAAAAGGAAGTAAATCCACACACAGGGGAAAATTCAGTCTCTAAGGATTTTTCAAGAACAAGGTTCTCACTGTATGAAATCTTTACCAGAGCATTTCATTAGACGGCTCAGTCTGATGTGGAGGTCTTTAACCTTCCACTGCACTGAATAAGTGATCAACTAGTTGCAGGTTTTTAAACACTTTGCTTAATCACATCTCATAATGAGTCCTTAATGATGGCAGACAGAGGGGGAAGGACAGTCATATTCTTCCCATTTCCTCCTTGAAACAGCTTCAACTGACCTTTCCTAAATGACCCTAAGATTAGATTCCTAATAACTTATAATTAATATTTTCTATGTGATCCTCTACATTTGAAGTCTGATGTCTTCTTCCTAATACCCAGCAATTATTGTATTCAGTCACCGTTGTTCTATGAACCTGAATTCAGCACTGGATGTAGGGGGTCTTGTCAAATTAATTTTTGCAAGAGGTGTAATATAAGTGCAAAATACTATTATAGAAAAAATGAAGATATAAATTGGTGTTAGGTATGCAGAGAGTATTCAAAATACCCTGCAATGATTAATTTGCAGCAGATTTTGCTGAAGATTATTAAAGGTTATGATCAATGAGTCACACTGCAAAATCTGCAGAGATAAATTTCATGCCAGTAGGATGAGGGAGGTTATTCTTCCCCTGTGCTCAAACTGGTCAGGCCACATCTTGCATACTGTGACCAGTTCTGGGCTCCTCAATTGAAAGCCAGTGTTGAGGTACTTGAACTTGTCCAGAGAAGGGCAACAAAGCTGGTGAAAGGCCTGGAGCACAAACTCTATGGGGAGAGGCTGAGGGAGCTGGAGTTGTTTGGCCTGGAGAAGAGGAGGCTCAGGGGTGACCTCATTGCTGTCTACAACTACCTGAAGGGAGGCTGTAGCCAGGTGGGGGTTGGTCTCTTCTGCCAGGCAACCAGCAACAGAACGAGGGGACACAGTCTCACATTGTGCTGGGGGAGGTCTAGGCTGGATGTTAGGAGGAAGTTGTTGCCAGAGAGAGTGATTGGCATTGGAATGGGCTGCCCAAGGAGGTTGTGGAGTCACTGTCCCTGGAGGTGTTCAAGAAAAGACTGGCTGAGGCACTTAGTGCCATGGTCTAGTTGATTGGCTGGGGCTGGGTGCTAGGTTGGCCTGGATGATCTTGGAGGTCTCTTCCAACCTGGTTGATTCTATGATTCTATGATCACTGTTGCATGTCAAGTTTACAAAAAAGCATGTGGTGTTCCCCAAGGATCAGTGCTGGGCCCAGTCCTGTTCAATATCTTTATTGATGACCTGGACGAGGGCATTGAGTCCAGCATCAGTAAGTTTGCAGATGACACCAAGCTAGGAGCAGGTGTTGATCTGTTGGAAGGTAGGAGAGCCCTGCAGAGGGACCTGGACAGGCTGGATGGGTGGGCAGAGGCCAATGGGATGAGATTTAACAAGGCCAAGTGCAGGGTTCTGCACTTTGGTCGTAACAACCCCAAGCAGCACTACAGGCTGGGGACAGAGTGGCTGGAGAGCAGCCAGGAGGAAAGGGACCTGGGGGTACCAATCAATAGTAAGCTGAAGATGAGCCAGCAGCATGCCCAGGTGGCCAAGACAGCCAATGGCATCCTGGCCTGCATCAGGAACAGTGTGGCCAGTAGGACAAGGGAGGTTATTCTTGCCCTGTACTCAGCACTGGTCAGGCCACACCTTGAGTATTGTGTCCAGTTCTGGGCTCCTCAATTCAAGAAAGATGTTGAGGTGCTGGAACGTGTCCAGAGAAGGGCAACAAAGCTGGTGAGGGGCCTGGAGCACAAACCCTGTGAGGAGAGGCTGAGGGAGCTGGGCCTGTTTAGCCTGGAGAAGAGGAGGCTCAGGGGTGATCTTGTTACTGTCTTACAACTGCCTGAAAGGACATTGTAGCCAGGTGGGGGTTGGTCTCTTCTCCCAGGCAGCCAGCAATAGAACAAGGGGACACATTCTCAAGTTGTGCCAGGGGAGGTCTAGGCTGGATGTCAGGAGGAACTTGTTGCCAGAGAGAGTGATTGGCATTGGAATGGGCTGCCCAGGGAGGTGGTGGAGGCACCGTCCCTGGGGGTGTTCAAGCAAAGCCTGGCTGAGGCACTTAGTGCCATGGTCTAGTTGACTGGCTAGGGCTGGGTGCTAGGTTGGCCTGGACAATCTTGGAGGTCTCTTCCAACCTGGCTGATTCTATTCTATGATTCTATGTTTACCTTAGCCCAGCATTTATAGCTCATCAGTAACAATATTGCTTATTGTGTGGTCATAACTTTGCGTGGATTTGACATTAAAATTTGTTAGCTCTGTAACAACAAATTTTCAAGGTTTAAGAAAGACACCAAGGTATATGTGTATACAAAATGGGCCCTTTCCTATTAATCTATGTGACTGCAAGTCCATTATTAACAGGAACATTTATAATTCCATCTGCTCTGAGTTTGAGCTGTTTCCAGTGAATCTTTTAATCTAAAATGTATTATACATGTAGGTAGCTGAGATCTGAGATATAATCATCTGTGGTTGCCACAAACATGTTTACTTTGGATATCTGGGATTTTTCAGGATAAATATTACTTAGAATCATAGAATCAGTCAGGGTTGGAAGGGACCACAAAGATCGTCAAGTTCCAACTCCACTGCCATGGGCAGGGACATCCTATCGTAGACCAGGCTGGCCACAGCCTCATCCAGCCTGGCCTTAAACACCTCCAGGGACAGAGCCTCAACCACCTCCCTGGGAAACCCATTCCAGGCTCTCACCACTCTCATGCTCAACAACTTCCTCCACATGCCCAGTCTGAATCTCCCCACCTCCAGCTTTGCTCCATTCCCCCATGTCCTGTCACTCCCTGATAGCCTCAAAAGTCCCTCCCCAGCTTTTTTCTGTCGCCCCTTCAGATACTGGAAGGCCACAAGAAGGTCACCTGGGAGCCTCCTCTTCTCCAAACTGAACAGCCCCAACTCTTTCAGTCTGTCCTGTCCTGGAGCAGAGCTGCTCCAGCCCTCTGAGCATCCTCGTGGCCCTTCTCTGGACACGCTCCAGCATCTCCACGTCCCTCTTTTAATAGGGGCTCCAGAACTGAGTGCAGTACTCCAGGTGGGGTCTCAGCAGAGCAGAGTAGAGGGGGAGAATCACCTCCCTCGATCTGTTGGCCACACTTCTCCTGATGCAGCCCAGGCTCCGGTTGGCCCTCGGTGCTGCAAGTGCACACTGCTGCATGGATTTAATTTTGGAAGAAGCTGCTTCTTGTGTCTTGTGCTGCCTGTAGTGAAGTTTCTTGTTCAAGTTCTTCCTGAATTTCACTTCAAATGTAGGGCACAGGAAAACAGTGGCTATTTCTGCCTTTTTAGTATAATTACATTATTATTTCTCCCTTTTTAGTATTATTACTGCACTTATTAGTCTGCACTTCATCAACTTACTTGACAAACACAATTTGTTGGTGTATTTGTATGATTTTTAGTGGTGTTGCTTCTGATTGTTATAGCTTCACATTTTATGCAGTTTCAGATGTAATTCTTTGCACAGAGAGATATGGTTTAATGTCTATCTCATTAGAAGATCTAAGTAAATTGCCATTTGCTGTCCAGTTCCCTGGTTTTAAACAGTACAAAATGAACTGATGCACTCTGCTCAGTTCTCAAAGTCTGAGCAATAACCATCTGTATCAGTTGTCTTGAATATACGTGCATACACCCTAGTAGATGTGGTCACTTGAGCACTGTCACCAAAAATAGAATATCTAAATTATATAATAGCCAAACTAGAATAAACCTCTGAGCATGAAGGAACCTTTTGGAGGCTGGTAACTCAAATATTGGATGTTTTCTCATGAAAAGAACAATATATATTCCTTTGCAGTAGAGGATTCTTCTTCAAATGTCAAGGCATCTATCCAAGCTATGGCAGCACCCTCCAGTTTCAAGACATTTCTCAAGCTATGACAGCAAATAAATGTTTTCAGAACAGTTCTAATAATCCTTTTTTGGTTGTTTTTAATATGGCAGAATATATTTTTCTCTAGCTATATTTAGACATTGGCTTATGCAGAGACTGGATGAGGCAGTTAGTGCCATGGTCTAGTTGACTGGACAGGGCTAGGCAATAGGTTGGACTGGATGATCTTGGAGGTCTCCTCCAACCTGGTTGATTCTATACTTCTATATTTCTAAATGGAAATGTATACCTGTGGAGAGTATCTGCCAGAAACACTATGATAGAAATAGATCCACAAAACCTACTTCCCAAGCAGTAACTTTAACACTAGACTGATCACTAAACAAATTCAGTTCCAACTAATAATGAAAATTTCCAAGTTTTAAATCAAAGTGGTTTGTAATGTGTTGCTAAAGCAGATCACTTACAAAATCAAATTACAAGCAACAGATTAAAAGTATTGCTGCCTTTGACTCACAGGCAGAATTTCTGCTCAATCTGTGACCTTTGAAGTCTTCAGCTACTTATTAGAACCTGAGCTTTCACCTCCGAATTTCTTTACTGAGCTTACTTAAGAACTTATAGCAATCCCTCAGCTAAAGGTCACAAAGTTATGTGGTGTTATCTGAGGTTTTATTATTTCCTGGTAAACTATGACATTTATAAAATGTCAGCAACTGGGAAAATCAGGCCTGCAGGAGCATGGAAGAAGAATTGAAGGGAGGAAAAAAAAACTTGCTTCCTTTGGCAGTTCCATGAGTGGTGGCTCAGAGTTATAAATGTAATCACAACAAATAATACAGCATTGTCTATTGTTTTACAGCTATCAGTAAGTGTTGTCCTGGTTAGACATGCATGTTAGTAACCTTAGGAATAAAAAATAAGTTGTGGATGGGGAAGTAACGTGGAAAATAAAGGGAAAATGCAGAATTAGAGGTATCTTGCAGAACACACAACAACTGTCTGCAGTGATTGAGCGGGCAGAGGTGGTAGTCAAAAGGAGCAGGATTATGCCTGCAAGAGCATATAGAGTCCACTTGGCATGGGGGCTTCTGGTGAGTTGAGGAATAAATCTTCAATGTGAAAGAGGTTCAGTTCTCACACAATGAGAGACAATCAAGAGGTTAAAGCCACAGTTACAAAAAGCCAAGAAGTGGAATGAATTTTCAAACAAGCCTTCTGTGTAATCCGCAGTATTATTTTGTCACCTAGAATTTGAGTAACCTCATAATAATAACTAGGTATAATTCAAATCATAGGCTTATCCTCCTGCAAGGATTTTGCTGTTTCTCAAATTCCAAAAGACCTTTTACTCACATACTGTATTCTGCAAAACATATGTACAGATTTCTCATAGAATCACAGAATCAGTCAGGGTTGGAAGGGACCACAAGGATCATCTAGTTCCAAGCCCCCTGCCATGGGCACGGACATCCTACCCTAGATCAGGCTGGCCACAGCCCCATCCAGCCTGGCCTTAAACACCTCCAGGGACAGAGCCTCAACCACCTCCCTGGGAAACCCATTCCAGGCTCTCACCACTCTCATGCTCAACAACTTCCTCCTCACATCCAGTCTGAATCTCCCCACCTCCAGCTTTGCTCCATTCCCCCTAGTCCTGTCACTCCCTGATATCCTTAAAAATCCCTCCCCAGCTTTTTTATATCGCCCCTTCAGATACTGGAAGGCCACAAGAAGATCACCTCAGAGCCTCCTCTCCTCTCATCTGCCCTCATTTATCATTTTAAGATCATTTTCCATTTAAAACAAAGCAAAACAGGAAACTCACCTCACAATGTATCTGTTTGCTTTACACACAGCAACATAACTTGGACTAGTGTGAGGTGTCCTTGCCCATGGCACTGGGATTGAAACTGGATGATTTTTGAGGTCCCTGACAATTCTATGATACTTCCATAATATCATAGAATCTTAGAGTCATAGAATCAAACAGGTTGGAAGAAACATCCAAGATCCAGTCCAACCTAGCACCCAGCTCTAGCCAGTCAACTAGACCATGGCACCAAGTGCCTCATCCAGTCTTTCCTTGAACTGCTCCAGGGACAGTGACTCCTCCACCTTCCTGGGCAGCCCATTCTAATGCAAATCACTCTCTCTGTGAAGAACTTCCTCCTAACATCCAGCCTATACCTCCCCCAGAACAACTTGAGACTTTTTCCCCTTGTTCTGTTGCTGGTTGTCTGGGAAAACAGACCAACCCCCACCTGGCTACAGCCTCCCTTCAGGTAGTTGTAGACAGCAATGAGGTCACCCCTGAACCTCCTCTTCTCCGGGCTAAACACCCCCAGCTGCCTCAGCCTCTCCTCATAGGGTTTGTGTTCCAGGCCCCTCATCAGCTTTGTCACCCTTCTCATTATCAACACAATTTAACATCTCTCTGGACATTCTTGTCTGTTTACTTCTGCATATTGCGACGTTATAGGAAATTAAAGTGGGGTTACGCATTTAATATAAGATGTCAACTCTACTTCAGCATTTTAGAGCATGTAATAATTTATACTTAACTGCTGCTCATTGAGACAAATTAAGAAAGTAACTAATACACATTTTTTATATGATTGCAATGGAAAAGAATACAAACCCCAACAACAGAAAGAAAGTATCATAGAATCATAGAATCAACCAGGTTGGAAGACACCTCCAAGCTCATCCAGGCCAACCTAGCACCCAGCCCTAGCCAGTCAACTAGACCATGGCACCAAGTGCCTCATCCGGGCTTTTCCTGAACACCCCCAGGGATGGTGACTCCACCACCTCCCTGGGCAGTCCATTCCAATGCCAAATCACTCTCTCTGTGAAGAACTTCCAGGAGTGAACACGGGGTTGAGAAGGGATGGGATCCATTCCAAAAACCCTCAGAAATGTAATGTATGTTTGTCTGTGTTTAGGCTTGTTCTCTTGACTGCCTTTATTGTCAAAGGAGAGAAACAGGGATAGTGATTTATTCTTTCCCTAGAACTGATGTCTAAACTAGGATGATGATACTTCTATTTGGAAAAGGTCCATCTTTTTTTATTTACCATTCCCAATTGTCAACTTGCCTTGAGAAGCAGGTCCAGGTGTACACTTTCTATAAAGACATATAAAAGAGACTAAAGTAGACTCAATATCTGTTGCCATTAAAAGCCATCCAGGAAACACAGGTTTTATTTTCTTCACACCTTGCTAATTCAACAGATTTGTGGCTGCGATTCTGTGCCATTTAAATTGCTTTTTATGCCTTTTGACAGTGTGGACTTTTGTTATTTAAGGAAGTGAGATTTTGGTCTTATTGTCATCCATTGCAGTTAATGAGTTGCAGAAGTTAAAAAAAAAAACAATGTATGAGTAGTCAGCATTGGCCATGAAGAACTGGGTCAAACATTTACCTATGCTGTCTCTGCTACAGCATCCATCTGATGAGATAGTGAGAAAAGTATGGAATTTACTTGGATAGTGTGCCAGTTTGAAGCTGACTAGAATGTTTTGGTGAGAAGAACGAGATTACAGGCTGTGAAAGGAAAACAGTGGTGATGTCTACTTCACTCACAGGCTTGCTGACATGTATAAAAATAAAAGCAAAGCATAGATAACCACTCTGACTTCTGCTGGGGAACTGGCTAAGCTGCGTCTCTAACCTCACCCTCTGTTTCTTTTCTAATTCACTTTGCTTCCTAACCCCCCTGGCCAAACCTCCATTCTTCCTTGGGACTGGGGTAAGGTTGAGAGGGGTAGGGGAAAGGCGAAGGGGCAGTTGAGAGCTCCTCCTGGGGACTCAGGTTTCTGGGAGGGCTGCTGTGTTTCTGTGCTACCTTTTTTACCTTGTCTATTTCTGTCTATAACTATATATACTGTAAATATCTGCTTGTATATTGTGCTAGCTGTATATATGAGCTTGATTCAATTTCCAGAGGCAGCTGAGTCTAGTCTGGGTGATTTCCAAAGTGGAGGGGTGTGGGGGGGGTGGTTAACACCCAAACCATCACAGATAGTGCAATTGTGCCTTTCCCTAAATACATATTTTTCTTTTCTGTTTGAAATTAGTGGATGTACTGCCCTGTTAGAGCAGTTTTCCATGCTTACTACTATATGCACTAGTTCTTTTACAGTATTATTACAGTCTGATCAGAAACTGATAATGCAACTGTAAAGAATAATTTGACTTTTGAAAGCATCATTGATTTTCTCAGAATCACAGAACCTTAGAGGATGGAAGGGGCCTCCAGAGATCATCAAGTCCAACCTTCCTGCCAAAGCAGAATCACCTAGGGTAGTTCACATATGAATGCATCCAGGCAGGTTTTGAAAGCCTCCAGAGAGACTTTCAGCCATTGCCTTACATTAGTAGGTGTGTACAGGTGAGGAAGTGAATCATTGTTTTCAATATAACAACAAGATCCTTTCCCTTCTTGCATTTTGCCTTACTTTGTGTTTGGAGTGTTTTGTTATATGCTGCAGGACTCAACAATTTACATGCACAAAATAAAACAACCAGTGTGTAGCAACTGCCCCTTATGAAAGCATTCTCCAGTCAGTGCTAAGCACTATAAACAGCAACAGCCCATAGGAATTTGAGTGCATCCTGACAAAAATGACCTAGCTACTGCAGGAACCATGTTAGGCAAGAACAACCTGCAGCACTGAGGAGGATGCTCAGAGAAGACAGTCACAGAACTAACCAGGTTGGAAAAGACCTTCGAGATCATTGAGTCCAGCCTATCACCTAAAACCTTCTAATGAACTAAACCATGGCACTAAGTGCCTCTTCCTGAGTCCTTTTGATCACCTCTAGGGATGGCAACCCCACCACCTCTGTGGGCAGCATATTCCAAAGGCTAATCACTGTTTCTCAGCCACCTGAGGACCCCACCACTTTCAAGTTCCTCTCCACAGCCCTACTGAAGACATCTATTCCTCAGCTGATATTCATCCCTGTTGTGGAAGGTCAAAATATACCTAAATGTGTCCTGGCTTGTCCAGACATATTCCCTGCTCCTCCTCTCTTCTGCTGATGGGAGAAGCAACCACAGGAAAGAAAGACAAAGGCCTGGTGCCTTCAAGTCTCCTTCTCTCCTTCCAAACTTGTAAACAGAGTACTGGCACATGTTCATACACTTGTTTGTGTTCTGCCCCAAAAGTGTAAAAGCAAGCCCTGACTTTACCTTATATGGTCAAGTTTGGCAAATTACCATTCTGATTGGCTAATCTGTGGCCAAAGAACCATTAGTACCTGTTGTGGTAGGGCTGAATATTTTAACAGAAAAAATAACAAACAATATTAATGTTGAAATAAATAAATTCCACCCTATTGTTAAAATCTTGATCCTCCAAATACCTGTTCCTCATGAGAATCCAGGGGAAAGAATCAGAGTCAGATCATATTGTCTGTCCAGGTGGGAGTTGGTCTCTTCTGCCAGGCAACCAGCAACAGAACAAGGGGATGCAGTCTCAAGTTGTGCCAGGGGAGGTCTAGGATGGATGTTAGGAGGAAGTTGTTTCCAGAGAGATTGATTGGCATTGGAATGGGCTGCCCAGGGAGGTGATGGAATCGCCATCCCTGGAGAGGTGTTCAAGCAAAGCCTGGATGAGGCACTTAGTGCCATGGTCTAGTTGATTGGATAGGGCTGGGTGCTAGGTTGGCCTGGATGATCTTGGAGGTCTCTTCCAACCTGGTTGATTCTATGATTCTATGACCATCATCTGTTTAAATGAAGCTTAGATTTTAACTGCATCAGTTTGAGTAGCTGGAAAAACTATGCAGACAGCTCTTATTAATTTGAAATGTTTGATAAGCATTTTCATCAAGCAGCATAAGAGAAATCGATTTACAAACAACTGATGAACAAATCAAAGCAAAATAATTCCATTTGCTATAAAGAATAACAAAACAAGAAGAAATATACATTGTCACAGCATATGGAAAAATTCAGCTAAGTCTCCTCAGACCTGGGATTTGCAATTGCTGAAATGTTGATCTGCTGTTTGAAGGTGTCATTAAGTAGCTGAGTAGTTCTTGGGTTGCTTTTGATACAAACATACTTGTTAGCAGAGGGAGTATGTGATTTAAGATGATAGCAGCCTGGTGGCAGTGCTCTTTTTACCTTCAATAGCTGAGGTTGGTTGAATAAATTGCATGTCATTATGAAGTCCACCAGAAATCAGGTGTTAGAAAAATAAAGCCTTCATGGCCTCACAATGAAAGAAATGGATTAATATCAGGTTTGTGCCTCCAGCTGTACACCCCCTTCATTATGTAGGAAAGAAGTTGGTGTACCTGCCAGCTGTCAGCACTTTTTCATCTGTGTCCTGTTCTTGCTCACAGTGCTTCCCCTGTGATATGAATACTCAAACACACTCTTTCTAGAGTTACATGACTATATCCTGCTGCAACAGCAGGAGCCTTTTAAAATCTGTTTTTCCATCTTAAAAAATGCTAATTATTTAAGCAGCTCCCACACTGCATGAGGTTTTGCTGAAATAATTACTCTTTCTTTGATTCACCTCAGAGCTGCTGAAATCTGATAAAATTGAGAAAATCATCCCAGATAAACACAATGCCAGAGAAAGAGCTGGAAATGATGATAAAATTAGATTGAACTAATAACAATGAACTATTCTGGGGTAGAAGCTATTTTGTGGGCAGAGCCATTACTTCAAGACAAGAAAGATGCCCTATAAGGTACCAAGAAAAAAAGAAAATCAGTATAATAAAAGCCAAAGGCTTACTGCAGATTCCTTTGTGTGACTTAGATCAGTTTTCAGAGTATGAGGCACAAAACCATATACTTGTATAAGGTCCTCAGAAATTAATGGGAACTCTGAATCTCTTGATTAAGGAGAATAAATTGAAGGGGAAAGTTATTTTTCTTTAATGGTTTTCTGAATATTTTGTGTCGTTGTAAGCTTGTTGGAGGCTTTAAGAGATGCTAAATAACTATTTGTAAATGGATGTATTTAGTCATTACAGGAAAATAGGGCAGAGGGAGGCTTTCAGAGCTCCTTGGGGTGATTCCCATGCTTTAAAGCAGGCTAACACTCCCTGCCTGAAGTTTGTGTAGTTTGTTCTTAAAGCTCTTCAGTGATGAGAGCTTCAAAACTTTCTGTGTAAATATAGTTTAATGCTTCATGTATTTTCTATTTTATTTTATTCTCTGATAGAGATAGATGAGAAAAAAACCTAAGATACACTCTCATTCTTGTGGGTTTTGTTTCTTATTAGCTTTTTTTTTGTGATTCCCAGAGCCCTAGTTAAGTGCCTACAGATTTTCTCATGAGAGAAAAATGCTGCTTGACTGAATCTGAAAGAGGATGCAACTAAGAAGATGAAGCATAGAGTCTTTGTGAGCTAAATCTCCATATAGTTAGAAGAGGTAGCTAAGAAGCAACTTTGTAATGAAAATCAGCCTTTGGAAAAGGAAATAATAACTGGCAGCCACCTGAACAGTTTTGGTCAGACTCACTTTCTTCCCTAACATCATAAGCATCATATCAGAAATTGAACACTGAAGTCTGCATTTCACCATTGTACAATAAGAGGACGTACACGAAATGTTCCCTCATTGATTCTCACTGCTCTATTCTGAACCTTTAGCATAATCCTGGACTTACCCACCCACCCCAATGGTACCTTTGGAATATTTTTAAGTTCCTTTTCATTCAGGAGGGACACAAACATTCATTTGCCTCTCTGCAACTTGCCTGGAATCGTTGCCTAGATTAACATCTACCAACTAGTGTTACCATGACCTCAGCAGAGATGCAGAGGCAGTCACTCCAGGTCAAGGTAGTCATTTACTTGAATGCCTTTTCTTTCCTCTCTCCTGCCTCATTTTTCTTTATAGCTTACCCCAAGCCTCTGCTTCTTTTCTTTGGGTGTAGCCTCTGTGACCTTTACTCTGCTCTTGTCAGACCCCACCTGGATTACTGCATACAGTTCTGGAACCCTCAACACAAGAGGGACATGGAACTGTTGGAGCGAGTCCAGAGGAAGGCCACAAAGATGCTCAGAGGGCTGGAGCAGCTTTGCTATGAAGACAGCCTAAAAGAGTTGAGGCTCTTCAGTCTGGAGAAGAGAAAGATTTGAGGAGACCTTATGGAGGCCTTCCAGTATCTGAAGGCTGGGGAGAGACTACTGACAAGGTCTTGTAATGACAGGATGAGGGGTAATGGGTTTAAACTGGAAGAGGGGAGATTTAGGCTAGATGTTAGGAGGAAGATCTTTACAGTGAGGGTGATAAGACACTGGAATGGATTGCCCAGGGAGGCTGTGGGTACTTCCTCCCTGGAGGTATTTAAGGCCAGGTTGGACGAGGCCTTGAGCAACCTGTTCTAGTGGGAGGTTGGAGCTGGATGGTCCTTGAGGTCTCTTCTAACCTAAACCATTCTATGATTCTGTGATTACAGCCTTGGATTTGTAAAACTGTTCAGCCTCTTCCTTGCCTTCATATCAGTCATTTAATATTTTATTATTCACCTAAAAATGTTTAAATTATTTTGATCATTTTATATGATGATATTTATTATGTCAAAAACTCATGAGTTTGATTTCTTTCTCAAACTCCTCCAAAGGAGACAAACAGAGTGCTTTTTCTAGGACAGAGAAATCCCTCTTGACATCATTTCATAGCTATAACCCCATGCACATTTAAGCTTGTAGAAATCAAATAGCAGCATAGCAGCAAGCACTATCTCCACAGCAAGGGAGAGGTAAACAGCTGGAGCAAAACTTCAAACCCAATGACCTGTTGTGAATTCTGTAAAAATTGTTTTAGAACTCATGATCCTTCTGTCCTTAGATGTTCAGAGAGGGATGCCTTTGATGTATCACACCGATAAGAGGCTTATTCCATTAAGCTGTGGTGATTCCAGCTTTCATGCATCATTTGACAGAGAAAATGAGAATTTGCAGAAGTAATAGCTAACGTAAAGTATATTAGGTTGCGATGCAGTTAGACAGGTAGGAAATAAAGTTTCTGCTTTATGTGGTAGAGGTCCTTCCACATCTTATTGTATGTGCACAAAGGGGATCTTTTGGGGTTATTTTTTTTCCACATCAGATTTCGTTGAATCATAGAATCAACAAGGTTGACTCCAAGATCATCCAGTCCAACCTAGCACGTGGCCCTATCCAGTCAACCAGACCATGGCACTAAGTGGCTCAGCCAGGCTTTGCTTGAACACCTCCACCACCTCCCTGGGCAGCCCATTCCAATGCCAATCACTCTCTCTGCCAACAACTTCCTCCTAACATCCAGCCTATACTTCCCCCAGCACAACTTGAGACTGTGTCCCCTTGTTCTGTTGCTGGTTGCCTGGCAGAAGAGACCAACCCCCACCTGGCTACAGCCTCCCTTCAGGTAGTTGTAGACAGCAATGAGGTCACCCCTGAGCCTCCTCTTCTCCAGGCTAAACACCCCCAGCTGCCTCAGCCTCTCCTCACAGGGCTGTGTTCCAGGCCCCTCATCAGCTTTGTTGCCCTTCTCTGGACACCTTCCAGCATTGAATTGAGGGGCCCAGAACTGGACACAGTACTTAAGGTGTGGCCTGACCAGTGCTGAGTACAGGGGAAGAATAACCTCCCTCGTCCTACTGAAAGATGCTAAGGCCACTGTTTCTGGAGCAGCCTGTATCCTCTTACCAGAGGTTAGGATTTGAATTTGAAATAAATATTCTTACACAAGTCATAAAGTTTAAAGGGGGAAAGGAGAGCTGGGAGCAGAAGCACAAGGAAAATAAAATAGTAGTTTATTCAAACAATAGTTTTACTACTTCCATATCCCACTTAATATCTTCAGACATGCACAGACATGACCTTAATGCTTAAGTAATGTTGGTGTGACATTTTCTACAGGGCCATTTCAGGAGACTGTCAAACTACTTCTCACATTTCTTTCTGAAGTCCACCCTGACAAGGGACTTTTTCACCATCCATTTCTGCTTCTAAGAGGATGGGAGGAAATCATTGCAAACATCAAGAAAGTGCATGTAATTGCCTTTGAATTAATGTCTTTGATATCTGAGAAAAGATTAGTGGCAGCAGAATAATTTGTTGCACAGAGAGTTGTGAAAGTGACTTGTGGTGACAAAATATATTGCAGCCTATTAAAATATCCAAGCTTTTTGGATGCACCACAAGCACTCAGGTGATAGAGCTTTCACTTCTGCTGCACTTTAATGGATCCATAACCTGCTGACACTTGTAAGCAATAACCTCAGTGGCCCATCAGAAGAACCATTTACTATTATTTACAAGAAAGGAGAAAAAAAAATAGGATATCACTATTTCTGTAAGGAAACAGAGTGGCTAACAAGAGGGGCAGAATCTGCTTTCCTTCATACCATGCCCTTAGAGAAAATTTGGTTTAGGGTTTCATGAGTAAGTCTCAATCACTTCTACCAGTACTGACAGTTTCTTGGAAACATTATCCACTTTCAAAATGTGTTTCAGCTGCACCATGATTTTTTTCCCCTCTACGGCCTCAGAATAGAAGACAAAAAGGAGAAAAAAGCATGTGTCTGTGCAGAGTGTTTCTCTAACTGAGGTGCTTCCCTGGCATCTATAAAACCCAAGTTCATTTCACTGGTCCATTTGTTTTGTAAAGATAAGTTCTTCTCTAAGAGCAGAGATGGCACCAAAACAGGCAAATTACAAAACTCTCCTCCATGCACAGGCAAAGTAAATAGAGAGCTTGCAATGAGCATTCGCTTCTTTCATCAACGTTTAGAATCAGTAACTTAAAATTGAGTCTCTTATCATCTAACCCAACCCCTTCTGCATTGAGCAGGGACACCTTCAACTATAGAATCATAGAATCAACCAGGTTGGAAGAAACCTCCAAGATCATCCAGTCCAACCTAGCACCCAGCCCTAGCCAGTCAACTAGACCATTGGCTAGGTGCTTTATCCAGTCCTTTCTTGAACACCTCCAGGGACAATGACACCATCACCTCCCGGGCAGCCCATTCCAATGCCAATCACTCTCTCTGGGAAGAACTTCCTCCTAACATCCAGCCTAGACCTCCCCTGGCACAACTTGAGACCGTGTCCTCTTGTTCTGTTGCTGGTTGCCTGGCAGAAGAGACCAACCCCCACCTGGCTACAGCCTCCCTTCAGGTAGTTGTAGACAGCTAAGAGGTCCCCCCTGAGCCTCCTCTTCTCCAGGCTAAACACCCCCAGCTCCCTCAGCCTCTCCTCATAGGGTTTTTGTTCCAGGATTTCAAACAGGAGGACTTTTGAAAGTGTTGGAGCCATTTATTTCTGCCTCTCTCGGTTTTTTGGATGAATTAATCATCTGAGGCTTCAGAAAATGGTGCCTTTTTTTTTCCCCTTGGAAAGTTTTGATCAAGAGGGAAATGCACTACAAAGTACTAGCATGAAAACTGGTAGTCTATTTGCAGTACTCAGAAATATTTCTACTGCTTTTGCTGCTCACTGAAACTTCCCTTTTGTTGCCAAATATGTGCTACTTCTATCTTAGGAAAAAACAATTATGACAGTTCAAAAGTGCATTTTATTTAGATATGACAGTCTTGCAGTAGTATTCTGAAGCAAAAAACTGAATCATAAAGCCAAATGAAAATGGTCTAAGAGCTCAAGGTGCAGTAGAAAAGCGAAGAACATCAGAACTCATTGAAAAAAAGAAAGTGCATGTCTAAATGCTTCTTCCTGTACTTGTCTTGAGGAGGAGATTCTCTTTCAACAACTCAATTACAGGTGTTTTTTCAGCTACTACATTAGTGGCTGTAGCAAAAATCAGCAAGAAAAACATAGAATGGAAGAATGCAAATAAACCCCAAAGTTAGAGATTATCACCCCCTTTGTATATGAATTTCTGAGCATTACAAATATTATTAATTTTCTAGCTCAGCTGCACATATATCAAGTATATTATAATATTTTTTTTCAATTTCTGTTACTCTCATAACTTCCTAGTAGCTTGTGATGGTTTCTTATACATCTCAGCAAGCCTATGAGTGAAGTAGACATCACCATTATTTCCTTTTCACAGCCTAGAATCTAATTCTTCTCATCAGAATATCCCAGCTAGGCTCAAACTAGCACATAGCCATTACTATTTTGCCTTTAAAACATTACAATGTAGTTTAGTACTGTGATGAAAAAGCCTGAGTATCTGACAAGGCAATGACAGGTTTAGCTTTGTGTTTCAAAGCCCCTTTTAGTGGCTGAAATCATCCTATTGTTTGCTTTTCTATTTTTTTTTTTTTCAGGAAACTCTGTCACTAATTATGTTGATTTTGTAAGTTCTTCTGTTTTCTGTGGCACTAAAGTGTATCTGTTCTTCAGCATTCTGGCTACTTGATACTTGCTTAGCTTCAGAGGTGAGCAGCATCATAGAATCAACTAGGTTGGAAGAGACCCCCAAGATCAGCCAGTCCAAACTAGCACCCAGCCCTAGCCAGTCAACTAGACCATGGCACTAAGTGCCTCAGCCAGTCTCCTCTTGAACACCTCCAGGGACAGTGACTCCACCACCTCCCTGGGCAGCCCATTCCAATGCCAATCACTCTCTCTCAGAAGAACTTCCTCCTAACATCCAGCCTAGACCTCTCCTGGTACAACTTGAGACTGTGTCCCCTTATTCTATTGCTGGTTGCCTGGCAGAAGAGACCAACCCCCACCTGGCTACAACCTCCCTTCAGGTAGTTGTAGACAGCAATGAGGTCTCCCCTGAGCCTTCTCTTCTCCAGTCTAAACAACCCCAACTACCTCAGCCTCTCCTCTCAGGGCTGTGTTCCAGGCCTCTCATCAATTTTGTTGTCCTTCTCTGGACGCCTTCCAGTATCTCAACATCTCTCTTGAATTGAGGAGCCCAGACTTGGACACAGTACTCAAGGTGAGGCCTGGTCAGTGTTGAGCACAGGAGTAACATGGTCACAGGATGCAGGAGCAATGTTTATCATTCAAAACTCATAGATTCTGAGTTCTAGATACAACTAAGGAGATTTTTGCAGCTCTGTGTCTCACATTTGAGATAGCCCTGAGTTAGACCCTCTTTACTCATTCACAAACAATGTAAACTACCCTTTTATAAGCAAGGTCATACAACTCCCCTGTTGAGAATTCCAGTCCTGTCAGGACAAAAATGCAGTATGCTTATAACACTCAACAGAAAATTACATCTTGCCCTTCATTTCAAAGTGCACTCTCAGAGGTGGTCAGAGAAATTAGCAATCATCATTTTTAGGTGCTGTGCACAAGGTCTTTATAAAGATTTGGTCCATCTGTTGTGGTATCCTTAAAGATGAGAACCTCAACTAAGCTTTCTTTAAGCTTTTGTTGTGTTTGGGTTTTAGGGCATTAAATATGAGGCCGAATTTAAAAGGGTTTTAAATAATTTAATATTATATACAAAGAGAATTCCCTCCTCCCCCCTCCCAAACTTATATACAGTTAACCTACACAAGTTCTTTCTGTGCAGTTGTGAAATTATTTTACAGAATGTCTATTTACAGCAGGAATCAGGAATTTAGTAGAGGTTTGAAAAGGTTTGGATAGAGAGAGTCTTGTGGCATAAAAGTGCCACAGCTAAGGTGTGATGGTTTGGGCTCTTACCCCCCACACACACTTTTGGAATTGCCTCAGCTAACTCAGTCAGCCTCTGGGAATATAAATGAAGCTATTTATTTTACAGCAGCAAATATACAAGCAGCTATTCACAATATATACAGTTATAGACAGAAATATACAAAGGATAAACAATACAGAAGCACAACTCCCCTCCCAGAAACCTGAGTCCCCAGGAGGGGCTCTCAAACCACCCCAACACCTCCCCCAGCCCTCTCAACCTTACCCCAGTTCTCAGGAAGAAGAGAGGCACAGCCAAGAGGTTAGGGAGCAAGGTTAGTGGGAGCAAGGTTAATGAGATGTGGCCAGGTCTGAAGGCAAAGGCAGAATGAAAGACAAAATGGAGAATGTTTTACTTCTTCTTCCCAGAGTTCTCAGCGTGACTGTGAGAGAAGGAGACACAATTGTTTTTCATGTCACTGCCTGTTATCTAGTTCTTTTACCAAAACATCCCAGCTTGCTTCAAACTAGCACATAAGGTCACTGGAACTGCCAAGCTGTTCAAATCAAGATTGTTCAGTTACTCACTAGTTGGAGTCACAGTCTCGGTGGTCCCAAATATGTGTGTAGCAAAAGCCACACTGCTGATCCTTGTGGACCTGGATAGTTCAAATATTATATTGGGGCATGCTGTCTGAGGAGGCTCCATGGGCACGATCAAGCTGGGATGGTGGCTGGCCGGGAGCACCTTGGTTGAATTTTCCCCGGGCCAGTGAGAAGAACCATGGGCTGGACACCATACAGCAGCGGTGGCCCCAAAGGCGACAAAGTGGCTAGGAGCGGTGGGTGGAGGAGGGTGGCAGGAGCACTGAATTGTCCTATTTATGAGATGTGGGTCCGAGACTGATGTTCCTTTGGCCACGATACTGTCCAATGAGCGTCTGGCAGCAGGCCAAAACATGCCAAATTAGGTAGGGTCCACAGGTCCGGTACCCCCAAATATGGAGAGGGCTCAGGTGGATCCACACCCTGGGCACGTGAGCTTATGCAACCTGTTTACCTCAGCCTTGCAAGCAGGGCAGGCCAGACTTGAAGGCGCCAGGCTTACTGTGCTCCTTTGTCCACTTAATTTGTTTTCCCCTGGTTTGGACAGAAAAACACCTTTGGGGAGGAAAACATGTCCGGGCAAGAATAGACTTGTGAACAAGGCCATTTGGGCCTATGTGGCCCTCCACCACAGCTTTACAGACGTGAGTTTGAGAATTCAGTTCAAAGGGCTGATGACATAGAAGTGATGGCCGCTGAGGTGCCAGACTAAAAGGGCAATTTTGTGGGAGAATTTCTCCCGCAGCGGGGCATGAGCTGTAAACACGAGACCTTGTGATGGGAGATGTCCTCGGAGTCTCGCAGGCTCCAAGGAAGCTAGGCTGTGGACTGAGCAACCCACGCACACCTGCTGGGCGCTGGAATCTGCCGGCCCCTGGGGCGGACACAGCTCCAGGGGGCTGACCCTGCCAGCCCCCTGAGGTGGAACCACGGGCTGTTTTGATAAGGAATAACCTATCTGTGCCTTACACATAGCTTTGAGCCAATCTGTACTGTCCGCTTGTACCAATCTCAAACGAAGTTAGTTGTGCATGCCTCTTCCAAGTAGCATACCTCCCTGAGCAGCCCATTCCAATGGGAAGTCACTCTCTCTGTGAAGAACTTCTTCCTAATATCCAGCCTATACCTACCCTGGCACAACTTGAGACTGTGTCCCCTTGTTCTATTGCTGGCTGCCTGGGAGAAGAGGCCACCCCCCACCTGGCTACAATGTCCCTTCAGGTAGTTGTAGACAGTAATAATATCACGCCTGAGCCTCCTCTTCTCTAGGCTAAACAGGCCCAGCTCCCTCAACCTCTCCTCATAGGATTTGTGCTCCAGGCCCCTCACCAGCTTTGTTGCCCTTCTCTGGACATGTTCCAGCACCTCAACATCCTTCTTGAATTGAGGAGCCCAGAACTGGACACAGTACTCAAGGTGTGGTCTGACCAGTGCTGAGTACAGGGGAAGAATAACCTCCCTTGACCTAAGGCACCGTCCCTGGGGGTCTTCAAGAAAAGACTGGATGAGGCACTTAGTGCCATGGTCTAGTTGATTGGATAGGGCTGGGTGATAGGTTGGACTGGATGTTCTTGGAGGTTTCTTCCAACCTGGTTGATTCTATGATTCTATATGATTCTATAAGCCTCTGTATTGCCTTAATGAAGCGCACTGATGTATAGAAGCTACAGAGTCGACTCTGCAGTGCCCTGATCCGTGTCTCGCCAGCCTCCGGACCCCGACACAATTTCAAGATTTTTTTCCTCCTAAAGTCCATAGAAAATTTGTTATTCTGCTACAGTGGAGTGTTTTAACTCTGATCTGTGCTAGAGAATAATGATTTGGCTGTCACCTTCAATAGGAATGCAAACTGAGATGATGGAAAGCAGACAGCTTCCCAATAAATCCTGGCCTGAAACAACCATCTGGTTTTATAACGCCTGGCTCTTAGGACTACTGTGTAACATGAGCTGAGTCTCGGCCAATGATTAAAGTGAAAATACTCCCATTCCAGTACAGAGCATTCCTGTTGGTATTAGTAATATTACACCACCATCTAGAGGCTCAGCCAGGATTAAGCTGCTCTAAAGGAACGTGTATCAGAAGTACACATCAGATGAATGGAAATGTGACTAGCTATGCTTTGAACCAGTTACATAGAACCACCAGGACTATTTTTAGAGCATCTCAACTAAACAAGTGGAAAATGTCTGCTGTTCTGTGCAACCCAAACATTGGCACAAGCACCCAAAAAGTGATTCCTGTTTATAGTAACATTTGGTCCACTATGATGGGTTTCATTGCCTACTCAGACTTTTGATGTTTTTAGCCTAATGGGGAATCTAAGAAATCTTAGTGCAAGGTCTTGCTTCTCCTTGAAATATAAAGTTCAAAGAAAACCATCCTTCCCAGAATTCCTTAAACCCACTTTGGAGGGTGTTTTGTTTTTAATAATCATTGTAGGAAGATAGCACCTTTGAGAAGCAAAATTTTGTCCTTTTAGGCTCATTTTGCTGAAAGCTGTCAAGGTCTGACAGTGCTGCTCCTGAGTAGCCTGCAACAACTTGCTGGTTATCCTCTGAAGGAATCCTTCTTGGCTGTGAGGCTGAGATTAAATTTTTGGGGATTGAGCAGAAAGTCTAAGAGTTTGACAGGAAGGGCAGAGACAGATATTGTCACTCACAAAAGTAAAGGTGCTTTATCATTTTTATTCAACCCTGCATTTCCTTATGTTTATCTTTTTTTGCCTATTTTCATTATTAGAGAAATGAACCTTGGTGTGGTGTGTTTGAAACAAGCCAGGGGACAAACACCCTCACATCTGAACCTGTAGGTGTCTTTGTTCACTTTAGATGCTGAGCAGTAAGTCGATCACTATCCTGGCATTTCTTTGGAGTTGTCTGAAAATGAAGATTTAACAAGGGTGGGGTTTATGGCATAGATCCCTAGGCAGAATATAATCTTACAGGCAAAGTTTTCTTAACAAGCCCTAAAAGAGTGATCTTTCTCCTGCTTTTAAGGCAGCTTATCTGCAAGGGTTTATAAAAGAACTACAAATGGGAAAAAACTAGTCTGTCAAACCATGCCTGGATCAGATGGCTCCTGCTCAGCAATCCTAGGAGCCCCAGCGCTCCACTGAGCAACATCCCCGCAGTCTGTGTGAAACACAATGTCCCTTCAGAGTGTGGAAGTGCTTCACTGAATATAACGGAACGCAGGCAGTGTAAAGGAAGATTCAAGTGCAAAACAGATCTATACAGCTAAATACAGCGAAAAATGCAAGTCTCAAACTTCTGTCTATTCCCACAGCACCTAAAAAAATCCATCGGTGTCTTTGTTTTAAGCGGGGAGATTTCGCAAGGGCTCCGCACAGTGCCTCTGGCTATGCTGACAGCAGTAACTGTCTGGCTAAAGCTGATAGCTTTCATGCTGCTCACCTCTAAACTCCCCTCTAAGTCAGAATATTCAAACGAAGTAACATTCTAGTTTCATCTTTTGAAGGTCTGATGAGGGTGCACTGCCTGGTGCATAAGAGTGACATTTAAAAATGTAGAAGCAGCCATGGGATTTGAAGGTAGTGCTGTGTTCAGGAGAGAAGAGAGTTGATTCAGCACCTTTCCCACCTACAAGGCCTTCCAGATTGCCTCTCCTGTGTCTTGACTCCCTGTGCTGGGTCTCTATAGGAAAAAGCATGAGACTCACAGTTATGTTGATGAAGAAACATTCCTGATCCTTGCAGTGAACAAGCCCTGTGACTGTCGAACACAAATGCTAAGACTTCCCACATGTGTCCTGCTGCAGAAGAAGGAGTTTATGTTCTAGCAAATAAGGAAACTTTCTAAGTGTCATTTTTACCTGAATTGAATTATGCATGTTCCTGATTAACCAAGAGAGGAGGAAAGAAAGAGTGGGAGATTAACCAAGAGAGGAGGAAAGAAAGAGTGGGTGATTAACCAAGAGAGGAGGAAAGAAAGAGTGGGAGATTAACCAAGAGAGGAGGAAAGAAAGAGTGGGAGATTAACCAAGAGAGGAGGAAAGAAAGAGTGGGAGATTAGCCAAGAGAGGAGGAAAGAAAGAGTGGGAGATTAACCAAGAGAGGAGGAAAGAAAGAGTGGGAGATTAACCAAGAGAGGAGGAAAGAAAGAGTGGAAGATTAGCCAAGAGAGGAGGAAAGAAAGAGTGGGAGATTAACCAAGAGAGGAGGAAAGAAAGAGTGGGATGTTCTGTCTCTTTTACAGGAAGCTATGTAAGACATTAGGAAATACTGATCCTGAAGACTAACTCTTTGTGAGCTATCCACACACAAACAGACATAATTAAATTTGCCTTATTTTTTGTTGTAATTGAACTAAATGTCATTGCCAGAAATTTTAATTACAAAAATAAAAAGTAGCCAGATAGCTCTAATATAAGTTTCTATTCTAATTTATTCTAACTCCTGTAAAAACACAACCATGTGCTAATGATAGTAAAAAAAATCAATGCAGTGTTGATTCTCATGCCCGTGATGGATTTAAGAATGCAGAGACCATTGCAACAAATAAGAGATATATTTCATTAACTGAAACTTTATTTTATTTATGATAATTTGGCCACAACAACCCCAAGCAGAGCTACAGGCTGGGGACAGAGTGGCTGGAGAGCAGCCAGGAAGAAAGGGACCTGGGGGTACTGGTAGATAGTAGCTGAAGATGAGGCAGCAGTGTGCTCAGGTGGCCAAGAGAGCCAATGGCATCCTGGCCTGCATCAGGAGCAGTGTGGCCAGTGGGACGAGGGAGGTTATTCTTCCCCTGTACTTGACACTGGTCAGGCCACACCTTGAGTGCTGAGTCCAGTTCTGGGCTCCTCAATTCAAGAGAGATGTTGAGGTGCTGGAAGGTGTCCAGAGAAGGGCGACAAAGCTGGTGAGGGGCCTGGAACACAAACCCTATGAGGAGAGGCTGAGGGAGCTGGGGGTGTGCAGCCTGGAGAAGAGGAGGCTCAGGGGTGACCTCATTGCTGTCTACAGCTACCTGAAGGGAGGCTGTAGCCAGGTGGGGGTTGGTCTCTTCTCCCAGACGACCAGCAACAGAACAAGGGGACACAGTCTCAAGTTGTACTGGGGAGGTCACCAACCCTGGATGTAGTGCTTGGGGATATGGTTTAGGGTGGCTGGCACAATCACCACACTATTGTTAGTGCAGGGGGCAGAAGCACTGGTTGAGCAGCTGTGGGGGCAGAGAATCTACCCTGAGGGAATTATATAAGTGTCTAGAAAGCCAGCTCAGAGACTGCCTTGCAGTGGTATCTTATGAAAGTGGAATTTGACATTCATCAGAACTTCACAAGGGGCTTGGAATAACTAACTAAAATAATGAGATTGTGGATGGCAAAGTGGGAATGATCTGAGATAATGAGACACAAAGGTAGGATATTGGGTAAGCTGCCCAGCAACATGAAAGCGGGGTCCTGCATGGTGCAGGTCACAAGTTATACCTGTTAGTGCAACAGCAGATCTTGTGGATCATCAGTTTAGTAACTACAACAAAGACAAATGTTTTCTCAGAGAAAGCCTGAAAGACACACGAAGTAATTCTATTCTACTCTCCCATTGCTAAGCTTCACTTGAAATAATGAGCCCCCTTTGTCTTTCCAGGGAGATGTCAATCCACTGGAGAGAACTGAAGAGGATGAAAAAGAGTGGTTAGAAGTTCTGAAAACATGACAGAACTGGGGATATAAGTGGAATCTGAGAGAAGGTAAAAATTATCAAATACTCTTCATAGAGAAAATAGAATATTTGTTTTCAATGGTTCAAGAAGTAATGAGTTTAAAGTGTAGCATGGGAATATCCATGTGGATTAAGGAAATGGACAGAGTACTGGCCATGTATTTTCTGGAGACCTGACCTCAAAAATTCTCAGTACTTGTGTAAGCATAGAAGATACACATTTGGAAGGTGTTTATGTAGGGCTCTGTCTTAATGCAAATATGGATACTACCTCTACTTGCTACTTTCTTGTTTAACATAGAGGGTCCTAATTCCTCCTCTGTACAACAGCATAATCACATCTCACCCATTCAGATAAACAAGCACAAGGGAGACACTGCAAAAGATGAAGCACATGTCAGACAGAACAGAAAGACCCATAGCAGAGAGGCTGTTCTTTGACAACAGACAGAACCACAGATGTTTTCTTAGAGCATCTCTGCAGTGACAGCTTTCAAGGCTCAGCAACGTCCTCAGACATTCTCAGGGGTACAGTTTTTGTGTTGAGCTCCATTCAAAGGATTTGTCTTCATTAAAGTAGGCTCTCTCTGTTGAGTGAAGGCTTACAAAATCACAGAGGCTCAGAAACATTCAGGTTGGAAAAGCCCCTCGGGACCACCAAGTCCAACCCCGAACCCTACTCTACAAGGTTCACCCTAAACCATATCCCCAAGCACCACATTCAGGGTTGGTGACTCAGCCACCTCCCTGGGCAGCCCATTTCAATGCCTGACCACTCTTTCTGTGAAATAAAAAGTTTTCTTCATGTCTAGGAAAACGTTTTGGCTGGACAGTATAATTCTGATACTACTTTAAAGTATCACAAGGGACCATGTCAGCTACACGGAAGAAACAACAATGGAGATGCAGTGAGACCAAATTTTACATTAACAATTGAGTTAATGCATTAAATTTGTATTGCTCAGGTGCAATCAGTCTCCATTCTGTTGCATTTACTCAGACAACATTTTGGTGTGACTGAAGAAGAAAGCACACATGACACCCTGTGCTGATGAATTAGTGACAGACACATGAATGGAAGCTGCTCCTTTTTTTCAGAATATCTAGTGTGAGCAAGTGCCAGATCTCTGTTAGGGTATGTTAGGTTAGCTGCTATTACTCTCTGTATTTATGTGTACAAAGAACATCTCACACACAAGATGCAACTTAAAATTATGGAGATCTAATACAAAGAGAAAAATGAAATACTGCTAGCGTGCTTTGACAGGAAATGTATTGCTTTCCATTTCAGGCTACACAGACATGTACAAAATATCCTCACAGCTTGGGAAAAAAAAATAAGATGATGCTTAATAACCTGGCAACCTAAAATTTTCAGTCAAAATGTCTATATAATTACTTTCCAGGTTCCTCTCTAACCTAGAATATAAATTACCTGCTTCTCCCAGTAAAAATCAGGAGAGCTTTATAGTAATGACTAAGCAAGACAACTGGCTGGATTATCTGAATAGCTAGAAAAAAAAGGGCCTGTAGCTTTGCAGGAAGCTTATCTGATGTATATGGGAATCAAAATGTCGACCACATTACAATTACTTCAGCCAGAGCTGAAGTGATTAAGTGAGTACATAAGATGTGCATCCCCACTGTCATTTTATGAGCATACATTATCATGTTTAATGAAAAAGCACCACTGAATCATATGTCTTCCTCTGGAGTAAAAAAACTCCTTTCTGCAGCTGTTCAGTAAAACCCCAAATATACTTCCTTTAGGAATTTCATGTATAGAAATCAAGGTTATGGGCTGAGGTTTTTGTTTGTTTGTTTCATGTTGTCCACTAAGTCTAAAGAGTTGAACCTTTAAGAGAAAGGGCAAAGGAGAAAAGCATGAATTACCAAGCCTTGACTAAAACGACCAGCAAGGAAAACCTGAAGATGCTGGACCTCTTTTCTCTATGCCATCTTCTGATCCAATATGTATGACACTATGTGCCAGCAATATCTTAGCTGATCTGCCCTGGCATAGAGATAAGGATTAGTTCATACTTTTCATCCCTACAATTAAGAGAAAGCCCTGAGCAGCCTGTTTTGAGGAGGAGCATGGGGACTAGAGACCTCCCAAGCTTCCTTTCTAACAGCATTATCCTATTACTCTATGATGTGATATGATTATAGGAATTTACCTTAAGCATGCTGAGGCTCTGAATGATTGCAGTGGCATATGGAGGAGAGCCAAGACATACTTCAGTAATACTAATTCTCCCTGAGAAAGGACTTTCTTCAGGATACTGCCTACCAAAGCTGACAATACTTAATGATGCAAATTCTCCAATTAAGTCCAAAAATGAGTGCTTACTTAGAGAAGTTTACTGAGTGTGTCAAATTGATATGCTTATTATGGCTACGCAGTCAGAATAATGTGAGCTCTAACAAACAAGGATATGTATCTGGCAGGGAAAAACAGAACAAGTCATTAAATACTGCTTTGTTTCTGCAATATGTTCCAAGCCCTTCCAAAATGTTTTCATCCATCCCCAGTGCAATAAAGAATGAGATTGGATTCCATGTTAATGCAAAAGCACTCGAGATTCGCGTTTGTATTGTTGTGGGTTGGGCAAGTCTTTACACTTCAGTCTGTGCATGAAATGGGGGTACTGATTGATACCCACCTGAACATGAGCCAGCAGTGTGCCCAGGTGGCCAAGGGAGCCAATGGCAACCTGGCCTGCATCAGGAATGGTGTGGTCAGCAGGAGCAGGGAGGTCATTCTGCCCCTCTACTCTGCACTGGTTAGACCACACCTTGAGTGCTGTGTTCAGTTCTGGGCCCCCCAGTTTAGGAGGGACATTGAGATGCTTGAGCGTGTCCAGAGAAGTGCGACGAGGCTGGGGAGAGGCCTTGAGCACAGCCCTACGAGGAGAGGCTGAGGGAGCTGGGATTGTTTAGCCTGGAGAAGAGGAGGCTCAGGGGTGACCTTATTGCTGTCTACAACTACCTGAGGAGTGGTTGTGGCCAGGAGGAGGTTGCTCTCTTCTCTCAGGTGGCCAGCACCAGAACAAGAGGACACAGCCTCAGGCTGTGCCAGGGGAGATTTAGGCTGGAGGTGAGGAGAAAGTTCTTCACTGAGAGAGTCATTGGACACTGGAATGGGCTGCCTGGGGAGGTGGTGGAGTCGCCGTCCCTGGGGCAGTTCAAGGCAAGGTTGGACGTGGCACTTGGTGCCATGGTCTAGCCTTGAGCTCTGTGGTAAAGGGTTGGACTTGATGATCTGTGAGGTCTCTTCCAACCCTGATGATACTGTGATACTGTGAAATCAGTATGTCCTGTGTAGGACATGGTGCTGGTTCTTCAGGCTCAAGACACAGGTGAATTTTCTGATTGGGGTGATTTACAAATGGCCCTGGGAGAGGTTGTGAGCCCCGTGGCAGAGGTTTGAGCTGCACAGTTCTTTCTCCTTTAGTACAGTTGTTTTTTTCAAGAAAGCATTAATTATGTCACTCTTCCTGCTCTAGGTGGAAAGATACTGGAAAAATAACTTTTCTGCATCAGGATCCTGCACCCAGGTAAGACTAATCTCAGCAAATACAGGGCCAAGAAGATTAATGTCTCCCATTTCTGATGTTGGCTGGTAAAAGTGTAATATCTTTTGCATGCAGAAGTAATTTAAAGTTGCGTCTGGGAAAGCAAACTGATAATTGGATTTTGTTATTGCCTTTATGGCTGCTGACATGTTGTTTACTGTTCTGCCTGTCAGTACACAGAAGCAAAAGCAGTGGTATTTTAGATTTGGTGTCTTGATCTTTATCTTGTGGATTTTTGTACTTTAGAGGCTGTTGGAGAAGAGCATAAAACCTTAGGTTAAGTTTTATCTGATTTAAACCAACCATTCATGTAATTCAATGTATAGAGATATTCCCCTGGGCCAGCCTTTATTTGGTGCAGTTTTAGATTTTAAATGGAGACATTCACCCAAAGTACAGAAGAAGACAAACACCAATACAAACTGATTAAGATGTAATCTCTTGCCTCGGATATGATATTGATTTGCACTCACAACTGGGGTTGTATTCCAAACTTTTGGCTAACATTTTCAGATGACTGGAGAGCTGTTCTCAGGCTGCAGTATAGTGCCTTCCCCCTTCTAGACAGAGGAATTTGAAGAGGTCAGCTTGAAAATTGAGGTTGCTTGTGAGAGAGCAGTATTTTGTATGCCGCAGTCCCTGCAAGCATAGCAAAAGTGAAGCCAATTGTCGGGTATGCTTTGAGGCTCTTGCATGGTTTGAATTCTTTGGTCTTTGGTTCCATTAAGAAAAAAAAAAGCTTCTGTTAGCTTATCTGAGTTGATTTGTCTTCATCTGTATTGAACTCTTATTTTATTCAAACACACAGATTCCTTACGTGCTTTTAGAACATGTTTATTGCCTCTGCTATAAGGTGATACTAGGGAGTGGGAGTTGAGGATTGTATATGAACCTCATGGGTAGCTGTAATATTGTTGCTGAAAAAGATTTTGAAGAAGCCCAATCTCTTTTTAAAGTAGTCCAATCTCTAATAAACTAGCATCCTAGCTTCATTGACATGGCTTGGAAAACCTCCCAGCATTACCTGGCATCATGGATAAGTATCCATAGCAAGACCAACCTCCAGGGACATCTGAATCCATAGGTAAGCAGCAAGAACACTGCTTTTGCACAAAAGGAAAAGCCCAGGAAAAGGAAGGTAGTCTGCTGGCAGCAGAAAAAAGCTTCCCAAAAGGACCTTTGAATCCTGTGGTGCACTGTGTAACAGGGACAGCTGCAATTCACTCAATTCAATTCAGCCTCTGAATACAAAATATTGTCCTGTTCTTACAGAATGTGCTCTTAAACCTTTCATTAGTGAACAGAATTACCCCTGTCTAACACATAAAATGGATACTTCTATATCTTAAATTGTTACACTTATGTCTATTATCAAGGTGTTTCTGCATTTACCTCAGGAAAGATAGAGCTGACATGAACAAAGCTCCCTCAGAGCTTCACTGGGTCCCCCAGCTCTACTCTAAAATTTTAGTGAAAGTTTCATGGGATGTTGTGTTTTAAAGCACAGTATGTTGGTAATTTCTTGGTATCCTGGAATCCTGTATAGCTGACACACTAGTACCTTATGATCAGCAATTTAATAAGCTCAACCTCGTAACTCTACTGCTCCCATTACCTGGGGAAGGAATAGTGTATCGTGACTGTGCAATAGCAACTAGGGAAGCTGGAGAAACCCACCAACCAAACCTGGACTATTCAATGGGTATGCCATTTGCAGATCCTGATCTTGAACTATGTGTAGGAAAGCACTCACACTATTTGATATCAGAGCCACAGATTATTCAGTAACCACTGAAGGTAAGGTCGTGGAGGCTTCACTGCTCAATCTGAAGCCAAATGCACAAGCAGTAGAACTGCATTGACAAAGACTCACCAGCTGTCCAAAGTGAAGGTTATAAATACTCCAACTCTCTGTCTGCATTTGGAGTCTGCCAGGCCACTGCACAGTTATGGGAACAGTGAGGGTTTGTAACTTCTAGTGGGAGTAAGTACTGAACTGTTGAAAGCCATACAATTGCTAAAGAAACTAGGTAACCTTCATCAGCCAGACCTCACTACTGAATGAAGAAGAAACAGGAAATGATCTAGAGAAGTTTTACCACAATAAGTAATTGAAGATGTGGGTATTGGTGATCAGTTAAACCACATTGTACCTGAACGTTACAAAGTAAGGTAAAAGCCCTCTACAGAACCACATCTGAGATACCTCAGTTTGGTTGGGACATCTAATACACATTAAATAAGTTTTATCTCCTTTTATTCTATACTTTGCTTCCCAACCTCTCTCCCTGGTCAGCATGGGTGGATGAAATAAGTATTATCTCCTTTTATTCTATACTTTGCCTCCCAACCTCTCTCCTTGGTCAGCATGGGTGGATGAAATAAGTATTATCTCCTTTTATTCCATACTTTGCTTCCCAGCCTCTCTCCCTGGTCAGCATGGGTGGATGAAATAAGTATTGTCTCCTTTTATTCTATACTTTGCTTCCCAGCCTCTCTCCTTGGTCAGCATGGGCAGATTGTGAAGGTTCAAAACTGTATAGGCTAGAACAAATAGAAAACTTGAGTTCATAGAAACTTCAAATGCCTAATTTGAAACTTCAGTGCATAGAAACTTTATGAAATGTTTGCCTTTTTTCAGCTTTTTGCGAGTGGGAGTTTATGCTTGTGTTAAATTGCCAGTACTGGCAGCATCTGTGCATTAGCAGTGTAAGCAATAATGAATTGCACAACAAAATCATCATAAATATTCTGGATTAACTTCAGAAGATCATAGGCAAAACCTTGGTCACCTGTCATAAATTAACACGAATCAGGAACGCTTTCCCTGTCTTCCTGCAATGCATCTTCTACACCATGCACAAGGAATGGTGGCTGAAAATGCCTTCAGGCATTTAGTCTGCCTGTTTTAGAGTGGCTGTTTCTAAGATAACATCAAGAATACACAAGGCTGTTTTATACAGATTGCTTTATTTTATAAAGTCTGCCTTTATAGCATTGCCTTCAAAAAGTATTTATAACCTTGTACAACTTGATGTCACTACATAGTGCTGCTTTTTAATAATCATTCATTTCCAGATTGTAGTAACTGATTCCCCTCAGATCTCAAGTGGAATTCAATGCAGCAAAAACCTCATGCATCAGTGCTCCAAAATTGCAGAATGATCACTGTCAGCCCTAGCTGCCTAGAAACTACAGAGCTGTGCGTTACTTTGGGTTCACTTCATGCCATTTCAGTTTTCTTCCCCTACTGAAGCCTGAGACCTCTTTGTTCTTTAGAGTTTTACTGGTGCACTGGTAAATAAAGAAGTAGAAGAAATAGTCAGCAGTACATTTCTGTATCATTTAAAGTTGTTAAATACTAATTGCTGTAAGAAGTTTGTGGGAGGGGAAATATGTATGCTGGGAAATAATTGTTCTTTGCATTTCCAAATGGAAAAAAGTCCCCAAATCTTCACTAATTCATTCTACTGCAGGTTTTTTTAAACCCCAAACTGTGTCTTTTTTACTTCTGCATGTGAATTAATGCATGTTCTGGAACCAGAGTGAAATCATTAAGGAAACCTGCTGCATTCCAGTGAAACGCTGGTTGTGACTTGCTATTGCAGACTAGAAGACATGCCTTCATAGGCAGATCTCGCTCTGCTGGAGCTTTTCCTCGTGAGAACAAAGCAATTTTTATCTGCTAGAACTTTCTTCAGTGACTTTGGGTAGCAGATTGCTTTGGTGCTTGTTAAGGTAGTGTTGGGCAAGATGGACATCTTTGAATTGTTGGTAGAAACGAGAGGGAAAAAATAGAGTGAAATACAGATTGAAATCATCCTCTTCAGCTCCTCTGTTCAACAGTCATTTGGACCTGTTGATCTTGAACTTCATCATCCCTTGCCCAGCAATCTCCATAGAGATTACTGTTCCTCAATTTGGTCTACAGCCAGATTTGTTTCTGATAATCATGATGAGAAGACCATATGTGAACGTAAGATTGCCTGTAGGATGACTGTTAAAGAGCTACCTCCCAGGTGACACTGTCTCGTTCAGAGTTAATGCAGAGGCGCTTAGGGTGGTTCTTGAAAGGTCTAAATCCCACTAGAATGGGGGCTGCCCGTGAAGCTATTCCAGAGGAAGCAAAGCACTTCTGCTTTCAACATGAAAGGCAGTATACTTTGAGGAACTCATCTTCATGGTATATTAACCTGATCTACTTGAGGGTGTCCCTGCTTACTGCGGGGGGGCTGGTAGGGGCTGGAAGAAATTCTTAGAGGTCCCTTCCAACCCAGTGCATTCTATGATTATTCATAGGTTATTAGAACTTCTGCTTCATAAGAAACTGTTGTTAATTTTTATTACTTTGCTTATCCTGCCTTAAGGTTTTGAAGAGAACAAAAGATTTTGTTCTCAAAGATTGCCTGTCATTCATGTTAGAGCCTGCGAGTGTTTCCAGCTGTCTTTGTGTTTGCTTTAGCAAATCTTCTGGGGCTAATGAGCAATTAGAAATTCATTAAGACTGGAGAAATATCAGGTCATGTTAGATGTTACTATTCAACTCTAGCCAAGCAGCACTTCTGCTGAGTTGGCTGGAAGCATGGATACAGCCAATTGCTTGTTTCTACTGCTTTATAGGCTGTTAAGTGGGAGGCATTAAGCCCTAGGTATAGATCCTTGTGGCAGAGTCCTTAAATCTATGGTGGGTATGACAGACACCCTACAGGGAATGCCCGTGAAGGGTGTTTGCCTCGTGTTGAAAGCAGTGGCTAGCTTGCCAGCTGAAGGGTAGGCATGCTTCTGGCATCCTGTCTACTTGAGACTGTCAGAAAGGCCTTCGGTATGAAGCAAAGGATCCTCCTAAGATTCTGGAATAGAAATTTGTAAGGAACTTGTGTTATAAAAAAAATTACTCAACTGGAATGCAGTCTTCTCACTGAAGGATTAAAAATAACAAGCTCTTCACACCGCACATGCAAGTTTCTTCTGGGGTAACTTCTATGGCAGATCTTGGCTGAGATCCTGTACTACAGACGTGGGTTCTGTAAGTGCCTGTAGACTTCAGTCTGTGCAGCTCTTTCAGTTGTTCTTTTGTTTCTCCCCAGAACACTTTGTCTTTTCCTGTGAGCAATTTGATAAATGAATTTTGTGCATGAGAAAAAAGTACTGACCAGTAAATGGACCCTGTGCAGAATCACTGCAACCCTTCTGATCCATGATGGTGCTTTAATATTACTATAAAACACTGCTGAGAAACCCTTTGTTACACTTAGTCTTTTTCCTTTTGAAACTGATGCTACTCTTTGCCTTCTGATGAAGTTTTAGTCTGCTCTGAGACCCCTGTAGCTTTCTTTTTGTGCATGTGTAATTGTGGCTTCAGGATTTCTAATCTATAATGCAGAACAGATTACTTAACCTGTAGGAGAATGAAGAGGAGGGGAAGAGAGGGATATTAGCAGACTTGCTGTCACTCCTAACATGAATGTGACCAGATAATAGAGAATACCAACAATTTTGACTAAATTTTTGTATATAGAGGAGATCAAGGAAACTCAAAGAATATTTTTCCATTGTAGACTACCTGCCAAATTTCTCATACCAGTTCTACATGGGTAATCATAACAGCAGGGCTTTTACCTTAGGCAGGCTCTCCCTTCTGTGACAGATAGCAAAGCTAGAATGTGATTTTGGAAGATGAGGTACAGGCATGATTAATTCTGTAGAAAGCCTGACCAACTGTGGCATTCTTGTCCATGCAAACTGGAGATTCTGAGCAGCTTCAGACATTTCATTCACTAGTAGATGCCTTAATGCCAAAACTGGGTCTTCAAATCCACCGTGCCTTTGCACATAATGTAGTATTACATTCACTTCATGGAATAGGTCATTCACTTCTTTATTCTTCTGTGTGATACAGAATTTCATGTGAAAACATGACAGTTGAGTAACCTGCATGACTGGGCATCTGCATACTTCAGGCAAGTGCAATCTGGCACATTCAAGGCAATGGGAAGGATGTGTGGTGTGACTCATTCCCTTGAGAGCTGCTCTCACTTTTCTGTCTACTCAACTTTCTATTAACAAACTCAAGTTAGAGGGTTATACTTCACCTGAGCCACCACTGTTTGCAGCTTCATACAGGTAGTATCTTCTCACTTTTTGCAGATGTGGGGGGTTGCTTGTGTGACATGAGGGGGACTTTCCTCCATGTAGCCTCCTGAGCCCGTCTTTTAGTGCATATGCCTGAGATCTCAACCTCTGCAGCATGACTAGGCTGTGCCATTCAACTTGATCTGTGTAAATCCAGTGAACTGATACTCCAGTCCCAGAGGTGAAATGGGACTTGAGCCAGCCTGTTCTGATCTAAACAGGTGACATGCTGAGAGTGAAAAATGTTTCAGCAACTGCATTCTTGACACACAAAGCCATGTTGGAGGCTTTAGGTACTCCTGTCTTCCCTACTCCAAAGGATGGTGTCTCTGTGGGCATCAGTTAATCTTTGCTGATGTAGGGCTGAAGCTTAGTCACTGACATGCTGTCACCTTGATAAATTTGCTTAGAAACACCTAAGCAGAGCACATGATGGAATCTGTCACTTTTTAAATCATTTGTTCATATTTGTTAAATACTAATAGGTGTCACAATTCTGTTAAGCTGACAAAGTTCAACCACCACATTGAACAGGTCAGGAGCCTGCAAATCCCTTAAACCAGAGTTCCTAGACACCACTTTTCTAAATTCAGTCACTTACCCACTGTCATTTTTTTCTAAAATCTGAATCAAATTTACCACTCAGTTGTCAAAATGGTCAATGGAAACAACCAACATGTATAAAACTCTCTTAATTTTGTGACGAGTTGCATATCAAAGCTGTGTTTCCTCTCTGGTGTCTTGCCCCACTGTATTGCAGAAGCTGTCTTTTTGGCTGGGTGCAGTATTTGGAACATAAGCCAAAGGATCAGGTCGGATCAAGTATCTATAAAAAGAAATTAAAACTCTTATTAGGCAGATTTAATGTGAACAAGGATAAAATAAGCATAGACAGTTGTGATGGTCTAAAGATCTGAGGAATTTTGTGAGAAACTGTCCTCAATAAAAAGCTTGATGGTGATAATCTGGTGTGCTAGTTTGAGCCTAGCTAGAACGTTTTGGTGAGAAGGATTAGATCACAGGCTGTGAAAGAGAAAAAACAATGGTGATGTCTACTTCACTCATAGGCTTGCTGAGAGGTATAAGAGCAAGAATCCAAACATAGATAAGGGAGTCACTCTTTGGGCTCTGGGCTGCATTTTTCTCTCTAACCTCACCCTCCCCATCTCTCTGACTAATCCACTTGCTTCCTAACCACCCTCCCCAGCCAACCCTCCATTCTTCCTTGGGGCACAAGGTAATATCTGGGGTAAGGTTGAGGGGGTGGGAGAAGGTGGAAGGGCAGTTGGGAGCCCCTCCTGGGGACTCAGGTTTCTGGGAGGGCTGTTGTGTTTCTGTATTACCTTTTACCTTGTATATTCCTGTCTATTACTGTATATACTGTAAATATCTGCTTGTGTATTGAGCTAAGCTGTAAATATAAGCTTCATTGAATTTCCAGAGCTGGCTGAGTCTAGTCTGGGTGATTTCCAAAGTGTGGGGGGGTGGGTAACACCCAAACCTCTACATCTGGAGAAGAAATTTAAAGAACTTCTAGTAAATCCAGAGTCTGTTCTGTTCATCAAATCCAAATCGAGTTTGTTTAAACACCTGAAAAACTTTCCCTAGTTTGCTTGCTTTCTTTTTTTTTTTAACAGACTTAGATTGGGGAAGTAAAATTCAGGTGTTTCTGAGTTTCTTTTTAGAGTAAACTAAACAAAAGCCTCAAACCTGAAATATGTTATATTTATATGTGCTTTTTAAAATGCATGCTTAAGTGATTGTATTTAGATTATAATTAGGTGTCTCTTTAGATAGGAGTCTCCATAGGGATTTTTTTTTTCACAGCTCCATGGGACAGTTTGGGGTTCTTTTCCAGCACAAAGACAATAGAATCATAATATGGTCTAGGTTGGAAGGGATCTCAAGAATCACCCAGCTCCAAACCCCCCTGCTGTAGGCAGGGACACCTCCCACTAGAGCAGGTTGCTCAAGGCCTCATCCAACCTGGCCTTAAACATCTCCAGGGAGGAAGCACCCACAACCTCCCTGGGCAACCTGTACCAGTGTCTCACCACCCTCACTGTAAAGAACTTCCTCCTAACATCTAGTCTAAATCTCCCCTCTTCTAGTTTAAACCCATTACCCCTCATCCTGTCATTACAAGACCTTGTATAGTCCCACCTCAGCCTTCCTGTTGGCCTGCTTCAGATAATAGGATCATAGAATCAACCAGGTTGGAAGAGACCTCCAAGACCATCCAGTCCAACCTAGCACCCAGCCCTAGCCAGTCAACTAGACCATGGCACTGAGTGCCTCATCCAGGCTTTTCTTGAACACCTCCAGGGACGGCGACTCCACCACCTCCCTGGGCAGCCCATTCCAATGCCAATCACTCTCTCTGGGAAGAACTTCCTCCTAACATCCAGCCTAGACCTCCCCCGGCACTGCTTGACACTGTGTCCCCTTGTTCTGTTGCTGTCAAATCCCAAACAACCAAGTTCACCTGATGTACAGCTGTACCAAGGTCTAGTATAATGGACACAGTGCACACTCAGACAGACCCTCCTGCTGAACTCGGGCAGGAGCTGCAAACAAGAAATCTTGCAGACTTGTGATAGGTGTTTTGGTCTGTGCTTTAACTTACACTATATCGTTCAGCTCTAATCTCGTGTCTGGAGAAGGATTGATCAAGATGTAGGAAAGGGTATTCTGATGATCATTCATTTCATCTAGAGGACAAAAAACATATCCAATTAATTACATTTATCACAGTATCATCAGGGTTGGAAGAGACCTCACAGATCATCAAGTCCAACCCTTTACCACAGAGCTCAAGGCTAGACCATGGCACCAAGTGCCACGTCCAACCTTGCCTTGAACTGCCCCAGGGACAGCGACTCCACCACCTCCCCGGGCAGCCCATTCCAGTGTCCAATGACTCTCTCAGTGAAGAACTTTCTCCTCACCTCCAGCCTAAATTTCCCCTGGCACAGCCTGAGGCTGTGTCTTCTTGTTCTGGCGCTGGCCACCTGAGAGAAGAGAGCAACCTCCTCCTGGCTACAACCACCCCTCAGGTAGTTGTAGACAGCAATAAGGTCACCCCTGAGCCTCCTCTTCTCCAGGCTAAACAATCCCAGCTCCCTCAGCCTCTCCTCGTGGGGCTGTGCTCAAGGCCTCTCCCCAGCCTCGTCGCCCTTCTCAGGACACGCTCAAGCATCTCAATGTCCCTTCTAAACTGAGGGGCCCAGAACTGAACACAGTACTCAAGGTGTGGTCTAACCAGTGCAGAGTACAGGGGCAGAATGACCTCCCTGCTTCTGCTGACCACACCATTCCTGATGCAGGCCAGGATGCCACTGGCTCTCTTGGCCACCTGGGCACACTGCTGGCTCATGTTCAGGCGGGTATCAATCAGCACCCCCAGATCCCTCTCTGTCTGGCTGCTCTCCAGCCACTCCGACCCCAGCCTGTATCTCTCCATGGGGTTGCTGTGGCCAAAGTGCAGCACCCTGCACTTGGAGCTATTGAACCCCATCCCATTGGACTCTGCCCATCTGTCCAGGTGGTCAAGGTCCTGCTGCAGAGCCCTTTTGCCTTCCAACTCAGTCACATCTTCCCCCAGATGCCCCCCCTTGGTGTCATCTGCAAACTTGCTGATGACTGACTCGATGCCCTCATCCAGATCATCTATGAAGATGTTAAAGAGGATGGGGCCCAGCACTGATCCCTGAGGGACACCACTAGTGACTGGCCACAAGCAAAGCGTAAAAACTACGAGTTCTGATGAACTAATCTGATGAAAGATCATCTTGGGTTTAGAGAACTGTCAGGGGTCAAAGTGATTTCAAGTAAGTTTAGCAACTTCTTTTCAGTTGTACTGGGGCTGGAACAATCTGACGTACCATGGTTTCAGTTATTAGTACTCAAAATACCTTCTTGTCTTTCTAAATGTTCTAAAAGAGCTCTTTTGTATCTTTCAGCAATAGTAATGCTGAATGCAACCCCATTTTAATGTAATTTCATAAAAATAATGCAAGAGTAGTTTGGGTTGGAAGGGATCTTAAATATCATTCAGTTCCAACCCTTTTTGCCACGGGACACCTTCCTTCCACTAAGTCAGCTTGGCCTTGAACACTTCCAGGGAAGGGACATCCAAAAGTTCTCCTGGCAACCTGCTCCTGTGCCTCTCCAGTAAAGAATTTCTTCCTAATACCTAACCTAAATCTACCTTCCCTGTTTGAAACCTTTACCTCTCATCCTGTCACTATCCTTCCTGACACAGAGCCCCTCCCCACCTTTCCTATAGGTCCCTCCTAAGTACTTGTGCTAGTTTGAGCCTAGCTGAGATATTTTAGTGAGAGGAGTTAGATTATAGGTTGTGAAAAGGAAATAATGGGGATGTCTACTGCACTCACAGGCTTGCTGAGATGTATAAAAACAAGAATACAAATATAGGTAACAGAGTTGCTCTCTGGCTTTGCCTGCCTCCCCTCTCTCTCTAGCTTGCTGTCTGTGTGACTAATCCCTCTGCTTCCTAACCCCCCTGGCTGATTCTCCAAACTCACCTTGATCATAAGGCAAAGCCTGGGATAAGGTAGAGGGATGGAGAGGAGGTGGAAGGGTGGGCGAGATCCTCTCCTGGGGGCTCTGGTTTCTGGGGGGGTGGTGGTGTTTCTGTATTACTTTTTAACTTGTGTATTTCTGTCTATAGCTGTATATATGGTAAATATCTGCTTGTGTATTGTGCTAAGCTGTAAATCCAGTTTCATTCTTTAATTTTCAGCTGCTGAGTCTAGTCTGGGTGATTTTATTAAGTGGGTAATACCCAAACCATCACAGTACTGAAAGGCTGCAGCAAGGTTTTCCTGTAGCCTTCTTTCCTCTAGGCTAACTCCCAGTCTCTCATCCTGTTCTCATAGGGAAGATGCTCCAGCCCATTGACCACATTCGTGGCCCTCCTCTGGACCTGCCTGAGCAGGTCAATGTCTTTCTTATGCTGATGACCCCAGAGCTGGACACAGTAGTCCAGATGGGATTTCATCAGAGGAGAGCAGAGTGGCAGAATCACCTCCCTCAAGTTGTTGGCCACGGTTCTTTGATGCAGCCCAGGATGTGGTTTGCTTTCTGGACTGCAAGTGCACATTGCTGGCTCACACACTGTTTTTCATTCACCTGTGTCCTCCAGTCCTTCTCCACTCATCTGCCCATATGTATTTGTGCTCAGGATTGCCTTGACACATGTTCAGGACCTTACACTTGGCTGTGTTGAGCTTCGTGGAGTTTGAATCTGTGATAGGATGGGGGGAAGGGCGTTAAGCTGGAAGAGGGTAGATTTAGACTGGGTAGAAAGAAGAAACTTTACAGTGAGTGTGGTGAGACACTGCAACAGGTTGCCCAGGGAGGTTGTGGATGCCTCCTCCCTGGAAGTGTTCAAGATCAGGTTGGACAGGGCCTTGAGCAACCTGGCCAGCAGAACATATCCCTAGGGCCCCATGGCAAGGGGGGGTTAAAACTAACTGATCTTTAAAGTCCCTTCCAATCCAAACCACTTCTATGAATCTGTCCTGCAGTTTACGTTTACTGCTGCATTTAATACCTATCAGTGTAACCATACCATATCCTACTGGAGAAAGGCCCAGGTGCTTCATTCTGTTTTTCACGAGCTCAGCAAGCTCCTGTCTTTCTGACCTCCTGTACAGGTTCATTCGCTGCTGGCTTATCTTCTCAGCTGTTTTGCCAGAGTGCCTTGGTACCCTCCTGCTCAGCCGCCGAGCCCACTGCATGCTTTTCCGCCGCAACAAGGGGTGATCAGACTGATCACTGGAGGTTGAGTTGCGATGATTGCTGCGGTAGCTCATCTGTTCTTTGGTGTCTTTAGTGTCTTCCCATTCTTCCACACTGATAGAGATTTGAGACTTGAACGAAAAAAAAAAAAAATGACAAGAGAGATTAAGGGCTTTAAAAGTGGAAGCAGATAAAGATGTGTACAACAGCGCAGCTGAACGCGAGGTTTGGCTGCAGTGGAGCTAAGGGAATTCTTGCTCAGCAAGGGTTCCTGAGTTGAGGACCCTTTACTAGACTTTGACTTGCTGTGTGAAAACCTCCTTTTACATTTCTCAAGTGAAAAAGCAGTTAATTGACATTTACTGTCTGATTCCACTTTCGATTCTGAAATCTCCTCTAGCCATCTGAACTGCCTTTCCTAATCTCAGAGCCTGTTCTAAAGGACTTCTTCACTTCCTTCCAAGCGTGCACATTTTCAGAAATTCCAGTTCTGTAACTGGGTTTTTTTTTTTCCTGATACATGTTGTGTAATCATGAAATAATAATCCAAGTTTGACTGCATCATTTTGAGTGCTCTTTGTGTTTTAGACCACATGTGGAATGGGCCTGTGTCTCAAATGCCAATAGAAAGAACACTAAATACGCTTACGTTGTAGCACTTCAAGTAAAATCACAGTTTCAATAGTCTAGACTGGGATCTTGCAATGAGCCTCATGTAAAGACCTAGTAATTCACTGAGGCTCTTTGGCTTAGCCTGCAATAGAAAGAGAGGGTTTTCTTTACAAAAAAATTATGTGTTTTTGAAGTTTTGTTACTGCCTCAGCTGATGTTATTTTGGGTCAGGCATAAGAGAGAACCCTGAATCCCTGGGTACAGGAACGTTCTTTGATTATGCTGTTGCTGTGTTGTGCTAGTTTGAAGCTAGCTAGAATGTTTTGGTGAGAAGGATTAGATCACAGGCTGTGAAAGAGAAAAAACAATGGTGATGTCTACTTGTGATGGTTTGGATCTTATCCGCCCCCCCCCACTTTTGAAATTGCCCCAGCTAACTCAGAAGGCCTCCAGGAATATAAATGAAGCTATTTATTTACAAGCAGCACAATATACAAGCAGCTATTTACAATATATACAGTTATAGACAGAAATATACAAAGGATAAGTAATACAGAAGCACAACTCCCCTCCCAGAAACCTGAGTCCCCAGGAGAGGCTCTCAAACCACCCCAACACCTCCCCTTGCCCCTCTCAACCTTACCCCAATCCTGAGAAAAGAATAGAGGTACAGCCAAGAGGTTAAGAAGGAAGGTTAGTGGCAGTGAGGTTAAGGAGATGTGGCTAGGTCTGAAGGCAAAGGCAGAATGAGAACAAAATGGAGAATGTTATCTAATATTTTACTTCTTGTTCCCAGAACTCTCAGCGAGACTGATGAAGGAAGGAGACACAATTGTTTTCCTTTTCACAGCTAAATTATCTAGTTCTTTTCACCAAAACATTCTAGCTTGCTTCAAACTAGCACACTACTTCACTCATAGGCTTGCTGAGAGGTATAAAAGCAGGAATCCAAACATAGATAAGGGAGTCGCTCTCTCTGCCTGAGCTTGGGGCTGCATTTTTCCCTCTAACCTCGCCCTCCGTCTCTCTGATAAATCCACTTTGCTTCCTAACCCCCCTGGCCAAACCTCCATTCTTCCTTGGGGCACAAGGGGTAAACTTGAGGGGTGGGAGAAGGTGGAAGAGCAGTTGGGAGCCCCTCCTGGGGACTCAGGTTTCTGGGAGGGCTGTTGTGTTTCTGTATTACCTTTTACCTTGTATATTTCTGCCTATAGCTGTATATATACTGTAAATATCTGCTTGTGGATTGAGCTAAGCTGTAAATATAAGCTTCATTCACATTTCCAGATCTGACTGAGCCTAGTCTGGCTGATTTCCAAAGTGTTGGGGGGGGGGGCAGGTAACACCCAAACCACCATATGTGTAATTTGGAATTGTCATTTTGATTTCAAATGTATTTTACAGTGAGTATTAACATAGACAAAGTGCAGTCCATATGACAAGAGGCTACTTGTGGATAGGATCTGGTGTGAACAAATCTGATAAGACCATCCTTCACATTCAGCTTTTGTTTTATGTTTCTGTCTGCATTGGTAGCTTTCCTTGTCCAAGTCTTCATAAATCAGCCATCTGGACTTGCTAGCAGCAGTGTTGGAAAGGTAGAGTCCTCTCCTCCCAATTATTACAGCAGGGTAAATCACAATTTTTGAACTAGAGCTTAACTGGGTTTGGACATGTCAAAGAACAGGTCTTGTGACTCTGTAAATCCTTGGACTGAACTTTTGAAACACTGGGATAAGTGAGTTGAGACCATAAATGAAGGTAAAGAAAGCTAAATATTTACTTCAGTCACTGTTTCCAGAAAGGTGTGCAGACTGGACCTTAGCTCTATGCAGGAGGAAAATTGTTTAAAGACCAAGAAAACCCAAAGAAAACCAAACTCTTTTGAAGGATGAACAAAAGTGTGCCTGGCAATGGCAGGTGTTCAATACACAATAAGTCCCTCACGGAGTACTTCTGTCTGTCCTCCTCTGTCTTAAACAGTCTCAAACTGTTGAGTCTCAACAAGACTGTTGAGACTGTCTTAAACAGTCTCAAACTTTCTGCCAAAATATAACTTTATTTTGAAGTTTGGTTGCTTTTATTTCTTTTAATTTAATTTCTTTTTTTACACAGCTCATAAAGCTGCTGTACAAGAAGCATAACTGATGACAGAGTGTCACTACTGCTGATACAGTGTCAGTGCTGCTATACAGCAGTAATTCATCATCTTAAGTTTTGTGAAGCATTTGGGTTTTTTTTTCAGAATCCCTAAAGTAGAAATGGTGAAATCTCTGGAAAATACCAAGATACATATTAAGTCCTTATGTAATCACTGTTATTTTTACTAGGAAGAAACCTGTCTGTCACCCATTTAGTGAATCATAGAATCAACCAGGTTGGAAGAGACCTCCAAGATCATCCAGTCCAACCTAGCACCCAGCCCTAGCCAGTCAACTAGACCATAGCACCAAATGCCTCATTCAGGCTTTGCTTGAACACCCCTAGGGATGGTGCCTCCACCACCTCCCTGGGCAGCCCATTCCAAAGCCAATCACTCTCTCTGTGAAGAACTTCCTCCTAACATCCAGCCTAGACCCTCCCCTGGCACAACTTGAGACTGTGTCCCCTTGTTCTGTTGCTGGATGCCTGGCAGAAGAGACCAACCCCCACCTGGCCACCTTTCACACCTTTTTTCCCTAAGTTTCAGGGAGTTTTCTTTGGGTTTTGTTGTTGTGGTGGTTTGTGTGTGTGTGAAATTATTTTATTTTAAAAGCAGGTTCCCATCTTAAGAATCAGACTGTGCCCAAAAGAGTGTAATTGCTCGTTTGTACTGCTGGACATTTGTGGCCAGAGGAGGTTTCAGTTTGGCCAAGGTGCTCTAATAGGATGTTGCATACCTTATTGGCCAACCCGAGTTGATTTAGTGTTGTGGGAATGTAGTCATGAACATAGCAATAGTCACATTTGGGATGGTCAGCATGGATGGTAGCAGCATAGTACTGAACATCAGTTAGTTTCTTGGACATTTATTGCCTTGACTTGCTGCTCCCTACGAGCTTGATGTTTAAGATATGAAATGGTTTCTATGTGATATGAAATGGTTTTAATGTGATGATTCATCTATTCTGAAGCAATGCCTTATTTTTATCTGACTTTCATGTCAAAATAACTAGTGTTCTGTGTACCAAGAGGCCTTAGCAGCTTCTGGGGGTCTTGGAATGCTTTTTCTTCTTTCTCAGCTGTCTGACCTGTCACTAAATACAGCTACATAGTCCTCTATGATAAATTGGGGATTTTTCTGTATTAGCATTTATGGTGTTTGGCATTTAAGCTTTCACCATACCGTAAAGACCACAGAATCACAGCATGTGGAAGGGAGCTCAAAAGCTCATCCAGTCCAAGCCTCCTGCTAGAGCAGGACCACCTATACTAGATCACACAGGAACGTGTCCAGGCAGCTTTTCAGTATCTCCAAAGAGGGAGACCCCACAATTCCCCTGGGCAGCCTCTTCAGAATAGGGACAAGCCCAACAGGGACCAAATTTCACTGGGCTTTTCCTTAAGTCCCCAGTCTGTCAGCTTTCAGGTTATAAATGTTTGTGTCCAGACCAATGTTGCTTCATCTTTATTTACTCAAGGACAATGAGTTGCATAATTCAATTTCCTGTGTGGATTAAACTGCCATTATCTCAATAAAATATCTCCAAATTATCTCATGGAAAAAGATTTTCTCACTTTTACCTTTTTGATTGTGTCCAAATCTCACTGGGAGGAATTGAGAGAGCAGTTCATAGTATCATAGAATCAACAAGGTTGGAAGAGATCTCCAAGATCCAGTCCAACCTAGCACGCAGCCCTAGCCAGTCAACTAGACCATGGCACTAAGTGCCTCAGCCAGGCTTTGCTTGAACACTTCCAAGGATGGAGACTCCACCACCTCCCTGGACAGCCCATTCCAATGGCAAATCACTTTTTTACTGAAGACCTTCCTCCTAATATCCAGCCTAGACCTCTCCTGGCACAGCTTGAGACTGTGTCCCCTTGTTCTGTTGCTGGTTGCCTGGAAGAAGAGACCAACCCCCACCTGGGTACAACCTCCCTTCAGGCAGTTGTAGACAGCAAAGAGGTCACCCCTGAGCCTTCTCTTCTCCAGGCTGCACACCCCCAGCTCCCTCAGCCTCTCCTCATAGGGTTTGTGTTCCAGACCTTTCACCAGCTTTGTTGCCCTTCTCTGGGCACATTCCAGCATCTCAACATCTCTCTTGAATTGAGTAGCCCAGAATTTGACATAGTATTCAAGGTGTGGCCTGACCAATGTTGAGTACAGAGGAAGAATAACCTCCCAACTACAGTTGTAGTGCTTCCTGCCTACCTAGCTTAAACCACAACACCCAGAAACAGGCAGACAATAAGCAGATACTTACTTGTGAAGCCATTTCTCCTGACTGACAAAGGGAGGGGAAAAAGAAAACACAAAACAATTTAAACAGATGTGAATGTAAAGAAACAAGAAACAAACATGGACTTAGAAGCAACCAGAGCAAATGATACACAGGCAGTAAGGAAGACATAATTCCTCAATGAGTTGTTTTTTTAAATGAAATGGATATAGTTGGAGGCATAGGTGCAGGTCTTTGAGGAGTAACCTAGGTTTGCTTGTTTTATAGTAATTGAAACACTGAAAACTTGATTTCTTTACAAAGGAATTACATTTTGTCCATCAGAGGAAAGACAGGGCTTCTCACATGGTGGAAAAAGGAGCATCAAAGAAGAAATCATATGTGTAGAGATATTAATATTGGCATATTTTGTTCTCATGACTCATTAACCATGAACTGACAGTGTCCTGGTGTGTGCAATACAAAGTAAGTTTTCCATGTCTACTGAAACTCAAATTGATGTACACAAGGTTGGTTTCAGTGTCTGAGGTTTTCAGAAAATATTGAGAAGCTACTTTGTAAAAGATAATCAATAACTATCTTAAATAACTCTGGACCTGGTCAGACCAGGTCAGTCAAACAACTCAGCCAGATGAAGATGCACAGGCTCCCAACGTCACAGTAAAATTGAGTTTAGAGTGATGTGACTGACAGCCCCAAATCTCATTTGTTGAAATGCCTACACTGCACTGCCCTGCCAAAAAACAAAAGTTCATGTAGAAATGTAAGTGCTGCTTTTAGAGTTACCCCTACCCTGTACAGAGGCTCTTTGCCAGTCACCTGCAGGTTTGCATGCATGTGAAGAAGGTAGAAAGGAAAAAAAAACAGAGCTCCAAAATGCACTCTTCACAATATGTTGTATCCTCACAGTTCAGCTGTTCTTAATCCTCTTTTTTGGCCCTGAACTGAAATAGCCAACTGTGAATGTCAGAACAAAGCACTGCCATGGATCTTATCTTCTTTTGTTGTTATTTAATGAATTCTTAATAGCTGGCATCTCCTCTGTTTCACTGAAAGCTATGGCAGACTGGGTTGTTTTTCATATTAGCAGAGACACTGCCTTTATTCTTCCCCTAGGAATGACTTTGATGAATTATGTCAATGCTCCTACTTTCAAAAAACCAGCTGTCATTATTGCAGTGGCACAGCCCAGTGGCTGAGCTGTAGGAGTATTAGGTGGTCCTCAAAGAAAGACAGTGGTGAACTTCGTTGCAAAAAAAAGCTATGCAAGATAGCTTTTTGCAACCTCTATTTTAAAAATCATTTTAACTGAATGTTTGTGCTTCCCTCAAGATAAATCTTGCAGTTAGGCATTACGTGGCTTAATGTTTTATTAACAGTCTCCCAAAATATGGAAGAGAAAATACAAACTATCTGCCTTGGAAATCAGTCAAGTGTGTGAGCATTTTAGAAGAAAGAGCAAAGCTGTTCACTGTTGTCTTTTAGAGCTGTATTTGAGCCATGGTTTAATGAATGTGGTGGTAGGCTTGATGGGGCAAGCATGGGCTTATCCATGTCCAGTCATGTTCCCCTGCCCCCGCCCCCCCCGCTACTTCTGTGCTGAGGGAAGCAGCCATGGGAGGGGAGGGTGAAAGCCCTGGCTTCACCTAATATAGTGAAGCCTGGCAAAGTGCCATTCTGATTGGCTAATCTGTGTCCAATGCCCCATTAGTCTCTGGCTAGATATTGATAAAAGGGATGAGCAGGTAGCACAGGGCTGCTGCTGTCTCATTTTGCATCCTGAATTTGCCTGCAGAGCTTACCAGAAATAGGCTCTAAATGCCTGCAGGCAATTGGCCTGCACAGCCAGGCAGACATTGTGCTGAGACTGCACATCACAAGACTTCCTCCCTGCACCTGAAAGTCTCCTGCTAAGACTAGAAGTCCTGGAGATACACAGATCATCCAGAGGAGCCAGGAGACAAGGTCACAGGTTGTCTGTCTCCTTCCCCCAGAAGCCTGGGAAGAATCAAGTCTCAGTGGCCAAAAAGACAGAGTTCCACATGCTTTGGGTACTGCCTGATTTATACTTTGTGAGTAAATACTTAAAAGCCTCTTCCAGTATAATATTTGCTTTTGCCCCTTGAAGAAATCAGTGTTCTAGTTTTGCCTGTGCCCTGCGTGTACAAATTCCCAACCTGTGCATTTCTGAACCTGTGAATAAGTTTTCTGGTGAGTTTTAGTGTTAATAAACAGCTTTCATAGTTATTAGCAATCATCCCCTGGACATCAAAATTAATACAGATTATTAATTTTGCATAATCCATCAGAATGAGATTGCAGTGTTAATAGTCACGAGGAAAACACACCTTATCCATGACTGAAATAAAAGCTGCACAAGCAAAACAATGTATGTTAAATGGTCAGGAGAAAGTACTGTTGTCATTTTTTACATAACAGAGAGAGCAATGTGTACATTCACATGGCAGACACATAAATAACACAGGTACAACGAAAACCTCCACTGTTGGGCAGCTAAGTTTAGAGAAATCCCACAATCCTTTTAGTGGCATTAATTTATTCTCTCATTGCACATTTCTTGATAGAAATTCACAGGGACACTGAACTGCCACCTGGCTTGGCAGACAGCATTGACATTGTTGTCATACATGACACAGGACCTGGCCACACAGCTTGCAGTGGATGCCACCATCAGTCACCACATGCAGGTTCACTACAGCTCTCTCTCTGTCCTAGCCTGTCTTGTCTGTGTGTGAGCTGCCCCTTAATTTCTCATCAGGCTATTCTCTGTAGGTGAGCACAGGAATGAAAGTCAGTAGTGTAGAGCGGGCTTCTGGGGCTGCATGTGAGCATGAGGACACCTCTGGGGGTTGCTGGAACTCTGCACTTGCAGACATGGCAATATTCTTTACATAACTGGTTCCCATCCTTATGAATGGGAAGAAAGTTGTGTACTCTGCAAACAGATCAAAGGGAAATACAGTAAACTGACATACCTCTGATGTTGTAAGCTTTTGGGATTCTGTCCTGTAGACTCCAATTGGGATGTCTCCTGTAGAAGAACAAAGTTTCTGATATAGCCTGGCATATGTCCTAATCCATAGATCCTCTTCTGTGATTTTCATCTGAACAAATGATAATAGGAAGGAGGACTTTTAACTCTTGAGGGCTTATCACTTTGTTTACTAATACTGCTCTTGCAATTCTTTTAAAGCTAAACATGAGCTGCTAATGATCACATTGTGGTATTTGCAGCTTTGCTCCACAACAAATCTGCAACTTCCATTGAATTTGTAGACACTGTTTCTTTTGTTCTCTCCCCGTTTGAGAGATGCTGCAGAGCAAATGCTTCGGTCTTATAAAACCACTGTTTTCAAATGACTTTAAAATGTATACAGAATCCTTCATCCAGTGTCCACATATGACTGAAATATAAGAAAGAACCAACAAACTTTTGGCAGCAGTAAGAAACTGGTGATGAACTGAGTGAGGAACCAGTAAGTAAAACCCAGAATCATAGAATCAACCAGTTTGGAAGAGACCTCCAAGATCATCCAGTCCAACCTAGCACCCAGCCCTATCCAGTCAACTAGACCATGTATTTTGAATGTAGACAGGTAACTGCTTACTGAGCTGCAGGCTGCTGAATATTTGAGGACAAAGGAGTGGAGGGAAAGTAGTACACCAATTTAAGAGTTTCCTATGTCATTTATGCTTATTCTCAAGTATTTAATTGTTACTACACTATCTTTATTTCAAGATGTGTGAGCCCCTTTTCAGAGTTTCAGTTGTCTTGCACAAATCTTAACAACTGACCACCAAATCCACAACTGTTTTTTATTTCAACAACCTTCTTAAACCATCATGGATAACTTCCTTTCTGAGAAGGGCATCCTGCAAGTCTTTATAGTTGTCCAGAAAGCAACTGGTAAATAACACAGCTTCTATTTACCTGTTTGCCACCTGGGGTATGGTGGTATGGGAGAAAACAGAGAGGTGGGATTTATTTTTGATGAAAAATAATGTTTATGGATTTGTGTGTACATGCACATATGAAAAAATAGATATAAAAAGCAAAGTCTGCATTGGGAATATTGACAGACATAACAGCAGGATGTCTTTCAAGCTTTGGTGCTTAAAGTCATTGAATACATTGCATCTTTATGTAAAATCCAGTTCTAGCCTTTAGGGCCTTGTGGTGAAAATGAGCGTTGTGAATTAGCCTTGTGTGTAGCTGCTAGCCAGGTCACACAATAAAGAGAGTGTTTCCTGGGTTTTTGATACTCAAGTTTAAAAGTTGATTGCTAAACTGCCTTTGCTAATTCATATACAGTGCATTTCCCCCCTGTTTTTCTCTCTTTCCTATTTTCCTTGTGTTTTCTTGGGGGGAAGTGGAGTTTTTTTTGCTACTAAACCCAAGTATATTTTCTATCTCATCTTCTTGTCTTCTCCCTTGACTAAAAAGGCAACAGATGGCCTTTCTTGGACTTTCACAAAAGGAAATGCCCTACAGAGAAAGTAGAGATATCTTGTGGACAGAACAAAATCTTCTCTGCTACTCTGTAGTAACGTTTGTATAATAACTTACAGAACAAAGAAACCCAGATCCTGGTGTGGTATCAAGTCCCAGCAGAAGTCTTGTGATGGAAATCATATAATCTTTCACAAATGACTGCAAGAGTTTTAACAGGAGAGACAGAAAAGAAAGAAAAAAGCTTTAATGAACAGATGAGCGAGTAACCATCAGCACCACGTGTGAATTTCAAAGAAACTCTACATCTGTGCTTAAGATCTCTTCATCCTGAAGGCATCTTAATTACTGCAGAAACAGCTATCTCTTTCTTTGTGCTGAATCTACTTACACTATTCAGTTCTGCGTACGTGAGCAATGTGCACACAGGATTCAGAGTCTAAGGTGTAAGGCAGCACTATGAAAGCAAAGATGAATGCAGATGTAAATTAATGGTAGTAAGGTGTTAGACTTATTAAGTGTGAAATTACAACAGTGCAAAAGAATCATAGAATCATAGAATCTACCAGGTTGGACGAGACCTCCAAGATCAGCCAGTCCAAACTATCCCCCAGCCCTAGCCAGTCAACTAGACCATGGCACTAAGTGCCTCAGCCAGGCTTTGCTTGAACACCTCCAGGGACAGTGACTCCACCACCTCCCTGGGCAGCCCATTCCAATGCCAATCACTCTCTCTGGCAACAACTTCCTCCTAAGATTCAGCCTAGACCTTCCCCTGGCACAAATTGAGACTGTGTCCCCTTGTTCTATTGCTGGTCGTCTGGGAGAAGAGACCAACCCCCACCTGGCTACAGCCTCCCTTCAGGTAGTTGTAGACAGCAATGAGGTCCCCCCTGAGCCTCCTCTTCTCCAGGCTAAACAACCCCAGCTCCCTCAGCCTCTCCTCACAGGACTGTGCTCCAGGCCCCTCATCAGCTTTGTCACCCTTCTCTGAACACATTCCAGCACCTCAACATCTCTCTTGAATTGAGGAGCCCAGAACTGGACACAGTACTCAAGGTGTGGCCTGACCAGTGCTGAGTACAGGGGAAGAATAACCTCCCTCGTCCCACTGGCCACACTGTTCCTGATGCAGGCCAGGATGCCATTGGCTCTCTTAGCCACCTGGGCACACTGCTGGCTCATCTTCAGCTTACTATCTACCAGTACCCTCAGGTCCCTTTCTTCCTGGTTGCTCTCCAGCCACTCTGTCCCCAGCCTGTAGCACTGCTTGGGGTTGTTGTGGCTAAAGTGCAGAACCCTGCACTTGGCCTCGCTGAATCTCATCCCAATGGTCTCTGCCCACCCATCCAACCTGTCTAGGTCTCTCTGAAAGGCAATCCTACCATCCAACAGATCAACACCAGCTTCTAGCTTGATGTCATCTGCAAACCTACTGATAATGGACTCAATTCCCTCGTCCAGATCATCAATAAAGCTACTGAATAGGACTGGGCCAGGAAAGAACTGCTGTTCTATCTTAGATGGGTCTGCAGTCCTGAGTAGTGGGTGATACTAAGGGAAGCCCACTATTATTTCAATTCAAACAAGCCATTTGCCTTTGCCAATCCATCAATTTTTTTTAAGTGTTGATCTGCCTTATCTCAGGTCAGGCTTGTTGCTCTGCAGAAGTGTTCTGCTGATTTGTTTAAAACTCAGAAATAAAAGTAAATGTAGTGATGACCAGAAACAGACATTACATCAGCTAAAAGCACAATTATTTCTTCTCATTATGGATTGAGCTGCCAGAATCAGGGGGTCATTTCAGTGTCCTGCTAACTGTAGTAGGGCTGTTTATTGTCATCTTTTCTAAGGCGTAGCAGAGCAGCACTGAAGTCAGGCTGTCAGTCCTTGTTGGAAAACAATAACTTGCAATCAGGTCTCTTTTGGCTTAATGCAAATATGGAGCTAGCAAAAACATTTTAATAACAAAATACTTTATAAAGGTGTTCTATAAACTCTTTAGAGTTACAGCATCTAAACTCAGAAGCTAGACAGATTTAATTGGATGCACAATGATTTTAATTTTCAGACTGGAGACCCTGCAGTTGTGATGGGGTGAATGCAAATGAGCATTTTCCTGACAAGAATGTGGTTGTTTTTTTAACCTTCACTTATTTGTTCTCTTTACTGCATCACTGATGCTAGCCTATTATATTTAGATTACCAAGTTGCATTCACAAGGATTTGCTGGACCAAGTTTTCATTTTTCAGTCAGTCTCAGACTTTCCTTTTGGCATGAAATAGGAAGCACCTGATGAACCCTGCTGTTTTCCATATAATTTATTCTGTTTCTTGTGTGCAGAAGAAAAAGATTTCATACAGAGAAGGATGGGACCATGCAAAAGAACAGAGAGTACTTGCTGTCATAGCATTGTAGCTTGGAATAAGAAAGGTAATTCTTGACAGTTCACCAAGCAGTTAAGAGTTCAAAGAAGGAATGGGCTGAATTTGAATGAGTGTCTGAGGGTTTGTTTTAAACACTTTTTAATGAATGGTTTTACTCTGTCAGGTCATAGTGGGACTGATTGCATCTATGTGCTAGTTTGAAGCTAGCTAGAATGTTTTGGTGAGAAGGACTAGATTACAGGCTGTGAAAGGAAAACAATGGTGATGTCTGCTTCACTCACAGGCTTGCTGAGATGTATAAAACCAAAAATCCAAACATAGATAAGGGAGTCTCACTTCTGCTGGGGAACTGGCTGAGCTGCATCTCTTTCTAACCTCACCCTCAGTTTCTTTAATTAATCCACTTTGCTTCCTAACCCCCTGGCCAAACCTCCATTCTTCCTTGGGACTGGGGTAAGGTTGAGAGGGGTAGGAGGAAGGTGAAGGGGTGGTTGAGAGCCCCTCCTGGGGACTCAGGTTTCTGGGAGGGCTGCTGTGTTTCTGTATTACCTTTTACCTTGTCTATTTCTGTCTATAACTGTATATACTGCAAATATCTGCTTGTATATTGTGCTAACCTGTAAATATAAGCTTCATTCCATTTCCAGAGCTGGCTGAGTCTAGTCTGGGTGATTTCCAAAAGTGGGGGGGGGGCAGGTAACACACAAACCACCACAATCTATAAGCAGATATAAGATGTTGACGTTACCTATGTGCTGGCAGGAGCTGGTGATTACAGAATCACAGAATGTTAGGGGTTGGATGACTCTTGTCCTGTTGCTGGGCATCATCAAGCAGAGCCTGGCTCCGTCCTATTGGCACTCACCATTTACATATTTATAAACATTACTGAAGTCACCTCTCAGTCTTCTCTTCTCCAAGCTAAAGAGCCCCAGCTCCCTCAGCCTCCCCTCAGAGATTTCAGATCTCTTTCTATAGAAGTGCCCTAATCTACTTAAAAAAAAAAAAAAAGTTGCCATGCATGATGCTGTTATCCTGGGACATGAATAAAAGCATAATTTATAAGCAAATGCAGTTATAAAGTGTTTAGAAATTGATAAAAAGCTTCATATCTGTCTTGGTACCTCTTCATATAGATGACTCTATTGTATATATTGATGACTTTTTGAGAGAAGCTGAATGCCAGGATTTTCTCTATTTATGTTGAACTTGCCTTCAGGGAATTGATTTGGAAGGAGAGTTCATAGAATCATAGAATCAACCAGGTTGGAAGAGACCTCCAAGATCAGCCAGTCCAACCTAGCACCCAGCCCTAGCCACTGATCTAGACCATGACACTATGTGCCCCATTCAGTCTTTTTTTGAACACCTCCAGGGACAGTGACTCCACCACCTCCCTGGGCAGCCCATTCCAATGTCAATCACTCTCGCTGGCAACAACTTCCTCCTAACATCCAGCCTAGACCTGCCCTGGCACAACTTGAGGCTGTGTCCCCTTGTTCTGTTGCTGGTTGCCTGGGAGAAGAGACCAACCCCCACCTGACTACAGCCTCCCTTCAGGTAGTTGTAGACAGCAATGAGGTCACCCCTGAGCTTCCTCTTCTCCAGGCTAAACACCCCCAGCTCCCTCAGCCTCTCCTCATAGGGTTTGTGTTCCAGGCCTCTCACCAGCTTTGTCACCCTTCTCTGGACACGTTCCAGTATCTCAACACCTCTCCTGAACTGAGGAGCCCAGAACTGGAAGAATACCTTTCATGCACCAAATTACCAAGTAAAATAATTTCCCTGAATTCATGTCTAGCACCTGAATACAGAAGTTTCCACAGACTACCTCCAGGTACAGGCAAAGTAGTAGCTGCTTAAATAAACAAAGTACATGAGCCAGGGTGCTGCTTATTCTGCATAGCGAGGTCCTTGAACGCTAGTGCTGGAAGCTGCTGCTGCTGCTTGGGCATCCTGATGTATCAGAGTGTGCAGAAAGGTGGTCACTGATGAGAAGCAAGGCCAGTATTCTCTTTCTTCCATCCAGCAACTACTACTTTTATTTGGCCTGACTCCATATTTTCTGATACACTGTTTCTTCAGCTGGCTGAGGCAGTTGCCTTTCTCTTGTCCTCACTGACTGGCATCACTTTGTATGAGGAGCTCCCTTCCTGATTCTTGGACAACAAGGTTCAATGCTGCCTTTTCTTCCCTGACTGTCTTGCTGTAACCACTGCATACATTTCTTGTTAGGGCCAGAATGAGTTACTTCAAGATATGCTGGCTGGTCATCTGCAAGTCTAGTCGACACGAGTAAGAGGACATGACACCATGAAGTAACTGATGTCTCTATCAGAAAATGAAGATAACTGATAAATTGCTCACAAAAGAGTTCTACTGGTATTCATGGCTAGAGACTGTCCTTTGTGGGAACAGGCACTGCCTTTTTGTTGCAGAATGTGAGCCACACCTTGAGTCCTGTGGCCAGTTCTGGCCTCCTCAATTCAAGAGAGATGTTGAGGTGCTGGAACATGTCCAGAGAAGGGCAACAAAGCTGGTGAGGGGCCTGGAACACAAACCCTATGAGGAGAGGCTGAGGTAGCTGGGGGTGTTTAGCCTGGAGAAGAGGAGGCTCAGGAGGGACCTCATTGCTGTCTACAGCTACCTGAAGGGAGGCTGTAGCCAGGTGGGGGTTGGTCTCTTCTTCCAGGCAACCAGCAATAGAACAAGGGGACGCAGTCTCAAGCTGTGCCAGGGGAGGCCTAGGCTGGATGTTAGGGGGAAGTTGTTGCCAGAGAGAGTGATTGGCATTGGAATGGGCTGCCCAGGGAGGTGGTGGAGGCACCGTCCCTGGAGGTGTTCAAGCAAAGCCTGGATGAGGCACTTAGTGCCATGGTCTAGTTGACTGGCTAGGGCTGGGTGCTAGGTTGGCCTGGACAATCTTGGAGGTCTCTTCCAACCTGGTTGATTCTACGATTCTATGATTATTAGTCTGGATAATCTGTGTTTTATTTGCTTATTTGACTGTGGAGAGGTTGGCGAGCAGGATTGTGTCATTTAACAACAGAGTTCATGTGAGGCCTGGGTGGTTTTGGGGTTATGTGAAACATGCTCCACTACCTTATGCTTTTGTTCCTGGTACAGATGTGGACAGGAACACCTAACATGTAGGAAACAGGGTCACCTAATAAATATGTTAAAAAAGGTGGTAACAACCCATGTCTGGGTTAAAGCAAGCCACGTTATTGTTCATAGTACCTGATAAAGCAGTGTGTCCAACATACTGATGCTGAAAACCCTGCCAGCAGCGAAGGGCAGTCGAAACATAAATGCCAGATTAGATCCTTTCTCTCGCTCTTTCTGTTAAAGAATTAAAAACCAGAAAAGACTTTTAGTGCTGATGTTGGAAGGACTGTCATAAAATCATCAAATTGATAGTACCTTGAAAGAGGTCGAAAGTGTAAAATCCTCTTCTTCTGAATGCAGTTTCTTCCTACAGTTAGGTAGCACATTTGTTCAGTACTTACCACTTCTCAGGTTGAAAGCCTCTGTTTAATGCAGGTGTTCTTCCAGTCTTTGCTGGATTGTGGGAGTGGCAAAACTCAAATGAAGACATGCCTCCCACTGCAAACTGCTCCTCCCTGTGCAACAACTTTTGTTTAGCTTCCTCACAGCTCCCCACTTTATGTGTTTCTCAGAATACCACCTAAACAAGATTAAGTCTTCATTCTACTTCAGACAAAGGTCTACAATCACATCTTGTGGTCGAAACGTAAGCATCGTAGACAACTGAGTAAAAGACTGACTTCTAAGACTTCGTCCATCTCATCTAGACATCCTGAGTTTTTGGAGAATCCAATTCCTGTGTAAGAAACTGGGAGCTGGCCTGTGAACAGCTTTCTAATACAGTAACATGATTTTGGCAAGAATTCAGATTTGCTAAGACGTGGTAAGATATCTGTGATGAAGACACAGGCAACGGGAAAAAGAGATCAGTGGTGTGCAAGACCTCTGTCCTTGCAGACTGGCACAGGCATATCATTTGTCTTACCCTCATAAACTCAGAAAATGACCTGGCAGATTGCAAAGGTGGTACTCTAAGTTTTGTTGGCTCTTGAGATGTTAAGCCAGATCATCAACAAACTGCTGTGAAGAAGTGGCTTGTCCCTTCATTACCAAATGAAACACATGCTCAGGTTCACTTTGTATGCTCCATGCAATCTATCAGCAATAGTATTTTGGACAAGAAAATCAAACATCTCTCAACGTAGCCTCTCTGTTTTGCAGCTTGAAAGTGCAAACATGCACTGGAATGTAAAGAATATGAAGATTTTATCTAGCATTTCAGTAGTGTTGCTAACCTGGTTGCTGGGATTGCCCTTCAACAGAAGGATTACCCTCTGCTGTTCTCAGACCCTCACAATAATGCAAATACTGTACACAAATCCATGGAAACCTCTATGGAATACGTAACTATAGTCCCTTTAGTGTGAACTGGAATGAAAAATGCATTGCTATAGAATCACAGAATCATGGAATGGTCTGAGTTGGAAGAAACCTCCAAAGGTCATCCAGTCCAACCTCATCTACAGTCAGCAGGGGCATCTTCAACTAGATCAGGTTGCCCAGAGCTCTGTTGAGCCTCACTTTGAATATCTCCAGGGATGGGACCTCAACCACATCCCTTGGCAAACCCCTCATCACAGGCTCACAGGATGTTAGGGGTTGGAAGGGGCCTCCATGAATCAGAGAGTCCAACGTCCCTGCCGGAGCAGGACCACAGAATCTAGCGCAGGTCACACAGGAATGCATCCAGATAGGGCTCGAAAGTCTCCAGAGAAGGAGACTCCACAATCTCTCTGGGCAGCCTGCTCCAGTGCTTCATGACCCTTACAGTAAAGAAATTCTTCCTCATGTTGAGGTAGAACTTCCTGTGCTGTAGTTTATACTTTCTGCCCCTTCTTCTATCACAGGTGCTACCTGACCCTGAGCCCTCATATATTTATTAACATTGATTAGATCTCCTCTAAGTCTGCTCTTCAGCAGACCAAAAAGCCCCAGGTCCCTCAGCCTCTCCTCACAGGGCAATGCTCCAGCCCCTTCATCGTCTTTGTAGCCCTCCATTGGACTCTTTTGAGTAGATCCCTGTCCCTGTTATAGAAGCCAGATAGGTTTTAAGTCTTCAGTTAGTTAACATATTGAAAAAACAAATTAGCTCTAAATATTCATTTTCTTTTAGCAAATTGTGTGTCCACCTCTGTCCAGAAGGTTGATGGATTAATATTATATGGTAAAGTTGTGGTGGTAGGCCTGATAGGGCAAGCATGGGCTTATCCATGTTGTCTTGCCCAGACATCTTCCCCTGCTCTCCCTACTTCTGTGCTGAGAGGAAGCAGCCATGGGAGGGGAGGGTGAAAGCCCTGGCTTCACCTAATATAGTGAAGCCTGGCAAAGTGCCATTCTGATTGGCTAATCTGTGTCCAATGCCCCATTAGTCTCAGGCTGGATATTGATAAAAGGGATGAGCAGGTAGCACAGGGCTGCTGCTGTCTCATTTTGCATCCTGAATTTGCCTGCAGAGCTTACCAGAAACAGGCTCTAAATGCCTGCAGGCAATTGGCCTGCACAGCCAGGCAGACATTGTGCTGAGACTGCACATCACAAGACTTCCTCCCTGCACCTGAAAGTCTCCTGCTAAGACTAGAAGCCCAGAGATACACAGAACATCCAGAGGAGCCAGGAGACAAGGTCAGAGGTTGTCTGTCTCCTTCCCCCAGAAGCCTGGGAAGATTCCAGTCTCAGTGGCCAAAAAGACAGAGTTCCACCTGCTTTGGGTACTGCCTGATTTATACTTTGTGAGTAAATACTTAAAAGCCTCTTCCAGTATAATATTTGCTTTTGCCACTTGAAGAAATCAGTGTTCTAGTTTTGCCTGTGCCCTGCGTGTACAAATTCCCAACCTGTGCATTTCTGAACCTCTGAATAAGTTTTCTGGTGAGTTTTAGTGTTAATAAACAGCTTTCATAGTTATTAGCAATCATCACATGGACATCAAAATTAATACAGATTATTAATTTTGCATAATCCATCACAAAAGTGATGGAACTCAAATCCGACCCCATTCTTAAATGAGAGTATGTGCTAGTTTGAGCCTAGCTAGAATGTTTTGGTGAGAAGGATTAGATCACAGGCTGTGAAAGGGAAACAGGATGTCTAATTCACTCATAGGCTTGCTGAGAGGTGTAAGAACAAGAATCCAAACATAGACAAGGCACTTTTGCTTGGAGCATTGCCTGAGCTGCATTTCTCTCTCTAGCCTTTCTGCCATTTCTGTGATTAATCCACTTTGCTTCCTAACCCCCTGCCTGAGCCTCCATTCTTCCTTGGGACTGGGGTAAGGTTGAGAGGGGTAGGGAGAAGGTGGAAGGCAGTTGGGAGCCCCTCCTGGGGACTCAGGTTTCTGGGAGGGCTGTTGTGTATTACCTTTTACCTTGTCTATTTCTGTCTATAACTGTCTATACTGTAAATATCTGCTTGCATATTGTTCTAGCTGTAAATAATAAGCTTCATTCAATTTCCAGAGCTGGCTGAGTCTAGTCTGGGTGATTTTCCAAAGTGGGGGGGTGGGCAACACCCAAACCATCACACCAGTATTAAAAACAGCAAAACACCTTTATAGAGGGATTTGGTGAATTTGTTTTTTGAAATACACTCACTGCATTTAATTAAACCTTAAATTTCCATGTTAATAAACACATGTTGGCATCTTTGGACTGTTAAGTACTTTAGCTATTTTCAGTCAATTCAATTATTCTGCTGCTAGGAGTTATTTTTTATACCTGTTGTGGCATTACAAGTTAAGAAAGGAGTAGATAGAAATAACCTGAGATACTTTTTTGGTTTGGCAGAAGACATGTGGATTTCCAAACTGTGTTGGGGGGTAGGTAACACCCAAACCATCACAGGGTACAGTTTGGAAAAGGGCACTTTTACATTCACTCTGTAACCATAAAATCATTTCACTGTTAGAAAATTAGAGAGTGTTGAACCAGCAGCACATAAACGAGAGGTGGGGGAAGCCAATCTCCTTACCTTTTCTAATTTGGAGAGAGCAAGGGAATAGCAGTCTTTGGCTCTGAACTGCATGAACCTCATATTGGCTGGATGGGTTAGTTCTGTGATAATGCTAAGGCTCGAGAACAACCTGTGTTTTAAAAGAACGCAGCAGTTACACCTCTCATTGTAACAATTCACAAGTAGAAGGCCCTACAGAATGCTACAGCTTCTGCTCATGCCCAGGCTTTTAATCAAGTCCCTGAAACCTAAGGTGTGTTTTGGCAAAATGAAAGGCAGGTATAATAGCAGAGGAAACTATAAACCGTTCTCTGTAGAATTCACAGCAAAGCAAACATACATTTAAAGGTTGAGCTTATAAACTATTTTAATGCTAGAAAGGAACCACTTGATTTAATTACCAGGAATAATTGCTAAAACGACACAAATCTGCAGGAAATAACAAAAAATGTGAAACTATATAGTCTGTGCTTAGTCTCTAGTTGCATGTAAATTACCTTTTTATTACAAGTGCTTTCAGTCCTTTTTATTGGAGGCTTTTGGCCCTTTTTTCTGAGTTCTCTCTGTATGCTGAGTCCACAGACTGAGCAACACTGATGAAAATTTACATTTCTTGGAATTTGCTGGGACAATGTATGCTTACATATACTTCTGTTTTCACTTTTAAATCTTTACATGCACAAAATATTTCAAAAGTGACACCAATTCAGGCTTCCAATAACAAAAACAGTGAAGAAAGTTTAACTCAGATCTGGGTGAATTGCACAGCTTTTCATGAAGCTGATTGGAGAGATCTCTCTCTCCAGTCCTCAGAGGTCTAAGAACTAGAACAAATTTTTTAGCTTATGCTATACAGATAGAACATGGAATAGAACTCAGGTTGTTGTCTGATTGGTTCCTCTACAGATTAGTGACAGAAAGTGAGATCACAGAATCACAGTGTTAGGCACTGGAAGAGACCTCGAAAGATCATTGTGCTAGTTTGAGCCTAGTTAGAATGTTTTGGTGAGAAGGACTAGATTACAGGCTGTGGAAGGAAAACAAGGCTGATGTCTGCCTCACTCATAGGCTTGCTGAGATGTATAAAAACAAAAATCCAAACATAGATAGGGGAGTCCCTCTACTGCTGGGGAGCTCCGAGCTGCATCTCTCTCTCTAGCCTCTTTGACTAATCCACTTTGCTTCCTAACCCCCTGGCTGAACCTCCATTCTTCCTTGGGACTGGGGTAAGGTTGAGAGGGGCAGGGGGAAGGTGAAGGGACAGATGGGAGCCCCTCCTGGGGACTCAGGTTTCTGGGAGGGCTGTTGTGTTTCTGTATTACCTTTTACCTTGTATATTTCTGTATGTAACTTTCTATACTGTAAATATCTGTTTGTACATTCTGCTAAGATGTAAGTTATAAGCTTTGTTCAATTGCCAGAGCCAGCTGAGTCTAGTCTGGGTGATTCCCAAAAGGGGGGGGTGGGGAGGGCAGGGAACACCCAAACCATCACAATCATCCAGTCCAACCCCCCTGCTAGAGCAGGATCACCTAGAGTGGGTCACGCTGGAATACATCCGGGCAGGTTTTGATTGTCTCCTTAGGAGACTCCACAGCCTCTCTGGGCAGCCTGTTCCAAAGTTCTGTCACCCTTACAGTGAAAAAGTTTTTCCTTATGTTCATGTGGAATCTCCTATGCTCCAGCTTGTACTGACTGCCCCTTATTCTATTGGACATCACTGAGAAGAGCAGTTCTCTGGACACTGCCCTTCACATCTTTATAAACCATGAAGGAGGTCCCCCCTCAGTCTAAAGAGTCCCAGCCATAAACCAGTATCAAATAACCAAATATTAAATATGCTCATGTAGGAAAAATGGACTTGGCAAACTGGGCGAGGATGCGAATGACCACTTGTGTGTTCTGAGGTTGAAAGTCATTGTGCATGCTCAGGAATTTCTCTACCTCTTCTGCTCTTACAGTCAGTCTGATATAGACTCTGAGTGGTGAAGTATTGCTTATGTCCTCCTAAAGATTAAGCCTTTAAGTCTATGTACATAGATTAAATATTTGATAGCCATGCCCTAGAGATGCAGCTGTGGAACATCTTCACTTGTACACTGCAGGTTATAAAATCCCGTGGAGCGCTTAGGAAAATTGAAAACAAATCTTTTCAACATCACACTTGTAGGTATGAACTTGTACTTACTAAGTAGCCTAACAAAAGTGTTGAAATTCTGAGGGAGGAGAACAAATTTCCACTACAATAATTCTGTATCACGTACCACAGAAGTTTTATGGTACTGCTGTATTAATGGACATATCTGAATGCTAACCATTTAAGACTAACAGACAATTAAAAGCTGATTTAGTAATGAAATATAGACAACTTGGGGGGAAAAAATGAATATGACTAGATTTCTTTTAAAGATCAGCGTAGTTTAATACCAAGATATGAAAACTCCTTTGTCTTAGGAAATCAATTTCAAATCTGTATTGGTAAAATTCATATTTTACTTGTAAGTGCCTTATAGCAGAATTAGGGGAAATTATTTTCCCTTAAACCACTTCTTTACTCCTTTTAACTGCAAAAAGTCAGATAAGCATTCATTGTGTCAGAGTTTTAGTGGGTATGGAACAGTTGCTAGCTTGAAAGGTGCTAATGACTCTGTTGTTATAAACATGGCATTCGTTTTCTAAGTGTTTGAGGGGATGTACTAGTCCAGCAAGGAGAAGTGATGAATCCACGTACATCAGAACACACAACCTAGGCCAGTTCCACCTCCTTTTCCTTCCTGGAGACAGCTGCTTTGAGTCAATCAAACCACTGATGTTTAGATCAGCCTCTATCTTCTGAATGGTTTCACTTAGAATCATAGAATCAACCAGGTTGGAAGAGACCTCCAAGCTCATCCAGTCCAACCTATCCCCCAGCCCTGTCCAATCAACCAGACCATGGCACTAAGTGCCTCATCCAGTGCTTTTTTTAATACCTCCAGGGACAGCGACTCCACCACCAACCTGGGCAGCCCATTCCAATCATCGTTGGAATCTTCTTCACTCATGTGCTGTCTTTGAGAATTGCCTAACCTCACTGGTTTAAAATCCTTCTTTAATACTACAGTTTATCTTAAGTGCTGTTGTTCTTCATTAGTTTCTGATGTTATTAGCTATTATTAAGAAAAAAACCCTTTGAAGACATTTTTAAATCTCATTTACAAAACCATTTACTTTAGTGCAATGAATGTAGTTTGTTCTGTAGTACATGTACTGAAAGAGTTGGGGCTGTTCAGTCTGGAGAAGAGGAGGCTCTCATGTGACCTTCTTGTGGCCTTCCAGTATCCGAAGGGGGCCTACAAAACAGCTGGGGAGGGACTTTTGAGGCTATCAGGTGGCAAGAGGACTAGGGGGAATGGAGCAAAGCTGGAGGTAGGTAAGCTCAGACTGGACACAAGGAGAATGTTGTTGAGCATGAGAGTGGTGAGAGCCTGGAATGGGTTGCCCAGGGCGCTGGTTGAGGCCCCATCCCTGGAGTGTTTAAGGCCAGGCTGGATGAGGCTGTGGCCAGCCTGATCTAGGGTAGGGTGTCCCTGCCCACAGCAGGGGAGCTGGAACTAGATGATCCTTGTGGTCCCTTCCAACCCTGACTGATTCTATGGCACTACCTTATGCCTCTCCCCAAAGCTTACTTATTTCTACACTTTTTACAGACTATAACAATGCAGTAAGATTACTGTACATGTTCTAGGGAAAACAATAGGAAAAAAACAACACTGAACAAAACTCTACTCCTGAAACTTACAGTTTTCTGAGAGGGTAATAAGTCTTAAAGCAAGATATTTATTTTGATACTGTAAAAATAGCACTGTGCAGGTTTAAAACTCCACTGAACCAGGTAAATGGTTCATACATGAGTTAAAGCTGCCACCTAGTTGAAGCATTCTGCAACACAACTGAAAGATTATTTAGCAAGTTGCAGCTAGTTACTTATGGTACACAGTGCACTAGTAGGATGTTTTTCTCTTTCTAGTATTTTATGAAGCACAATGCTGACTATGGAACAAAACAACTGGCATTTTGGACTTTGTTTGGGTTGGTTTTTTTTTTGGTTGGTTGTTTTTTGGTAGTATTTTTTTTCAACTCATTTTTCTGTTCTGTATATAGAATTAAAATGTACTTCTGAAAAAAAATGTAAAGGGTGTAAGTTAAAACCAGCACAGAATGGTTAAGAGTAGAGTTGAATAATGAATGATTAAGTTCAGTTATATTTTCTAAGTTAGATTTAGCTGTGATTACAAAACATCCACAGACCTGTGTGGGTATTGGGTACAAATTCAAAGCCAGAGACAGAAATATGTATTCTTGTTAAGCAAGAGTACCTCTGGAGCACCTCTGCTATGAGGACAGACTGAGAGAGTTGGGGCTGTTCAGTCTGGAGAAGAAGAGGCTCCCAGGTGACCTTCTTGTGGCCTTTCACTATCTGAAGGGAGCCTATAAAAAACCTCAGGAGGGCCATCTCAGAATATCAGGTAGTGACAGAACTAGGGGGAATGGAGCAAAGCTGGAGATGGGTAGGTTCAGACTGGATGTGAGGAGGAAGTTGTTGAGCATGAAAGTGGTGAGAGCCTGGAATGGGTTGCCCAGGGAGGTGGTTGAGGCCCCATCCCTGGAGGTGTTTAAGGCCAGGCTAGATGAGGCTTTGGCCAGCCTGATCTAGGGTAGGGTGTCCCTGCCCACAGCAGGGGGCTTGGAACTAGATGGTCCTTGTGGTCCCTTCCAGCCCTGACTGATTCTATGATTCCAAGGTTATATTTTGCTTCTTTTGAGCAACTTGCAGAAATGCTGACATCTGACTGCATTCTCTCACGCATCTGCATTAAAAATAAATCTCCACTGAAATACCTATGTTTTAATGAGTTCAGTTTTCTAAAACACTGATAGATTCAAAAGACTTTTGCTATGAACTTCTCTGCAGTCCAGCGTGGAAAGCCTGACATAGAAAAGGGCAGCAGTACTGAAAGGTCTTCATTTTGTCCCGGTCTTATTAGAAAGTACAACAGGAAATACTAGGCTTAAACTCCAGATTATTCCACATATTTCAGACTTGGCCACACAGCATCAAGTTTCTCCATGGGTATTTTAGGATTGGTTTCTTGTTTTTTTTAAAGCAAGTAAGCTTTGTTTTCACTTTAAAGGGTGATGGATCTTTTGGTACTTGTTGAAATGAAATATTCAGCACAATGTGAGGCTTGAATCTAGAGAGGCCCACAAAAGAAGAGGATATTTCAGTTTGTTTACCTCTTTATCACAGCACTGCCTTCTCAGCTGTGTTACTATACTGAAGGTATTGTTATGTCTTCCTCACCCTTAGTATGCTGTTATCATAGAATCAACCAGGTTGGAAGAGTACTCCAAGATCATCCAGTCCAACCTAGCACCCAGCCCTGTCCAATTACCTAGACCATGGCACTAAGTGCCTCATCCAGGCTTTTCCTGAACACCTCCAGGGATGGTGACTCCACCACCTCCCTGGGCAGCCCATTCCAATGCCAATCACTCTCTCTGCCAACAACTTCCTCCTAACATCCAGCCTAGGCCTCCCCGGCACAACTTGAGACTGTGTCCCCTTGTTCTATTGCTGGTTGCCTGTCAGAATAGACCAACCCCCACCTGGCTACAGCCTCCCTTCAGGTGGTTGTAGACAGCAATGAGGTTACCCCTGAGCATCCTCTTCCCCAGGCTAAACATCCCCAGCTCCCTCAGCCTCTCCTCGTAGGGTTTGTGTTCCAGGTCTCTCACCAGCTTTGTTGCCCTTCTCTGGACACTTTCCAGCACCTCAACATCTCTCTTCAATTGAGGAGCCCAGAACTGGACACAGGACTCAAGGTGTAGCCTGACCAGTGTTGAGTACAGGGAAAGAATAACCTCCCTTGTCCTACTGGCCACACTCTTCCTGACCCAGGCCAGGATGCCATTGGCTCTCTTGGCCACCTGGGCACACTGCTGGCTCATCTTCAGCTACTACCTACCAATACCTCCAGGTCCCTTTCTTCCTGGCTGCTCTCCAGCCATTCTGTCCCCAGCCTATATCTCTGCTTGGTGGTGTTGTAGCCAAAGTGCAGAACCTTGCACTTGGCCTTGTTAAATCTCATCCCATTGGCCTCTGCCCAACCATCCAACCTGTGCAGTTCCCACTGCAGGGCTCTCTACCTTTCAACAGATTATCGTGTAATGCTGCATCCATGTGCCTAAAAACCTAAGTTTTGTTCAGAACTAAGTATTAAAGATGTGAACACTTATTTCTAACTTCATAGTGGTAAGCTGGTAACCTTTCAGAATGATCTGCTTTACAAACTGGTTTTAGCATTAATGTGAAGGGCTGTGGCAATGAGGAAAAGCTTCTTCTCTCAACTATCTTTTGCCCTAAATCTTCAAGAGTAGCTTTCTTTTCCTTCCTGCTAACTTGACAGTTGACTTTTAAAATGATCATCCAGTTCTGGGCCACAGACAATTTCATGTGAGGTTTCAGAAGAACACCTCAGTACTCTGAGTATATTGTTAAGCAGGGTCAGAAAAAAATTTGTCTGTGTGTGACACAAATTCACATAATAGAAAACTTAAGGCAAAGGGAGAAAAAAAAAGTTACTGGGTACAGAAGGCATTAAGTATTTGATGATTAATGAGAAGTATATATAGATTGTGAAATGCCTTACCTAAAGAGTGTTTGAACATTTACAATAGTCTTAGCATCTGCCATGTAGTCTTCCTCGGCACTCATTGTACTTTCTTTGTCCACCACCACCATATTAGCTGCAAAGGTGACCCCACATCTTAATAAGTCATCTAGGCTTTTGTGAAGAGAAAGAAGGAGAAAGAAACAAGCAACTTAAGTATGGAATGCTTAAAACATTAGAGATGGTCGGAATTTGCAGGTCACAGGCAGAGTTGCTGGTTCCCTTCATCTCCATGTACATGGCAATATAATCTATATCAAGCATTATCCAGTTTCCAAATGTTAATAAAGGTTTTGCCAGGATATCTAATGCATTCCTCTTCTAGGTTAGTCTATGAGTTGGGGTGTTCCCATGATGCTTTTAAGAGCAGCTGTATATCAATGAAACTGCTGGAGAGTGAAGCCTGACCACAGAGAACACTCACAGACAGCTGAGCTACATCGTGCTTTGTAATTTGTTTCCAAACTGAAGGGTGTTTGTCATTCCAACAAGAGCATTTGCCACAGAAACAAAGCACTTTTTGAGTTTATAAATGAATTTTTGTAATGGTAAAGGACTTGGGAATTTTTTAAGTAAGTGAAAATAAGAAGAAAGGGTCATCATTAACAGGGGAGACTGGAAAAACACATTTTTGGCATTATTCTGTTTACTTCCAAGGTGAAGAGCTGTTTTGGTATTATGATTGCTTCTGATTTGGAAGTCTGTATTATCAGTTAGGTCTTACTTGTCCTGATACAGTTCTTCTTTTCAGCAATCACCTTCTTGGGCTCCTAAGTTTAAATAACCACTATAAATTCCTTTTGAAATTTTGCATAGGGAAAGCTCTCTACATTTGTGATATCTATTTTCCACCTGACAAATATTCTTCCATTGAAAAAAATGCATCATATAAGCATTTATTTTAAAAGCTCTCTACATTTGTGGTATTTATTTTTCACCTTATAAATATTCTTCCATTAAAAAATGCATCATATAAGTATTTATTTTAAAAGCTCTCTACATTTGTGGTATTTATTTTGCACCTGATAAATATTCTTCCATAAAAAAATGCATCATATTAAGTATTTATTTTAAAAGCTCTCTAAATTGGTGGTATTTATTTTGCATCTTATTAATATTCTTCCATTAAAAAAATGTATCATATAAGTATTTCTTTTAAAAGCTCCCTGAATTTGTGGTATTTATTTTGCACCTGATAAATATTCTTCCATAAAAAAAATGCATCATATAAGTATTTCTTTTAAAAGGTCTCTAAATTTGTGGCATTCATTTTGCACCTTATAAATATTCTTTCATAAAAAATGCATCATATAAGTATTTATTTTAAGAGCTCTCTAAATTTGTGGTATTTATTTTGCACCTTACAAATATTCTTCCTTAAAAAATGCATCATATAAGTATTTCTTTTAAAAGCTCTCTAAATTTGTGGTATTTAGTTTGCATCTTATAAATATTCTTCCATAAAAAAATGCATCATATGAGTATTTATTTTAAAAGCTCTGTAAATTTGTGGTATTTATTTTGCACTTGATAAATATTCTTCCATAAAAAAATGCATCATATAAGTACTTATTTTAAAAGCTCTCTAAATTGGTGGTATTTATTTTGCATCTTATAAATATTCTTCCATAAAAAAAATGCATCATGTAAGTATTTATTTTAAAAGCTCTCTGCATTGGTGGTATTTATTTTGCACCTGATAAATATTCTTCCATTTAAAAGATGCATCATATAAGTATTTCTTTTAAAAGCTCCCTGAATTGGTGGTATTTATTTTGCACCTGATAAATATTCTTCCATAAAAAATGCATCATATAAGTATTTCTTTTAAAAGCTCCCTGAATTGGTGGTATTTATTTTGCACCTTATAAATATTCTTCCATTAAAAAATGCATCATATAAGTATTTATTTTAAAAGCTCTCTACATTTGTGGTATTTATTTTGCACCTTACAAATATTCTTCCATTGAAAAAATGCGTCATATAAGTACTTATTTTAAAAGCTCCCTAAATTTGTGGTATTTATTTTACACCTTATAAATATTCTTCCATAAAACAACACATCATATAAGTATTTCTTTTAAAAGCTCTCTAAATTGGTGGTATTTATTTTGCACCTTACAAATATTCTTCCATAAAAAAATGCATCATATAAGTATGTATTTAAAAAGCTCTCTAAATTGGTGGTATCTATTTTGCACCTTGTAAATATTCTTCCATTAGAATATGCATCATATAAGTATTCATTTTAAACTGTGCAGTATTACCTGAGGCTGACTGCTGAAGGCTACTTTTTATTATGAGCTATAATAACAACTTCAGTGCACAAGTAGAACTCTGAGCACTCTCTGAGTTAATGTGTACTTGTGCTTTTCCAGTCAGACACTGAAAAAAGCAGCATCTTCTGAAAGATCCAGAGTGTCTGTGTTTTAACCTTTCATAAGCTCACCACCTGTTCTTATTTTAGCACTTGCATTCAACTAATATGTAGATAATAAAGAGAAGTATTGCTATTCTAGTTCTCAGCTACCTCTGGCTACAGCGTTCTTAACACTGAAAGATCCCTACACTGCTGTGAAATCAGTTCAGTTGCAGTTCTCACATCATTTATACCTGAAAACTGGGTAAGAGATTCCTGCTCTTTCATGGCACATTTGAGAAAGTTCCTCATAGTAATGAATTTGGTAAAGTTACTTTTCTGCAGGCCACCTGCTTCTAGCAATAAGGAGTAGATCAAAGTAATTTTCTTTCTCTAAGACAATGCCAGGTGGCCAAGTGACAAATCTTTTAGATACCTAAAAGGTAGTAGGTGTCACTTGGGAATTGTATTCTATACCTATTAAATAAGAAAGAAAAGTGTGTACATTACAGTTGTGCTAGTTTGAAGCTAGCTAGAATGTTTTGGTGAGAAGAACTAGATTGCAGGCTGTGAAAGAGAATCAGTGGTGATGTCTACTTTGCTCATAGGCTTGCTGAGATGTATAAGAATAAGAATCAAAACACAGATAAAGGAATCTCACTTCTGCTGGAGAACTGGCTGAGCTGCATCTCTTTCTAACCTCACCCTCTGTTTCTTTAATTGATCCACTTTGCTTCCTAACACCCTGCCTGAGCCTCCATTCTTCCTTGGGACTGGGGTAAGGTTGAGAGGGGTAGGGAGAAGGTGGAAGGCAGTTGGGAGCCCCTCCTGGGGACTCAGGTTTCTGGGAGGGCTGTTGTGTTCCTGTATTACCTTTTACCTTGTCTATTTCTGTCTACACTGTAAATATCTGCTTGTATATTGAGCTAAGCTGTAAATAATAAGCTTCATTTAATTTCCAGAGCTGGCTGAGTCTAGTCTGGGTGATTTTCCAAAGTGTGTGTGGGGGTGGGTAACACCCAAACCATCACATCAGTATTAAAAGCAACAGAACACCTTTATAGAGGGATTTGGTGAATTTGTTTTTGGAAATACACTCACTACATTTAATTAAACCTTAAATTTCCATGTTAATAAAAAAAAAAACCATGTTGGCATCTTTGGACTGTTAAGCACTTTAGCTGTTTTCAGTCAATTCAATTATTCTGCTGTTATGAATTACTTTTTATACCTGTTGTGGCATTGCAAGTTAAGTAAGCAGTAGACAGTAATAACCTGAGATACTTTTTTTGGTTTGGCAGAAGACATGTAGAATGTGAAAAAAACATCTCTGTAGAATCTTTGCAAATCCCACAATGACTATGATGGTATCATAGTAAACCTCTGACTGTGTCACTATTATAAGCAGTTTTAAAGGTTGAGATGGAGAAATGCTGAAACTCCAGAATTCTCACTAAAAAAACTGGATTCTGTTGATTCAGGGCAAGAAAGAGCTTTTTGATTTCTGCTTACCATGGGTTTTTAGCTCCAACTCAAAATTAGCTATGTGTGAAGCGATCCATTTTCTTCCTTAATTTGACACTGTACACAGAGGAGTTTATTAAAATACTAATGAACCCTTGCTCATTCACTTTCCATCCAACTTCTACATTAATTCTGTGTTGCTAATCCTAGATGTACAAATATATACTAGCAGGGGTGAAGAAATGTAGGAATAGATGACAGGGAACCCTTGCTCCTCCTGTTTCCATCCAACTTGTACATTAACTCTATGTTGCTAATCCTAGATATGCAAATATATATTAGCAGAGGTGAAGAAATGTAGGAATAGATGACAGGGAACCCTTGCCCTACCTGTTTCCATCCAACTTCTACATGAACTCTGTGCTGCTAATCCTAGATATGCAAATATATACTAGCAGAGGTGAAGAAATGTAGGAATAGATGACAGGGAACCCTTGCTCCTCCTGTTTCCATCCAACTTCTACATGAACTCTCTGTTGCTAACCCTAGATATGCAAATATATATTAGCAGAGGTGAAGAAATGTGGGAACAAATGACAGGGAACCCTTGCTCCTCCTGTTTCCATTCAACTTCTACATGAACTCTGTGTTGATAATCCTAGATATACAAACGTATATTAGCAGAGGTGAAGAAATGTAGGACTAGATGACAGGTTAAGCAGTGGAAGATGAAGACTGTTTGACTCAGTCAAGATTGCCCAAACTGTCTACATTCTGTAGCTATCTTTGCAAAACCCTAGCTAGAGAATCAAAACAAATTGTAACTAAGTATAGAATGACACTCTAGAATCAGGGTTATGGAATGACACTCTAGAATCAGGGCTATAATATGGCAATTTGTAGAAAGATATTCATGCAAGCAGTAGGAGCTAATTTTATGCATTTGAAGATATTAACCTGTGTTTTCTGTTACACTTTTCACTAATGATATCCTTTCTAAATCAGAAATTTGGAATCCCAGATTATAGCACACAGATACAAACCATGCATGCAAAGATTACCTTCATATACAAGACACTTAAACATGCAATGACAACACACACAACAAACCACTGAGCACTACAACGTTAAGTTCTCTAACAGTTATTTCACCTACTTGTCGATAGAGCCCACCATGTAGTAAACCATTGGAAACCAACAGATTGCATCCAGAAAATGCATATCTGGCCTAAGCAGCAGATGGGATTACAAAATGAAACATAGTATCACAACAGTAGCATCTGTTCTAAAATATTTCAATAAATTGGTAGCTTTAAGGAAAAAAAACAACAATAAACCAAAAAAACCCACCCCACAACTATTTTTTTCCAGTCTTTGGCAGTATAACATCACTTTTAAACAGAAAATTGGTTTGCAGGAAGCTGTGAATCAACAGTTTGCTGTGATCATAAAGAATGATCAGAATTAACATGCTTCTATTAATAAATGCACCTCTTAAATCAGAGATTTTATGGCACAGCTCAATTCCCAAGGTAAGGATGAAGGGCTGATGTCAGAGACACACTACCAAGTTGTGCCCCAATTCCCGACTTTGTAGCTCTTAATTTAAAATTCTCACTGCTTATTTTCATGTGGGAGCCAAAGGATTTGAATTTTGTAGTAGCAGCTCCATTCACATCAGAGAGACAATATTAGCTGAAACCTTATTTTAAAAATGGAATGTAAAAATGGAGCTACTGTTTGGGGTTTTTTGCATTGTTTCTTTGATGATAAATTTTACTGTGTTTCTTCTGGCTTACTAAGAAACATGAGAAATCTTAAAACACCTGTGATGTGTAGCTATCAGAATAGGCATACTGTGATAAAGTGCCTTGATGGATTAAGAAAATGGGAATGTGGCAACGAGACATGGATGTATTCCTGGAAGGTGGCTGAATTCCTGAGTCAAGTGAAGTAAATCACAGAATTCCAAATGGCTTGAATGGCAGCCTGAGTTCCACCTCATGTGTGAACAAAAAGCAGGCTGGCTTTTGAGCTAGCTTCTGTAGTCCCATGAATGCTGGCCTTTCAGAGGACTCACTGCAAATGCAGTGTAGGAAGAGACAGCACTAAGGGTATTAGTTTAATTAGCAGCTATGGGTTTTATTTTGTGCTCATAAAACGTGGGTTTACTGTAAATGTCTTACAGTATACAGTCAGGCACTGTACTGGAAAAGAGAACAAGCACTAGAGGGCACTGGATGCTCACATCTTTAGTCAAGAAAGTGACAAATCAAAAGTCCTTTCGCCTAGTTTAGGCTTTCTACCAGTTTATGTAATCCACTTTATGCCATAATATGTACATAAAGAAAAGCTTCTGTTTTACAAACACAGGTGTATGCAGCTTCACTAAAGAGCTGTCTGAGGCAGAAGTGGGAGACTTCACAGCAGGCCTTTTTATAATAAATCACTTAAACTAACACATGCATGAAAAGCAAATTGTCAGGTATCAGAACCTGTAAGAAATGTCTGCTGCCAACATTCCTTTGAGTCACAATTTGATCAACACCTCCATAACTGAAGGGAGGCTGTAGCCAGGTGGGGATTGGTCTATTCTGCCAGGCAACCAGCAACAGAACAAGGGGACACAGTCTCAAGTTGTGCTGGGGGAAGTATAGGCTGGATGTTAGGAGGAAGTTCTTCGGAGAGAGAGTGATTGGCATTGGAATGGGCTGCCCAGGGAGGTGGTGGAGTCACCATCCCAGGAAGAGTTCAAGAAAAGCCTGGATGAGGCTCTTAGTTCCATGATCTAGATGATTAGATAGGGCTGGGTGATAAGCTGGACTGGATGATCTTGGAGGTCTCTTCCAACCTGGTTGAGTCTATGATTCTATAATTCTATAACTGCGTCTTCCAAATTGTGATTTTAAGTTTTAGAGCCGTGCCAGAGTGGTGGTGGTGGTGATAGGAAGTCTCATTCAAATTACAAATGAATCAACCTTGCTAGAGAAGAATTTCTCTGAAATTTGAAACCTCTAGTGCAAGAGAAACTAAGAATTCCAGCAGTCCTCATGATTTATATGCTTGTAGATGGACTGGGTTGTAGGCAGTATCCTAATGCCCTAAGGAACTATTTATTTTAGAGTCTAAAATTACTCCACATATACTTAACTGGTCTAGGCCACTAAAAGCCTTGGTTAAGTAGGTTAGTGTTGCCCGAAGTACTGTCACATAGGTATGAAAGTGTTACACAGTTTGCTTTTCACAGTGCCTAGGAAGTTTTCTTTCATTTTAGCATATTAGTTGGGGTATTTTTAAGAAGCACCTGGTTGAAACTTCGGCCACAAAGAATAAGGACAGCTAAATTCATTATGGCCTTTTACACTCATGGCCAACACAGGACCTTATTTTTTCACCAACATTTCTCACAGGTAAATGTGCCATATTTTTTTTTTTATTTTAAGTTGCCCACACAAAGAGTGATCCTCTATTGAAGTAATGGTAGAATGACTTTAAATGTGTCCCAAAAGAAATAATTCCCATCTACTTACGGGTTATCTAGGAGTAACACAATGGGATTTAACTCTTTCTTTGGTCGGTAATAAGCTCTGAGTGGAACAATGAAGTTATAAAGGCCATTCCCAGCAGTTTCTGCTGCAACTATAATCAATTTATTTTTGAATCCATAGGCTTTTGCATCTTCATAGTAGTTATGTTGGCATCCCTAAAACAGAAACAAGTTCAGTGAGTATTCGTAAAGAGCTTCAGCTGTGATGTTAAAGTGGTTTACCATTAGGAATAGAAAATTGTATCAAATGATCTTATATGGATCTGAATAGACAAAAAGAAAAATGCTTGGTGATGGAAAGGATGAGGAAACATCACAGGCTAGAAAATGCTAAGCAAACTTCCTCTCTAAGCAGAAACCAGACTTTAACTGCTCACATGCATGAGACAAATGAGAATGCATTTTTATCTGGTAACAGGAACTCTCTTTACCTTATCTAGTCTTAGACAACAGAAGGGTACTTTTTCATGCAGAAGATGACAAAATGTGGGAGAGCTTCCAATATATGGGGAATAAGGAGGATAGCCTTTGGCATACCTAGGAGAAGGAAGCAATTACTTTTTCAGTATAGCAAATAACTGAAATACATTCGACCCCACTCCTACTTCATGGTGTGTTTACACTTGTCTAAACTTTGTGGCTATCTGTAGACTGCCAGAGTCAAGTACATGAAATGAACTGTGTTTAGTAAGGATCAAAGGAATACGTTTTGTAGCTTTGACCTATATGATCCAGTTTAGTGAAAGGTATTATGCTTTTATGGATTACAAGTATTTTCATAGAATCACAGAATGGTTTTGGTTGGAAGAGACCTCAAAGATCATCTAGTTCCAACCCCCTGCCATAGGCAGGGACACTTCTCACTAGAACAGGTTGCTCAAGGCAACCATCCAACCTGGCCTTGAACACCTCCAGGGAGAGCAGCCACAGTCTTCCTGGGCAACCTGTTCCAGTGTCTCACCACCCTCTCTGTAAATGACCCTTTCCTAGTTTAAATCCTCCCTCTTCAGTTTAAACCCATGAGTTTTTTTTATTGCTTGAGCTTCATTTATTGTATAGGTATCTTTGGAAATGTGTTGATGTATATCAGTGTTTTGGAAACTTTCAAGGAAGAAAAAAAGGAAGGAGAGAAAATTAAAGTAATTGTGGTACTCCTGCACTTCCTTCTCTGTTTTTCTGTCAAATGCTTACTAAGAACCAAGTCACAACAACAACACATTTTCAATGTATCTGCAATAAATTTTAAGTAGCAAATTCCCTTAATGATGAGATTAATAATATATTTTGCCTTAGTTTTCAGTAAGAGGCCATTTATACCCCAATATTTCAATCTGCAGATTTAAGTTTACTTGTTTCATTCCTTTCACTGGAGCTTTGTAATCTTCCCTGGGGCTTTTCATGCTTGCCACTGTCAGAGACAGGAAACTGTGCTAGGTGAGCCACTGACTTAATCGTGTATTTCAGTGTGAGCCTCCCTGTCAGTAATCCCAATAAACATAATTGCCTATCTGCATGGAAGTTACAGAATAGACTCTTCTGCTTTTCTATTAGCAATGCATCATTACTTTAAGTAACATGCTAACAAGCATTTTAATTTAAACGTATTCATTTTGTCATACTGCTTTTTTCTTATCCCTACCATCTGAAGTCAGACACCTAGCCTCAATGTTTAACGAGGCTGTTGAATGATCTGATTATCACCTCATTCCTCAGGACAGAAGTATTTATCTGTTTACAAATTGAGTCCTGTCTTTATAACTATGGAATGTAAGAAAAAAGGCCATAAAACTGCTATTGAAAAAAAAATGACAATACACAACTAGATCTTCATAACCGACAATAGAAAATCTCCCAACAAACAGAGGAGTTAATCTGTTCTGTTTTCATTCTGAAACAGGCATAATGGCATACTGCTAACACACAACAGCATTTCATAATTGGGAACATAGCTGTAATTGGTCTTTATGGATCTTGCTTGCTACCACAGCTCGGGTTGATCTGCATGTGGAAACATCCACCCACGCTGTTGACGTAATATGAGCTTTTCAAATGATCTTGTTTACATTGAGTATACATACTCTAAGCCCCCAGAGACTTCATCATCTGATGGGGTAGTTTCATCTTCTGACTGGTCACTTAGCAGATCACATGTCTGAAGTGAGGAGGAGTCTGCAACCTCCAGGACAGGTGCTATGCTGGGCCGTCTGCCCTCTTTCCCTCCTTCAGAAGGAAGGGCTAGCGTAGGTCCACTCGACGTTCGGCATCCTGTGTCTTGTAAATCGATAGCCACTGTCCCTGAAGTATTGATGGAAGCATTTTTTTTCAATGTGGTTGTCAAAACATCTGAATGAGAGTCTGTTATTTAGTGAGGGTTAACAAAGACTAAAAGCAATACTGTATTGGCTGCGTTTATTACATGACAACATAGCAAAGACTTAAGTTATACCTGAGGCAGCCTTTTCCTGCAAAGTAGCACTTTTCATGACTATTAATATCTATCTATCTATCTATCTATCTATCTATCTATCTATCTATCTTTTTTTTAATCAAACCGTATATAATTAATCCATATTTACACAGATCAACAACCTCTAGGTCAGGGGTACTCAAACCTTTTTAAACAGGGAGCCAGTTCACTGTCCCTCAGACACTGTCAGGGGCCAGACTATAGTTTGTTGGGGGTCGGACTATAGTTTGGTTCCAGCCCAGTAGTGTTGAGGGCTGGACTATAGTTTGGTTCCAGCCCAGTAGTGTCGGGGGCTGGACTATAGTTTGGTTCCAGCCCAGTAGTGTCAGGGGCTGGACTATAGTTTGGTTCCAGCCCAGTAGTGTCGGGGGCTGGACTATAGTTTGATTCCTGCCCAGTAGTGTCAGGGGCTGGACTATAGTTTGGTTCCAGCCCAGTAGTGTCGGGGGCTGGACTATAGTTTGGTTCCAGCCCAATAGTGTTGAGGGCAGGACTATAGTTTGATTCCTGCCCAGTAGTGTCAGGGGCTGGACTATAGTTTGGTTCCAGCCCAGCCCCGCAGGTGCCTGGGGGCTGCTGGAGGCAGGCGAGCAGATTAAGTGTGAGGAAGTGGCTGCTTGGCTTCCCAAGGGGAGTTCTGTAAATACTGGCGGGTCAGACTGAGGACCCAAGGGGGCTGTATCTGACCTGCAGGCCGTAGTTTGATGACCCCTGCTCTAGGCTTTCCTTGAGCCATGGACACTTTTTAGATTAAAGAACCTCATAACAAAATTGTTGCAATCAGTTCTGACTGACAAACAGACTGCCCATGTGATTTTCCCAGTCGTTTTGCTTTGCATAGATTATTACCTTTTTTAATGCAAGTCTTAAGTGGCTTCATTCCATATTGTCAGGTAAAAATTAATTTAACCAAATCCCATTGTTTTTTAGTTGACTTTTTTTCCTAAACACAAGGGTATTTAGCAGTTTTCCTTTTATACTGATTTTAATTACAGTTTTAGGAATACATATTAACACCTTTAAAATGCACTACTCATTGAATAAGAATTATTTTGCAAAGAGTTTTGGGGTTTTTTTATTTGGTTTGGTTTTTACTTACCCATGCTGGCTATTATACTGTGTACAGGTAGCCTAGAAGCTCCATGATATGACAGTTTTGACTCATGCTTTTTTCTATGCTTTTGTTGCTTCTTAAAAGCAGAATTCTCTTCTTTGGTGATATTTATATAAAAGCATATATCTGTAGAACTCATGATATATCGAGGACCTGGATTCAGCAAAATGCTTTTGTTATCTTCCTTTCTAACACCAATCAGACAGACTCCAAACCTTAATCAGAAAAGGAAAGGCATAGTTCATTTTGCATAGTCCCATACATACACCAGAAATTCCACTGTCAAAAAAGGAACCTCCACTATGTTTTTGTATTTTGCAGATCATGACCATTTGCAGATTTCTAGATGATAAATATGTTTGGAAAATATTCTCTCTTAAATGGGCCACTTCTGCTCAAACACTTCTTATGAGCTCGTGAGTTCCTAGGCATTTGAAACCAGTGTTTTTCTTAATCTCCATAATATTCATCTAACACTCTTCCATTTTTCTATCAGATGAATAGTCCCTTCTGGGAAAATATTAGCAGAATGGATATATAATATGAAAAAGTATTAATCATGTTGAATTGTTCCATTATTCAAATGCAATGGAAGCAGAATTCACTTTTGCAGTTCATTCTTAGAGATGTATTTGATTAGTGATAGGAAATAATGAAATAAAGCCAAGACAATCTTACTTAAGGAGAATCAATCTCACTTAAGTATAAACTCAGTGTTCTGAGTTTCATATGTGTTCATTTTGTGTAGATACAAATATGCATACTCCAGGTTTAGCTTGTCCATTCATCTCACAGAGCAGCACTGAATAAGTGATATATATGATCTGGAACCTGAAGAATGTATGTTAGCATCTAACAAAAAAATATATGGTTTTGTTTAGAACAATCACCAGAATGCAGCAGGTACCACTTGTAAAGCTGAGTATTTTGCATAATAATGAGTGCACTATAAAAGAAGCCTTATTTTCAGCTGACTCCTAAATTGTAAGAAATAATAATACACTAATGTGGGAATGCAATGTGAGAGGGAATAATAACTGGCAGTCTGTGAGCATTTGACCTTGATTTCCACAGCTTCAGGATGCCTCCCACGGGGGAGGAAAGACACAGCGGGACACCTGGTTAATGAGAAAAACAAGGCGTGATGTATGTAAAAGACTGGGCTGTATTTGCCTAGATTGTGCTAATGTGTAGGTGTGTGGTCTATGCTCTAGACTATGGAAATGGACTCAGAATGAATAATAAAGGTCTCTGGTGGATTCACATTGAATTGTGTGGATTCCGTGCAGTACCACGCTAACATGCTAATACACTAAAATCCTCCCACCAAACCTTATCTACCCTGTTTGGCACACAGAAAGGGGTTTGGTGTTCTCATTACCACTCTAAAGTACTTGTTAGGCTTATCCTCTGTATTCTTTATATTCTGTGCTCTCAGACTGAGCTGGCCTGTACAGACCCACATGAGGTTTTATCTGACCAAATCTAACATACAGGCAGAAAAAAAATCCATTAAATGTATTAGTGGCCAGACACTTAAACCCAGAAACACAGCAATGTGTAATATTGCACCTTGGAATGCAGAGCTACATTACAGGCAAAGTGATTAATTATATGCTTGAACATTTAATTGCTGATAGAAAAATAAACATACTTCTTATGTGCATGGAAAGAAGCATATGTGAAGCTTTTCCCTTCATACTCAGCAAAAAAAGTACTTTCTTCCAAGTTAATGTGATACACCTCATTACCAGAGCATCTGCCATACATTTTCTGCCATTGTTCTGATGACTGCTGACTGTCCCTGAAACGTACAGATAAAGAGAATAGCTTAAAACTTAATGTAAAATTTGTATTAATCAGAATAATATTTCATGCCAATAGAAACTACAAATGTCTATTAAAAAGGTCCCATAGGCTAATTTAAGGAAGTATTTGAGATCAAAGCTTTCTAATACTCTAAGTGCAGCGATTATTCTAACATATTAAAGAGCATTTTCTGCTAAGTAATAGGCATATGAGATTATGTACTTTAATATCAGGAGAGATATGGCTCAATTACTTTAAATTCACACCATAATAAGTATATTCATTGCAATTTAAAGATGACAGGTGAAACCAGCAGCATGCTCATTCTATTCACAAAGGCAGTCTCTTCAGGCACTCCGTGGCAGATTGGTTGTTTCCTGTTTGGAGTAGGTAAAGAATAATTTTAAACAGCTTATGCAGCAAGCCCCAGTTAGTTTCAGTCACTTTGTCTGTAAGGAAGATTTTATTTTATGTTCTGCATTTGTCTACCACTTATCTCTAGCATTTACTCTCTGCACATTTTTAGTTAGTGTGCTGTGTGTACTGTGACAAGTATATACCTTTTCTTCTCCACTGTAAAGTGAAAAAATTAATGACAGCAAGTATATAACTCCTTACACAGTTAATGTTCCTTATCCATGTGGACTGTTTGTGGAAATGTTTGAAACCTCAGCTAACAGCAAAACTGGCAGACTTCAGGCTTCTGTGAACTTCTTACTTTAATAAGTTTCAAGTGGAAATAAGATTCTGTCTGCATGAGTTTTACTGGATATATATATATGCTTGTATATATATACATACTTGTACATATGTGTGTGTGTATATATACACATATATAAATATATATATAAAATATACACTTTATATATATATACACATATATATATATGAAGGTAGGACATAAAATTGACAAATGTGCTCTGCATTTTGCTACGTGGAGCTAAGATCTCAAGATACTGGGACACACAAGATTCTGTCTGCATGAGTTTTACTGGATATAACAACTTAGTATATACCTGTACACATACTTGTATATATGTGTATATATATATATACACACATATATAGGTAAATATATATAATATATGCATTTTATATATATATATATACACAAATATCTGTATATATGCAAGTAGGGCATAAAACTGACAAATATGCTCTGCATTTTGCTACTTGGAGCTAAAATCTCAAGATACTGGGACACACAAGATTCTGTCTACATGAATTTTACTGGATATAACAAATGAGTATATACCTGTACATATACACATACCTGCACGTGTATATAAATACATGTGTGTGTGTATATATGTATATATACATACATATAAATATATATATATATATTATATACCTTTTCTATATATACAACTGTATGTATACATGCAGGTAGGACATAGAACTGACAAATGTGCATGGCATTTTGCTACTTGGAGCTAAGATTTCAAGATACTGGGACACGCAAAATTCTGTCTGCATGAGTTTTACTGGATATAACAAATGAGTATATACCTGTACATATACACATACTTGTATGCATGTGTGTATATATCACACAGTATCACCAAGGTTGGAAGAGACCTCATAGATCATCAAGTCCAACCCTTTACCACAGAGCTCAAGGCTAGACCATGGCACCAAGTGCCACGTCCAATCCTGCCTTGAACAGCTCCATGTATATATATGTGTATATATATAAATATATATATTATAATCATTTTATATATATACAACTATATGATATATGCAGGTAGAATCATAGAATCATAGAATAGAATCATAGAATCAACCAGGTTGGAAGAGACCTCCAAGATCATCCAGTCCAACCTAGCCCCCAGCCCTATCCAATCAACCAGACCACGGCACTAAGTGCCTCATCCAGGCTTTTCTTGAAGACCCCCAGGGACGGTGCCTCCACCACCTCCCTGGGCAGCCCATTACAATGGGAAATCACTCTCTCTGTGAAGAACTTCTTCCTAATATCCAGCCTATACCTACCCTGGCACAACTTGAGACTGTGTCCCCTTGTTCTATTGCTGGTTGCCTGGGAGAAGAGGCCACCCCCCACCTGGCTACAATGTCCCTTCAGGTAGTTGTAGACAGCAATAAGATCACCCCTGAGCCTCCTCTTCTCCAGGCTAAACAGGCCCAGCTCCCTCAACCTCTCCTCATAGGATTTGTGCTCCAGGCCCCTCACCAGCTTTGTTGCCCTTCTCTGGACATGTTCCAGCACCTCAACATCTCTCTTGAATTGAGGGGCCCAGAACTGGACACAGCACTCAAGGTGTAGCCTGACCAGTGCTGAGTACAGGGGAAGAATAACCTCCCTTGTCCTACTGGCCACACTGGAGCTAAGATTTCAAGATACTGGGACACACAAGATTCTGACTGCATGAGTTTTACTGGATATAACAAATTAGTATGTACCTGTGTATATATATATATACACACATACTTTTATGTATGTATATATATATATATTATATACATTTATATATATACGTATATATACATATATATACAAATACATGTATATATGCAGGTAGGACATAAAACTGACATATGTACTATGCATTCTGCTACTTGGAGATAAGATCTCAAGATATTGGGACACACAAGATTCTGTCTGCATGAGTTTTACTGGATATAACAACTTAGTATATACCTGTACATATACTTGTATATATGTGTATATATATATATACACACATATATATGTAAATATATATAAAATATACATTTTTTATATATATATATATTTATACACACACAGATATCTGTATATATGCAAGTAGGGCATAAAACTGACAAATATGCTCTGCATTTTGCTACTTGGAGCTAAAATCTCAAGATACTGGGACACGCTCCTCTGTTTATACATTTCAACATATTAACACAATTTCCATTTTATCTTCAATTTACCATACATCTCCACCCTTGCAATAGCTTAAAGATGGAAATAAGTAAACCACTTTTATTGCAGCACATAAGCAAACAGTGTATAAATAGCGGAATCAGAAAGGTTGTTACAGAAGAAATTATTTTCCCAATTTCCCTTTTCCCCCTAAAATAAAAGATTCACCTGTTTAAAGTCTGCTTCGTTCCAGTTAGTTGTCTAAAAGCTTCCCATGGGGCTGTTCTGTAAAGATCACATTAAGTTCAAGTCAGAAAAGCCACTTCTTCCAACATTTTATATCTTAATATAAGCTCTAATGAAATTCTCTGACAAGATTAGATAACTGTACATCATTTAAAAACAAATGTTAAGATTAATCAATAAGATGAACAAGAAGATTAAGTTTCAAGGTAGAGTTTTGGTGTCTCTGTCAGACTGCAGTTTTGAGTCCTATGAATAGATGAGAATGGGTTCATTGACATGTAGTTTGCTTGAAAAATAGCATTAAAGAGTGATGCCAGTTCACATAAACAGCAGCAAGATCCTCCTTAATTTTGCTAGCAAGTTGATCTAGCCAAAGTTGCTTTGAAAATGAACATTTCCCTCAGTCTCCTCACGTATTAATACCAGAAGAAAAGATGGTTTGAATTTATGTACATCTGTCTTTTTTTATTTACTGTTTCTTTCTATTAATAACTTTTTCTGTGTTCTGCTACTGTGTGTTGCCTTCAACTTTTTGGCAATTACACAGTGTACTTACCTTCATGATTGTGATATTAAGCAGTGTCATACTATTTATTAATAAATATAGGAAGCAGATTCCCTGTGGAACAGGTAGCACTTCATTTGTAGAAGACTACAACAAACAGGTGGAACATTGGACTGTTTTATCAGTAAGACTGGGGGGGAATGGATCCAAGGTAGAGGAGGGCAGATTTAGGTTAAACGTTAGGAGGAAGTTCTTCACCATTAGGGTGGTGAGGCACTGGAATGGGTTGCCCGGGGAGGTGGTGGAAGCCTCATCCCTGGGAGTTTTTAAGCCCATGCTCTGGGCAACCTGATCTAGTGAAAAGTGTTCCTGCCTGTGGCAGCGGGGTTGGAACCAGATGATCCTCAAGGTCCCCTCCAACCCTGACAGTTCTGTGATTAAACTGTTAAGTCAGGTTAAGATCATGACCTTTCTAAATTAACTGATATCAAGAAGCCAGAATTTGAAAGTGGCTGTATTCTCCCTTAATGTCTTTTCCACTAGAGAAATGACAAAAAGCATGGAATGTCCTGGTGAGTTTCTTGATACTCTCTGGTTACATGCACCTAAAATATTGTGTAAAAAGAAGAGCCATTCCTCATGGAATAGAAAGGCACAGATAGTAACTTGAACTTGGCTATCTGTGATAACAACTTAAACACTCCCTGTCACTACATTGATGTTACTAAAATTGTGAGTCAACAGACTTCTGTGAATGGAAACATGACCTGATTGCTAAGCAAATCCTCCTCATGGCTTTGAACAGAACTTGAAAAGTTGACGTCAGGTTGGAACTGGTTGGATCAATGCAGTCTCTCCATGTTCCAAGTCTGTAGCTTTTCCATAAGCTAGTCAATACTGACAGGAATTTAAGACTCAAGTCTTACATAAAAGTGTAATGCGAGGTACTGATAGAGACCAGGACAATGAAAGAACAATCAAACAGGAACCAACCAAAAGGAAATCAGTTCAGTGTTTAGAGTGGAGTCTGTCTAAGATGTATTCTTCACTACTTAGAGCTGATCTAGTATTCAGTCTGGATATAAAGGCATGTGTGGGTCCAGAGGAGTGATGAGACTGGTGAAGGGACTGGAGAGAAAGTCTTACAAGGAGAGGTTGAGGGAGGGGAGTTGGACTTGTTTAGCCTGGAAAAGAGGAGACTCAGGGGGGGACCTTAGCACACTCTACAACTACCTGAAGATAAGTTGTAGTAAGGTAGGGATCAGGCTATTCTCTCGGGCAACTTGTGACAAGACAAGAGGGAAGCTGGATGTTAGGAAGCACTTCCTCATGGAAAGGGTCATTAGGCACTGGAATGGACTGCCCAGGGAGGTGGTGTAGTCACCATCCCTGAGGGTTTTAAGGAAAGACTGGATGTGGCACTTAGTGCCATGGTCTAGTTGATGCGGTGGTGTTATGTCATAGGCTGGGCTTGATGATCACAGAGATCCATTCCAGCCTCAATAATTCTGGGATTCTGTATAGTTGATAGAGCCAGTGGAAAATTCTCTGCTAGCTGTTAGGAATGCCATGCTTCTTTCATGTACATATGCTAAGAAATAACTCAAAAGGGTTCTGCATTCTGTGCATGTCAGATGATGGAAAGCTAGGCAGTTTGAATAGTTTCACCACAGTTCTCAGGAGGCATGGAAACAGTATTTTGTTGTCTTGTTATTAACAGGTACTAGCACAAACCATGCCATCAAAGTATCTTGATGTTTGTTGTTCCTAGTGCAATAATTTCAGTTTTCCCTCTCCTGGGCACAAGGGAATACTACAAATGAGAAGGTTAAATAACTCTGCTTGCAAACCAGTATCCATTTGTACAGACTCTGTATTGCTGTGCAGCCTGCTACCCCTTTTGGCAGCATGTTTATTATGTTAAAAAAAAATCTCTTCCTAGGTATGTTTGCTTGCTGCTTAATGCACAGACACTGAATAGCAAATAATATTTTACATGTTAGCAAGAAAAAAAACCCTTCTTTGTTTTTTTTTTTTTAGTCCAATGAATTAGAATTTTTACATGTGTACAAAAATAGACCTAGAAACAAACATTAAAATAGGTTTTCTTGGGTCTCGGTGGTGTTTTTAAGTAGAACTCTTTGATAGATCCATGATTCAGCCTAATAAATTTGAAATAAAAATTAAGTCAGTGACACAACAGCATGCAACAAACTGCTAAATGTTTTGAGGGGTTCTTAGTGAAATGATAATGCCTCAAGTATAACATCTTGCCACTTTCATTGTGCAGAAAGTTCTAGTTTATTTTTAAGCAATGTAGTTGTCTGGGAGTTCAGGGTAAGCTCTTTTCTGAACTTTTACAAGGTGGTGCTCGTTCTTTTTATGGTTGTGCTAGTTTGAAGCTAGCTAGAACGTTTTGGTGAGAAGAACTAGATTACAGGCTGTGAAAATAAAACAATGGGGATGTCTACTTCACTAATGGGCTTGCTGAGATGTATAAAACCAAAAATCCAAACATAGATAGAAGAGTCTCACTTCTGCTCGGGAACTGGCTGAGCTGCATCTCTAACCTCACCCCTCTCTGCCATTTCTTTGTTTAATCCACTTTGCTTCCTAACCCCCTGGCTGAACCTCCATTCTTCCTTAGGACTGGGGTAAGGTTGAGAGGGGTAGGGGGAAGGTGAAGGGGCGGTTGGGAGCCCCTCCTGGGGACTGAGGTTTCTGGGAGGGCTGTTGTGTTTCTGTATTACCTTTTTATCTTGTCTATTTCTGTCTGTAAATATCTGCTTGTATATTAAGCTGTAAATAATAAGCTTCATTCAATTTCCAGAGCTGTCTGAGTCTAGTCTGGGTGATTTCCAAAAGGGGGGGTGGAGGCAGGTAACGCCCAAACCATCACAATGGTACTATATACTTACTGTCCCCTAGAGGTGTGGACCAGCAGTGTGATTAGTGTAGAGGTAGCTGGGCATATACAGTTCAGAGCTAACATAGCATATTTGAATTCCTCTTCACACACAACATGATCTATGGGGGAGAGGAAAAAAAAAAGGTTATTTAAAGTGTTCTACAGATGTACTTTGTGTTGAACAGAATTATCACTTCCTTTCCTTGTCTAGGAAAATGGGAAAGACAGTCAAATTCTCCTTCCAGATCCTCTCTCTTGAACCTGGAGTGTATTCATAGATTCATAGAATGCCAGGTTGGCAGGGACCTCAAGGATCACCTCGTCCAACCTGTCAGGGTAAGAATACACGTTACATGAGTAGGCCCAGCTTGACAAGGTCTGTGTTTGAACTTATTGATGCAACTAGTGTAGCAAGACAGTAGAAGTGAGATTCAGAAAGCTCTTGCATCCTCTCCACATGTAGCTGCAGGACAGAAAGTATGAACTGGTGCAAAAAAACTCCTCCATTCATGCAGTCTGAGAGCTAGCAAGAGATTGGGCATATCACCACCTGAGGGGTGGTTGTGGCCAGGAGGAGGTTGCTCTCTTCTCTCAGGTGGCCAGCACCAGAATGAGAGGACACAGCCTCAGGCTGCGCCAGGGGAAATTTAGGCTGGAGGTGAGGAGAAAGTTCTTCACTGAGAGAGTCATTGGACACTGGAATGGGCTGCCCAGGGAGGTGGTGGAGTCACCGTCCCTGGAGCTGTTCAAGGCAGGATTGGACGTGGCACTTGGTGCCATGGTCTAGCCTTGAGCTCTGTGGTAAAGGGTTGGACTTGATGATCTGTGAGGTCTCTTCCAACCTTGATGATACTGTGATACTGTGATGTTGAGAGCAGCACTGTGGAGAGGGACCTGGAGGTCTTGGTGGACAAAAGGCTCAGTATGGGTGAGCTGCAGTGGCAAAGAAAGCCAAAGGATGCTGGTTGCATTACTAAGAGTATCACAAGATCATAAGATTATAGATCCATGTTAATATAATCTTGCTACACTAGTTGCATCAGTAAGCCACATAGCACAGTCTAGATTATGCCTTTTGCACCTTCTGCAATTTTGCACAAGCTGGTACAGCAACATCAAGCATTCTACAGAGATACAATTATGTGCTCAGAAAACAGCATACTGAGGAGACTGCAGGATTTTATCCGATACTAGTTCTATCAGTAAGTTCAAACTGTCTACTACAGGGCAATCCACCACCTCCCTTTGGAGTTTACTCCAGTGTTTAACAGCTCATTTAGTGGAAAAAAAAATCTGGCATCCAGTCTGAATCTCCCCAGTAGCAACTTGCACCTACTGCCCTTTGTCTTCACCATGGGACTCTGTACACAGGGAGTCTCCCTCCTCATTATAGACACCCTGTATGTATTTGTGCATGGTTATGAGGTCTCCCCTAAGCCTTCTCTTCTCAAGGCTGAGAAGCTCTCCCAGCCTTCCTTCATGTCACAGTTTTGCCAGCTCTCTGATTATTCTCATGGCCCTTCTCTGGACCCTTTCCAGCCTGTGTGCATCCTTCTTGCATAGTGGGGACCAGAACTGCACAGTACTCATGGTGCAGCCAGACCAGCACTGAGTGGGACAATGACATCTTTATCCTGCTTGTGATACTCTTTGTAATGCAACCAGCATTCTTTGGCTTTCTTTGCCACTGCAGCTCACTCATGCTGAGCCTTTTGTCCACCAAGACCCTCAGGTCCCTCTCCACAGTGCTGTTCTCAATATGATATGCCCAATCTCTTGCTAGCTCGCAGACTGCATGATTAGAGGGTTTTTTTGCACCCAGTTCATACTTTCTGTCCTGCAGCTACATGTGAAGAGGATGCAACAGCTCTCTGAATCTCACTTCTACTCTCTTGCTACCCTAGTTGCATCAGTAAGCCACACAGCATAGACTAGATTATGTCTTTTGCACCTTCTGCAATTTTGCATAAGCTGGTACAGCAACATCAAGCATTCTGCAGAGATAACAATTATGTGCTCAGAAAAGAGCATACCTAGGAGACTGCAGTACAGGAGTGCTGATAATTGGAAAGGCTCTGCTGGTTTATAGAGCTGTCATTTAGCAGTGGCTCTGGTATTTTGCACTGCAGCATGGTACAGATTTGGCTACATCTCCCCAGTGATCTGGTAGCAGCTACTGCCCCCTTGCAGTATAGGCAGGAGGGTGGTTGGTTTTAATGCTCCTTTTTGCTTATTTTCTTTTTTTTTTTTTCCTAAACTTTGCATCCATTTCACCTCTGTCTCTGTCTGGGTTTTGTAATCATAAAAAAGTGTGCTTTGTTTTTGAGAGTCCTTACAAGAATATGTCTGCACATGAGCATTTGCTGTGATGGAACAATACTGTAGACTATTTTCTGTCTTTGAATGAAGTTTAGGGGAGGGGAAGTGGATGAGGAGAAAGCTGTGGTTGCTGTCTACCTGGACTTTAGTAAATCCTTTGACACTGTCTCCAACTGCATTCTCCTAGAGAAACTGGCTGCTCATGGCTTAGACAGGTGTACTCTTCACCAGGTCAAAAACTAGCTGGACGGTCAGGTCCAGAGTGGTGGTGAACAGAGTTAATCCATCTGATGGCTGGCCACAGTTGTTGTTCCCCAGGGTGGATCTTGGGGCCAGTCTTGTTTAATATCTTTCTCAAAGATTTGGAGGAAGGCATTGAGTACACCCTCAGTGAGTTTGCATACAACACCGTTTGGCAGGAGTGCTGATCTGCTCAAGGGTGGGAGGGCTCTACAAAGGGATCTGGACAAGCTGAATCAATGGGCTGAGGTCAGTTGTATGAGGTTTAACAAGGACAAGTTCCAGGTCCAGCACCTGGGTCACAACAGCCCCATACAACACTACAGCCTTGCAAATGAGAAGCAACATTGAGTTGCAGAAGTGTGTCCACAGAAGGGCAGCAAAGCTGGTGAAGGATCTAGACCATATGTGTTACAAAGAACAGCTGAGCAAACTGGGATTGTTTAGTCTGGAAAAGAGGAAGCTGAGGGTTGAGACCTCATTGCTCTCTACAACTACATGAAAGGAGGCTGTAGTGAGGTAGGTGTAGATTGCTTCTCCCAAGTACCAAGTGATAGGATAGGAGGAAAAGGCCTCCAGTTATGCCAGGATAGGTTTAGATTGGATATTAGGAGACATTTCTTTACTGAAGGAGTGGTCAGGCATTGGAACATGCTGCCCAGGGAGATGGTGGAGTCACCATCTTTGAAGGTGCTCAAAAAAACATGTAGACATGCACTTGGGGACATGGTTTAATGGCCGTGGAGGTGTTTGGTTCACAGCTGGACTTGACAATCTTAAAGGTCTTGTCCGACCTTAACAATTTTATGATTCTAAGAGCGATAAGAGAACGCAGCAGAGGTGTTCCACCTACTCCTCTGTATTGGCTTATACTGAAAACTGCCACATTTTCTGCACATGCCTCCAGTATTGTATGAGTATGGCCAGTGCTTAAAACTCAGGACATGGTGCAGTGCTGGTCATGACATGAAAAGGAAATAGAAATTATTCTCAGGTGTAAGTGAATGACATTAAAGGGTATTAAAATGGATATAGGAAGAGATAAGCACAAAACTTACAACTTAACAAACTTCTTGTCAGTGAAGAATCATAAAGGTTTTCTAAGGCCATGAAGGCATTTAGTGCAGACTAATTGGGGTTTTTCTTCTGAATTTAACTTCTGATTTAGTCTACATTACATTTAATGGGAGCAGAGTTTGCTTCAGGTGCGAATGCCAGCAGTACAGCCAATGCTCAGAACACAAGGAATGTGGAAATTGCTAAACAAATCATCTCCCCACCTAGATCAGAGAATCATAGAATCATAGAATCAACCAGGTTGGAAGAGACCTCCAAGATCATCCAGTCCAACCTAGCACCCAGCCCTAGCCAGTCAACTAGACCATGGCACTAAGTGCCTCATCCAGGCTTTTCTTGAAGACCCCCAGGGACGGTGCCTCCACCACCTCCCTGGGCAGCCCATTCCAATGGGAAATCACTCTCTCTGTGAAGAACTACTTCCTAATATCCAGCCTATACCTCCCCTGGCACAACTTGAGACTGTGTCCCCTTGTTCTATTGCTGGTTGCCTGGGAGAAGAGGCCACCCCCCACCTGGCTACAATGCCCCTTCAGGTAGTTGTAGACAGTAATAAGATCTGAACTAAATACCTCTGCTTTCAGTTGCACCAATGTACCCTTGAAATCCTTAGAACTACATCACCTTTCTAACTAAGCTACTATCTAAGCTGAATTTATAATAGAGCCATAAGCATGCCCCTTACTGAAAAGTGAGGGCATACTTTGTACGCTTTCTCTACTCCCCTTCTTGAAATTTCCAAAGGCTTTTCAACACCAGAATCATTCACTACTGAAAGGAGAAATTAATTCTCTCGTTTTGTGAAGATCAAAGCCTATTTAAATGTCACAGGGAATGAATTAATTTAGTTATATAAAGACACTGTTGAATATAGAACAAAACGAGATTTTCTTTTTTTTTCTCTCCTAAATATACTTCAGTTATAGCAATTAAATATTTCCTGCAGAAAATATTTCAGGCAGAAATGTGTTCTTTTAGCTGATCATGTGCCACTAATAAATCTATTTGGACTTTAAACTAGAGATCTGGAGACAGTGAAGCATTGTCTGCTACTTGGATGGAATAGCTGCATTCCATCACCATTAGTTAGAGGGCAAAGATTAATGAAAGTGAATATTGACTTCCTGCTATTGAAGGAATGCAGATTCTCCATATTTGTGAATCTGGATAAGATTTCACCAAGTAACTTTTCCTTGTATTTATTTAGAATGTTACAGTAGAGTTAAAATGGGAGCAAGGGAAAAAATGGACAGGAAAATTACTTAATCATCTATAATTTCAGATCTTGCAATTGAACAAAAACTTGTTTGGTATAGTAATTTTTGCTATGGTAAGCAGCCTATGACAAAAACTGTCCATGCTGACCTAAATATGTATAATGAAAATGAGTAAATCGTGAGTGGCACGATGCAAATGAAAAGTCTGTCTCAAGACTTAACTCCTCCATATGTTCTATACTCTCTAACATGTATGGTCAACTTTTGGGAAGGATTTTACATAAGGAATCACAGAATTAACCAGGTCTAGATGACTGGATAGGGCTGGGTGCTAGGTTGGACTGGATGATCTTGGAGGTTTCTTCCAACCTGGTTGATTCTATGATTCCATGATACCTTTGAGATCATCGAGTCCAACCTGTCACCTAACACCTTCTAATTAACAAAACCATTGGACTAAGTGCCTCATCCAGTCTCCACTTCCAGGGATGGTGACTCCATTACTTCCCTGGGCAGCCCATTCCAATGCCAATCACTCTTTCTGTGAAGATCTTCTACCTAACATGCAGCCTAAACCTGCTCTGGCGCAGCTTGAGACTGTGTCCTCTTGTTCTGTCACTGGTTGCCTGGGAGAAGAGACCAACTCCTGCCTGGGTACAGCCTCCTTTCAGGTAGTTGTAGAGAGCAGTAAGGTCTCCCCTGAATCTCCCCTTCCCCAGGCTGAACATCCCCAGCTCCCTCAGCCTCTCCTCATAGAGCTGTGCTCCAGTCCCCTCACCAGCCTTGGTGCCCTTCTCTGGACATACTCAAGCATCTCAACATCTCTCTTAAATTGAGTGGCCCAGAACTGGCCACAGTACTCAAGATGTGGCCTAATCAGTGCTGAGTGCAAGTTCATGTTAACAGCATACAGCAAACAGGCTGCTGTTCTACAGCACTCATCTCAATCTAGTATGCATAAGAGGTTTGCATCATCTTGTCAAATGTTTTTACATGGAGCTGGGATTTGCAGGGTAATTCCCACTCCTCCTTTCCACTCTGACATGTGAGCTATTTATGCCCTTCATGCCATATTATGCATCTGTAACAAAAAAACAAAACCTGTGAAAATAACACCCTACCTACTTCAGAAGGGTTTTGAAGCTTTTGAATTTTCAGAGGTACTTTGATAACATCAGGTTAAATATTCTTTAGCAGTCTAATTACCATGACAGGAGGTGAGGTATTACAGGTTTTGCCCCTGGGCAGGAGTTAATTTCTTGTGTAGACAGAGATCAGGTCAAAACCAACTTGTTCATTTGTTATTTGACAGATTACAGCTTTCCTGTAATGCTACTGGGGTTTATATCTGCGTTCAAGATTCTTATTGTGGAGCTGTGGTGAGGGTTGCACAGAACTTCATCTGATGCTTTGTCTTTGAAAGTAAGTAGGGAGGAAGCTAAGTGATGACTCTCCCAACTCCTCAGGTCTGGGACGTGACTCAGGGCCCATGAAAGCAGGTACTAGGATGAGGAAATTACTCATTCAGTGTCCAGAGGAAACTGCAGTTGATCTTGATCTGAATATTAAATATGTTGAATCACTTTACCAAACAGAAATCATCTTATTTCATTTAAACTGAAGAAATACTCCATTTAGAATTTTCCAGAGCTGTAGCTTCTGTTGAAAATATATTCTGCCAGGAAATTTGTTGCTAAGTCTGTCTCAAATAGATGTGGTAGTGCAGCGGTGGCAAGTTAGGATTTCTGCAATGGTCTTGAAAATAAAACACACCTGAACCACTGATTTATGCCTGCAGCATCAACCATGTGGTAACAATGTCCTTGATTAGATACAATTAGTCTGAAAAACCTTACTTTTGTCATTTAGGTAAATTAACATGACCACTACCAGACCAGATGGAGAAAAATGTCCACCCATTCCCTCTGGGTTATTTTTTTTAACCCATAATTGGACAGATCCATCACCAGATGCATTGAATATCCATTCTGGTGAATCTGGACTATGTTTGTTTCAAATCATTTCAGTTCTGGGCTCCTCAATTCAAGAGAGATGTTGAGGTGTTGGAATGTATTCAGAGAAGGGAGACAAAGCTGGTGAGGGGCCTGGAACACAAACCCTATGAGGAGAGACTGAGGGAGCTGAGCTCAGCTCAGGGGGTGTTTAGCCTGGAGAAGAGGAGGCTCAGGGGGGACCTCATTGCTGTCTACAACTACCTGAAAGGAGGCTGTAGCCAGGTGGGAGTTGGTCTCTTCTCCCAGGCAGCCAGCAATGGAACAAGGGGACACAGTCTCAAGTTGTGCCAGGGGAAGGTATAGGCTGGATGTTAGGAGGAAGTTCTTCACAGAGAGAGTGATTGGCATTGGAATGGGCTGCCAGGGAGGTGGTGGAGTCACCATCCCTGGAGGTGTTGAAGAGAAGCCTGGATGAGGCACTTAGTGCCATGGTCTAGTTGACTGGATAGGGCTGGGTGCTAGGTTGGACTGGCTGATCTTGGAGGTCTCTTCCAACCTGGTTAATTCTGTAATTCTATGAAATAAAGTACTGCAGGTTTAATGTCAGACTTCACCAAGCTGTGCTAATTCACTGATGCATTTTGAATAAATGGGAAAAACGTCAGAATTTATCTCCAGCTCCTGGAACTGTGATTAATGACAATTTCAGAATATTCAAAGTAAAGGCAATTAGTTCCTTTTCTAGGAAATGTATAAAAGGTAGAAGCTCGACTCAGAAAATATGCAATTTACTCCAGTCCCTGAATTAGAGAAATACACTGCTCTGTTGTGGCCAATCTCCCCTTTGATTCATGTTGGTGCTGAAATACAAGGTCAGATGGATGCTTTGAGGGGACATGACCTTTTGTAGGAAGGAAGGAAAAGGAGGGAGGTTAAGAAAAAAGAACTGTCTCATGCAGTCAGCATAAGTGCCTGAGATACAAGCTGGGGTCGGAGTGGCTGGAGAGCAGCCAAACAGAAGAGGGATCTGGGGGTACTGACTGATACCTGCCTGAACATGAGCCAGCAGTGTGCCCAGGTGGCCAAGAGAGCCAGTGGCATCCTGGCCTGCATCAGGAATGGTGTGGTCAGCAGGAGCAGGGAGGTCATTCTGCCCCTGTACTCTGCACTGGTTAGACCACACCTTGAGTACTGTGTTCAGTTCTGGGCCCCCCAGTTTAGGAGGGACATTGAGATGCTTGAGCGTGTCCAGAGAAGGGCGACGAGGCTGGGGAGAGGCCTTGAGCACAGCCCTACGAGGAGAGGCTGAGGGAGCTGGGATTGGTTAGCCTGGAGAAGAGGAGGCTCAGAGGTGACCTTATTGCTGTCTACAACTACCTGAGGGGTGGTTGTGGCCAGGAGGAGGTTGCTCTCTTCTCTCAGGTGGCCAGCACCAGAACGAGAGGACACAGCCTCAGGCTGCGCCAGGGGAAATTTAGGCTGGAGGTGAGGAGAAAGTTCTTCACTGAGTCATTGGACACTGGAATGGGCTGCCCAGGAGGTGGTGGAGTCGCCATCCCTGGAGCTGTTGAAGGCAGGATTGGACGTGGCACTTGGTGCCATGGTCTAGCCTTGAGCTCTGTGGTAAAGGGTTGGACTTGATGATCTGTGAGGTCTCTTCCAATCCTAATAATACTGTGATACTGTGAAACTGGAATTCTACTGTTTTACACGTTTGCAATGTAGTTAGACTTCTGTTAGAAGGACTCTTTGGAAATCTTTGGTTGTATATTTTCTAAACTCAGAAACTTTCTTTTTGACACTTCCAGTCTCTAAACCTGTGTGGAATGACAGGGTGGGGAAACATAGAGCATATATAAAAGATATAAAATATTTCAGGTTCATAAAAATGCACAAGATTGTTTTGGGGAAGCCTCTAGAATCAATGAGACTTTTTTTTTAAAGCAGTATCAATTTTAACAGAAGGGTTTGCATTAAGGCAGTAAAATGAAGCAGTCCTGAATCACAATAGGAAAAGCCCTTGGAGAAATGCCCCTTGTGCTTATGACAAATTTTATTCACAAGCACTCTGGACAGGGCTATAGTCTGCAGCCTCCACTGGACAGGGGACATATTTCACAATGAAAAAGAGTTGAATGAGATTAATAACCCCAGCAGAATCCTCTTAGGAAAATGTTGTTTGCATGACTCTTAGCAGTAGCCTAACCATTTGCAGTAGGTAAGCATCCAGCGGGGACGTTTAGACCATGCTCACAACCTTGCCGAGCGTAGAACTGAATTTGAATGTCTCATGCTTTATATGAGAGCAGAATTAAATTGGTCTTGAAGGATGGTTTGCAGTTCTCTGCCTTGAATGCTGTGCAGAGAGAATCAGCAGAAATGGATGCAGTGATCCCTTATGATTCACGTGAAATTTTTTTTGGATCTAAGGTGCTAGACAAATACTTAGACTTGAAATAAAGTACTGCTGTAATTAATTTTAGAGGGGATCTAATGAAGCACAGAATACATAAGGTCTTCTGAAGCCCTTGAGGAACTACAGCAGTAAGATACCAGTTTGGTTAAGCTTAGGTGAAGGTGGTGTCTGGAGGGGGGGAAGATTGCTGTTTGCTTTTTCAAAACAATCCCAAAAGGATCCAAATTCTCAACCTGCAACTTCGAACAGCTAGGAAAATAAACATGTTACCTCTGTTCCTGCAAGTCTGGTTATAGGTAAGCTCCTACAGAGACAAACCATTAAGAATAATGAAGCTCTCTTAAAAATACAATTAGGAACAACAAATTAACACAGTTACCAATAAAGAAAAGTGGCCATGGCTAGGGAGAAGAGATAATGACTGTGCTGTACGATTTTAAGGGGCAGATGAAAAAGCACCATCATTCTTGTAACAGCAGGAGTTTTATTCCCTGCTGTGCCATCTCAGAGCTTGAGATTACAGTTTTATAACTTCAGAACTGCTATTGATGGCTTTTCCCTTTCTTTCCAACACAGTGGTAAATTCAGTAGCTTTGAAAATTACAGTTTTAACTCTTGCTCTGGAATTGTTCTGCACTTCAATTGACTTTTTCACCACATTCTGGCATGATGGAGGTGACTAAAGCTTTTTCCATAGATGTTTTCTGCTGTCAAAGTTTGTATGGATCAGCAAACCTTTTCTGCCTTAGAATATCCTGTGAGAAAACTGAATTTTCAAGCTTACATTTAAAAAAGGAAAAGCTTTGCAGAGGTCTTTCCAGGGGTCACTCTTTCCAGAGGTCCTTCCAACCCCTGTCATTCTCCATATTTTTCTAAAGATGGGCAAAATGAGTTCATTATAAAAGTATCTGTGTGGTTTTTGTCTGTATCACAGTATCACACAGTATCATCAGGGTTGGAAGAGACCTCACAGATCATCAAGTCCAACCCTTTACCACAGAGCTCAAGGCTAGACCATGGCACCAAGTGCCACGTCCAACCTTGCCTTGAACTGCCCCAGGGACGGCGACTCCACCACCTCCCTGGGCAGCCCATTCCAGTGTCCAATGACTCTCTCAGTGAAGAACTTTCTCCTCACCTCCAGCCTAAATTTCCCCTGGCGCAGCCTGAGGCTGTGTCCTCTCGTTCTGGTGCTGGCCACCTGAGAGAAGAGACCAACCTCCTTCTGGCCACAACCACCCCTCAGGTAGTTGCAGACAGCAATAAGGTCTCCCCTGAGCCTCCTCTTCTCCAGGCTAAACAATCCCAGCTCTCTCAGCCTCTCCTCGTAGAGCTGTGCTCAAGGCCTCTCACCAGCCTCGTCGCCCTTCTCTGGACACGCTCAAGCATCTCAATGTCTCTCCTAAACTGGGGGCTCCAGAACTGAACACAGTACTCAAGGTGTGGTCTAACCAGTGCAGAGTACAGGGGCAGAATGACCTCCCTGCTCCTGCTGACCACACCATTCTTGGTGTGTACACTCTATGTGTGTGTATGCTTAGAGAGAGGAAGAGAGCTCTACCTACATAGTGCAGAGAAACAATGGCAGATTAAGAACTCTCATCTCTTCTTAAAATAGAAGATTTGTTTGGGTTTCTTAACATTATTTGCATTTCATATCAGCTTCTGAGACACATTTTACTGGGTAGAGAAAATAGATCTAATGTCTCTTTCCAAAGTGCTTCCCAAAATCCCATGGGAAGTCTGCCTGCTTCGGTTTCTTGGGTAAAACTTGGCCCTTTCTGAGCAGATCATCTCATATGACCCATAGTAACAGTATGTTTTGTAAGCCAGAAGTTATTGAAGGACGTGGATACAGCAAGCTACATCTGTAATTAAGGAATAAGATGTGGGTTTTATATATGTGTGTATATATATATATATATATACTAATTCTACTCTATGTATTACGTAACATTATCTGTCTGGATGTGTTCCTCTGTGATCTGTGTTAGATTAGTATTGTCCTGCTCTGGCAGGAGGGTTGGACTTGATGATCTCCTTGGCTCCCTTCCAACCCCTAACATCCTGTCATCCTGTGATCAAAAAATCATTCTTAAAAGTGCTTATAAATAAGACTTCACTGTAAAATATGACATTTGACTGTTGATAGGATATACACAACCCAAGTTACTTTCCCATGCTGCACTCTTAACATGCTTCCAACCAGTAAATATGCCTAGAGAATCTCATTTTGCTTTCTTTATGAAACAAACTGCCAAATACTAACAAATATGCTTCAAATAGCTGAAATCTTACACTTACCTGCAAACTTAATGTGGAATTTGTTCTCAGGTTTTAGTATCTGGACATACAAAGGGCAATTTGGAGCAAAGTCTTTTACTGCCCATGCTCTTAAAATGGTTTGATGATCCTGGAGTATGAATAAAGAGTATGAGGTGATGAGAATAAAACATAAACAACCATTTTGCATCAGAATAAAAGGCTCTGATCATCCTGAATCCTTTGAAAGAAACTCATTATAAGACTATCTAACACCAGCTGGTGTGGATGTTTACATAAGCAGCATCACATATTATGTATCTCACATATTTTAAAAGACATATGTGTATACTCATACATAAAAACATCCAGTCATCCTGCAGACACAGACCAAGCTGAGGCATCCTCACTGTTCACCAACCAGGTCTATCAGGCCTTGAGGCAGGCTTCAAGCAGAAGAACAACCAGCAGTGGACGATTTTAGACAGGAGTAGCTCCAACTTAACTCAACCCACATGAGCCCACAGGACCAAATGGGTGCAGAAGGAACAGGCCAATCTCTTGTATGGTTGCTTTCTTAGAAACATTGTGGAAACTGGTGAAGATATCCAACCAAGGCAGAAAAAGGAATACTTTCAACGATCTTCAAACAAAAGGATGATCTGGGAGCCATTCCACTTTCACATATAGGAGTGAAAAGCTCTCTGAGTAAAATGCTGCCTAGATGACTGCAGTCTTAGGACAGTGGTAAATGACACTTACTCTACTCAAGAGACCTGGGGCAAGTGGGACATTACAAGGATCTGCACTAGAACTTGTTCTGTTAAACACCTTTATTCATAACTTGGTAGGAGGTGAGAATGCACAAGTGGCAGGTTTGCAGACAATACCAAACCAGAGAGAACAGTCAAAAATGTTGAGGGTAAGATGAGACAGAGAAATGGGCTGACAAGAACCTAATAAAATTCAGCAAGGGCCCAATGCCTCTGTGACTGAGCAACCACCTGCGGATGCCCAGGCTGAGGGCTGACTGCCTGGCCAGCAGCTCTGCTGGAAAAGGCCTGGGGTTCTTGGCAGAGAGCAACCTGAGCATGGGCTGGCTGCAGAGGAGGCTAACAGCATCCTAGGCTGCTCCAGTAGGACCACAGTGATGGAAGGCAGAGATTATCCCCCTTTACTCATCGCAAACTAGACCAAATCAAGACACAACACCTAGTTTGCAGCCCTTAATACAGCACAGATGAGTAAGCTGGAGGAGTTCAGCAGAGGGCCACTGAGCTGGTCATGGCATAGAAGCAGAGGCCCTTTAAAGGAAGGGCTGAGGCACTGGAGCTTGTTCAACCTGCAGAAGAGATGACTTCAGGGAGACCTGAGAGTAACCTACAAGACTGTTGCTGAGCAGAAGGGGCCAGGCTCTGCACAGTGATGCAGAGTTGGAAGGCAGGAGACAATGATATAAGTTGAAAAGTGAGATTCAGGCTGGATAAAAACAGGCTGCACAGAAAGGCCAAGCTGCCTCCACCCATGGACACTTTCCACAACAACCCAGACAAAGCCCTAGGCTGTGTGTGTGGGTGGTCTGTGGGCATAAATGACCCCTGTCAGACCAGAGACCTTCTGAGCTTTCTTCCAACCTCCATTTCCCTATGTTCCTAGTAAAATCTGTGAGACCCTGGAATGGATTGCCCAGGGATGTGGTTGAGGCCCCATCCCTGGAGCTGTTTAAGGCCAGGCTGGATGAGGCTGTGGCCAGCCTGATCTAGTGTAAGGTGTCCCTGCCCATGGCAGGGGAGTTGGAACTAAATGATTTTGCCGTCCCATCCAACCCTGACTGATTCTATGATTTTATGAATGCAGAATAGAGAGTTTGTTTCCACAGATCTTCTCCTAATAAGGTATTCTGTCCCTCTCCCTTTCTGTAAGTGTTTGGAAGGGGTGGCTGGATGAGGAGGAATTGTGTGAGAATTTAGATGGCAGCAATAAGTCATGCCTAACTGATGAAGAATGTTGTTTGAGCTAGGTCCTTCTACATTAAAGAAGGATATTAGGAATTCAAGCTTAAAACAGTAGATAAACCTGAAAAATATCAGTTCACTTAAAATCAGATCTACATCTTTCTGTAACATCTGTATAACTGATGTCATGATTTAGTCAGCTACTGACCAAAGGATTCCAACAGATTCTCCAGTCTGTTGGCTTTTGTATTTGTTGTCACATGTCAAGAGCAAGTTAACTGCAGGATGAGTGCTGCTCTCCCATAGTAAATTACATGATAATACATTCACAGACTGAATTTCATGAAGTATGGCTAATGTTAATAGATATCAGCCATCAAGGGAGATGGGGGGTTTTGAATTACACAACTAAATAAATGGAGATAGGATGATAAATTTTGGGGTGAGATGCTAAATGGAGATAAGATACAAAATGGAGATAACATGTAAATTGAAGCAGGATGCAAAATTTTGGGGTGGGATGCTAAATTTTGGGGTGAGATGCTAAATGGAGATAAGATATAAAATGGAGATAACGTGTAAATTGAAGCAGGATGCAAAATTTTGGGGTAGGATGCTAAATTGAGGTAAGATACAAAATGGAGGTAAGATGTAAATTGAAGTAGGATGCAAAATTTTGGGGTGGGATGCTAAATTTTGGGGTGAGATGCTAAACTGAGGGAAGATATAAAGTGGAGATAAGATGTAAATTGAAGTAGGATGCAAAATTTTGGGGTGGGATGCTAAATTTTGGGGTAAGATGCTAAACTGAGGTAAGATATAAAGTGGAGATAAGATGTAAATTGAAGTAGGATGCTAAATTTTGGGGTGGGATGCTAAATTTTGGGGTAAGATGCTAAATTGGGGTAAGATCTAAAATGGAGATAGGATGCTAAATTGCAGGGTGGGATGCTAAATTTTGGGGTGAGATATCAAATGGAGATAAGGTGTAAATTGAAGTAGGATGTTAAATCTTGGGGTGAGATGCTAAATTTTGGGGTAAGATCTAAAATGGAGATAAGATGCTAAATTTCAGGGGGATGCTAAATTTTGGGGTGAGATATCAAATGGAGATAAGGTGTAAATTGAAGTAGGATGCTAAATTTTGGGGTAGGATGCTAAATTTTGGGGTGAGAAAATGGAGATAAGATGCTAAATTTCAGGGTGAGATGCTAAATTTGGGGGTAAGAGATAAAATGGAGATAGGATGCTAAATTTTGGGGTAGGATGCTAAATTTTGGGGTGAGATATCAAGTGGAAATTAGATGCTAAATTTTGGGGTGAGATGCTAAATTTGGGGGTAAGATTTAAAATGGAGATAAGATGTAAATTGAAGTAGGATGCTAAATTTTGGGGTAGGATGCTAAATTTTGGGGTGAGATAAATTGGAGATAAGATGCTAAATTTCAAGGTGAAATGCTAAATTTGGGGGTAAGATATCAAATGGAGATAAGATGGAAATTGAAGTAGGATGCTAAATTTTGGGGTGAGATAAATTGGAGATAAGATGCTAAATTTCGAGGTGAGATGCTAAATTTGGGGGTAAGATATCAAATGGAGATAAGATGGAAATTGAAGTAGGATGCTAAATTTTGGGGTGAGATAAATTGGAGATAAGATGCTAAATTTCGAGGTGAGATGCTAAATTTGGGGGTAAGATTTAAAATGGAGATAAGATGGAAATTGAAGTAGGATGCTAAATTTTGGGATGGGATGCTAAATTTTGGGGTAAGATAAAATGGAGATAAGACACTAAATTTTGGGGGGGATGCTAAATTTTGGGGCAAGATGCTAAACTGAGGTAAGATAAAATGGAGATAAGACACTGAATTTTGGGGTGGGATGCTAAATTTTGGGGTGAGATGCTAAACTGGGGTAAGATAAAATGCAGATAAGATGCAGAATTTTGGGGTGGAATGCTAAATTTTGGGGTAAGATGCTAAATTGGGGTAAGATCTAAAATGGAGATAAGATGCTAAATTTTGGGGTGGGATGCTAAATTTTGGGGTAGATATCAAGTGGATACAGGATGCTAAATTTTGGAGTGAGATGTAAAATGGAGGCAAGATGTAAATTGAGGTGAGATGCTAAATTTTGGGGTGGGATGCTAAATTTTGGGGTAGATATCAAGTGGAGACAGGATGCTAAATTTTGGAGTGAGATGTAAAATGGAGGCAAGATGTAAATTGAGGTGAGATGCTAAATTTTGGGGTGAGATGCTAAATTGATGTAAGATGTGTCCCTGCCCATGGCAGGGGGGTTGGAACTAGAAGATCCTTGTGGTCCCTTCCATCCCTGACTGATTCTATGCTAAAAGGGAATACTTGAGAGCTGCAAGTAGGAAGCAGCACTTGGGTTGAACTGCCTAGTCATGAAATCAGCGGTGCTGAAAGATAAAATACAAAGAATGATTCATTGTGTTTGCAGCACCAGCAAGAAGAAAAGCTTTCAGACTCGTGAACACAAGGGAGAAACTCTGCCAGGAATAGAGTGCAATTGACATTTTCAAACCATGTTATTTTAATGTCAATTGAGGCACTAACAAGTACTTTTTCTACTAGAAATATATGAATGGAGTCATAAGGGGAAGACCTTTTGTGGATGACAAAATACATTCTGTCATATTTTTGTTACTAACAGGATGATCTGGGAGCTATTGCTCTAGGCACATGAATGCTATCTCTCAGACATTATTCTCATTTCCATGTTCATACATAGAATCATAGAATCATTCAGGTTGGAAAAGATTCTTGAGATCATCAGGTGCAACTTGAAAGTGTCCAATGGAGGGCTACAAAGCTGATTAAGGGGCTGGAGCAGTGCCCTATGAGGAGAGGCTGAGGGACCTGGGGATTTTTGGGCTGATGAAGAGAATACTTAGAGGGGATCTAATGAATAGTTATCAATATATGAGGGCTGGAGGTCATGAGAGAGGGGACAAACTCTTCTCAGTTATGCCGTGATAGGACAAGAGGTAATGGATACGAACTATGACACAGAAAGTTCCACTTCAACATGAGGAAGAACTCTTCTGTAAGGGTCACAGAGCACTGGAACAGGCTGCACAGAGAGGTTGTGGAGTCTCCTGCTCTGGAGACTTTCAAGACCTATCTGGATGCATTCCTGCACAACCTGAGCTAGATTCTGTGGTCCTGCTCTGGCAGAAGGGTTGGACTTGATGATCTATGGAGGTCTCGATGATCTATGGAGGTCTCTTCCAACTCCTAATATCCTGTGAATCATTAACCCTACTCTGACAAGTTCACTACTAAACCATATCGCTAAGTGCCACGTCTAAACGACCATAAAATACATCAAAGGACAGTGACTCAAACCACCTCCCGGGCAGCCTGTTCCAATGCCTGAGTGTTCTTTTAGAGAAAAATGTTCACACTTCCCAGCAAAAAGGAGGTATATATGTACATAATATAAACACAGGTAACTGGGAAAAAAAATCCTATGCTTCTCTCTTGAGTCCTGTGTCCAGTTCTGGGCCCCTCAATTCAAGAAAGATGTTGAGGTGATGGAACATGTCCAGAGAAGGGCAACAAAGCTGGTGAGTGGCCTGGAACACAAACCCTATGAGGAGAGGCTGAGGCAGCTGGGAGTGTTTAACCTGGAGAAGAGGAGGCTCAGGGGTGACTTTATTACTGTCTACAACTACCTGAAGGGACATTGTAGCCAGGTGGGGGGTGGCCTCTTCTCCCAGGCAACCAGCAATAGAACAAGGGGGGACAGTCTCAAGTTGTGCCAGGGTAGGTATAGGTTGGATATTAGGAGGAAGTTCTTCATAGAGAGAGTGATTGGCATTGGAATGGGCTGCCCAGGTTGGTGGTGCAGGCACCATCCCTGGAAGTGTTCAAGAAAAGCCTGGATGAGGCACTTAGTGCCATGGTCTAGTTGAGTGGCTAGGGCTGGGTGCTAGGTTGGACTGGATGACCTTGGAGGTCTCTTCCAACCTGGTTGATTCTATGATTCTATGATTCTTCATGTTATACAATATATGCTTCTTTGATAGATGAGGGCAAAAATATCTTCTCTTCTGAGTAATTTCCATTCATTCCAGTCACTGATCAAAAATTGCCACTGTTACTGATGGTAATTAGTACAGAGGCGATATTTAAGTTCATGTCTTAAAAGCTGGAAGCATTAAAGTGGATATAACAGGAAGTTATATCCTCAGAACTGAAAGAACAGCCTTGATTTAATATGTGTTTTAAAATAGTTTTGTTAATTTAACTTTTCTTTTCTTGCTGCACACGATTTGATGCATCAGTTCTGTCATCCCACACAGCGCAGCCATCTTGTGATGCTATTAAGTCAGAGTCATTTAGGTTACCAGTAGTCACATCACCCCATTTGATTAACAGAGAGGGGGAAAAAAAAGGTAGAAGCCTGAGCTCAATCATCTCTGAATTTTCAGAAAGCATCAGTCAAAGCAGCAGTAGAAGTGGTCTGTCATACATTTATATAGCCCATTAATAAGTCATCTATAGGATAATGCAAAAGAGACTCCTCTTCCCACCCCTCCTTGAGTTAAATCATCAGGTCCAGCTTTCAAGCATCTTACTTTCATGGAGAAATTTGATGTAAGCAATCTACTTGAAGTCATTGGCTAACTTGGTGTGGTGTGGCACACGCTACTGCTGTTCTGTACCCTCCAATGACTCAATCAATAGTCAGCCAGACTTAAGTATAGTTAGAACTGTCTTTAAGAGCTGCAACATCCGGAAGTGAAATAGGTCTGTCCTGCTTGCTGTAGCAGATGAACAGCTTATATCTTGATCTGAGATGTCAAAATAGCGTTTGATAGATTAAAATTTGGCAGAGGTTTTCTTGCCAAAGAAGATAAAGTTTCTGGTAGGAGACTTTGGAAAGCTGACAAATTCTTGGTCTGACTGTTGAAGTTCCTACTCCTCCAAATGGAAAAGGAAGCAACTGGCAATTTTTATGAAAGAGCTGCATGTCACCTGTCACTGTGTTTTTCTTCTGAGACATTGCTGAGATCTATGGATCAGAAGTGACTTTGGCACTGAAACTTATTAGCTAACAAAATAGCAAGCAATGAAGAGCCAGTGGTTATCTATGGCAAAGGAGCAGATCCTCTGCTGAGGATTGCATCTAGGGACATATAAAACCCTCATGAACTTTGAAAACTCGATGAGTAACAACAGCTGTTCTGGTCAGGAATTTCCTCAATGCATCTCTTAATTTTTGACAGCTGTCAGACACAGGAGAGGATCCAAGGCACTCCTAACAGTTTGTCAGCTTCTCAAGCACAACAGGGTGAAAAGTAAGTTGTAGCTGTAATGATTGACGTTGGGATGACAACTGAACATTCAGCCCAGTGACAAACTATAACCTTATGTACTACATGGCTGAAGTTGTTGGTAGTGAGTGGAGCTGGCAAGTGTGGGAAATTAAATCCATTTCACTTCAGAGCTCTAGGGGGCAGTAAAATAAAACAAAATAACAAAAAAGAGAACAGCTCTATTTTCTGCTTGTGGTGAAAGGAATTGCATGGCCTGTGAAAAGTAAATCTGAGCAACAACAACAAAAAACCACAGAAGTGACATCTTGTTTAAAATTTAGGTGACACTGACCCTCAGACTATCACTGCTACAGCTGAAATACTGCACCACGATGCCTAGCCATCCAGTTACCCAACAGGGCTTTCTGTCCCAGAGTAAGGCAATATGACTGCATCTAGGGTAAGATTTGCCTGCTCCAGACACAATGATAAATGAGATTTGAGAATACTCTGTACTGAAAGCTGAAATGTGCCAGGTACCACTTTGGTATTTCCTGGGGCATACTGTCCCTGAGGGCATAGAGATTGCCTGGGGAGAATGGTAGCTGGCCATGACTCTGACACTAAAATTAGATAGTGGTGGTCAGAATGAATGGAAGTTCCATTTAGAATCCATCGTCTGCCCTGTAGGACTGTTCAGCAGCGTCAAAAATAGTCCTTTCTTTGTGTACATTCTGCAGAGGTTATAAGCAGAAATGAACAGCTTACCTCTAAGTGAACACTGTATCAGCGCAGCTGTCCCTTAAAGCTGCACAAAACTACCAAGTGCAATGTAAATCATTTCTCTGCTTGTAGGGGATTTCTCATGCCTAAACATTTCACAACTGCCAAGCACATTTGGTGAAATGAGATGTTGTAGTGAATTTGTTCTGAACTCCATGGCTAATTTAGACAAGGCAGTTTGGCTAGGATAATTTTCACCCTCACAGAAGTTACCACTATTTTCCCAGCTATCTGCATATTCTTATCCTTAAATAACCTGGCACCTCTCTCACTTCCAAACAGTTTGCTTGCTTGACTACTCCAGGATTACTTGCTGCCAATTCAGTCGCTCTCCTCTAGTGTATTTCAGGAGTTTACTGGTGATTAATGAAATTCAGAGATCTTAGTTGAGTCAGTTCGACTGTTATATAGTAGGAAAAAATGTTTGCTTATCAAGGAATTCAGCTGGCTTTCTGCCAACGACAGATCAAGCACAGAACCTTTAGTTTTGAATAAAATGTTTTCTACTGCATGCTGGTAGTCTGCAAAAAAATGAGTTATTTTTGATAAAACTTGTTTCTCAGGGCTCATTTGTCTAGCAAAGAAATAATCCTTTCTCTTTGCTAACTTATGCTGGCAGCTTTACGTTGCTTTTTTTGTCCTTCCTTCTCTGATAAGCCATATGTGCAGGTATGGAAACAAGTTCTGAAGGCAGCTGAAGTAGTTGTAGCAAGTGAAAGAATATATTAAGAAATACTACATAGATTATGCAAAGCCCTTTTTCTCTCATGTTTTATTTGCATCTGCTTTTAACATTTAGGAAATGCTATTTGCTGCCATGGAGCAGCAACACTATATTTTAATGGAGAGAGCTTAAAACGTAATTACTGAATGATAAACACCAGTTTGCTCTTCTTAGACCATTCATAAGCATCTCAGTTTAACTTTGTGAATATTCAGACTTAACTTGATCTTCCTCTGGAGGTCAAGACTGACCTGTTCTAGTGTCCCTGCTTATGGTGGGGGGTTGGAACTAGATGATCTTTGAGGTCCCTTCGAACCTAAACCATTCCATGATTCTATAAGTGTGCAACAATTCAGCTCACAGTGAAAAATTTAAAGTTGTGCTCATAAATCCTTCCTCAGTGGGCTTCCTTCCTGGGTATTTGTAATCAGGTAGGTGATTTATGTCATTACTGTGAAGAGTTTTAGTGGAAATTAAAATAGTTTTACTCTTTTAGCACAGAGAAGCTGATTAGAGGCTTTGTATTAGTGATTCCTTTATGGGCAGTAAATTACCTGACTGCAAATAACTAATAGCATGGGGGAGGAAACAGTAACTTGGTTAAAGGATCTTGGCATTTTTCACATTTTAAATTGGCCAGTGTGAAAAACTATCAAACACTCTCAGATCTGTTGGTTATTTGGCAGTAGTCACTCATTTGTAAAGTTGAATTTGACCTTTACTTTGTTATTAGTAAACTTTTAATAGCAGTTCTGAATGGATATAGCAGTCCTTTGGTATGTATCTCTTCTCTGAATATTCTCATATTGGTTATTTGGCAGTAGTCACTCATTTATAAAGTTGAATTTTACCTTTGTTATTAGTAAACTTTTAGTAGCAGTTCTGAATGGGTATAGCAGTCCATTGGTATATATCTCTTCTCTGAATACTCTCAGATCTATTGGTTATTTGGCAGTAGTCACTCATTTATAAAGTTGAATTTGACCTTTACTTTGTTATTAGTAAACTTTTAGTAGCAGTTCTGAATGGGTATAGCAGTCCATTGGTATGTATCTCTTCTCTGAATACTCTCATTTTGGTTATTTGGCAGTAGCCACTCATTTATAAAGTTGAATTTGACCTTTACTTTGTTATTAGTAAACTTTTAGTAGCAGTTCTGAATGGGCATAGCAGTCCATTGGTATGTATCTCTTCTCTGATTTGATAAATACAGCTCTTTGACCAGGATATCTAAGCAAACACTGGTATTAGTTGAGATAATTGGAGTAAAGACTTATTTGACAGAGTTTTAGAGTGGTTAATGACCAAGAATCAACACATAAAGTAACGTGGCAGTGGTTATAAGATATTCTGTCATTGTTCCATAAAAAAGAAGAGAATTCATTAAAATTTACTTTAGTGATTAAGATTCTTTTTAAGTACTGTATTATTAACAGTACTTTAAAATACATATAATGTGCTGCACAAATGTATAAATTCTTACTGAAAAGAAAAACTTCAATGTATAGCTAGAATGTGCTGCAAAATCCTAACTTAGTAGGTAGGTCATGCCATTTATTTTCTACAAAAGCAGAAGCAGCTAAGTTATGTGGAATGAGTCATTAGATCACGTTTCACAGATTTGTGAAATCCTGGCTTTGTGGAATCCAGTGGAAACCTTTTCCTTCTCTTAACTGAGACAAAAAGTTCCTCCCACGTGCAAAATCTCTCTATAACCCAGCTAATTTTAATCTTCTGTTTGCAGCAGACACCTCAGTCCCTGGGAGGGAGCAAGGGCAGCAGCAGAACACACAGCATGCAGATTAATCATTAGTTATTTCCTCCAAACTTACAGCTGCTGTCCGGTCCACCTCACAGCGGCTACTCAGAATGAAACAAGCTTCAGCATCATCCATTCTAGAAAAGGGAAGACAAGCCTGTTACATAATACCAATAAAGTAGTTCTAGGGACTTATATTTCACAGTTTATAGTCTTGCATGCTTATAAAAACAGAATACAGAGAAAACTGAATCTGTCTGTTCTCATGCATTATCTGAATGCCAGCAGCAATCACCATGGGCACTAACTTATGGTGTATCAGGACTTCACAACTGGGTCCTGGGAAACTGTCTTCCCCTGGTGCCAGTAGAAGCTGTGCCAAGGTAATAAAGGCAGAGTGGCCTCAAACACACTTAATTTGCAAACTAAATATCTATCTGACATGAGTATAAAAGGTGACTAAATAGTGTGCATTAGAATGTGCAGTCTGCATAGTGCATAAAGATTATATATGTACAAGTTAGTATTGACAAGAACGAATGGAAGGGGGCAGATAATATAGGCTGCTCTATCAGTAGCAGAAAGATGGGCAGATACAGTGAACAATGTGTTTGGGGTAAATAACTAGCATTTCTGGTTGTGTATGCATTCAATGAATTAACTGTTTTCAGTTCATGATTTCTTTGAGAACTTTCAATGCCTGATTGCTCTCTAGCAGGCACAGCTGGGCACGTTAGAAAAAGAGTGGTGGTGAAAGTGCACAGGAAACTGAAGGTTTCATCAAAGTTTGCTTTCTCTCTCTTGCCTCTGGTCTTGCTATCTTTCACCAGTGAATCCTACTTCACTTACTGGTACATAAAGAAATAGATACCTCCCTGGGAAGACAGGACTTTTCTGGACAAAGAGAATGGGTTTCCTGGGAAGGGGAACAGTGAGAAGGAAGCTGGGGAAAATGAACAAGCAATCCACTGCTCATAATAGCAACTCCATTCTGCAGTCTGGAATGGGCCCTGAACTTCCTAAAGTTTTGGTTCCTCTGCTGCTATAAAATGGAGGTTTTGGTTGTTAAGTAACAGTTTAGGGTAATGGAACCCTAGGCTTAGACTGAAGACCCAGAGTTTCAGATGTTGTCCAAATGCAGAACAAAAGGTCCTTGTATACAAACTCAAGTGACATGACAAAGGCCAATAAAAGTATCTGCAAACATGGGAAAGAGTAAAAAACAGTGTGGTGATGTCTGAATAGCAAATGATCATGGTAAAATGTGGTCAGACTAGATACCAGAGCAGAAAACTAACTGAAGAGAGGATGCAATTGAGACTACTGGGATTGCTTTACAGACATTTCTAAGGAATTCATCCTCGATTGAAGGGACAGCACGGGTGGAATAATCACAATGAGACTTGGATGTTGATCTGTCCTACACATGAAAGAGAACAGTGTTACAGACTTATGAGAAGGTTACCTCAGTAAAATCTGGGAGTTGCAGCCTAAGTGAGAATCAGGGGGCACTCCCTGATGTGATAAAGAAAGGTAAGCCAGGGAAGAACTGCAATAAAACAAAGTAATGTACTACACAAATATTTCCGGAGTGGTCTGAAGCAATGGTTCAGGCAGTTGAGATGATTTATGTCAAGAACATAAATACAGTTTTACATGAAGCAAAAATGACAATTTGTTTTCAGAAAGCACTTGCAAGATGCAGGCTGAGTCTGCATAGAATGAAGTACGATTTTGAGCCTATGATCCTGAGCAGGAGAGAGGTTTTATTTTGGTAATAAAAATGAGGACCTATTTACAACTTTGGAAATTTACCTAAAGCTGGTGAACAGAGAGCCCTAATGAGGTGTCAGACAGCACAGCAACCTTTGGGTTTTCTGAATGCAGAAATAGTTACTAAATATACATGTGTTTTGTGGTGAGATCATTCAGAGAAAGTATAAAGAAGAGAGAAGCATAAAATCAGGACATTGTAGCTTCCACATAGGCAGCTTGCAGTGGGAAAACAAGGGGAAGCCTCAAAACATTAAAGTACTTGAAAAGGTAAAATCATTGTAACGAATGCAAATCAATACATCCAAAATAGCAATGTCAGATGCGGCTGATGAGAAGTGATGAGGAGAGGAGGTACTTCTGAGCACTGATTAGGAAGAAATTGTGGGAGCTATGGTAAGCAGTTTCAGCTAATCATGGGAGCAGAACTGTGAAGAAAGAAAATTCAGTGAAATTAGATGGGGTTTTGATGGGAAACGATGAGGTAGCTGGGATTGACAGGATATATAGATGGTCTGGTAAAGAAATGAAACCTTCTGTGAACATATTCATCTTTTTCTCCAAAGTTTTTTTCCAACTGCTTGAATCACTTCAGCCAGAGATGTAAGGATAATAACGTGAGATGAACAACTATGCATGTCATGAATATAGATGACAGAAACACTAATAGCATCTATGTTAAAACCATTTATTAGAACCTAGAGTATCCTTACGAAAAAAGTGTTATTGATGTCCTAACTGAAGAAGCTTTTTCAATTTCACCATTTTCTTGTGTCAGAAAATTGAATCAGACAAAAAGTAGTTCCCCTGCTTGAGGACAGCAGAAATTAGAGGTGCTTTAGATACTGAAGTGTTGCAGAAGGAAAAAAGTACAAAGTAAAGAAAAAGAAGGTACTTGGAAAAAGATTAAGATTTGTTATGGTTCACTGGAGAAAGTGGAAGGAGAAAGAAAAATATTTGAAGTCATGACAAAATATGCAAGAAAGCTGTAGGAGAAAGAATCCAAGCATGTCAGGGCTACTCAGTTTCTAGTGCTAGTTTATGTGGCAGATGAGAGCTGCTTTCATCAGTTACTGTGTGGTTTCTAATGCTGAAGTAGCTAAAAAGTTTCCCACCATGCTGATGAATGATATAGGCATCACTGATACCTGTGGAGTTTGTTCTGCTTTTCTGTTTATGCTGGGCAGATGAACTCTGCTCAGCAAGCAACAATAATCTGTTAAGTGAAGCTCTCAAAGGTAGGAAGCAAGAACCAATACTGGTTTTGTAAAGTCAGACTGTGTGCTGGGATGCATCAAGAAAAACACAGCCTTTAGTTACCTGACTGTTCACTACTCATGCAGTCAGCCAAGTTTGGGTGTTCCTTTACTTACTGGTGTAACTTTCATCAGGTCCTTTTGACCCACACTTGTATACATTTTGATAATGAGACACTTGTTGATTAGTTTTGGTGGTGATAACTAAGACTTTACTTATTAGGAGCTTATCATGTGCCTCGTTATCTTTTCAGTACATTATGTTCTCATTAAGAAGAAATACAGTCAATGTTTCAGGTACTGGGTTGTATTTCATATTAACTGTTCTATTAAATTCACACAATGCTTCTTCCCTCAGGAGAGGTTGAAAATTATTCTCTGACAGGTATGTTCAATTACAAGTTCTGCAGGAAAAAAGCACAGTTCCACAGTTGACTACCTCCAGGCTATTAAAAGTGAAATTCAAGATTATCTTTAGGAAACAGCCGACTTTTTCTTTTCCTAATGTGTCGAACAAAAGCCAACCAAACCTCCACATTAATTCTTTTTTGAAATCAGCAAGAAATCACACACACACCTCCCCAAAAACAAAAGGGAAGGGGGACAAAAATTCCTAATCCTGACATTGTATTTTGAAACACTAAATTTTTTTGGTGGCAGGAAGCTGGGCAGAAAAATAACATTGCTCACCAGACTTCTCACAGACTAGATTCTTAGAAATAACTCCCTTGGGATAAAGAAGGCTGAATGACACAAATACTCACAGAGGTACTGGCTTAATTTTAGACAGCTATATTAGTTGCTGAATATGTTCTTAAAAAGATCAGTGCAGAGAAGTTAAATCAGTTCTTTGCTAAGAATCACCTTTCACTACCTTTGGAGAGTTGATAGAAACGATCCTCCTACGTGAATTCTACTGTGAATTCCTTCATACCTTCAAGTGATTGAGCAATTTTGGAGGGGGGTGGTGTCAAGGAACTGTGTTTGACTGATGTGTTTTGATTCGTGTCATTCACTATTAACTGGCAGAGAGGATTTTTAAAAAGTGGTGGAAGTTTGTGCTAAGAGAAAGGCCTCGAAAGAAGCGAATATGGAGCTATTCTAGAAGAGTAGTTGCTTATACTACCAGGCTCAGAATTGCAATGGGTTCAAAGGGTGATAAATATTTTTGTCTAATATTTTTCTCTTTCACTTGGTCAAGAAAAGTGCCATCACGTACACCATGTTTGCTCAAGGCACAGAAACAAGTTGTTAGGACTACTGGCAGTTCCAGAATTGTCTGTGGTGCTTTTTTTACAAGAAATCATCTTGTTTCCATACCTTTAAAACCTGAGATAGAAAAGATAGTGAAGAAGTAATTACTTGTTCAGATGAAAGAGCTTGCAAATACTTGTTCCTTGAAAAAGTCCAGCTAGTAACCACTACACATGCTCTCCTTCTACCACAGCTTCACCAGACTTATCAAACAGTATGAGCAAAACAAAAATGAAAACCAATATTGGGCAGTATTTGCCTACTTAGCTCTCAACAGGTCTTGATCTTTTAGTGCTGAGCCTTGCAGATAGATAACTCTTTGGGACCACATAGGGATTTGTAACACCCGTCGGACCTGAGCATCCATCTCAGTAGGGCACAAAATAACGACATAATAATCCTGTCAAAAACATAAAGGGCAATAGTCATGTTACTTATTTACTTCTGTGTTGTTGCTAGAATGAGCCAAGAAAGGCTCAGAACGAGCCAACAAAGACTCAGGATGCCAAAGAAGTCTCTGATAGTTCTCAAATGTAATTGACAAAAGTTATTTCAATAGATGTCTTTGAAACATTGACTACTTTAAAGAAAACAGCTGGACAGTTGTCATAAAGCACTCCAGGATGGCAGCTAGAGTCCATTTAGAAACACTTTTGTAGCCGTGCAAGCATAACATGTTTTAGAGACAATCTACATTTCTGTCATTCCAGCTGGAAAATGTAGGAAGTCTTCAACAATCAAAATGGAATTGTCTTTGCCCAGATTTTTTTCCTCTGTATGAATGGGCAGATCCAAACTCTGTTTCCTGTGCTACAGAATAAGGATGCTCTGAAGTATACGTGTGCGTGCATGTGAGAAGGAGAGATAAATGGAATATTAAGTGAGAGACTGAAAGCTTAGGACAGGCTTGTCATAGAAATCTTTCTTAGCACACACACTGATTTTTGCAGAAAGCTTAGTGCATTGAATCCAGTGCACCATCAGTATTCTTCCTCCCCATTTCAGTTGTGAAGATGATGTCACTTTTATAGTGAGTGAGTAGTATAGGACTTTTCTTCTATTGTTTTCAGTGTATGGCATTGCCTGACTCATTTTCTTCAGGCTAGTTCACTGAAGTTTGGATTTCCATTTGTGTTTGCATCTATAAAGCAGAGGATTTCTTTCTGCATTTGCTTATGCCTCTTACTAGCTAATTATTCTGGGGAATATTTTGTATTTGGGATTTGTGAAATTGCTGCTCAGCAACTTGAGGACTGTATTTGTGATTAATTTTTTTTTGCACTAGCTAATGAAGCACAGTACCACAGTTAACTTAGTAAAAGACATTGAGAATATTTAGTAAAAGAAATCATCTGTAGCAAAGGTAATGATAATTAATCCAAATTGCTTTCTCATATGAATAAGCTTTGATATTATCAAAATAATTCATAGCACATTTTGCATTAGCTAGGGAATAAGTCTACACTAAGAAAATCTCGTGTGTATAGTCTTTCCATGTCTTCCTCCTTTAAAGTATGTCTATTTATTTCTCAATTTCAACAATTCCATAAGGATTTAATCCTCCTAACACTGTCAAAAAAACAAAAAAAAAACCCCAAAGCAAAATGTGAAAACCAAAAGACACTTTGGCTTGTGAGGAGTTTTGCATCCAGTCTCAAAACAAGAGGAAGAAAATGAATAGTTTTATTTTCTGATTCAGGGAAGAAAATAAGGAATGTGCATGGAAACATCTGTTTCTGAAAGAACTGCTATAATTCAGTGAGACAGGAACTCTCTCTTTTCAGTTTGTTTACTCCAGTTTAAAATTAGAATCTCTAGCCCTGTTACTGGAATTACAGATTCCCAACTCAGCCAGCTATTTCCAAATGCACTTTTACAAATTAAACACCATTTCAGAAGGCTGTCTGCAAAAATATCAGTGTTTTGCTTAGTTGTTTTCTTTCTTCCCTGTAAGTACCTGTAGTCTGGGGTGAGCATAGAATTCATTTAAGAAATCCATAAGTAAATCAATCTTCAGAGAGCTGACACACAGCACAACATGTTTTTCTGTCTGAGCTCTGTGCCTACTGTAGTTACCACCAGACTTTTGTCTCTCCATCCACAAGTATGCCAGCTGTTCAAACTGCAAGAGATGGCAACTGTCAGTGAAACACAAAGAGATGTGCAGTACATGTGCATCATACAGGGTTGTGCAGTACAAGTACATAACAGGGTTGCATTGTTTGTCTCATGCCTCTATGTAAACTTAGCCCCCAATGTCTTTTAATTTGTAAAAAGTTCTCTAAGGAGTGAGTGATGTGAATAATAAAGTGATTGAAAAAATATGGCAGTAAAACCAGTCTTTGCCACCCACAAATAGCAGGGTAAATCCATGAAATTAAAATAAATCTCAAGATTTGGGAAAAGAATGTATTAAGGCTGCACCTTTTGTCATTGATTAATACCTCTGAGCTCTGTTTTTTCAGTGCCACATGATGTAAATGCTTCCCTCAAATGAAAGGTTAAAGCTTCACACACTGAGTGTATACTACAAGTACAGATACTCAGGCAGAAGCATCATTTCACTTAGTTTGCACAGTAACTCCTCTTGGAGATTTTACAACATTCTGAAGGTGACTTTCTGTATATTCTCTTATATAAGTCTTATAAATTTAGATGCAACTTAAACATGTGGCAGCTGTGAATACAGCAAATTTGCCTTTACCAGCTGAACAAGACATGCAGGCTGACAGTAAATATTGCTCTACAAGTCTGGATCTTTTAGACCAAAGAGAATGCCATAACAACCAGTGCCATTGCAGCAATCTGTAATAAAACATGCAGACACCTTTTCAAAGCTTCTTGTTAAACAACAGGCATATAATACTGAGCTGAATTTAACAACCTATCTGTGTGATAGCTGCTTTTTCTCATCCATGCTCTGCTGAGGGAGAGACTGAATTGTGAATAACAATTATAGCAAGACAAAGCTCAGGAGAGAATGCATCCCACATTCTGTGTAAGTTAGACTGTATGAAGCACCATTATCACTAGAAAGCTCTAAAATAAAGTAGCTAATAATAGGTAAACTTACATGAAGGGGCAGTAGATTTCAAGTTATTTACTGGTAATGCAGAGCTTTTAAGCCTGAGGGGTGTACATAAGAACTACCTGAATGGTGACATTTCTATTTCCTAGGAAATTCCAACAATTTTAAAGTATAATTTAACTTTTCAACACTACATTTCCAGTGAGTGGGAATATACTTGTGTTATTGAATGTGTTGTTGTATGCAGAAACTACATATTTAGTTATAAATTAAATGGTCACTTAATTTCAACAAAATGCACGCTGAAAGCTTGAGCTTTTGACCACTCAAGCTTTTGGTGTTGTCTGCTCACTGAGCTTTAGTGCACTGTCAAAGTAACAGAGTCTGCAAATTACAGATGTGATAAACTTTAAAGATTCATGCTCTAGCAGCCATGAATCTACCTTATCTACTGTAAGCTGTGATAAGCATGATAAGCATGCACAGTGTCTCTCTGCATTTCCTTTTTGTGGCACAAGGTCTGAGTGATGTCTGAGTGTGGAACAGTTAACATCTCAGCAGGGCTTTCCATGTAAGCTCAGCGTTTCGGCCATCATGCTTCACCCAAGTTGCTGAGAAAGGTTTGGTACAAACTGAATTCAATTAATTGACTCCTTGGATTTTCATAACTCATCCTTTCCATGCTGAAACTGTTAGAAGACCTAAACTGAAGTAGGCATTAACAATTCCTAACTGTAGTGTTGGCTTTTTGTGTGTGTGTATTGACACACACAGCTGTGAACCCAATTTGCTTGAGTTGTAGATTTAATGAGATTTGTTTGTCTTTTTTTTTTAAGAAGTTAGCACTGAGCTGTAAGCCTAAGAGGGGAAGTGGAGAAAATCAAGATTAGAAACAGGGACAGCCTGCAGAGGAAATGCTATATTCATAAAGAAAGTGCTGGGTACTGTTGTTTGGGTTTTATTTTGTAATTGCTCCCAAAACAACAACCCCACATCTCAGGACGAAGGAAAGGTTTTGTGGAACATAAGAGGAACAGAAAGCTTTCATCAGCACTTGAAACCTGTTATCAGTGCTCTGTTTTTTTTAGTATAAATCTGGAACACAGAAGCAAAGAAAGGAGGAAGGAAAATAAAAACAAACAGGAGATATAAAAGATGTGAGGGTTTTCTGACATTTTATATGCAATAACAGTAGTACCAAATAATTTCACTTATTATTCTTTTGGTTTTAAAATAATTCTAAAGAGAAGAAAAATCCACATTTACCTGTATGGGCAACACCACAAGAGCAACACAGATCATAATGACAACAAGCAGCTTTGAAGGCCATATCTTGGGTGTAACATCCCCAAAGCCCACAGTGGAAAATGTCACTATGCAGAAATAAAGGGAGTCAAAGAGAGTCAGCCTGTTTCCTGCTCGCTCCAGATGCTGAATTCCACAAATACTACGTAGAAAAGAACGAATAAAGACACGAAAAATAAAAACTGTACTTAGGGTCAGTTCAAGTTTCATGATTTTATGTGCAGAGAACTATTTATTTTCAGAATTGATAACACTACTTAGCTTAGACCTTTTTTTTTTTCCAAAGAGTAAAAATTAATATCAAACCAGATGTGTGTTAGTCATATTCAAATGCCACTTGTAATGAAAGGAAATAATGTGTTGGTTACTTGACTAGGTCAGTCACAACTCTGTTGCTAGGTTTTGTTTAGTGGCTGTTGTGAGGGAGAGGTGGTATATAGAACACCTTGGATAGATGCAATTCCTTTTGAAACCAGAAGAAAGCAGATGGTATATAGCTGCCACCATTCACAATTTCTTTTATAAATGTCTTTTAACTTGTTCCAGGGAGTTTGCTGGTATGGCCAAAAAAAAAAGGTACATACTGCTTTCTTGAAAGCTGTCGCTCTTTATGTTGGTCTCGGCTCCTTTCTGTGCCAAGAGTTACTAGCATGAACTTGTTCTGAGGGTATTGCATACATAGAATCATAGAATCAGTCAGGGTTGGAAGGGACCACAAGGATCATCTAGTTCCATTTCCCCTGCCAGGGGCAGGAACACCTTACCCTACATCAGTCTGGCCAGAGCCTCATCCAGCCTACTACAAAGATAATGTTGGCCCAAATGAGAAGTGACTGTCTAGAATAAACTGAATGTGAGAACTGCAGGCTATGGGATTGTCAGAAGAATAAACATCCAGGGTCAGCCTTCAGGTAGAAAGTGGAAGATGCCAACTGGTAAGAAGATTCTGCTTGCTGAAAGTACAGAACTTGGTTTTAACAGAACAAATGAAGTCAATTCTTTCCAGTCACACATTCCTGTGAACCAGTAAATACCTCTCTCATAAACAGTACTCTGTTCTTTTGGTTTTGAGAAGCAGCAGAAGAATATGTCTACAGGTCTCTGCTACATCCTGTGCTGCAGATTTGGAACATCTTTCACTTTGAAAAAGCACCATGCTAAAGAGCTTCCCGAGTTTCAAATATGATCTTCCCCAATATAGCAACTTTACTTGGATCAGTTATACCACTCTGAAAAAAACACCACGATAAAGAGCTTCCCAAGTTTCAAATATGGTCGTCCCCAATATAGCAACATTACTTGGATCAGTTATTTCTATTTCACTCTGAAAAAAAAACCACCATGATAAAGAGCTTCCCAAGTTTCAAATATGATCTTCCCTAATATAGCAGAATTACTTAGATCAGTTCAGGCTTTTAAATTATATTCAATCAATGTGTGAACCACCCTGAATAGTTTGGGTTTTTTTCCCCTCTTGGAGTTAGCAGAATGATTTCTCCTCAGAGAAGTAGAGAGATAATTGATAAATAATATTGTACCTTTTAGTAATCACTCTAGAACATACCCAAGATGATTTCTTCCTATATGGCATGCGGATGGTAATAGTTGCTCATTAATATCTGCCATGGGAAGATCTTTGCATCACCAGGGAGACCCTGTGTTTATAACAGCTTTAGCAGTTGTTCTTCTGTTATCTGTTCTCCAAAAATAATTTAGCTGTGGGCAGTGGCATTTCCAGAACATATGGATCAAATTCCCAGTTTCCTTTTCACAGTTCTAGCATTTGTAGTCTTCTCACATCTCAAGATGTTCCAAAAAAGGTGGGGATTTTTACCCTGTTGTTTGCCTAAGATTCATACTTTTATATTCCTATCCAATTCATCCCACATTTCTCCCTGGAGTTGTAATCTAGACCTTCCAAAACTTCACTATGTTCCCAGTTTTTCTTTCTCTACTTTTTCATTTTTCTTTTTTTTTCTGAAAAGAATTATTATACTTCTGTCCCTGAAAAATATTAAGAGAAGAACTGTAAGGAATTATAGTCATGAAGTTCTCTTTTTGCCCCAGACAAGGAAATTTGTCAGCTAAATCCTTTCCCAGTGTTAATGTGAAGTAATGCAATATACTGCAGAGCTGTACAAGTAAGGGGGTGGGAGAAGAATCTTAGTGTCATTATTCACATAAGATGCTTGGAATCTTAAAAGCAGGATGGTGATGGGGTTTTAATTCTTCATTGTTATTATTCCTGATCACTTTGGTGCATTTTCTTCAATGTAGTTGCCTTTTGTGGGTACATTTCTAAAATGCCTAGCTCTGATTTCAGGAATCTGGGTTACAAGGGTGAGGAAAGCAGCAGTTGTACTGAGCCAGTGATATAGTTCTCACATGCCAAGACTACTACACCACACCACTAAGCGTGTGAAATATCTGCAGATGGGGTTGTATTAAAACATAATGCAGGATCCTATCATTGGTAGAAATGTTGGGTTTTTTTTATGCTAGTGCTTGTGAAGCTGCTGGCGGTTTGGATATGTAAAAGGGTCATTTTTACTCCTTTGTATCTCATAGAATCATAGAATCAACCAGGTTGGAAGAGACCTCCAAGATCATCTAGTCCAACCTAGCACCCAGCCCTAGCCAATCAACTAGACCATGGCACTAAGTGCCTTAGCCAGGCTTTGCTTGAACACCTCCAGGGACAGTGACTCCACCACCTCCCTGGGCAGCCCATTCCAATGCCAATCACTCTCTCTGGCAAGAACTTCCTCCTAACATCCAGCCTAGACCTCCCCAGGCACAACTTGAGACTGTGTCCCCTTGTTCTATTGCTGGTTGCCTGGCAGAAGAGACCAACCCCCACCTGGCTACAACCTCCCTTCAGGTAGTTGTAGACAGCAATGAAGTCACCCCTGAGACTACTCTTCTCCAGGCTAAACACCCCCAGCTCCCTCAGCCTCTCCTCATAGGGTTTGTGCTCCAGGCCCCTCACCAGCTCTCTTGAATTGAGGAGCCCAAAACTGGACACAGCACTCAAGGTGTGGCCTGACCAGTGTTGAGTACAGGGGAAGAATAACCTCCCTCATGCTACTGGCCACACTGCTCCTGATACAGACCAGGATGTCATTGGCTTTCCTGGACACCTGGCACACTGCTGGCTCATCTTCAGCTACTGTCTACCAGTACCCCCAGGTCCCTTTCTGCCTGGCTACTCTCCAGCCACTCTGTCCCCAGCCTGTAGCACTGCTTGGGGTTGTGACAGGATGGATTCAAAGGTAACAAAAATTTGTACCCTGTGGGGTTTTTCTAATATGCTTTCAAGAAATGAGAATTGTATCTTCACTTCTTGTTCTTTTTGTGAAACCTTAAGAAAAGTTTTATTAGCTTGCTGGTAGGAAGCCTCAAGTCAAGACTCAAGTCTTGGTTAAGGAGATACTATCTTTATGAGTGCTATTAGCTTTCCACAGCCAGCCCATCCATTCTTACTTAAGCTTAATTGAAGCAAGTTACCGTATCATGAACCACTTCAATCTTTTCTAACTGGAAAGTAAAATTCCCACTGAATTTTTAGAGATCAAGATTTCTTTTCATCAGCTGTACTCCCTTATAGTCCTATATATTTCCATTCCTCAAAGCCATCACAACAATTTTATGCCTGATCCAAAATGTTGTGGGTTCAAGCTGTTTCTCCCTGAACTCAGTGGGTGTGAGCCAGAGCTTCTCACATTTAGTTAACAATATTAAAGACGTGGGAGCTATTTCTTCTTTGAAGCATAAATTCAGCACTCCTAACAACTTGTTGAACAAATTAGCTTGTTTTCCCCTCAAAATTACATGCATCACATTTGCAGATCTACCAAACTGTACTTGAAAACCTAACTCTGAAAACATAAAAATGATAAGACCAAAATTAGGTTACAAAGTCTTAATTTTAGTTGATGTTTTGCTGCTCTGACTTGCTTTTTTACTAGCGCCTGAGATCACAAAGTATTTTAGTGGATGTTTTGCTGCTCTGACTTGCTTTTTTACTAGAGCCTTAGATCACAAAGTCTTAATTTTAGTGGATGTTTTGCTGCTCGGACTTGCTTTTTTACTAGAGCCTGAGATCACAAAGTCTTAATTTTAGTGGATGTTTTGCTGCTCTGACTTGCTTTTTACTAGAGCCTGAGATCACAAAGTCTTTATTTTAGTGGATGTTTTGCTGCTCTGACTTGCTTTTTCACTAGAGCCTGAGATCACAAAGTCTTTATTTTAGTGGATCTTTTGCTGTTCTGGCTTGCTTTTTTACTAGAGCCTGAGATCACAAAACTGCAGAAAAAAAATTATTTTCAAGAGCTAACTTTATGGGAGTCTGATTACCACATTAACTATTAACTCTTTTACTCCTCCTTCAAGAATATCATAGAATCATAGAATCAACCAGGTGATATAATGCTTTAATCTCACCATCACTGCCCCAAAGAGATCACAAAGTCTTAATTTTAGTGGATGTTTTGCTGTTCTGGCTTGCTTTTTTACTAGAGCCTGAGATCACAAAGTCTTAATTTTAGTGGATGTTTTGCTGTTCTGGCTTGCTTTTTTACTAGAGCCTGAGATCACAAAGTCTTAATTTTAGTGGATCTTTTGCTGTTCTGGCTTGCTTTTTTACTAGAGCCTTAGATCACAAAGTCTTAATTTTAGTGGATGTTTTGCTGCTCGGACTTGCTTTTTTACTAGAGCCTGAGATCACAAAGTCTTAATTTTAGTGGATGTTTTGCTGCTCTGACTTGCTTTTTTACTAGAGACTGAGATCACAAAGTCTTAATTTTAGTGGATCTTTTGCTGTTCTGGCTTGCTTTTTCACTAGAGCCTGAGATCACAAAGTCTTAATTTTAGTGGATGTTTTGCTGCTCGGACTTGCTTTTTTACTAGAGACTGAGATCACAAAGTCTTAATTTTAGTGGATGTTTTGCTGCTCGGACTTGCTTTTTTACTAGAGACTGAGATCACAAAACTGCAGAAAAAAAATTATTTTCAAGAGCTAACTTTATGGGAGTCTGATTGCCACATTAACTATTAACTCTTTTACTCCTCCTTCAAGAATATAATGCTTTAAATTCACCATCACTGCCCCAAAGAAAGGTTACTTTAGCATCTACAGCATGCACTTACCTACTTGGGTTACCTGATCACACTGCATAGAGCAAGCAGTGGAAAGTTACTGGCTTTCCAAAAAGCCAAGTCCACATGGAGTAGTTAACTTCATTCACCACAACTTATTGACTGCTTTTAATATAACCTAATCCATTACATGAACAGTAGTATTGACTTCTTTATTTCTTCTTAATGAAATGTTAAACATTATTTTTAAATGCTGCACAAATCCTGCACGCACCAATACAGAGAGCCTGGGTTCTTGTCTGCTGTCCTAATATAATGAAATATGCAGCAACTTGGACTTCATCTTTTGGACATTTTGCTGTTTTATAGTTGTGCTAGTTTGAAGCTAGCTAGAATGTTTTGGTGAGAAGAACTAGATTACAGGCTGTGGAAGGAAAACAAGGCTGATGTCTACTTCCCTCATAGGCTTGCCAGGAACAAGAAATAAAAACATAGAAGAGCACTCTCACTTCTGCTGCTGGCAAGCTCTGAGCTACATCTTACTCTCTAACCTCACCTTCCATTTTTTTTTTTGCTTGTATAAGAACAAGAAATAAAAACATAGATAACCACTCTCACTTCTGCTGCTGGCAAGCTCTGAGCTGCATCTTACTCTCTAACCTCATCCTCTGTTTTTTTTGACTAATCCACTTTGCTTCCTCACCCCTCTGGCCAAACCTCCAATCCTCCTTGAGACTGGGGTAAGGTTGAGAGGGGTAGGGGGAAGGTGAAGGGGCAGTTGGGAGCCCCTCCTGGGGACTCAGGTTTCTGGGAGGGCTGTTGTGTTTCTGTATTACCTTTTACCTTGTCTATTTCTGTCTATAGCTGTATATACTGTAAATATCTGCTTGTGTATTGTGCTAGCTGTAAATATAAGCTTCATTCATATTTCCAGAGCTGGCTGAGTCTAGTCTGGGTGATTTCCAAAAGTGGGGAGGGGGGGGGGGGCGGGGAACACCCAAACCATCACAATAGTGGCATTTTTATGTCATCCTTCTTGCTTCCTCTTCTTTCATCCCATGAAAAAATAATAACTTACTGGCCTATCCCTGGATAAATCCAATGGTTTCAAACAGGAAAAAGGCAATGCTCATACCAACTTGTTCTTGTGGAGAAAACAAATCACTGTCATAAGATACACAATGGAAATACCAAATCAAAACATAGAGCCCCATTCAGCACCTTCTATAATCAACTTCAGATTTCCTGTAACTTCAGCAAGGCTGTCATTTCACAGTGGACCTAAATGATCAGTTACAACAAAACAAAATTGGAGGAGCCTTAGCATTATTAAACCTAAATGTATTACAAACTTCTAGAGATCAGAAGCATGATTTTAAACACTCTACCACTACTGCACTTGAAAAAAACCCCAAAAAACTAAAGATAGTAAGGTGTAATCTCTGAAGAATAGCTATGTTTAGTTTAGATATCATTTGAACTTCAGAGAGTTCAGTCTTCATTTTACGGGAAGTTTTCTTTCTAATTCCAGGAATCTTTTGTTTGCTCAAGTATTGCACATACCAAAACTAACTCCTGTTTGTAAATAACCTATTTCCAAATGCAGTACAGAAATGCTGTAAATACGTGTCCTAGATTTTAATACTATTTTCTCTATGAGACACTACTGTGCTGCGTACTCTGGTTCAGGTGAAGGTGTTGCTGACCACCTTACCTGTGGACCTAAAAACCCAATGCTTTGTGACAGAACCTCTAATTCTTGTGTCAGTGTTGAAGAAGAGGCAAAGAAAAAGAGCAAGGGGTGAGCATAAACTTCATTAAGTGAACAAGAAGGAGACAATTAGAAAATAATCTAACCCATATAAAATGTCCTGAAGCTGAGGTTTCAGATAGCTGAAAGCCAATGCCTCCATTGTCCTCAGTGTGATGCATTCTTGTCTTTTATACAACCTATGGTTTTCCTAAACTTTTAGTTTCTGAAAAATAATTCTCCATGAACAGCATTAAAATAGAGGAAAAAAATTCAAGTTGCCCAGTTTAAGTACAATTTTGAAAATGCTAAAATGAGAGAATCTGGTACAATACATTGCATATATCAAATTTAAGAATTATAAGTTCCAATTTGCACCTTTCATAGAACATAACAGGCTCAAAATCTGTGGGAACAACTGAATTTCAGGACATCAAAATGTTTATTGAATGCAAGACAGTGAAAGGAATGAGGACAGCTACCTGAAGGGACATTGTAGTCAGGTGGGGGGTGGCCTCTTCTCCCAGGTAACCAGCAATAGAACAAGGGGACACAGTCTCAAGTTGTGCCAGGGGAGGTCTAGGCTGGATGTTAGGAGGAAGTTCTTGCCAGAGAGAGTGATTGGCATTGGAATGGGCTGCCCAGGGAGGTGGTGGAGGCACCGTCCCTGGAGGTCTTCAAGCAAAGACTGGATGAGGCACTTGGTGCCATGGTCTAGTTGACTGGCTAGGGCTGGGTGCTAGGTTGGACTGGATGATCTTGGAGGTCTCTTCCAACCTGGTTGATTCTATGATTCTATGAAGTAATGCTGACTGGCAAGAAGACAAAGGTTCTTATGCTGTCTTTGAAGTAAGGCAGCAGAGAAATAAACTTGTTATTCTTAGTGGGAAATAAATGCAGTAAATCATAGGATCATAGGATGTTAGAGGTTGGAAGGGACCCAAAGAGATCATTGAGTCCGACCCCCCTGCCAGAGCAGGACAATACTATCTAACACAGATCACAGAGGTACACATCCAGACAGGCCTTGAAAGTCTCCAGAGAAGGAGACTCCACGACCTCCCTGGAGAGCCTGTTCCAGTGCTCTGTGACCCTTACAGTAAAGAAGTTCCCTCTCGTGTTGAGGCGGAACCTCTTGTACTGCATCTTACACCCATTGCTCCTTGCCCTGTCACAGGGAGCAAGTGAGCAGAGCCTGTCCCCCAGCTCCTGGCAGCCTTCAGATACTTTATAAACATTTATCAAATCCCCTCTAAGTCTTCTCTTTTCCAGGCTAAGCAGCCCCAGGTCCCTCAGCCTCTCCTCATAAGCCATGCCCTGCTGTCCCCTAATCATCCTCGTAGCCCTCCACTGGACCCTCTCCAGAAGATTCCTGTCCCTCTTAAACTGGGGAGCTCAAAACTGAACACAGTATTCAAGATGAGGTCTCACCAGAGCAGAGTAGAGGGAGGAGAACCTCCCTTGATCTGCTGGACACACTCCTCCTAATACACCCCATTTCAGCAGTCATGCTGAAATGTATTTATTAACTGAACCAAAATGTATTTACAATCTGGACAAAAAAAGCCCCTGCTAGACATTGTGGCTTCTTAATAGTCAAGGAAAAAGCCAATGTTATAACAAGTATCAGATATTTTTGCAACTCTAATGCCACTTTATAGAATCATTTAGGTTGAAAAAGACCTCTAAGATCATCAAGTCCAACCACTTCCTAACTGTACCAAGCCTGGTGCTAAACCATGTCCCTCAGCACCAAATTTATCTTGTAAACAGCACCAGGATCAAGTTTCAACCACCTCTCTGGCGAGCCTGTTGCAGTGTTTGAGAACCTTTCCAGTGAATAAGTTTCATTTAGCAACCATTCTAAACCTCCCTTGGCACAAATTGAGGCCACTTCCTCTTGTCCTACCAGTTGTTGCTAGGGAGAAGAGATGTACAATGCATCTCAATACAATCTTGGCCTCAATACAACCTCCTGTCCGGTAGCTGTAGAGAGAGAGGTCTTCCCTCAGCCTCCTTTTCTCCATGCTAAACCATTCCAGTTCCCTCAGCTGCTCCTCACAGGACTTGTTCTTGAGACCTTTCACCAGCTTTGTTGCCTCTCTCCAGCACCTCAACATCTTTTGTGTAGTGAGGGCCCCAAAACTGAATCCAGTACGCAAGGTGTGGGCTCACCAGTGCTTCATCAGACACTTCTGCGTGTCTGTTTTTCCAGAACCTTCTCTTTCCAGAGACCAGCACATATTTTCATACAAAACACTTCCCTTGATTTTTTTCAGAATGACAGAAGGCAAAGGCATAAATTACCTCAGTAGGCATTAAATCAAGCTCTTTAGTTCTGTGAGACTTTGAATACAAGCTGATGTAGAGGTGCTGAACTCTTTCTCTCCCTACACAGCAAGCCCACCACGTTAGAAATGAATGCTGAATTTCTCTCCAGATGGAAAAGCCATCCTCTTCTGTATTCCAACTGAATCTCTTTCCTAAATGGTGGTGTTTAATGATAACATTATTGCTTACCCATAGCATCTAATCTAAGCACTTTCTTTCCCCAGATAACAGTACATTATATGCAGCTAATGGTTGCAAAAGCTCAACTTATAAAAATAAACTTCCAGTGGTGAGCCATGTGGCTTCCTGAAACTGCAGAACATCTTGTTAAGCAGAACAGGATATTATGAAATGACCAATTATATATAAACGTTTGTGGAAACCAAGTGGGAACCCTTCCACTGGTGCTGCATTTGGTAAAATGAGAAGTGGAGCTGTAATGAAACAACTCTGGCCACTGAGGCTGCAGAGCCCCACTTGGGCAGGATTCAGCTCGCTGCATTTCCATAAAAAGATCTGTGCACAGCCTCAAAGAACTATCTGTATTTTTGTATGCTTTCAGACTGACCCAGAGCTTTGGTGGTGAACAAAGTAAACCTTGGCACTGCAGCTTCAGTGTGTCAATACTCTTGTGGCTCAGAGCCTGCTGGAGGCTGAGATTCTGGACTGCACACAAGAAGTCAAGTAACTATTCAGAGGGAATCATGCAGTCAATACTTCAACTACCAGATAGTCCCCACCTACAGTGTGTTGCAGAATTAGGCAATACTACATACCTGCTCTTTCTCAGGAAGAATAATGAAGTAATCTACTCATAATATTCAGAAAACACATGTACTGTGCTGGAAAATTCAAATGCAGACTTCTGATTTAACGCACCAAAATATGTTATGCATTAGAACATGGAGCTTAATGTCTCTTGCAATAGTTTTGAAACACTCTTAAGAGCGTAACAGTCGTTATGCAAACCACCCACATTCCCTCCATCAAACTGAATTAACAATTGAAAGAGTTGTTATCCAAATATTTCTTAGAATCACAGAATCAGTCAGGATTGGAAGGGACCACAAGGATCATCTAGTTCCAAACCCCCTGTCATGGGCACAGACACCCTACCCTAGATCAAGCTGGACAAAAGCCTCATCCAGCCTGGCCTTAAACACCTCCAGCCATGGGGCCTCAACCACCTCCCTGGGCAACCCATTCCAGCCTCTCACCACTCTCATGCTCAACAACTTCCTACTCACATCCAGCCTGAACCTACCCATCTCCAGCTTTGCTCCATTCCCCCTAGTCCTGTCACTCCCTGATGGCCTAAAAAGTCCTTCCCCAGCTTTTTTTGTAGCCCCCCTTCAGATACTGAAATGCCACAAGAAGTTCACCTGGGAGCCTCCTCTTCTCCAAACTGAACAGCCCCAACTCTTTCAGTCTGTCCTCATAGGAAAGGTGCTCCAGCCCTCTGAGCATCCTCGTGGCTCTCTTACATGTGCTTAAGCAGCAACTAATCCACCCTGAAGAATCAGGATAGGAACAGGAGACAGAGGTATTGATCATAGCAAGTATAAATAGATTTAATTTCCTAGTGACAGAATGCAGTTATAAATACGAAGAAAAGCTAAAGGATGAAGTCTAGCTCTAGGACTCTGTCAGGACATGAGCTGAACCTAGGTTTGTTTTGAGGCAACTGATTGAAAACAATATTCACTTTCCAAACCTGGTATTGTGCCACTATAGAAACCATTCAATTACATACTTGACAGATTTTAAACATGCTCAACTTGGATTTTAATCATCAGATTTGTTTAGAAAGATGTCTTGAACCACAGAACATTGGTTAAAAGATGCTAACAGTAATAAAGAAATGGAAACTCACTCTTTTAAACCTGAAAGATCAGGTTCTACTATGGGAGTACCTTTTCTTTATCATTTTGATTATTTGCTCCTTTTTGAAGGAAGCAGTCATTACTGATTAGACTGCTGCTGCTGATAAGGAAGATCCAGCTTTGTATTAGTCCTCTATGACTGTGAATTCAAACCCACATTCTGTTTCTTTCCTTTTTATGAAAGTGATAGAGATGGTAAAAGAGGCAAACAGATTCTCAAGTTGGATGGATAAAGTTTATAGAAGGCCTGAAACAGAAAATAAGCCAAAAACCATAGTGGATTAGGCAAAAGGCTCCTCTGATTCAGTGTCCTGCTTCTTCTGAGAGAAGCAAGAGGCTTTGGTGGTTTTTTAAATGAAAGAATAACCAAAAACACATTATGGAAAGATTCTCCTCCAAAATACTCTGCCTGTAATAAAAGAACTTGTCCTCCTATGAGGACAGACTGAAAGAGTTGGGGCTGTTCAGTCTGGAGAAGAGGAGGCTCCCAGGTGACCTTCTTGTGGCCTTCCAATATCCGAAGGGGGGCTACAAAAAAAACTGGGGAGGGACTTTTTAGGCCATCAGGGAGTGACAGGACTAGGGGGAATGGAGCAAAGCTGGAGGTGGGTAGGTTCAGACTGGACTTGAGTAGGAAGTAGTTCAGCATGAGAGTGGTGAGAGGCTGGAATGGGTTGCCCAGGGAGGTGGCTGAGGCCCCATCCCTGGAGATGTTTAAGGCCAGGCTGGATGAGGCTTTGGGCAGCCTGATCTAGGGTAGGGTGAACCTGCCCGTGGCAGGGGGTTTGGAACTAGATATCCTTGTGGTCCCTTCCAACCCTGACTGATTCTGTGATTCTATAATAATTCAGTGTGCATAGCCAAGCTGTGGGCCAAAAGCAGCCTTTCTCTGATGGACAGAGGGTCAGCTCTGTGACCACCCTTGCCTAGGCACCCTTCAGTCTCCTTACAACCATTTACCCTGCAGTTCCTGACCTTCAATATCTCCAGCGATGGGGCCTCAACTGGGCAACCTGTTCCAGTGTTCCACCACCTTCATGGTAAAAATCCTGTTCCTAGCATCGAAGCTAAACCTCATCTTCACTAATTTCAAACCATTGCCCCTTGTCCCATCATCACAGGCCTTTGTAAGCAGTCCCTCTGCAGCCTTCTTGTAGCCCACTTCAAATAGCAGCAGGCTGATATTAGCTCTCCTCAGTCTCCTCCAGGCTGAACAATCCCAGCTCCTTCAGCCTGTTCTTGTGGGAGAGATGCTCCAGCTCCCTCAGCCATCTTTGTGGCCCTCCTCTGGACCTACTCCATAAGGTCTATGTCCTTCCTGTGTTGAGGGCCCCAGAGCTGGATGCAATACTCCAGGTGAGGTCTCAACAGAGCAAAGTGGCAGAACCACATCTCTGGATCTGCTGGCCACAAATCTTTTGATGCAGGCTAGAAGTTACTCATAAAATGACCCAATTCAACCCACAGCATATTTTAATGACAAATGGATTTAAATTAATTGCTAAGTACTCATTTTGATTTACATTACACCAAGACCTGACAACTTCTCCTTTCCTAGTTCCATCCTCTTAGGACAGACCTTTGTGGAACAGCATTTTGGAATCTTCCTCCTAGTATTCTTTCAATTCTGCCAGTCAACACTGTCTTCTTATCATATTTTGCCCTTTCATTTAATTCTCAAGGATATTCATCATGGATCTTCCTTGTACTTCCATCCATTTTGACATCTCTTTGACAGCCTCTCATTTGTTTGCATTTTGAATTCAGCTCTGTCTTGTTGCTCTCACTGCTATTAAAATAACTGCTTCAGGACAAGCCAAGTTATCTTCCTGCAATTATAGAATCATAGAATCATAGAATCAACCAGGTTGGAAGAGACCTCCAAGATCATCCAGTCCAACCTAGCACCCAGCCCTATCCAATCAACTAGACCATGGCACTAAGTGCCTCAGCCAGGCTTTTCTTGAAGACCCCCAGGGACGGTGCCTCCACCACCTCCCTGGGCAGCCCATTCCAATGCCAATCACTCTCTCTGTGAAGAACTTCCTCCTAACATCCAGCCTATACCTATCCTGGCACAACTTGAGACTGTGTCCCCTTGTTCTATTGCTGGTTACCTGGGAGAAGAGACCAACCCCCACCTGGCTACAATGCCCCTTCAGGTAGTTGTAGACAGCAATAAGATCACTCCTGAGCCTCCTCTTCTCCAGGCTAAACAAGCCCAGCTCCCTCAACCTCTCCTCATAGGATTTGTGTTCCAGGCCCCTCACCAGCTTTGTTGCCCTTCTCTGGACATGTTCCAGCACCTCAACATCCTTCTTGAATTGAGGGGCCCAGAACTGGACACAGTACTCAAGGTGTGGTCTGCCCAGTGCCGAGTACAAGGGAAGAATAACCTCCCTTGTCCTACTGGCCACACTGTTCCTGATGCCGGCCAGGATGCCATTGGCTCTCTTGGCCACCTGGGCACACTGCTGGCTCATCTTCAGCTACTATCTACCAGTACCTCCAGGTCCCTTTCCTCCTGGCTGCTCTCCAGCCACTCAGTCCCCAGCCTATAGTGCTGCTTGGGGTTGTTGTGGCCAAAGTGCAGAACCCTGCACTTGGCCTTGTTAAATCTCATCCCATTGGCCTCTGCCCACCCATCCAGCCTGTCTAGGTCCCTCTGCAGGGCTCTCCTACCTTCCATTATGAAATGTTCTTAACACCTTAAACAAAAATTAATTTCTCAGAAATTTACAGACAAGTAATATTCAGGAAGAATGGACTTTCACTGCTTCTCCTGCTGTGAAACTCAGACTAATAGTAAATACAAGCTGCAGTGGGCTAAAACATGCAAGTGACTCACAGCAGGTATCACTTAGCTTATCTGCCTTAACCGTAGGCATATGTGGTACAGCCCTTTGGAGAGCTAACAGGTGAAATTTTCCTTCCCAGCCTGAATTTCCCTAAAATACATATTCAGTTGCAGAGTTATAGCCAAGCTCTGTCAGAGCAGAGTTTTATTTGTAGACTTGGAAGAAACTGCTGGCCTTAATTCTATCTCACTCACAATCTTTTAACATGCTACTGCAGTCACTCCTCACTGGATGCATTAAGCTCATCTCTTTTGTTCACATTTGTTTTCACCACCAACTATACAAAAGGACTGCACAGTGCCAATATTCATCAGTAAAAGACATGGAGAACTGAGACTAGAAAGCTGATTTTTCATGAGACAGAATGTAGGCTCTGAGGCTCCCTTGGTCTACCTCACAAATTCTACCCTCCTCAGTCCAGGTCGGTAGATTTCATAGAATCATAGAATCAACCAGGTTGGAAGAGACCTCCAAGATCATCCAGTCCAACCTATGGTCCTGCAAGTCTAGCTTGTAGAGTGATTATTCTGTATGGAATTATTTTGTATGTTAATGCATAACCAAAGTAAGAAAAACTAGTCATGGACTATCACTACAATGGAATATTTCTGTTTACTAGAAACAGCTTTTCATTAATTTACTGAACTTGTGGGTTCTTTTATTAGGCATCTAAAAGGGAGAAAAGCACTTCTTGAGGAAAATCAACAGAATATGCATCTATAAGATTATAGGGTGAATAAATAGAAGACCCAGACATGTAGGCTAGAAGCCAATGAGAAATATCTTCTGCTCGTGGCAGCTGCTTGCTGTGCTTTATATATAATCTTTCTGAGAACAAAGGGGAGAGGTTTGCAGATCGGGAGAGGAGACAGATGGAACATGATGGACTTACTTAAACATTCTGAGAAAGCCAAAGGAAGACGGCTGTGAAATGCTATCATTTTGTAGGAACACAGCAATAGAGATCTGTTGTGTTCCTCTTACTGCACAATGTTTAGGCTTACAATGGGGGAGGGTGGGGTATTCATTCTGCAGATGAATATATATAGCTCAGTGAACACTAAAGCTTTATAACAACTTAAATGAGGATGCAATCGGCTCTGTTTTGGTTCTGCTTATTTCACTACTATTTACTTTTAAAGAACTTTTATAAACTTAAGGTGGTATTTCAAATAATTGTTCAAATGCTGAACAATGAACATAAGCACCTGTAAAATTAAAAAGTTAGGGTTATTTTATTATATTTTTAGTAATTATTATATTTTTAGTAATATAATTATTATATTTTTAGTAATACTTTCTTAAAGTGAAAGTAACAGCTGTGCACATGATTTAAATTATGGAGTTCTGCTGCTTTAAAGTGCAGTAACCTCCTTGTATGTATAAAATGAAGCAAGAAGACATACTTGTCCTCCAAGTCACCTCTTTGGATGAAGAGCTTAGGTAATAGAATTCATATTGTTCTCCCTTCTGGAAAACTAAATTTAGGAGTGTTTAAGGTAAATAAAAGGCTGTTGTCACATCACATTGAAACAGTAGTGTATGCTTCTCACACTTGAAGCCCTGTGAAATTGTTGACTCATTGGTGTCCTGGAGCACCTCTCCTATGAGGACAGACTGAAAGAGTCTGAAAGAATGCGGTTTGTTCTGTAGTGTGTACTGAAAGAATTGGGGCTGTTCAGTCTGGAGAAGAGGAAGCTCTGAGGTGACCTTCTTGTGGCCTTCCAGTATCCGAAGGGGTTCTACAAAAAAAGCTGGGGAGGGACTTTTTAGGCCATCAGGGAGTGACAGGACTAGGGGGAATGGAGCAAAGCTGGAGATAGGGAGATTCAGGCTGGATTTGAGTAGGAAGTTGTTGAGCATGAGAGTGGTGAGAGGCTGGAATGGGTTGCCCAGGGAGGTGGTTGAGGTCCCATGGCTGGAGGTGTTTAAGGCCAGGCTGGATGAGGCTTTGGCCAGCCTGATCTAAGGTAGGGTGTCTGTGCCCATGGCAGGGGGGTTGGAACTAGATGATCGGTGTGGTCCCTTCCAACCCTGACTGATTCTGTAATTCTATGATTCATTTCTCTGTTAGCATTATGAGTACCTTTATATGCAAAATAAGGCATCATTTAAACTTATTTCATACACACAGGTGTTGTCAATGTTGGCACCTTTGCCAGTGAGGTCACATGTATGGCAAATAAAGGCCACTAGTTACTGTCAAAACTGTAGCCTCTGTGTCAACATCAGAAAGAGTTTTTCATCATTTCTTTGATTCCTTTTAGCTCTTGCAAGCTTGTTCCATTCTTGATCTTCTTTGTGAAGAACTCTCAAGATCATGATGGGTAGTGACAAGAGAGAGACTGACGATTAAATGGGAACAGGACTGAACTCTAATCAACAGTGGAGAAAAATCTGACAGTGGAGAAAAATAATTACACAAATACCCTGCATATTGCCAGTGGGGTTTGCAGGGGTAAATTCTGTGCATGTGCATTTCTGTTAGGGCTTTTTTTTTTCAGTTCAGCTGCAATATTCCTTGAAATTTTTAATGCAAAGAAAGATTGTTCAGACCACAAGCAAAATGGGAGCATGCACTGCATTGCTGCTCTACAAGGGTATTGTCTTTCAGGCTGGTTAAATGGGTGGCTCAAGGCAACTGCACTGAGGTCCAGTCTCTAAAACACTTTCTGTAGACTCTTGATGAGTAGAAAGTTCACTGAAAAGACCAGTACATGATCCAAAGGGTGCATAGGAAATGTGACTTAAATAATTTTATGGTATACTTCTTCTCCTTTATTTTATGGTAATCTGCTATTAAAAAACAAGAGCATAAGTGAAAATGTATGCCACTTTTTTGTCTTTCTACTGACAAGGTATTTGTTTCCTTGCTTACCTACTGTCTTAACTAGAAAGAACTTGTTTGGACAATGACCAGGGAAACAACTGGCCTGTGAACAAGACATAATTAAGTGCTTAGATTTGCTGAAATACCCGAAAGGGAGCAAATATGAAATACAAGTTGTCTAGTGGGATGAAAATTATAGGAGGCAGCTGCTAGGAGATAAAGCAATATTACATTTTAGTCTAGTCTAGTATATATCACAGAAGTAGAGTCCTTTATAGTTTGAGTTTCTGCTTGGAAACTTAGCAATCCCTCTAGCTGTGAGACAGAGGATGTAGGTACCTAGGACTCTCTGTGTCTTGTTTGCTTTGATCATCAGGCTCCATGGTTTCACTGTTGTTAACACTAATGGGAATTTTAAATGAAATGTTTTGGTTGCCTGAAAAAGCATGAGCTTTAAAGCAGGTGAAGAATTTCCTTAAAGTCATACAAGTTTTAAGGAATTCCATCTGAGTTTTCTTCTTTGGGTTACTGCTCTGACCATGTGTTTATCTGAAGAAAAGCTTTCAAGACTGATAATTTCTTTGGCTAGAATTCAAATGGATCTATCAAGAAAAAAAAGAATGAAACCCAACACATCAGAGGTGTATTCTGAAGTATGAGGTGTGGCTGTTCAACAATCACAAGTACATTTATGATGAAATCCTAACACAGTGCATTCCCAAAAGAGCACGCTGGATTAGAATGTAAGTTCACAGAATCATAGAATCAGCCAGGTTGGAAGATTCCAGCAATCAAAAGGCAGGACAAGGATAGGGTGGAAGTTGGAACAACAGATCTGTACTACCTACCCTACTTGTAGATTTATTTCATAGAATCATAGAATATACCAGGTTGGAAGACAGCTCCAAGATCACCCAGTCCAACCTAGCACCCAGCCCTAGCCAATCAAATAGACCATGGCACTAAGTGCCTCATCCAATCCTTTTTCGAACACTTCCAGGGACAGCGACTCCACCACCTCCCTGGGCAGCCCATTCCAATGCCAATCACTCTCTCTGCCAACAACTTCCTCCTAACATTCAGCCTAGACCTCCCCTGGCACAACTTGAGACTGTGTCCCCTTGTTCTGTTGCTGGTTGCCTGGCAGAAGAGACCAACCCCCACCTGACTACAGCCTCCCTTCAGGTAGTTGTAGACAGCAATGAGGTCACCCCTGAGCCTACTCTTCTCCAGGCTGCACACTCCCAGCTCCCTCAGCCTCTCCTCATAGGGTTTGTGTTCCAGGCCCCTCACCAGCTTTGTTGCCCTTCTTTGGACATGTTCCAGTATCTCAACATCTCTCTTGAATTGAGGAGCCCAGAACTGGACACAGTACTCAAGGTGTGGCCTGACCAGTGTCAAGTACGGAGGAAGAATAACCTTCCTCATGATCTTCTCCTCCTTTTGCACTACACTTGTAAACATGCTGCTTTGCTGTGGAATGCATCTAGGTATGGTATTCTGTGCCCAAAGGAAATGGCAATTTGATTTCATGCCTGTCGTTAAGTTCCCAGCCTGCAAAGTTAACCCACGGTTTCTGCCCAAGTGTTCACTAAATGAATACCAATCATTTGTTATTCCTTACTGCTGTGACTCAGGCACTTCCACTCTAATATGAAGCATATATAATATTTCATATATACTGCAGAAATGTACAACTTAGACCAAAAAATAGCTATGTTTTGGCAACGAATGGGACCGTGCACTCAGCCTTAAGCTTACATTTGGGTTCCTGTACATGTATATAGTTGGTTATTTTTCTGGAGTTGGGAGGTGACAAAACTCAATATAACGTACTAATTTAAACTTTAACACCAGGTTTTAGCTGTCAATGGATGTACAGAACTCATTGTAATCAGAGTGCTGTTTGTCTGGATTATATTCTAAAGGATCTTGATTTACAGAATCACAGAATTTCTTAGATTGGAAAAGACCTTCAAGATCATTGAGTCCAATCATTAGTTTCACACTGACAAGTCCTTGACTAAACCAAATCCCTCAGCACAACACCTAAGCACTATGAATTGCTGTGGTTGGAAAGGACCACCAGGATCATCCAGTCCAACCTTCATCCCAGCATCATTAAGACTTACAGACTTCTTTGCGTGGCAGTGAGAAAATGGAAAGTGGTGTCTGCTAACAATGGTAGAAATATAAATTCATTGGAGCTGAGATACCATTTAAAGGTTAATCTTTAACACTCTCTAACATCAGGTTGATGTTTAAGTGTTGTGACAAGATTAAACGATTGACAGACCTCTATATTTTGGCAAAGTCTTCTATGGAAGCCCACAGAGAGAGGGATTTGCCATTGGAATGGGCTGCCCAGGGAAGTGGTGGAGTCGCCATCACTGGAGGTGTACAAGCAAAGACTGGATGAGGCACTTAGTGCCATGGTCTAGTTGACTGGATAGGGCTGGGAGATAGGTTGGACTGGATGATCTTGGACTCTTCTAACCTGGTTGGTTCTGTGATTCTGTGAGAGGGAGTTTACAAACAACATTTTTGCAATGAATCAGTTTTCTTTCCTTGCTTTACTTAAGCTCAGCAAGTTCATTTGGCATGTGACCGCTCTGGCATGGGGGGTGGGACCCCTGTTGTTGATGTATAGAGGAATCCACGGACATGTATTTGTTTAGCACCCAAATGTGATACTATGTTTGCATGCCTGTATACCCCTCCAGTCATTACCTATCTGGAAAACATTTGTCTGAGCACTATAGTAACTCTAGAGGAAAATGAGAATCATTTTTTTCTTTTAAGGTTCATTGTAAATGCACTAAAATCTATCTGCCTCTTTTTAGATCATCTCACATCACCTCTTTAGCTCTGCCAAAGTCTGAGGTGTCCTTTTGATATTCCATAAAATTATACTTAATACAAACAAAGTGTGAATGAATAATTCCTAGTGTCTGCTGCCAGCGTCTGTTAGCACAACCAAAGTTGTATCAACATCTTTTTTTATCTCCCCACTTTCTAGTTTGAGAAATATGAACTTTGCTAAACTTTATATCCTTAAAATACAGTTGGAATATGAAGCAGACAACAAAAGTGAACAAATCACTAGTTACACTGATCATAAATCATCACAATTAATTACTGCTCATCAGAGACCCAGAATAACTGGTGGCATCTAATAATACAGTTAAATGTGTTAGCATAAACCACCATAAACACCAAATTTCAGCAAAGTAAAATAGTTTGTCAGCCTGATGAATCAGTCAATGAGAGCTACATTTATTTTTTCTTAAGTCTGCATGCTAATGACAACTTCATTTTTAAGCCAGGGATTGTGAGTGATGATGGTCTGCTGCCAGGCATTGAATTTGAAATGGTGAAGTAACATCCTCAACACAATTAGTCATCTGTTGTTACACATGGCATTCTATTTGCTGCTTTCTAACATGATAAAATGCTCCCAAGTCTGCATGTGAATATTGGGTTTTTCTTTTCACTGCAGAGATAAAAGGAAACATGCAAAATATAGGCCTGCCTGTAATGGAAGAGATGGAAGACACGAGTTTTTGACACTTAAATAACATGTCAAATTGCCCCTGTACCTGCTTCTTAAAGCAGGAATCTTATCTGTTTTTTTACAGAAGTCCTCCCAAAACAAAAGCAAAATCTAAGATTTCTTTTACCAATCAAAAGAAAGAGCATTTCACAACCTGCAGATTGGGGCTGTGTTCTAATAGACTTTGATTCTAGAATTTCAGTTGACAAGATTTTCCTGTCACTTCTGAAAACATCATAGAATCATAGAATCAGCCAGGTTGGAAGAGACCTCCAAGATCATCCAGTCCAGCCTAGCACCCAGCCCTAGCCAATCAACTAGACCATGGCACTAAGTGCCTCATCCAGTCTTTTCTTGAAGACCTCCAGGGATGGCAACTCCACCACCTCCCTGGGCAGCCCATTCCAATGCCAATCACTCTCTCTGTGAAGAATTTCCTCCTAACATCCAGCCTATGCTTCCCCCGGCACAATTTGAGACTGTGTCCCCTTGTTCTGTTGCTGGTTGCCTGGGAGAAGAGACTAACCCCCACCTGGCTGCAGCCTCCCTTCAGGTACTTGTAGACAGCAATGAGGTCACCCCTGAGCCTCTTCTTCTCCAGGCTAAACAACCTCAGCTCCCTCGGCCTCTCCTCATAGGGTTTGTTTATTTTGTCTTTCAAGTTTATTAAAACTGAACCTTGCCCATCTTTATCTAAATTCATTTTCAGGTTAATAAATGATCTGCAACCTGTGCTAGAAAATCAGCAAAGCTTTGATTGTTAATCCCAAGTGACCTCGAGTACCTGGAGCCCTAGCTCCTCTTCCAGGGTACAATAAAACAACAGTAATCTCTCAGTGATATTGTTTACATCCTTCATTTAACATTTAGCTCTATATTAAAAAAAAAAAGGAGGATTTTCTTACAAAGTATCTGTTCCTTGCATTCCATTTTCTAGAGGCTTTCTGAAGGACAGCTAAGTACCATTTAGTCTGATTATTTTTTATTTTCAGAAGAAGACAGCTACAAATGTACCTCTCACACTCAGAAGGTAATTTAGATTGAACTCTCTAGCATTTATGACTCTGTTCCACAGTAAATAGACTACTCCAATTATTATTAATTTCACTGGCCTCTGTGTCTACTTCTAAATGTTCCATTACATCAGTTGCATAAAGATTTCCCTGCATGTTGCATGGGAAAGATGCTGACCTAATTATTTTGGAAATAACTATGTAGAAACATCTAAAAAGATTAACAAAGGAAATATTATGTCACTAGCTAATTAGTAACTGAAATAGCATGAAAATCTCTGTATAATTATCTAAGTTTCCATAGAAACCATGCTTGATGAGTTTGATTGGGCTTCCATACTTCTGCTCTCCCTATAATAAACATTTCTGTTCTGCCTTTCACAAGCAATTACCCAGTTGTTCAGCAGCATACATCCTTACCTTACTTTCTAACATCACTTATCATTGATTTGTTTTTTAAAGAGCTGAACTCTTTGACAGGTAAAAATAATCTCTAAAATGTATTATGACAAATCCTGTCCTATCAACCAAAGGGAAAACTAACAGACTCAATTGATGGCTGTGGTAGCAGTTCTATGTTATTACAATACAACAGCTGCAGAAAAATAAGCAAATGCATTAATCCCAGCAGCAAGCTGGAGGTTCATTACATTTTGTGGTTGTAATTTTTCATTACATATTCTCATCAAGGTTTTTGGCCCTTAGGTACTAATAACACTGAGGTAAGCAAATGGTCCTCAGTGCTTTCAAACCTGAAAAAGGTGTGGCACATCCCAGAATTCTGTATTCCACCACAAACATCAGGAGTCTGACTTCAGTTTGTTTCTTGCAGTAATCTATTGAGAAAGAGTTGTGCCAGTACTCTGCTTTGATGTGATTCTTCTACAGCAGATGTTAGCAGAGCCACATTAGACATTTTCATATCTAAGAAAATACAAACTCTATATGCATTATGTTTTTCTTCTGCTTAAGCTGATGGAAATGTTGCCCTTGTGTTCATGCTTTGACGTGATTCTTATACAGCAGATTTTAGCAGAGCAACATTTAGACAGTTTTATACCCAAGAAAATACAATCTCTATATGCATTATGGTTTTTATCTGCTTTAGCTGATGGAAATGTTGTCCTTGTGTTCATGCAGCTTCCCACAGAAGGCAATAGTTCAGACAAACTTTAATTGCCTTTATAGATTTCTGTTGTTGTTGTTCACAAGTAACAGATGGACATTTTAAGAAATCTTTCACTATTGACCTTCCAGAGGCCGCACAACCTTTTTATTGTTCCACCACTTAAGGAAGTGTTAAGGGAACATCTGAAGGAGATCAAAATTCTAATTGTACACGCTCAGGGGAAAACTGCTCATACACCTTCCAGCAGCCAAAAGGCAGAACAAGGATAGGGTGGAAGTTGGTACAACACATCTGTGCTACCTGCCCTACTTGTAGATTTATTTCATAGAATCATAGAATATACCAGGTTGGAAGACAACTCCAAGATCACCCAGTCCAACCTAGCACCCAGCCCTAGCCAGTCAACTAGACCATGGCACCAAGTGCCTCATCCAATCCTTTTTTGAACACCTCCAGGGATGGTGACTCCACCACCTCCCTGGGCAGCCCATTCCAATGCCAATCACTCTCTCTGCCAACAACTTCCTCCTAACATTCAGCCTAGACCTTCCCCTGGCACAACTTGAGACTGTGTCCCCTTGTTCTATTGCTGGTTGCCTGGGAGAAGAGACCAACCCCCACCTGGCTACAGCCTCCCTTCAGGTAGTTGTAGACAGCAATGAGGTCACCCCTGAGCCTTCTCTTCTCTAGACTAAACACCCTCAGCTCCCTCAGCCTCTCCTCATAGGGTTTGTGTTCCAGGCCCTTCACCAGCTTTGTTGCCCTTCTCTGGACAGGTTCCAGCACCTCAACATCTCTCTTGAATTCAGTAGCCCAGAACTGGACACGGGACTCAAGGTGTGGCCTGACCAGTGCTGAGTACAGGGGAAGAATAACCTCCCTTGTCCTACTGGCCACACTGTTCCTGATACAGGCCAGGATGTCATTGGCTTTCCTGGCCACTTGGGCACACTGCTGGCTACTATCTACCAGTACCCCCAGGTCCCTTTATGCCTGGCTGCTCTCCAGCCACTCTGTCTCCAGCCACTCTGGCCTCAGCCTGTAGAGCTGCTTGGGGTTGTTGTGGCCAAAGTGCAGAACCCTGCACTTGGCCTTGTTAAATCTCATCCCATTGTCTTCTGCTCACCCATCCAGCCTGTCTAGGTCACTCTGCAAGGCTTTCCTACCCTCCAAGAGTTCCACACCTGATCCTAGCTTGGTGTCATCTGCAAACTTATTGATAATGGACTCATTCTCCTCATCCAGATAATCAATAAAGATGTTGAACAGGACTGGGCCCAGCACTAATCCTTGGGGGACAACACTAGTGACAGCTGCCAACTGGATGTGGCACCATTCACCACCACTCTCTGGGCCTGGCCCTATAGCCTGTTCTTGACCCATTCTAGAGTGAATCTGTCCAAGCCACGAGCTGCCAGCTCTGCCAGGAGCTTGCTGTGGCAGATGGTTTCAAAGGCTTGTTGAACTCCAGGTAGACTACATCCACAGCCTGCCCCACATTCACCAGGCAGGTAACCTGATCATGAATGGAGATCAGGTTGGTGAGACAGGACCTGCCCTTCCTAAACCCATGCTGGCTGAGCCTGATCCCTTGGCCATCCTGTAGGTGCTTTGTGATAGCACTCAAGATGACCTGTTCCATGACCTTGCCTGGCACTGAGGTCAGGCTGACAGGTCTGGAATTTCTCAGTTCTTGTGGATGGGTATCACACTGGCAGCTTCCAGTCTTGGGGCACCTCTCCAGTGGGCCAGGACTGTTGATAAATGATGTGGAGTGGCTTGGCCAGCTCATCTGCCAGCTGTTTCAGCACCTTAGGATGGATCCTATCTGGTCCCATGGAATTGTGAGGATTTATGTGGCTCAGCAGGTCCCTTTTTAAGCATTTGTTATGGTTGGAGAGCAAGGGAATATTTCACAACAGAAAATATAAATCTTTTGTTTGGAACAAGCAAGATCCTGACAGAGCTCTTATTTTCACAGGGGAAAAAAGCACAGCTGCTATTATTTTAATACTTTGTGGGAGTCTTGTAATAGTTGAATAATTTATTTTGTATTATTTAGAGTAACTTAGACATTTCAATCAATGTTTTATAATATTCTGTGATAAAAATTATTCAGCTCCTCTTTAGTCCATTAAATCCTGAGAGTTCATGTAATTTACCCACTTTAGAATCATTGGATTTGATCAAACTAAATGACAGAAATGCAGTTTAATTTGGTGCTAATTTGAATGCAGGAAATCCCTCTAAATCACAAACTGCACTTAAGAGTGCTGTACAACAAAACATAACACCACAAGAAGAACTCCAAACCCCACATTTCATTCACACTACATAATTTACCAACACTCTCCAAGCTCATCCTACATAACATTAGGCATCATTCTTAAGTAACTGCCACTGTAGGCTCCTGGTACCACTAACACAGCAGGGTAGAGAGGCACAGACCTCCCTGTGGTGATTTAGTTCCATTCAGCTCTGCACTGCCCTCAGAGTTGCCTGTCTCTACTTATTGGTAATAAAGAGAACCAGAACATTACAATGCCAGGTTTCCTCTAACATTATCTGGGATCAAACCTTCTTTGGTTGGGTTTTTTTTCCTGTAACGGAAATGTTCCAAATCAGAAGGTCTTGATTTGTCTTGTTTGGACTAGATGATAAACTGGATTTGCTTTCAGAAAATATTGATTGACCACATGAGTGTTCAGTGAAGACATAAATCCTATGTCTGCTCCTTAGCCTTCAGTATGAAAAAGCTAAAAGCATATCTCAATCAGTTGGTAGCCACTTTTTTTAGAAGCTTATAATTCTACACTGATAATATATGACTGATTTAAAAAGCAAAATAAGTCTTAATAGATGATTCACTCTGTCACAGAAAGATGCCTGAAACAATCATTCACTGTTATTAATGTTTTTGTACAGTTTACAAAAATAATTAGTATTCCATCTGACAAACAAGTGCAAACATCCATTGGCTAAATGACAAAACATATACTTTGACGAGGTCTGCAACTTCCACTCAAATTCTATCAATGGCATCTGCTGAACAGTGCCATAGAGGGGTTTAGGCCACTGAGGATGGGACAGCCAAATCTATCTCTGAAATCAGAATAAAAGGGGGGAAAAAGCTTTGTATGTAATCTGTAAATACATACACAGGCTTACGAATTTTTCCATCTGCAAATGCATTCTATTCCCAGACCCACAAACAATTATCACCAAAAATGAAAGACTGGAATAGAGCTAAAAATTATTGTGTGTGAATATTGTTTGTTCTGTAACAACATCCAAAATTGTCAACTGTACAGAAACATAGGAGATTTTCCCCACTGTGTTCTAAGTGCAAAGGACACCTTAAATACGTAAAAGCTTTGAGATTAGCCAAGTGGCTGTAAAGATGAGATTATTTTTCACATTTTTCATCTGAAAGCTGACATCTGAGTTAGTTACAAGACATAGGTTGGAACATATCTACATATAGACCACAGAGGTAACATAACTGAAGACATTAAGTTAAGTGATTTTGACTGTCTATAGAGAGATATAGCATAATCATAGAATAGAATCATAGAAACCACCAGGTTGGAAGACACCTCCAAGATCATCCAGTCCAACCTAGCACACAGCCCTAGCCAATCAAATAGACCATGGCACTAAGTGCCTCATCCAGGCTTTGCTTGAACACCTCCAGGGACAGTGACTCCACCACCTCCCTGGGCAGCCCATTCCAATGCCAATCACTCTCTCTGGCAACAACTTCCTCCTAACATCCAGCCTAGACCTCCCTAATCAAAGACATTAAGCTAACTGATTTTAACTGTCTATAGAGAATTTTGTAGATCCTCAAAAAAAGTACACTATGCAACATAAAATCATACATAGATGGGTTAAAAGGTATAAAAATGCTCTTGTATGCCTTCATGTAAGCAACAGCAACAATTGCCTAAGCTGAACTTGTCTTAGGAAAGCTGCAGACACTTGAACAACTATTCTTAGTAATTCCCCATGTGCTTCATTTCTTTAGTTATTGTATTATTGGGTGTTTTCATCCTACTTAGCTTATTTTGCAGTCTAGCAGGGTCAACAATAGGTCAGCTTATAATGATCTGTGATGAGCTGGTATCTGCAGCTGTTGAAAGCAGATGTAATTACTGCAGGTGAGCTTGCCATTTTCAGCATGTTTTACTGTCAGTTATCAAAATGCCTGGTGGTGAGCACGATGTTCTGTTAGCTGCAGCTTCTATACCTTACTCAGTCTGGGATCATCAAGGTGAGTTCTTAGAAAATATCCTTGTGACTAGCTTAGGTGAGTTCTTAGAAAATATCCTTGTGATTAGCTCACTTCAGTAAGAACAGGATATATATTTTGTTTAGCAGTTCAGTATAACACTGAAGTAGGTTAGTAAAAAAAAGATGAAGATATAGTAACTGAAAAGTGCTTTGCGTTGTAAAAAAGCTTAAAAAGCAAAATTAAAGCAAATTAAAAATGTCCAAGTGCTACAGTTACAGAATTTTATGCATTCTGGTACATTTCTTGTAGTCATTATTCATATAGAATTTCCTCTTAAGGGGCCATAATATTCAGCAGTCACTTTAATCTCACAAGAAGTTGTTACTGCTTTGAAGTGGCAGCATTTGTTGTTATGCAGTTGTGCAGCCATAAGACAAAAGGTGGACCACTCATTAACCACGGGCTAGAAAAAACTCCTCTTCTTGAATAAAGGATAGAGAGGAAGAAGACTGGAAGAGGCCATGTGTTACTTTACGCTGTTATTGCTAGAAAGGTTAGGCAGCATATTAACAGTGGCTAGCAGAAAAAACAAACTAGAGAAAATCAAATCACTGTCTCCAGAATGACAGACCAAACTTTATCAGTGTGCTGACCCAAAGCATCCTGTCTGGAGAAATAAATAGAGATGATTTAGCCTATCCACAGAGAATCATCTTCTCTGCTCTCTGCCCCCTTGTACACCATCTTGGAACACACTTTATTTCTCTTTTTTTTTTCCCTTTTCTTTTTTCCCTGCATATGATAATCATTTCTCAGGCATTATCTCTGACAAAATTATTTATGTTAAGCACAAAAATTCTATCTACCTATAAGAGCACCTATATGACCATATTGGGTAGGACTGAAGATTTCTGTAGCCTGCTTCATCTGTCTCCAGCCCTGATAAACAGCAGATTCTTAAGGTATAGCATAAAGATGGGGCAATCAAGTAGTGGATTTTTTCCTAGCCTCCAATAATCTGCAACTGAAGAATTTCATTAACCAAGTATGTCTGTATTTAATACTCTCAACATATTTTTCTCCATGCTTCCCAACCTCCTGTAAATTTAAGTTTACAAGGTCTTGCAGCAAGAATTTCTTCAGAGTAACACATTCCAGTTGTTTGAATCTGCCAGCCACTACTTTCTATAACCTAGATGATTAACATCTGTCCTCAGTGGTCCTTCTGGGAACCTGACTTGGCCATCATAGTGATGAGGCTGAGATATTTGCATATTTTTCTCTGTCTGTCCCAACAATGAGAATAAGGCGACATTAGTTTGGGTACTTCTGTTGATACTCTTCAAGTCAGAGCGAACTTTCTGCTGAAACTGCACTCTTGACACAGAGTTAAACTTTCCCCCGCTCCTTTCTCCCATCTGTTTGCATCACCTGTATTTCCTTCCTTAAAGTGGGAAGGATTCCCTTACCCAAGTGCATGCACATTCTGTTTCCAAACCTACTGTGTCAGGACCCCAGTGGCACCAGGTGCCAGTTAACACTTTAAGTGCAAATATATTACTCTGTGTATTTCAATGTATTATTTCCACAATGCCAATTTTATCACTGTGCAGCAAAAGAAGAAAAGCCAATACAAAATGATAAAAACAAAGGGCTTTTGGCCACTTACCAAGTGAAGATAAGACATAGTAAGGTAGATATCAAAATGAGGACTTGGTTAAACATCGCAGACTGCGTGCGTTGGATGGCTCTGTGAAGATCATTCTATATTAATGGAAAATAGATGTTATTTTGGGGGTTGAATTAATAAGGCATGATTCAGTAGAGGCATTATATAGTGCCCTGATAAAATACAGTCACTCCAATGTAGTTAGAATTTGCTGATTGTATAGAAGGGCACAAAGGAGCCAGCTGTGAACCTGTGATTGTTTAACTAGCTCTTTGTTCATCCTGGCACAACTCTGATACTATTCCAAGTGCTTTAATATCTGTCTGTTCATGTCTAGCTTACAACTGCAATGACCAATGAAGGCATAGCAGTTGAGTTCCCTGCAATTCTTCATGGATAGAAGAGCAGTAAAAGAACCAACCATTCCAATTTTCCCATATTGACACAGTAACACTTTATGCTAATTAAGATTTCACTTGCTGACTTTTGTTTCTAATTTTGATGCAGAAAGCTGTTTAGCAATGCTTGACCATTTGAATCATCTAAATAAAGATCTGGTTAGCTTCCTATTAAAGTTGGACAGTGGACTGTACTGACAAGATCTCAGTAAGGACAACAAACACACTAACAAAATGGAACTCTAAAGTAGTTACTTCCTTTGTCATACTTACAATCATATTCTCTAAAGCATGCTTTGCCAGCCAACAATTTAAAAACACAGGAATAAACAAGTTTCTCAGGACTGGCCAGAAAATCTGAAAGAAAAATTAGCAATTTCATTAAAAGCTTTTCTTTTCACCAACAGAGCTTTCCTATTCAGGCAGCAATGAATAATTTGGGAAAAATATTTATCACTAATATGTCTCTAGTGTGAGATGAGAATTTAAATAGCAATTTTTCCTTTACAATCAACTGTATGTAAGATAATCTGATAACAGACACCAGAGTTTCTGTGTGTCTACCTACTTTCATAGAATCAACCAGGTTGGAAGAGATCTCCAAGATCATCCAGTCCAACCTAGCACCCAGCCCTAGCCAATCAAATAGACCATGGCACTAAGTGCCTCAGCCAGGCTTTGCTTCAACACCTCCAGGGACAGCGACTCCACCACCTCCCTGGGCAGCCCATTCCAATGCCAATCACTCTCTCTGACATCAGCTTCCTCCTCACATCCAGCCTAGACCTGCCCTGGCAGAACTCCAGACTGTGTCCCCTTGTTCTATTGCTGGCAGAAGAGACCAACCCTCACTTAGCCTCCCTTCAGGTAGTTGTAGACAGCAATGAGGTCCCTCCTCTTCTCCAGGATAAACAACCCCAGCTCTCTCAGCCTCTCCTCACAGGGCTGTGTTCCAGGCCTCTCACCAGCTTTGTCACCTTTCTCTGGACACATTCCAGTATCTCAACACCTCTCTTCAGCTGAGGAGCCCAGAACTGGACACAGTACTCAAGGTGTGGCCTGAGCAGTGTTGAGTACAGTACTTTATTTTATTGATTGTGCTGTAGTTTGAGATGCAAGAGTTTGGTTTTGGGTTTTCTCCATGGCAGAAAAAGTGGAAAGTAGCCTGTACTATTACTTCATTCAAGTAGCAAACTATCTCCTTGTTGACAAATTTATGTGGGTGACAGATTTATGCCTGTGGCAGCAGAAGATTCACATTTACTTCAATATGTGCAGATTCAGAAGTGCAATGTCAAAATGTAGTAATTCAAATGTGTTTACCGTAATGATGAAAGGAACAGCATTAATTATTTCCAGGAGAAAGGGTATTCTCAGGATTTGTTCCCAGATATTTCCCTTCAAAGAAAAGGAAATGAGAAACAAAAAAAATCACCACCATGTTACAGCAGGCTTACATATTCCAATGCCACATATGGAATTTCTCCCACTAGCTGAATTTTGGGCAGATCATTCATCTCAGATTTAAACACATATGTCAAATGTGAATATAGAATATAGGCCACTCTGGCCTACTTTTCTTACTGTTTAACATCATGTACCACACAGGTAAAAATACAGACTTTTAGATTTGTATTTTCACTAGTGCAGCTGTTTCCATATGACCATACATTCACTTGCTGTGACCTGGTTAGTAAGATAGCTGAAGTGAAGAACTCTAGTTGCATTAACAACTCAACTCATTCTCTCAGCTAATGAAGAGCTGCATTATAAAGAGTTTATTTTTTTCTCAGCAGATAATATGTTTCTGTTCTCTTCTACTGCATTTTTAGAAACCTTGGCACTTTACAAAGTCATCTTCTTTTTTTTCATTCTGAAAGGGTTGGTTACTTTTATTTTTACAGGGACACACAGATAAGGAGATGAGGTTCCTGTCCTAAGGAATTTCATTGTTTAATAACTGTCATTTGCCAGAGGTTCCTCAAATCTGTGCAGGGACTGGTACAACAAGTCTTACACCAACACGATGCCTAAAGTCAAATACCCTTTACTGTAGCTAAGAGTGATGCTTATTTAATGGCTAACATAATGTGTATAGTTCTGATAGGTTACATAGCAGAATATGGGCTGTCCACATGCCTAGAGGCAGATCTGACTGACCACCCCTTCCCCTAATCCCCCTAGCACAGCTAACTACAGCTAACTTTGCAGATAGCAGCTAACTTTGCAGCTCCTCTGTCAGCCTTCTCAAGGTTATTTTCCTGCAGCTGTGCTTCCTTATCAGAATGACCTAACAGTACTCTTCCTGCTCTCCTTATTTCAGACTGCTCAATTCTGCCCAAAACCCAACAGCCATTTTCCAGTGACTCTTCATAACAGTACCAGACTACCCTGCTGGCAAATTCTTTTATCTGCAATTACTTCTTCTTTTTTCTTAGAAACTTCTCAATGTACTCTGAAATGGATAAGAAACTGCTGGATGGCTGGGCCCAAAGAGTGGTGGTGAATGGACTCTCTTTAGCCTGTCTGCATCTTTTCTGCATAGCAGGCACCAAAACTGAACACAGTATTGCAGGCGTGGCCTGACACATGCTGAGTAGAGTGGGATAATGACTTCTTTATCCCTGCTGGCAAAGCCCTTGTTGATGCAGCCTCAGAGGGCTAGATAAAACAAGTGTGCAGGTATTCATAATCTGATTTAAGACGAAAATAAAGGAGTACTCTCTTGGCCTAACTTTTGCTGTGCAGTTTTAAAAGCCTAAAGCTTGACTTACAGGCACTGAGAAGCAACAGCTTTGACACCACTGAATATCAGGTCCATGGCATTACTGATAAACACATCAAAGTGTACACCTGAAAAATCAGTACCCAAAAATCAAGGTCATTTTGAGAATGTGTTTTCAAATTACAGTGTGCCAGGACACTGGACACATAAATGGACAAAAGTGGAAATTGCATTTCTGACTTCCACTCTGTAGATATTTGTGCTCGCTTATGAATGTGGGAAACATGAACAGGGCTGCCTGTGACAATATGCAGCCTTCTACATGTGTGGGTTTGTCCTTCCTGCTTCTATAGCAGCATGGGCATAAATGCAGGCACATGAGTTTTACATTAAAACATTTACCTCAGTTTCTGTTTGGGATGAATTATGTCTAGAAGTAACTAAAAGGACTTACCTTGTAGCTTAAATAACTGAGCAGCAGAGTTTCAAAGAGACTTATTAAAGCCACAGAAACCTTAAGTGAAATAATAACATTATGTGTGTTAATACTGACTTCTAAACAACTTATGACATTAAGCATTACAATGCAAAGTAACAGGTAACAAAACCCAGCTTTCCTTTACATCTTCTTAAACCATCTCAGCTAACAGCATTTACCACAAAGCTCAAATTAGTTATTTTTTCTGACTAAAACACAGGCTGTGACTTGAGTCCTGTTGCTCTTTCCTAAGCATAACTCTCCAGAAAGCCTGCAGGGTAGCCCTTCCATGGTTTTTAGGGAGCTCCATACACTGCCTGCCAGACTGCTTCTCAAGTTTCAGTTGTCTGTTCCCAAGAGGTACCTAGCAAGGAAGCTGTAAAGAACGGAAGCTAGTCTGCTCTTTGCTTCTCTGTAAAGATGTTATGACTGTGTGGAAAAACACTTTTCTCACTGTGTATAATTCAGAAGCTGAAAACAGCAAAAAAAAAAATGGCATGGATGAATCATTATCGATTTCAATATTTAAATGCAGCTGAGCTCAACTTCCAAGCTTTCACTTAGATTACAGGTAGTTAGTGCATGTGTTATCATAGAATGATCCAGGCTGGAAAGGATCCCCAAAGGTCATCTAGACCAAGCCCCCCTGCAGTCAGCAGGGACATCCTCAACTAGAGCAGGCTGCCCAGAGATATGTTGAGCCTCACCTTGAATATCTACAGGAAAGGAGCCCCCAACCACCTTCCTGGGTAAACTGTCCCAGTGTTCCATGACTCTCATAGTAAAGAACTTGTTCCTAATACCAAATCTAAATCTGCTCTTCTCTAGTTGGAATCATTGGCCCTCACGCTGTCACTGCAGGCCTCTTTAAACAGTTTCTCTCTGGTCTTCTTGTATCCCTCTTCAGGTATTGGAAGGCTGCTATTACATCTCCCCAGAGCCTTCTCTTCTCCAGACTGAACAACCTCAGCTCCCTCAGCCTGTCCTTACAGCAGACGTGCTCCAACCTCCTGATTATTTCCTTGGCCCTCCTCTGGACCTGCTTCATCAGGTCCATGTCCTTCCCATATTGCAGCCTCCAGAGCTGGATGCAGTACTCCAGGTGAGGTCTCACAGAGCAGTATTTTTAAAACATTTAAATGTATATTTAAATGTGCTTAAACGTTTAAATATATATGTATTTTTAAAACATTTAAATAATCAAATATCAAAACAGTTAAAAAAATGCTTAAAACTTTATACATATTCATAGAATCATAGAATGGTTTAGGTTGGAAGGAACCTCAAAGATCACCCTGTGCCAACCCCCTGCCATAGGCAGGGACACCTCCCACAAGAACAGGTGGCTCAAAGCCTCATCCAACCTATCCTTGAACACCACCAGAGAGGGAGCACCCACAACCTCACTGAGCAACCTGTTCCAGTGTTTCACCATCCTCATTGTAAAGCACTTCATCCTAACATCTAGTCTAAACCTCCCCTCTTCCAGTTTCAACCCATTACATCCTGTTTTTACAATACCTTCTCAATAGTCCCTCCTCAGCCTTCCTGTAGGCCCTCTTCAGATACTGGAAGGCCACTACAAGGTCTCCTCAAAGCCTTCTCTTCTGCAGGCTGAAGAGCTCCAACTCTCATAGCCTGTCCTCATAGCAGAGGTGCTCCAGCCCTCCGATCATCTTTGAGGCCCTTCTCTGGATTTGCTCCAACAGTTCAATGTTCTTATGTTGGGGGCTCCAGAACTGTACACAGTAGTCCAGGTGGGGACTCACAAGAGCAGAGTAAAGGGGGAGAATCACCTCCCTTGCTCTGCTGGCTACGCTGCTCTTGATGCAGCTCAGCACACAGTTAATGTCTGGGCTGAGTGCGCACACACTGACGGCTCATGCTAAGCTTTTCATCAACCAGGACCCCCAGGTCCTTTTCCTCATGGCTGCTCTCCAGCATATATACTTATTTAAATCCTCTGCACAGTAAATATTTCATGTCTATGGTGGGGATATTCTGTGAAGAAGATGTGCAAATTCAGCTGGAGCCTGAAGTCAAAAAAGCCTCAGGACTTCTGGTTTTAAACTAATTCTCACTACTACTGAAAACTGCACTATTTGCACTCATATCATTATCTAGAACTAAAAAAAAGATACTATGAATTGCAGAGTTGCTATGATATCAGGTCCTCAAAATAAGTATTGCTGGTTTATATTGTATCTCAAATGAAAATAAACCTTTCTTTGCAACAGTTGTATATATCCTGCCCATGCATGTGTGTATACACATGTATAAATTCCTGTCTACCAAATAAACTTATTATAACTAAGGCTGCAACCAGAAGCAAATAGACTTCTCAGTGGCTTTTAATGAAATTGAATACATTAATTTGACTGTCTACATCAAAAGTTATCCAAACTATGTATAATTTAAGCAAGGAATTGAAAGATGTTTTCATTAAGAGATTCTTCCCTTAGTAAAACTCTGTATTACATTGAGATCTTAGAATCATAGAATCAACCAGGTTGGAAGAGACCTCCAAGATCATCCAGTCCAACCTAGCACACAGCCCTAGTCAATCAACTAGACCATGGCACTAAGTGCCTCATCCAGTCTTTGAACACCTCCAGGGATGGCAAGATACAAACTATCATAATGGTGTTGCCCATGGTACAAGAATCACAGAATGACAGAAGTAATCAGGTTGTAAAAGACTTTCAAGATTATCAATATAATGGTGTAGCCATTCTACAAGCTTAAGGAATTCTTTGCAGAAAAAGACATTTTACAGGAAGAATTCCCACAGCACTGTCTACAAGTGAAAAAACCAAAACTGTTCCAAAAATGAGCAGGCTCTGAGACAGTGAAGATTTAATCCCAAACCTCAAAATATCCCTAAGCCCCACAAAGCACTGATGTCATGCATCTTTGTTAGTATCACATTTAAAAGCTTTACAATGCTATAAAATCAGTCTTGCCTACAGTTACTAATTGTAAACAGTTAAAATGGTCATTGACACATTACCTGCAAGCCCCACAAAGGCAAGCTTCGATTCACCCAAATAATAGGAGTCCTGTTCATCATAGTAAGAAAACAAACATGAAATTAATAAAAAGCTGATTACTGTTTTGAACAAAGTCAAGAGGAAAAAAAATGGACATGTGAGTAGAAATTAGAGCGGTTTTATTTGTTACAAAAAGCTCTCAGCAATACAAAATGTAAGTAAAAATAACGACACTGCTTGTATTCCTAATTGAGAGCCAATCATGGAGTTCCCATGGGAGTAATCCAACACTCAGTAATGCTAAAATCTTTTATCACCTTCAGTAGGTATGAGGTCAAAGGATGTTAGGGGTTGGAAGAGATCTCCATAGATCATTGAGTCCAACTGCCCTGCCAGAGCAGGAATGTAGCTCAGGAATGCATCCAGACAGGTCTTGAGAGTCTCCAGAGAAAGAGACTTTATCTCCTTGATTCCAAGAATAAAGACATTACTATTTTGTATTCTAGAGATGCAGAGGTGTCATTTTTTGTGCTAAGAAAAACAAATTTGACAACTCCTTTGTGTGAACTTTGTGCTGTGTAATCACATAAATGGTATCTAACTCATAGAGGCTGTGTCAAACCTTAGAAAAATATCATGTTGGCTTAATATTTGGTAAACTCTGACAATAGGCACTTTGATACAAAACTACTGGAATCTGGCATGCTCAGTGGTGTAATATTTTACTGATAGTAATCCACTGCTGGTCATAATAGGTTTTTAAACAAAGGCACCCAGTATTTAGAATCATAGAATGGTTAGGGTTGGAAGTGACCTCCAAAGGTCATCCAGTCCAATCCCCTGCAGTCAGCAGTGACATCCTTCATTAGATCAGGTTGCCCAGAGCCCTTTTGAGCCTGGCCTTGAATATCACCAAGGATTTGGCCTCAACTGCCTCCATGGGCAGCCTGCAAGGTATGAGCATTGTTGGCATCCAGATCTCACTAGATCATCCAATCCAGCAGTTCACTTACACAGTCAGAGATAAAATAGTCATGGCAGTTTTGAATATTCAGGAACATGAAAGTAATTTCATGAGAGTTATGGAAACATCAAGATTATATGTTAAAATGCCACTATTCCTGTCTCTCCCTCTTCCAACCACTACATGGACTTTTGGTTTACTCACCAATCAATTGTTCCAGGTGTGTAGTTTTGATTGGAACAACTCCGGTTTAACTCCCTGCTGATAGTCATCATCCCATCCACGCAAAGTCCAGTTTCATCAGCAAACGTAGGTGGGAAGTCATCATCATCCCATCCACACAAAGTCCAGTTTCATTAGCAAACATATGTGGGAACACGATGACAAAAACACACAGGAGGAAAAGGGATAGCAGTTCCATTATTAACTGTTCTCTAAACTGCACACAGTCATTTGAAACCCCAGGCAATGCATAGACATTTTTAAAAGTCAAATGACTTCTGGAGAGTAGTTCTGTCTGTGTTCTGCATCTGTAGATAAAGGATTATGAAGCATTCCAGGTTTTGGCTTCTTTTTAAGATTTATTTTCAAGCATGTTCTGATTAAAAAACAAAACAACTGAAATGCTGCTTCCCGAAGCTGAACTAAACATGGACTATCAAGCGGTACAGTACAGGGTTAACCCTCCAAGAGGAGTAATTTTGAACCTGATCCTAGGTGGTCTTGACCCCTCCCCAGGGGTGGGTCTGAACACTACCAGGTGATGGTTAGCCCACTCCCCCTTCCTGTCTAAAGACCCATAAAAGCAGGGGGACCTCCTGTTCTCTTTCTCTGCACTCCCTGCCTCCCAGCATCACCATCCTGTTCCTGGTTTCTCTTTGTTTTTAATATGTGGCCATCACCCACAAGGCAGATAAACCCACTGCCATCAAAATCAGGTTGTATTTACACATTTTGTATTTGAATTCCCTTCCCTATACCTTTGTAACTTCCCTACCTCAGATACCTTTTTAATTTATTGTTAACCTTTTCTTAACTTCAAAATCAGAGTGAGATTTATTTCTTTGGGTGTGCTTACATTTTCCTCTCTCTACATCTAACTCCTCTCTTTTGGGAAAGAAGGGGGAAGAGGGAAGGGCACTCTTAAAAACTGTTAATTGGTTCTATCAAATGTATTTGAGTCTCTGGAAATTTAAATTAGAACCGAGACACAAATCGAGTGAGATTTATTTATTTGGGTGTGCTTACCTTTTCCTCTCTCTACATCTAACTCCTCTCTTTTGGGAAAAGAAGGGGGAAGAGGGAAGGGCACTCTAAAAAACTGTTAATTGGTTCTATCAAATATATTTGAGCCTCTGGAAATTTAAATTAGAACCAAGACAGGTACTAGAAAGCCTATCACATGGATAGGCTGGCATGGAAAGAGCACATGTACCTGCCATCCTCTCGTCAGGAAACACAGCATTAAACTACACTTTATATCCTCTTGTGAGAAGGGCTGGAGGGCAGCAGTAATTCAAGGAAGAAAACGGTGACATCTACGTAAAAAATAGCTGCTACATACATCTGATGTTATCTTGCCCTGAACTGCTAGCACAAATCCTCCCTTCAAATGGGCATGCACAGATGTGGGACTACGTATTTGTCTAAATGATGTAAAATATCCTTGTTTCTCCTTGGCAAACAAGGTCAGTGGAAAATGACTTGCCACAGATTAGTAATAGCTCTATTTTCACTGACTATGAGAGGGGCAGGTGCTAAATGCCATTATTTAAGGATGCTTTATGCCCTAAGCTCTTCTGTTGTGCCGGAAGGAGTAAATAAATGATACTAACCTATGCAGGCATTTCTGAGAAACAGAAAATAAATCTCTCATGAGAAGCATTCCTCACAAAAGTGCCACTTGATAGACAACCAGGTGCTAACGTTTGCTGTGGCAATGCTCTCAAGACACTGAGTAGTTTCTTTCTTCAGGCTGTGACACAGGTCTAGAGAGGATTTTTTTCACAACAGTGCATTTGCAAGAATGCATTATGGCAGTAGTTTAGCTATCAGGCACTCAGGATCTCTATGGGCAAAACCATTGATGTAAACAGGCTATCATTTGGGCACAGAGCTGGTTTGTCTGGCAAAGCTTCTACGACTGGATTCTTCTAGCATGCAGTGGCAACTTACCTAAAGCTTCTCAGCCACACTGATGTTAAGCACAGACAGAACAAACTCTCTCAAATGTTTCCCAACACAAGGGAATGATATGTACAGAAAATACATAATACTCTCTGGCTCTCCTTTACATGAAAGGAACAACCATGCCAAGAATGGTCTGAGGAGTTAAGCAGTCAGCAAGATGCAGAAAAATCTTTGCATATGAGTATAAAGGTATGGAAGTACACCTGTGGCAGAAGTACCATCTGTGTCTGTGCTAAACCATCCATTATGACTATAGATAAGCTTAAGTGTAGAATGTACTTTTGGTCTCCCTCTCAAATATTCAGAGAAAGCAGAAGGCTACAAAATTATTACATGAAAGCTCTTTTGTGTATTGTCTGTTTCTGAGACATAGGGGTTTAAGTAAAAATATTTAAGTAAAAGCTTAAAATTATTGTTGCATTAGCTGCTAATCAGATACTTGCAATTTCAGTTGTAGAAATATAAATAAGATACTTAGAAATTTTAGGTGATAATATAAACAAAAGATGTAACTTTGCACGACTATATCTGATGTACAGCAGCTGAGCAAAGAGCCAGGATGATTTCAGCAGGAAAGTGAATAAAAGAATACTGTTATTTTACTTCTTACTTCCATTCACACAATGTAAGATTAGCTTTGTGATTCTTTCCAAACATCTGTAAAATGGAATATCAAACATTTATTCACCAAATTCAGTTCTCTCTTAGAATATTAAACAATGCTTTTAAAGCAGAAGTTACCAAAAAACCAAAACATTACCATCCAAGTCCTTGTGTAGGATCATCCAGGAGTACACGAACTATGTATAGGAAACAGCTTAGTAGCTTGAGAGAAAAATTGAATAATCTTATCCTCAGGCCTGTTTTAAAGGAAAATACAGAATTAAACCCAGGTTCTTTCATACACATTTAAGGTAAAACTAAAGGGAACTAGAATAGTTATGCTGCAACAGAACAGAGGTTGATCTAGACAGTAACCTTTCCCCATACAGCATGTCAGACAGAAGGACATAACAAGTAAGCTTCTCAGACACCCATACAATACACCTTTCCAGCTTCCAGAGATCTCCAGGTGAAGACTCAGTCTGTTTTAATGGAAAGAACAACTACTCAGTCATTTATTAGAAAGCTCTTCTACGCCATTTGTCTTTCTTGATGACATGACATTCCCTCAGGCCACTTTCTTGAAAGGGGAACCAGATCTGCATATGGACTGGATGTGAGGAAGTTCTTCACCATGAGAGTGGTGAGAGCCTGGAATGGGTTGCCCAGGGAGGCAGTTGAGGTCCTGTCTCTGGAGGTGTTTAAGGCCAGGCTGGATGGGGCTCTGGCCAGCCTGATCTAGGGTAGGGTGTCCCTGCTCCTGGCAGGAGGATTGGAACTAGATGATCTTTGTGGTCCCTTCCAACCCTGACTAATTCTATGATTCTATATGGGTATCTGAGATGCAAGGTAAAGCAACAAGAAGAAAACACACTTTCAGTGATGGGCAAAGGATATACAATGGAAAGTACTTAGATATTAATATATGAAAAGTCTTCATACAGTAGCTTCTCATACAGAAATAATAGCATCCCAACTTATAAAATATTACTCTGTTGTTATTTAATAACAAAATTGCATGATAATCTTCTTCAAGATTCAAGATGTCTATGTCTATGCACAAGTTGTCTATGTACAACTGAACTAAACCAACAGCTTCTTCTACAGACCGTGTCAAGATTGAAATATTCCTTGTTTCACATATGCAATTTATTTTAGTGCTAGCTGCTCCAGTTACCTACTACAGTGGAATTTAACTGCACTCTAATCACATTTTGTAATCATTATTAGAGTTTAAATTTTCAGTCTTGCTATTAAATGGACTAGTCTTAATATTTTGTCAGTGTAAATATTTGTACCTTGCTTCCAAGTTTTCATTCACTCATTAGGTAAAAACTGCCAGCCAACTTAGGTGAAGAGTAGGGAGGTCACTTTAAGCATTCAGGTTTTTGAGTCTTGTGACCTGAGACTCCATTTCTACATGAAAGAATCCTCCTGTCCAAAGCAAAATACTACTAACTGAGTCTTGCACATTTCACAGTATCACAGTATCACCAAGGTTGGAAGAGACCTCACAGATCATCAAGTCCAACCCTTTACCACAGAGCCCAAGGCTAGACCATGGCACCAAGTGCCACGTCCAACCTTGTACCGAGTCACAATGAAGATCATATTTGCTGTTGTATTGCAAATATGTAAGTAGCTCTGCTGACCTCAGAATTACTTCCACATTATGCATACCCAAAAGTATAAGCATACATCCCTCCTTAAGGAAAGAATCACAGTAATCTTATGGTAATATTATGTAGTTTATGACTTTCCTCAGTCCCAAGTTCAAAATGATCACCTTAGAGAGAAAAGTGATAAACCACCTTTTGTATCTACTTCTTCCCCCCGACACACACAACTAAAACACAATCTACAGCAAACACAGAAAATTAGAAAATAGATTCTTAAATAGTCTACCATACAATTACTGAAAGAATTCTTAAGGTTTATTACACAGCACTGTTTATCACTTTTAACTGTGGAGTTGCAGTTATCACATGAGAACTGAATGGGCTTTTATAACAGCTTGTCATGTGTAAACTAGGGGTTAAAATCCAGTGGTCTGGACCATGAGAAATCCCACAGCTGTTACTGACAATTAGGTTAACATTAGCCTAGTGATTCCTACTATCAAAAGCAATTAGCCACAGACTATTTATTCCCCAACATGAGTGAAGATGTTGATGGATTGAAGTGGTAAATGGTTGGAGAGGCTGAGGAGTGTAGCTGAGTGTGCTGTGGTATTATTTGATTAGGAAGAACTTCAGTGCTTTTCTTGGGGAATCCTATGATCTTTTTTGAACTGTTAATGAAGAAAGCCTGAATTGTTTCTGTATTAATGGTTTTGTGGAAGTCTGATGGAGTATGACTGGTTGCCATAACAACTGGGCTATTATAACAGGAGCAGATAATGGTAAAACAAATAACGAACCAAAAACCCAAACCCAGCTAAGCAGGGTTTACAGCCTACCAGGATTTCCTTGCCTTGCCAATTTTGTGTTGTCTAGCTTTCTTAAGTAAGTACAAAAGTCTATGGTTTGTATCTTCTGGGTTTTAGCTCTGTAAATGTTACTCTTGGTATGAAATATTACTTTTCTGCTTTGATAATGGCCTGATTTCTAATAATATTTTGAAATTGTATGCTGGTTTAAATGCCAAAAGCACATGGTGCTTTTCTGATTGAAAACTACATCAGAATAGGAGACCCACACCTCTGTCTTAAACTCCTTAAACTCTGACATTTCAAATCTGAGTCTTGAAAGACCTAGAAATGCTTTTAAGTATTCAAATATTTCAGTTTCATAGATCATTTTCAGGCTATGCCTAAAAGTTCTTCCAGCTCTGGTGTGTCAGTTTGAGGCTAATGCCCTTAAGAACACTGCAGAGTTACTGACCTCAAGAACCTAGAGAGGTCCAAGAGGTGTACCAGAAAGTGTAACCTTTGTATTGTATACCTGTAAGTCCTGTCTCCCTATAAAAAACACTGCAAAGTCAGTTTCTTCCCTCTTCCATTGCTCTCTGCTCCTGAGAAGGTTGCCTGGGTTCTTATCTCCTGTGGATGAGCGAGGCTTGGTTGTTGACCTTGGCAATGCTCCCAGTTAGACTTGGGGTGGCTTAACTGGGGCCTGGAGTTGCCAAGCTGAATTTCGTGCTGTGTCACAAATGGTGTGGTAACGGAGGGTAGAGTTCTGCTGGGGGGCAGCATGAGAGTCTGGGTTGGATGGCCTGGTATAAAGGGAGTTTTATGTGAAACTTTGGCTTAACGAGCTTCTGTGTTAAGCCCAGGCTATGGATTTCTGTGGCTTTTAATATGCTTTGCTATGCTTTGCATTACACTCTAGCAACCAGGAGAGTATCTGGTACCTCCACAGGAATGGCTGTTTCTCACAGAATATGAGGTAAGGCTTTTGTTTAAGGATTCTAAGTTAGCAGAGGACTGGGTTACAAAGGCAATAGAACACGTCTTGTTCCACTGTGATTACAATATAAATATAGAAGAACAAGCTTCAAAAGGTCTCTTCTACTTAGTTCTGTGCTCCTCAGGCTTTAGAAACAGGATGTGCTGTTAGGGCATGTTTAGTCACTCTGTTAAAGCTTTAATAATTAACGTAGGAGTACCAAGTGAGTATTCCCTCTGGTCGAATCTTCTGTACCTTCATAGACAGAGATGTCCCCTGAGAGTGTGAAGAAATGCATTTATATTACTGTCATGGAGATCTAGGATACCAAATGTGGGAAGGAGGGGACAGTCACTGCAGAAGGCATCTAAAAGAGGGGAGATTTTTTTTGCTCTTGTACAAAGAAGGAATTTAATATTTCTGTTTGCTGCCTATTTTTTGTCCTCTATTTTATATGCTGTCAGTGGATCAACGTGGTCTGCTTGACTAAAGTTCTTTTCTTCCATTCACAATCACTGTTCAAGCAGCAGGGCTGTTTTCAAGGAGTATCTCTCTGTTTTGACACTGGTGCCTGAAACTTGTATTCAGCTACATCCATCATACACTGCTATCCAGTTATGTGTTCCTTAACGAGACAGTAATTGCACTGTGTCCATGTAACCATGGTGTTACATCCTTTGTCTTCCTTCAAAGAAGAAACAGATAATAACAGCTCAAAATTTGTTTGTGTTCTGAAACAAATATAACCATGTCAAACAGGAATGTTTCCTTCTTGGTTTGAACGAGAATTTGCTACTTTTCTTCAGGCATGTGTAAGCATAGTGATATATTACACTGCACCACTTCTGGCTGTGACTTTAATTTTTATTACAAATTCTCAATGTTTCTCTTGCATACATTTGTGAGGATTAACCCTCTCAGTTAGAGAGCTGCTCTAAACCAAAACAAGTGTGACAGAGACAGCAACTCAAGGTTTTACAATCACCTTCCATCATTCCATTCTCCTACGTCTCTAAAATATCTTTTGGTTTTAGTGCAATCATTTCAGTAGTAGGTGGCTTTGTAACTTGAATCAATATATACTGTCAATAATTTATATCCCAGTGGTGGTTTTCTTTCTATTCATTAGAGAAGGAATAAAACTTCACTCTTTTTCCTTTTGAGACTTATTTTAGGCTGTGAGAATGCAGTCTGTGATCTTGGCAAGCACAAGCATGTCATACCAATATGTCTCTCTTTGGGGGGCGGGGGGAGATTGCTGGCTGACAGCTTTTGTAAAATGCTTTTCATGCATTGGTTGAACATGATTAGACATTTGCTTGCAGAGGACTGAGTGGCAGCTAAGCAAGCACTAGACATGGATGAAGTCTTGTTATATCTGTTTAAAGGACTATTTCCAAGATCAGAACAATGAATGAAGCAGTTGATGTTTCGTGCTACCAGTCCATATCTGACCTAGAATAGAATAGTATCCTATAGAATAGAATAGTATCCTACAGATTAGAATAGTATCCTACAGATTAGAATAGTATCCTTTTCATGCATTGGTTGAACATGATTAGACATTTGCTTGCAGAGGACTGAGTGGCAGCTAAGCAAGCACTAGACATGGATGAAGTCTTGTTATATCTGTTTAAAGGAATACATCCAAGATCAGAACAATGAATGAAGCAGTTGATATTTCATGCTACTGGCCTGTATCTGACCTAGAATAGAATAGTATCCTATAGAATAGAATAGTATCCTATAGAATAGTATCCTATAGATTAGAATAGTATCCTTTTCATGCATTGGTTGAACATGATTAGACATTTGCTTGCAGAGGACTGAGTGGCAGCTAAGCAAGCACTAGACATGGATGAAGTCTTGTTATATCTGTTTAAAGGAATACATCCAAGATCAGAACAATGAATGAAGCAGTTGATGTTTTGTGCTACCAGTCCATATCTGACTTAGATTAGAATAGTATCCTTTTCATGCATTGATTGAACATGATTAGATATTTGCTTGCAGAGGACTGAGTGGCAGCTAAGCATGCAGTAGACACGGATGAAGTCTTGTTATATCTGTTTAAAGGACTATTTCCAAGATCAGAACAATGAATGAAGCAGTTGATGTTTCATGCTACCAGTCCATATCTGACCTAGAATAGAATAGTATCCTATAGAATAGAATAGTATCCTACAGATTAGAATAGTATCCTTTTCATGCATTGGTTGAACATGATTAGACATTTGCTTGCAGAGGATTGAGTGGCAGCTAAGCATGCAGTAGACATGGATGAAGTCTTGTTATATCTGTTTAAAGGAATACATCCAAGATCAGAACAATGAATGAAGCAGTTGATATTTCATGCTACTGGCCTGTATCTGACCTAGAATAGAATAGTATCCTACAGATTAGAATAGTATCCTTTTCATGCATTGGTTGAACATGATTAGACATTTGCTTGCAGAGGATTGAGTGGCAGCTAAGCAAGCACTAGACATGGATGAAGTCTTGTTATATCTGTTTAAAGGAATATTTCCAAGATCAGAGCAATGAATGAAGCAGTTGATATTTCATGCTACTGGCCTGTACCTGACTTAGATTAGAATAGTAGCCTATAAAAAACTCATATAAATTGTAGAGCTAAGTGCTCTGGTTGACAAAAGCAGGTGGTATTACACTTCAATGTGTTCAATTCACTTGCAAAGTCTTAAGGATTAGCAAAAACTGATGAATGTGTGTAGTTTGAGAAAAAAAATTTCCAATAATAGAACTGAATCAATCATAGCAAGTACATGTTTAGTGCATGAAGTAAGGTTTTCAGTGTTCTCACTGAACACCAACTAAGATCTAAAGGGCAGTACCTTTAATCAACACCCTGGTATTTCCAGGCAACAGAATCCTACAATTTTAATGGTGGCCTGAATGCCTACACTTGAGTGAGTGGCAGGTACTATCTCAGCAGCAGGGTTTTGGAGATTGTCTTTCAGAGGATTCTGGTTGTGTGTACTTGGATGAGAACCAAGACCTGGAGAAGCAGGAGTTAAGTTTAAATGAAGTTCCTAATTCTGACCACCTCAGTTTGGGGATTTTGTTCATTTTCTTTAATTCAGGACAGTAGTAATTTTGGTTTAGTTCCTTGTTTAACTGTTGGTTAAGCTTCTTGTATCATGAAAACTAGTAGGCTCTGCAATCTACGCACAGAAATGTCTGAGCAAAAATGAATTCTGTGAAACAGATTTGTAAACACAAAACTGAATGAAATTTCATCACACACTCTTCCTTTCATTCTTCTATGGATACTGAGGTTTTGTACATGTTCTCTCCACATTAGTCAAAATACAAATACAGTAAGAAAGCTCTGAAGCATGTTAATACAGAATAATCAACTTGTTTCAATTAAATATGAGAAAATGCATTTACCAACCACAGGTATTTACCACATCCATTTCAATGTATAATAATGTGGAAAAAAAACAACTATCTCCCATCTGAAGTTCAGAAGAGAAGATATTCTTAAGACTATCCACATGATTTACTGGGAGAGGTAGTCCTTGGCTTTCTGTCCTATTTAGGTAACTGAATTAGGAAGATTTTTTTCCTGTGCATCACTGTAAGCATAATAAACAAATCTGCCCCTAAAGTTCTTCACTGAGAGAGTCATTGGACACTGGAATGGGCTGCCTGGGGAGGTGGTGGAGTCGCCATCCCTGGGGCTGTTGAAGGCAGGATTGGACGTGGCACTTGGTGCCATGGTCTAGCCTTGAGCTCTATGGTAAAGGGTTGGACTTGATGATCTGTGAGGTCTCTTCCAACCCTGGTGATACTGTGATACTGTGAGTGAAGTTCCAGCAGCTTTGTTTAAACCTGATTCTCCAGCTGGAAACCAAAGCCCAAACTGAAATTAAGTTATTCACAGAACACTTTTTCTCTCTTTCTGCAGTTTTTGGGAAGGTTGGATGTTTGTTTGATTGGGGTTTTGTTGTTGTTTGGTGGGTTTTTTGGGGGGGAAGGCTTTATTTGGCCTAGGCAAATACTTTGCTTAGCATGCTTAGAAAGTTAGAGAAGCTTAGCCAATAAAAGAATCATTTGCTGTGCTGTAAAACTAGTATTTACTGAATAACAACTCCTACAGAGAGATCCTATGGTCTGTCTGTCTTCCAAAAATACACTCTGGGTCTCCCAAATTTTGTCTGGGTTTTTTTAGATTGAGGAATCACAAAAGTAAAGGTCTGTCTTTTCTCATTTCTTTTTTTCCCAGACACAAAGCCTTGAAACAGTCTTAACTGTATTACAAAGGTCTAAATGTATTCTTTCTAGTCTAGAAGCCTTGTGTATAAAGCTATTACATTTTTAATACTTTACAGGTATGGGACAAATGGAAGTAAATTCAATCCTGCCACACAGAGAAAGAGGTCAGTTACTGCTCTTCTCAGCTATGAACTCTGCCTAACAAAATGTGGTTAATACAGTGCTTGATCCAGCTGCTGGGATGTTATTTTAAAAGGTCAGTGTCTTGGTTCCTTGTTTTCTTCTATGATGGCCTATGAATTTAAGTGCATAGGGGCCAAATTGCTAAATTTCTAAAGTATCACACTGATGAGAAGGGGGTATGATGTCCCCACAAGGTTCCATTCCAAACTGTTAGTGTGTTGTGATTTTTAGTACCGATCAAGTCCAAATTTGATTTAGGAATACTTGATAAAACTGAATGCTTCAAAAGGCCACTCAGTTCTGCTGTGGTTTTCATCCAGTATCTTGGAGGTTCTCTTCTTTCCTAGACGTAAGGTGTTGACTTGTCAGGGAGTATTCCAATGTCAGGTCCTTACAAATTAGTCAACTTGATTGTGATACAAAAATAAAGTCATGTCACTAAGTATTTGATCCTACAAAATAAGTATGCTGGTTTTAAATTTAAATTCCTGGATTTGTTTTGGAGATTTGTGCTAGTTTGACACAGGCTAGAATGTTTTGGTGAGAAGAACTAGATTACAGGCTGTAAAAAGAAAACAATGGGGATGTCTACTTCACTCACAGTCTTGCTGAGAAGTATAGGAACAAGAAACAAAAACATTAGATAATACACTCGGCACCACTCTCGCTGGGGCTGCTGGCTGAGCTGCATCTAACCTCATCCATCACTTTGGACTAACACACTTTGCTTCCTAACCTCTTGACCAAACTGCTATTCTTCCTTGGGACTGGGGTAAGGTTGAGAGGAGTAGGGGGAAGGTGCAGGGGTGGTTGGGAGCCCCTCCTGGGGACTCAGGTTTCTGGGAGGGCTGTTGTGTTTCTGTATTACCTTTTACCTTGTATATTTCTGTCTGTAACTGTATATACTGTAAATATCTGCTTCTATATTGTGCTAAGCTGTAAATATAAGCTTCATTCATATTTACAGAGCTGGCTGAGTCTAGTCTGGATGATTTCCAAAGTTGGGGGGCTGGCGGGGCAGGGAACTGACTCCCCTGTGGGGTAAATCTTCAGCTCAGAAGAAAATCAATGACAACTTTGCTGGTGACTTCAACAGAATTGTATTCTACTCAAACTATCATAATGATGCTTAATAGAAATTAATGCAACTGCTTACTTGATCTTTGGTTTTTGATGAAGAAGAGCTTTAGCCTCTCTTTAAATGTATTTTCATTCATATAGAATTCAACTTGCACCCTGAAATACAAAAGGAAGCATTAGAATTTATTATGAAATACAAATTATTTTCTTCCAATATAATTTGTTTCCTTAAACATCTGTTCTTCACATAGAGCATACAGGGAAAGACAGACCATTCAGCTGACACAGCTTTGAATGAGTAATGTTAATAGATTAAGGAACAAAATAAGAACATCAAACAAAACACCAACAAACCTTATTCAGTTTATCCCCTTTACAAGCAGAATGATTTTCCTATTGTTTGGGCACTCTACACTGCAATATCAGAAGCAGCTACATTTTATTGTTTTCACTGGGACACTATTCTCATCTCTACAGCTGTGTAACAAGCTGTTCCTTGATATTCAGGCTGAATGTTCCATCTCAGATTAACTTCTTTCTCATAACATTGTCTTGGTAACAATTCCTCATTTCTTTCTATTTTATTCATATCTCTGTTAAGAATCTGTGTCTCAGTTAAGTGTTCACTTGCATGTTTTCATCTTCGATAAAATACCTTTGCCCCAAACCAACTAACCTCTATACTTTCCTTTCGCCAGAGACCTGAAATCATAGTTATGTTGCAATCACATAATTTTCTACAGAGAATTCCTCTTTCTGATTATGTTGAAGCACAGAAACATCCTTCTCTTCCCCTCCCTTCTTCACAGATTTGCCCAGATGTATTTAATGTTTCTATCCCTCAATTCAGTCTGAGTACAAGTCATGCAATTGCTCTACAGCCTAGGAGAAAAGAAAATCGTTGAAGGGGCTTGGCAAGGGAAAAGCAAAGTGTGCAATAGCAATACAGAAAAACATAGGTGCTTCCAGAGCTGTAGTACTGCATAGTTGGAGCCCTTGCTCTACCCAGCTGGATCTCCCTCAACAGCAAGCCCAGTTCTCCTCCAGCAATGAATAAAATTATCACAGAACAACCTCTGTGCCTTCCTGAGAAGTCAGTCTTCAGTTTAACTGTTCTCCTATTGCTGAAGCACAAAATAACACCACACAAGTGAATTGCTGCCTTCTCATTTTTTCTGTATACCATCACATGTTGCAAAATTGTACAGGCATATATTGCTTATATCCTGTCACATATTTCATGCACAATCCTGGCTAGAATTTTTTCCCTTCTTTCGTGTGGAGCCTTCGCTGAAACATTTTTTGATATAATTTAATGCTATCTGTAGTCTCTTTCTTCCCTTCAAATACTTGTCTAATACCATGCATTTATGCATACATGGTATTGAATAGCATATTTAGCTGTGGGCCCAGAATGGATGGCAACTCAGGGAAAGTGACTTTTTCATGCTTGCCTACTTATTACCAGAAGTTTAGGCATATCACTTTGTAGGACAGGGTCAGCATGACATAAAAAGAAAGGCTCTCTATGCCTCACTTAGCGAGGTCAGCTAATTTTAGCTAGTCACTTGGCTTTGGTGTGGTTTACTGTAGTGTTCCCTGTAGAATGGATAATTACACTGTTTCCTATTTAGAGGCAGCAAAACTAGAACATTTCTCTTAAGAAATGAGCTCTACAACTTGCTGAACTTATTTATTTCTGTGCAATGATACATTTGACACAGTGGCAAGAGCAACTCCAACCCTAGACCAGCTTTTCTGCCCTTTTTGGCTCTACACCTTTTGTGGCAAGACCTCCAAGAAGTTGCCCTCTGCTTTTTAAACAAGGAGTAGCTGCAGTTGTATATTTCAAAGATACTGGGCCTGGAGGAAGGTTGTAGAAACTGCTGCCCAGCTAGAGGAAAAGCCCTTCAGATGAAGAACTTGTTTCTGGGTCTTTATTGAGCTTAAATATAAGCTGTGTTTTGTGGCATTGTTTTGTGCAAGAACTGTTGCCATTAACAGAGGTACAACTTAGATGGTTGGTAGCTTTAAGGCAAGCTAAGGAAGCATGTACAAGGGTTACTTAGTAGGTGAACAGGTTTGTGAGTGCCTTAGCTCTGCTTCTGTTCTTTACTGCCCATTTCCCAAGGTACTTACTACTAATGCAGTGACTTAGTGAGAAACAGTTGCCACGATTTGACAGCTGCCACACAGTAAGTGTATATATTTAATGTTCAAAGACATATTTCAATAAGTAAACAAAGTGGTGCAAACTACTAAACTATGGGATGTGATTCAAAAGGTGCACAGTATCAGTGATCTTTCATACACATATTAAGATTTTTAAGTAAGAAAATTGCAGTAGTCACTTACCACGAAAGAACAACATATTATCAGTAAGCCATGATTTAATGATAATGAGGAAAAAGGACGTGGGAGCTAATCATCCTCCTATCACTAGCATTCTGAAGTGCTCTGATAGCCTTCTAACAGCTGTCTACTTCTCTTTCCTTAGCAACCTGTGCTCACAGCAGACTGGGATTCCACACTGCAGCAGTTTCCATGGTAAAATGGATTACGAATGCTACTAACACCACTTCTGTGGTTCAATTCCTCCTTCTCCTTCCCCTGACTTCTTTCTAAGTTTAAGCAGAAACTATACTGGCCTTTAGCATCTGCAGGAAACGCATCATCAGTACTCTATAATCAATGCAGGGTGTTCATGATACTTTGCCTACTGGACAGAGAATATTTCACTTTGTTTCTTAAAGGTGGAGATAAGAATGAATGGCCGAAGGAGTCAGAGTAAGGAGAGAAACTCCCAGATGCTGTTCCTTCCTAACACTCTGTTGTTTATGTTAGCACTCATTGTACTTGCCCTTCTGTTTTAATCTTTCAATGATTAAAATTTTATTTCAAGTATTGGCTCTTTTCTGTATTCTTTGCACTTTGAAGCGTAACCTAAAAGAGGAGTATTTCAGAATTCACATTGAATTTCTGGACCTCATCTCTAATACTAAGATTGTTTATCAGTAATAGTAGTGAAGGCCTTGAAGAAGTTTTGTCTGGACTTAGATACAAAGTAGTAAGGCAATTTCAAGTGAGTGAAATTCACTGGCACATACTTACATAAGCTCAGTTATCCTTAGTTGCAGGATAAGTTGTAGTTGTAATTTAATTCCGAGCAAATGCCTGTGATGAAATAGCACCCATGGATTAGAGGGTGATAGTATGTGTGCTCTCAGATCATCTGGCCTATGGAACAGATCTGGTTTTGTTCCATTTTTCTAGTGTAAGGAATTTTAAAAGTGTGGTTTAAACAACTTCTGTTTCATTGTTTTTACTTGCCTGTAAAGACAGTTATAGTTCAGTCCATCTTGACAAAGAGGAAATCAAGCTGAAGGATTAAAGTATTATTCCTTCACACAGGTTACTGGCACAGCCATGTTTCCACACATAGCCAATTGCTTCTGACTTTTCCTGTGTCTATGTTAAGCACTGAATATTGCATGAAAAGCTTTGGTTTTTTTGGAAGGTAGAGAGCAGGACATAGGCTCTACTGACTCTTGCTTCAACTTTACTGAAAATGCACAAATATGTGGCTGAAATACCTGTGGCAAAACCCAAGTGAAGTTCTATGCTTCCCTTAAAGAACAGTGTTGCTCAATCTCCTCCTTCAATACCGTCAATAGCAGTCTTCCTTAGTTTAAAGCCAAAGAACAGTAGTGTCAGTGGAATCCTTCAAACTGTAAAAAGCATCTTCAGTACCCAAAGTACAAGTACACATTGCACTCCTAATTCAGTCAAGAGGTAATCTGAGTAGTAGACTTTAATGAAATACAAAGCATAGAAGGAAAATCCTGACTCACACCAGGGACAGGACTCACACCACAGATAGCACTGCAAAGCACTTCTGATGAGTCTAAATCACTGTGACCAATCTGTCTGCACCCTGCTTACTTCATTAATGTTGTCTGTGCTGTTCCATTGCTATTTACAATGTCATTCTAATTCCACAACCAGGCTTTGCTATAGTAACACCGTGTGACTGCTAGGAGCTGTAAATGTTTACACCTAGTACTACTTGGCATTGGAATCAAGATACTAAACGTACAAATGGGGACAACCTGAAGAAAACCACATCAATTTATTTAGATTCATCTTTATGGGAAGGGACATCATGAATTATACTACCAAAAGTCCCCTGTAACATAGACACTTTCTTTTCCTTGGGATTTGCTGCTAATCCAATATATTTAAAATCCTACTAGATATCAAATTTCAAAGTTTATTATGTAGGGCATAGGTAGGTGCTTAAAAATCAAGTACTTCAAGTACTGAAGTGACCCTGGAGAAAAGAAGACTCTGGTCAGACCTTATAGTGGCCTAACAGTACCTGAAAGGAGCCTACAAGAAATCTGGGGAGGGGCTTTTTACAAGGGCTTGTGACAGGATGAGAGGGAATGGATTAAAGCTTCAAAAGGGTAGACTTAGACTAGATATTAAGAAGAAATTCTTTACAATAAGGGTGGTGAGACACTGGAACAGATTGCCCAGGGAGGTTGTGGATGGATGTCATTTCCCTGGAGGTATTCAAGGCCAGACTGGTCAAGGCCCTGAGCAAGCTGGTCTGGTGGGCTGGAAAACAAAGATTTTTAAGGTCACTACCAACCAAAATCATTCTATGATTCTACTGTCAAAGCTTAGTTTACAGGGGAAAATATTGAACCAATAAACAAACAAAAAACACCCCACTGGATGTTTTCTTCTTGCAGCTCTTAATAAAAGATTAGCATATTTTAATGATGGCAGGCAGCAGCTCTCCTCTGCCCAAGTGTGCTAGTTTGAAGCTAGCTAGAATGTTTTGGTGAGAAGAACTAGATTACAGGCTGTAAAAAGAAAACAATGGGGATGTCTACTTCACTCACAGTCTTGCTGAGAAGCATAGGAACAAGAAACAAAAACATTAGATAATACACTTGGCACCACTCTTGCTGGGGCTGCTGGCTGAGGTGCATCTAACCTCATCCATCACTTTGGACTAACACACTTTGCTTCCTAACCTCTTGACTGAACTGCTATTCTTCCCTGGGACTGGGGTAAGGTTGAGAGGAGTAGGGGGAAGGTGCAGGGGTGGTTGGGAGCCCCTCCTGGGGACTCAGGTTTCTGGGAGGGCTGTTGTGTTTCTGTATTACCTTTTACCTTGTCTATTTCTGTCTATAACTGTATATACTGTAAATATCTGCTTCTATATTGTGCTAGCTGTAAATATAAGCTTCATTCATATTTCCAGAGCTGGCTGAGTCTAGTCTGGGTGATTTCCAAAGTTGGGGGGCTGGTGGGGCAGGGAACACCCAAACCATCTCAATATTACTTAAAACTGACTCCCCTGTGGGGTAAATCTTCAGCTCAGATGAAAATCAATTACAACTTTGCTGGTGACTTCACCAGAATTGCAGCTCTTAATAAAAGATTAGCATATTTTAATGATGGCAGGCAGCAGCTCTCCTCTGCCCAAGTGTGCTAGTTTGAAGCTAGCTAGAATGTTTTGGTGAGAAGAACTAGATTACAGGCTGTAAAAGGCAAACAATGGTGATGTCTACTTCACTCATAGGCTTGCTGAGATGTATAAGAACAAGAACATATAGGTAACAGAGTCGCTGTCTCTCTGGGGCTCAGCCTCTCTCTCTAACCTAACCTGCTGTCTGTGTGACTAATCCATCTGCTTCCTAACCCCCCCAAGCCGACCCTCCAAACTACCCTGGGCATAAGGCAAAATCTTGGGTAAGGTAAAGGCATGGAAGGTGGAAGGGTGGTTGGAAGCCCCTCCTGGGGACTCAGGTTTCTGGTAAGGGAGTTGTGCTTCTGTATTACTTTTTAACTTGTAAATTTCTGTATATAGCTGTATATATATATACTGTAAATATCTGCTGGTATCTTGTGCTAAGCTGTAAATATAAAGCTTCATTCAATTTCCAGAGCTGCTGAATCTAGTCTGGGTGATTTCTCCACAGTGTGGGGGGACGGGAAACACTCAAATCATCACACCAAGGTTTGCAAAACCTGAAATAGTCAGAGCTCTGACTTGTTCAGAGCTTCATTCGATTTTACAGGCCTACTTGTTCCATCAGAATCAATACAACAGCTCAAGACTGCTTGTTGAATGATACCTCATCATCTTGTGCTGGAAGGAATGGCAGCACAATTAGTAGTTTTCTACTACTGGCTCTTAACTTGGGAAGGCTTTTTCATTTGTTTCTGCCTGGAAACGAGTCACTGCTTGCACAGGTCATGATGAACACTGAACATGTAGAGTTATGAGCTTTTCCTTTCTTCTCCACAGGGAATGACAGCGCCCCAAAACAAACGGTGGTAACTGGGACAAGCAGTGTGCTTGTCTCCTCTCACTCACTGGAAAAACAGAAAAGCTGCTTCTTTTGTGATCTAAATCGGTGAGTCTTAGCTAATCTAGCTGGTGAAGAACTTCCTGACACACCTACATTTGCTTGATTATGTAATTGGCTGCTACCACAAGAAATGGGTTTATAGAGACTAGGTGCTATCAGAGTCACTGTAAAAGCTCTCTATTAATGAAGACAGGGATAGCATGAACTGAGTTGAGGCAGTAAAACAGGCTGGGAATAATGTTGCCTTTTGGTGTGCATGATGACAGATGTGGGCATTTATTTGCAAACTTGATTCAGTGAACTCTGCTCTGCTCTGCTCTGGTGAGACCTCACCTGAAGTACTGTGTCTAGCTCTGGAGCTCTCAGCATGACAAGGACATGGAGCTGTTGGAGCAGGGCCAGAGGAGGCCACAGCAATGATGCTGTGAGGCTAGGCTGAGAGAGTTGGGCTTGTTCTGTCTGGAAAGGTGAAGGCTCCAGGGAGACCTTCTGGTGGCCTTTCAGTGCTTAAAGAGGCTGAGCAGAAAGCTGGGGACAGAACTTTGTGCAGGGCCTGTTGTGACAGGAAAAGGGTTTGAACTTAAGAGGGAGATACACAGACTACATACAAGGAGGAAATTTCTTACACTGAGGGTGGTGAGACATTGGCCCAGGTTGCCCACAGAGGTAGTAGATGCCTCATCCGTGGAACTATTCCAGGTCAGGTTGATTGGGGCTCTGAGCAACCTGCTCTAGTTAAAGATATCCCTGCAGGGGGGTTAGACTAGATGACTTTTAAAGGTCCCTTCCAACCCAAACCATTCTATGATGCTATGATTATCATAAGCTACAGAGTAAGGTTCTACAACGAAGAAATAAGCTGGTCTCTTAGAACTGCATGTGTTTCTAACCTTTTTTTTCTTACTGTATCTTTCCAGTAAGAGCTGCTTGTTTCAGCTGAAACAAATCCAGGGCAGCAGCATAAAACAGGCCAAAGCAAAACTTTGAAGTTGCACAAAGTGACAATTTGCCCCTGCAACCACAAGAAGATATTTTCTCTGTGAAAGGCAACCTTTTACTCTTTTGGTCAAATGTTACAAAAATGCAAAAAAAAAAAAAAATCAACCCTTAATTAAAATTTTATTCCCTACAATTGAACTAGTATCTTGTGTACCTACATTTTAATGCACACAAACACAAAAATGTTTTATCATCTGATTGTGAACCTGCTTCATGATCCTCTTTTACAGTCAGCTGGCCTCAGCTACAAAAAAACTGCCTTTGTGTGAGCCTGCTTCATGTTCCTTTTTTACAATCAGCTGGCCTCAGCTACAAAAAAACTGCCTTTGTTAAACATATAAAGTCCTGTGGCAGCAATCTAATATTACAGTGAGAGAGATGTGAAATAATATTACATCTCAAACTTTTCCATGCAAGATACATTTATTTTTTTCCATTCCTTTGAGGGGAAAGATTCTTGGTTTTTTTACATAAGAAGGCTGATAGCAATTGAATGAGACTCAGTGGTGGATAATATGCATGCTTTTTAATCAAGTAGTAATAATTTCTTTAAGAAAATCTCCCTTTCATAATCTGTCATGCAGATTTGAAAAGGAAATAACCTTTTCAGTCCTGCAGTCATTAAAACAAGTAACAAATTCACCACTGAAGTAATGGTGCAATAATGTGTCCGGTTCTGGGCTCCTCAATTCAAGAGAGATGTTGAGATGCTGGAATGTGTCCAGAGAAGGGCAACAGAGCTGGTGAGAGGCCTGGAGCACAGCCCTGTGAGGAGAGGCTGAGGGAGCTGGGGGTGTTTAGCCTGGAGAAGAGAAGGCTCAGGGGTGACTTCATTGCTGTCTACTACTACCTGAAAGGAGGTTGTAGCCAGGTGGGGGTTGGTCTCTTCTGCCAGGCAACCAGCAACAGAAGAAGGGGACACAGTCTCAAGTTGTGCCAGGGGAGGTCTAGGCTGGATGTTAGGAGGAAGTTCTTCAGAGAGAGAGTGATTGACATTGGAATGGGACAATGGAGGTGGTGGAGTCACCGTCCCTGGAGGTGTTCAAGAGAAGACTGGATGAGGCACTTGGTGCCATGGTCTAGTTCACTGGATAGGACTGGGAGCTAGGTTGGACTGGATGATCTTGGAGGTCTCCTCCAACCTGGTTGATTCTATGATACTAAAAATAGATTTTCAATCTGTACTTGTTGTGATTATAAACTTTTCTTTAAAAACTCAACACGTAAAATACTGTGAAGTTTTACTAAGGGGAAAAGAAACCTCAGAGCAATCTCCCTCTACGTTTTAGTGGCCCTCCAAATACCACGTACTTGACTTTTTACTACAAATACACTTTCCTATTGCAAATCTATTGCCTAAAGTTAGAAAGGTAATAAATATGAATTATGCATTAAGGAATAGTGTGCTTTTAAGCTGAATTTTGCAGGCAAGATACATTAAAAGTTTGGTAAAACTCTTCTTATGGGTTTTTTTTTTTCCTTCCCTAAACCATACAAGGGTTGTAAACCATACGAGGGTAGTAAACCATACATATTTTAAAGTGAACTTACTGCATGTGAGGACAGCTCTTTTTAAACTCTAAGCAAAAATACTTCACATGTAGGTTATATACAGCACAGAGGTCCTGCAATGAAAATCCATTATGCAAGGCTTTTTTTAACAGCTAATTCTCAGGACTGGGGAGCGCTAAGGAATGGAGTGTGCTTCAGGAGTTTGATTCCAGACCCTGCTCAGTTGACTATGATTGTGTCACTTGCCCATGCTGTAGAAGGAATGTATGCTGGGCTGGTTTTTTTTTCATGTTGTTTTCATAATGTCACCTACTTGTGAAAGACAGACTTGAAACAAGCTTGTTGAATATTAAGCACACTGTGGTTAACACTGTCAGCCTTGGACAGAGTATTAGGAACAAAAGAGTAACCCATTACAAGCTACCATATCTATCTATGGTTCATATGTCCAAATTTTATTCTCTGCCCACCTGAACAATTTCTCTATTGCTTTCCTGAAATTATTTTTCTGCACCAACTCTTTACTTTTCCACATTTGATTTTTCTTTCAAGGGAAAATCTGCTTTGCTGTGAAAGGCAACAGGACAGCTAGCAATTCCTAATTGATGAAAGTGCAGTAGCAGGGCAACTCCATATACCAATTTCCTCTAAATGTCCTGTAACAAAAGTTAGAAGACAGATCCTTCATCTCCAACTACAGTGGTCTATTCACTAGATCTATCTTCACCATGAGGTGTATGCAGGGTCAAGCAGCTTGCCTGAGTACCCCATGTACATAGTATGAATGAATTAGAAATTACTCTTCTTAGAATAACAACATGCCTGAAGTTGTTGATTTAACAGTATCTTTTACTAGAGTATTTTAACACTAATCATTGCAAGCCTTCTGTTTGGAGATATTAATGCTTCCCAAACTTCTGTCTGCTGTAATATTGCCAGTTGTTACCTTAGTAACACTCTTGTTCTCTGTGCTAGTTTGAAGCAAGCTGGAATGTTTTGGTAAAAGAACTAGATAACGGGCAGTGAAATGAAAAACAATTGTGTCTACTTCTCTCACAGTCACGCTGAGAACTCTGGGAAGAAGAAAAAAACATTCTCCATTTTTGTCTCTCTCTCTTGCTTTTGCCTTAGACCTGGTCACATCTCATTAACCCTGCTCCTACTAACCTTGCTCCCTAACCTCTTGGCTACACCTCTTTTCTTCCTGAGAACTGGGGTAAGGTTGAGAGGGCCGGGGGGAGGTGTTGGGGTGGTTTGAGAGCCCCTCCTGGGGACTCAGGTTTCTGGGAGGGAAGTTGTGCTTTTGTATTGTTTATCCTTTGTATATTTCTGTATATAATTGTATATAACTGTATATATTGTAAATAGCTGCTTGTAAATTCTGCTAGCTGTAAATAAATTGCTTCATCTATATTCCCAGGGTCCGTCTGAGTTAGCTGGGGCAAATTCAAAAGTGTGGGGGGGCGGGGTAACCCCCAAACCATCACATTTTTAATTGGCTTTTCCCAACGTGAGGCTAGATATTTCAGTGAGTGGAAATTAGCTCTGGGAATTAAGATGAAGCTAATCAAGCAGCTATTGTATTTGGTTGGTGCATTGCTCTGGTCTGGTTTTGTTTTCTTGGCATTTAGTTGGTTAAAAGGTCAAATTGTTGCTTATTTCATTGATCTGGCTTATAATAAGGCTAAAGCTAAGGTTTCAGATATGTTCTGGAGCTGGGGTGATTTTATTCTTGGTTATGCTGGTTTTAATATCTCTGAGAATATTACCAAGGACATTACAGGAGCTCTGGTCAATAATGTGACAATCAATGGAAATTCTGCTTTAAATATGGCTCTAATGAGAGTTATTCAGCCTAAGACAGGAATTCCAACTGTTTGCATAGGTACATGCTCGTGTAAAACTGTTTTTCTTCTCACAATTTTTAATATTTGCCTCATGATTTTGATATTCATATTAATTTTGGCATTATTGGTGAAAAATTCAAAACCAGTTTCTGTAAGAGCTAGGAAAAATTCTGTGTCTCAGAAGCAGTCTCTTTCACAGCAAAACAAGGGAACACAGTTATCGGCTTCCCCCTTGCCAGCCTCTGCCCCTCCTTCTCCGAGTGCTGGGAACACAGCCAGCGTTCCCGCCACTAACGTAAACAATGATAAGGATAACCAAAACAAGCCACAGAGTTTAGCAGGAGCCCTAGGAGGACAGGCAGGTACCCAAAATCAGAATGTTCCTAGCAACAATCAAAACACGTCAGGGTTGGCAGGCATCCCAGGAGGACAGGCAAATAATCCCACTAATGCTAATACTACTACTAGTGCTGGTAACGCTAGCCCAGTCAGTCCAAATCCTAATAACACCAGCTCAGCCAATTCAAACCCCAAGCCAGCAGACCAGAACCAAAATCCTCCTGTTAAAAGCAAGGCAGATTTGAACTCACAAGCTCCAGTTCAGACCCCTAAGGATACAAATGCTCCAAGTCAGACCTCCAATAATTCAAGTGCTCCAAGTCAGACCCCTAAGGATTCAAATCCTCCAGCAGACACATCCAAGTCTGTTGCTGCTCAGGCCCTTCTGGCACCTGCTAAGGCAAAAGCTAAGACAAAGAGTGGTTCGCAGGAGGATGTAAGAGAGGGGACCTCTGGTGATCAGCAGCAAGAAGAGGTGGAGGAGATAGTTAGTCTGCGAGACCTTGTAGATGTGCTGAGACAACAATACTCAAGTGAGAGGAGCACTGGGAGGTTAGCTGCCAGGAGAGAGGATGGTTCCAATGAGTTTAGGAATGCTATGAGGAAGATAGTGTTAGGCCAGGCACCACCAGAACAACAGGAAGAAGAGGAGGAAGATGACATCCAGGGATCCAAGGATCCACTCAGAGAGGTCAGGGAAGTTAGGAAGGAATACACAAGGGAATCAGGTGAGCCAATCCTAAGCTGGCTAGTGAGATGCCGTGGCATTGGTGCTAATGCTCTGCAGGTAGGAGACAAGTCTGCCAAGCAGCTGGGACCACTCACTAAGGAGAGTGGAGTGGACAAACACCTGGCAAGTCCTCTTGGTAGGGTTAGCTTGTGGACACGCCTTTTGTTGGCTGTGGCTATGAGATATCCTTCCCGAGATGATTTGCCATGGGCTGCCAAGAAGTGGAACACCATTGAGCAGGGAATTAAGCTTCTGAAGGAGTTTGCTGTGAAGGAAGTGCTTTATGGAGATCATGGTACTCATGAGCCTGATGATATTCCTTTGGGAACAGGTCTCATGAAGAAGCTGATTAAGCTTGCTCCTTCATCCTATGCTAACATCTTGGCCAGCAAGTTCCTAGCAAGGAGTGATAATGGAAGATCTTTCACTGTTGGTGAATTCACTGACCAGCTCAGGCAGATAGAGGACAGCTTGTCACATTCTGGTATAATCTGTGCCATAAAAACTATGACTTCTGAAATAAAGAGCATGAAAGATGGTTTTGAGAATACCATGAAAGAACTGAAGGAGGATCTCAAAAATCTGGTAAAAGATACCGTTCCTGCATCATCTGAATGGGTGCATGTTTCTGCAGTCAGGAACAGACGCCCACCTCCTGCAAGGCAATTCCAGCCCAGGAGGAGACAAATTCCACCCAGACAGCAGCAATCACGTGCGTCACTGTGGATACTTCTGCGTGACACATACGGTGAGAACATGAACAAATGGGATGGTAAACCCACTTCAGCTCTTTCAAAGAGAGTCAGGGAACTGCAGAGTGGCAGAAACAGAGGCAATAATGCCAGGAAAGTAGCTGTCACTTCTTCAGCTCCTGAGAGCAACTGCAATTGTTCCAACAGTTGCAGTTCCTCTCACAACAACACCAATCACTGTGTACACCCTACATGCCATGTTCAGCATTAGGGGTGCCCTGCCTCCAGCCAGGAGGAGGAAAGGGATAGTGGAGAGAACCGAATCTATTGGAATGTATTCATTAGGTGGCCTGGCAGTTCAAGAGTTCGGAAATACAGGGCTTTAGTTGACACAGGTGCTCAGTGTACTTTATTGCCATCTAATTGTAAAGGGACAGAGTCCATTTCTATCTTTGGAATCACTGGTGGATCTCAAGAGTTAACTAAGATACAGGCTGAGATCAGTTTAACTGGTAAAGAGTGGAAGAAACACACTATTGTAACTGGTCCTGATGCGCCTTGCATTCTGGGAATTGACTTTTTGAGACAAGGTTGTTTCAAAGATCCTAAGGGTCATAAATGGGCTTTTGGAATAGCATCTGTAGAGATTGAGGATGATAAATTGAAATTGTCTGTTAGACCTGAACTTTCTGATGAATCTGCAGTTGTGGGACATCATGACATAGAGGACCTGGAAGTGCCAATTGCAACTCAAACTGTTCATCATAGGCAGTACAGAACTAACCGTGACTCTTTGTTGCCCATTCATCAGCTGATTCGTCAATTGGAGAGTCAGGCTGTCATCGAGAAAGCTCATTCACCTTTCAACAGTCCCATCTGGCCTGTGCGCAAACCTACGGGCGACTGGAGACTCACAGTTGACTTTCGTGCCCTCAACGAGGTGACGCCACCCATGAGCGCAGCTGTGCCGGACATGCTGGAGCTCCAGTACGAGCTGGAATCGAAGGAGGCTAAATGGTATGCAACTATAGACATTGCTAATGCTTTCTTCTCTATTCCCATAGCAAAGGAGTGCAGGCCTCAGTTTGCATTCACCTGGAGAGGAATCCAGTACCAGTTCAATCGTTTGCCTCAGGGGTGGAAACACAGCTCAACCATCTGTCACTCAGTCATCCACAATGCACTGGAGAAAGGTAAAGCTCCAGAGCACATCCAGTACATCGACGACATCATTGTGTGGGGCCAAACTGCTGAGGAAGTCTTCGAGAAAGGTAACAAAATCATTGACATTCTGTTGCAAGCAGGTTTTGCCATTAAGAGAGACAAGGTCAAAGGACCTGCCAGAGAAATTCAGTTTCTGGGAGTGCGGTGGCAGGATGGTCGCCGTTACATTCCTCAGGATGTGATTAACAAAGTCTCTACCATGGCAGTTCCCACCAGTAAGAAGGACACACTTTCTTTCCTTGGTGTGGTGGGATTTTGGAGGCTACACATTCCTGGTTTCAGTCAGATTGTCAAACCTCTGCATGATGTGACTCGTAAGAGAAACAATTTCGAGTGGGGACCTGAACAACAAGCAGCCTTTGATCAAATCAAACGAGAAGTAGTCCATGCAGTGGGCTTGGGACCTGTGAGATCTGGTCCGGACATCAAAAACATTCTGTACACGGCTGCCAGTGACAATGGTCCAACTTGGAGTCTCTGGCAGAGAGCTCCAAATGAGACACGTGGTCGTCCTCTTGGTTTCTGGGGACGTTGTTACAGAGGTTCAGAGACAAATTATACTGCAACTGAGAAAGAGATTCTAGCAGCCTATGAGGGAGTGAAAGCAGCTTCTGAAGTGATTGGAACTGAGTCACAATTGCTTTTAGCTCCTAGACTGCCAGTTCTTAACTGGATGTTCAAGGGCAAAGGTTCATCACCACATCATGCCACAGATGCAACCTGGTCTAAATGGATGGCTTTGATAACCCAACGAGCACGAATGGGTAATCTTGACCGACCTGGTTTGGTGGAGGTGATCACCAACTGGCCGGAAGGCACAGACTGTTCCAAACCTCCAGAGGAGAAAATAACTCGTGCTGAGGAAGCTCCTCCCTATGGTGATCTCTCTGATCAGGAAAAGAACTATGCTTTGTTCACAGATGGTTCCTGTCGTCTTGTTGGGAACAAGCGAAGATGGAAGTCAGCGGTTTGGAGTCCAACCAGGAGAGTTACTGAAACGAAAGATGGCGAAGGAGAATCCAGTCAGTTCGCTGAGGTAAAAGCTGTTCAACTTGCTCTTGATGTGGCTGAACGTGAGAATTGGCCTATCCTTTACCTCTACACCGACTCGTGGATGGTAGCCAATGCTCTATGGGGTTGGCTAAAGGACTGGAAGAAGAATGGTTGGCAGAGGAAAGGAAAGCCTATTTGGTGTGCTGATCTATGGCAGGACATTGAAGCACGGCTGGAGAGAACTCCAGTGAAGGTGCGACACGTAGATGCACACATGCCTAAGAGCAGAGCTACTGAGGAACATCAACATAACCAGCAGGCAGACCAAGCTGCTAAGATTGCTCAAGCTGATACCAACTCTGAACTTGACATTGACCTTGATTGGAAACACCGAGGTGAGCTGTTCTTAGCTCGGTGGGCCCATGACTCATCTGGACATCAAGGCAGAGATGGAACATACCGATGGGCTCGTGATAGGTCAATTGACTTGTCTATGGACGCTATCACCCAAGTCATCTATGACTGCGACATTTGTGCTGCTATTAAGCAGGCTAAGCGAATCAAACCCTTATGGTATGGTGAGAGATGGTCAAAGTACAAGTATGGTGAAGCCTGGCAGATTGACTACATCACTTTACCTCGATCTCGTTCTGGCAAGCAGTATGTGCTAACGATGGTAGAAGCCAGCACTGGATGGCTGGAAACCTATCCAGTTCCACATGCTACTGCACGTAACACCATTGTTGGTTTGGAGAGACAGATCTTGTGGAGACATGGAACTCCAGAGAGAATCGAGTCAGACAATGGTACTCATTTCAAGAACAATCTTGTGAAAAACTGGGCCAAAGAGCATGGTATTGAATGGATCTATCACATACCCTACTATGCACCAGCTTCAGGGAAGATTGAGCGCTACAATGGTTTGCTGAAAACCACCCTAAAAGCCATGGGGGGTGGAACTCTGAAAAACTGGGACAAACATTTAGCACAAGCTACTTGGTTGGTAAATAGTAGAGGTTCAGTAAACAGAGCAGGACCTGCACAATCAGATTTGGTCCAAACAGTAGACGGTGATAAAGTTCCTGTTGTACATGAGAAGAATCTGTTAGGGAAAACTGTTTGGGTATTTTCTCCTTCGGGCGAAGGGAAACCTGTCCGAGGGGTGGTTTCTGCTGAAGGTCCTGGTCATACATACTGGGTAATGCAGGAGAATGGTGAAATCCAGTGTATTCCACAGAGAAATCTAACTTTAGCTGAGAGAGTTTAAATTCAAGCTGTTAGGAGTTTTCTGTTCTAGGTAACATCGGCGCCCAACACTGAGAGAATCTACAATAGAATCTACAGTACGTGAGCACGAACCCAATATCACCTGGGAGTCCCTGTTCTGAGCTTTTGAATCACCTACATCTGATTGAAGTGTGAACTGAACTTGTATATATTGTTTTAGTGTAAATATTGGTTTAGATTAGATTAGATAATTCTCAGCGATACTCTGAGCGAAGTAGACAAGGGGTGGATTGTGCTAGTTTGAAGCAAGCTGGAATGTTTTGGTAAAAGAACTAGATAACGGGCAGTGAAATGAAAAACAATTGTGTCTACTTCTCTCACAGTCACGCTGAGAACTCTGGGAAGAAGAAAAAAACATTCTCCATTTTTGTCTCTCTCTCTTGCTTTTGCCTTAGACCTGGTCACATCTCATTAACCCTGCTCCTACTAACCTTGCTCCCTAACCTCTTGGCTACACCTCTTTTCTTCCTGAGAACTGGGGTAAGGTTGAGAGGGCCGGGGGGAGGTGTTGGGGTGGTTTGAGAGCCCCTCCTGGGGACTCAGGTTTCTGGGAGGGAAGTTGTGCTTTTGTATTGTTTATCCTTTGTATATTTCTGTATATAATTGTATATAACTGTATATATTGTAAATAGCTGCTTGTAAATTCTGCTAGCTGTAAATAAATTGCTTCATCTATATTCCCAGGGTCCGTCTGAGTTAGCTGGGGCAAATTCAAAAGTGTGGGGGGGCGGGGTAACCCCCAAACCATCACATTCTCTTAAAAAAATACCAAACCTTAATTATTTCCCCAAGTAAACATTCTTGCATCTACCCTAAGGAGAGTCCTCAGGATCTACTACTTTCAGAGTTGTTTTGTAGTCCTCCATCTACTTACCTTCTTGCCCTCAACCTCTTCCTTTAGTTTTCTGACACCTCCCTCCTGCTACTCCATGATCAACACACAATTTATTCTCCATCACCCTCTCATTGTAATTCCTCCTTCTTTCTATTCTTTCACCCAAATTTTAAGAATATTTTGAATCTCTTCTCCAACAGTTCCTTTCCATGGTCTAGTTGACTGGATAGGGCTGGGTTCTAGGTTGGACTGGATGATCTTGGAGGTCTCTTCCAATCTGGCTGATTCTATGATTCTATGATTCTCTAGTTTCTTGCAGAATTCCCTGTCTTGTTATCTTCTACATGCTACATAATTTCCCTAGAAAATACTGAGGAAGTGGCAATTGTTCTTCCTGTGGTTTCTTTTCTCTAACTTCCTATGCAGATCTTTGCTTTCAACATACCTATTTCTTTACACAGTCACTGTCTGGCATTGTAACCCATGACTTTTCTGTTCTCCTTTAGAAACTTCCCTTCCTTCTGGCCAAAGTCTCATGCTTCTATTTTTGCTTCACTTCTTCAAGTCAAAAAACAACTCTTTCTTCCTCATAGCACCACCGCCTCTAACCACAGTCAAAACAGCTTGTATAACCTTCTGTCTGGCCCTCCTTCCATGTCACTTAACAACTTCATGGCAACTTCTCCTTTTTCATTATCAATTTCCTCCTGTCACTTTATCCTTCAGCTTAACAGTAAACCTAAACATTATTCCTTTCCTTCTGGACTCCTACTGTTCAAAATCTTGATCTGGGCTTCTGGATTTCATTACTCTTAAGTTATCATTTCATGGCCTTGAGAAATCTGCATCTTTTGAGATGTTTGAGTGTCTTTTCCTCTTGAATTATTTCATTAGTTTTCAGCCTACTTCCTGTACTGCACATTAGGATACCATAAATATCAAGGCTGTAATAAATAAACTTTGCAGCACTGTATAAATGCCATATGGGCCCTCTTACTGTTGGTGCTATATGGCCCTTAAAAGACAACTCTTCCTCAGGACCATCAGAAACTTTTGGTGACCGTGTATGAAAACATCCACCATATGTTTGAAATGGATGGATGGTAGAGATGGAGTTATCACTCCTACCACAACACTTGATTTGTGATGTTATTTCTCTGCACATTTTATTTTAATAAGTTTAGATTCAGTTTTGTGCTCTCCATTTAACATTTCTTACAAAGCAAGCAGCGAAAGACTATGAGGGACATTGTCATGGAGATTATCCAGATAAAGATAGAAACAGGTGTTCAGATGGATAGGAGCCTTAAACTGTTCTGGGAGACTTTGTCATCTCTACAATACTAAATAAATAAAAACTTTTAGACTCATGATTCACTTCAGATCTGGCAGTTTACAGGTACACTCACCTTTCTTGCATATAAAAAGGCAAATACCTGTGTGAAGCATTTTTGTTAACAAATAGAAACTATTTATTAATTGGTTGATTTGAGATTCTGAGGGGTTTTTTTTTGTGAGCTTTTGTTTGTTTTATTTTGGAGTTTTGGTCTGGGGGTAGGTTAGTTGGTTGATTGGTTTGCAGTGGGTCTTTTTGTGTGTGTATAGTAGTCCAGGGTTTAAAACGGCAAAAACACCGTGTTCACAGGACTCCTGTTTAATGAGAAAAAGGATGATTCCAACATGCCTTGGTTTGGTTTGCTGAGCAAACACTCTTCTTCAATTTGGTTCTCTGCAAGTGACTCGAGCTAGCCCCTGATTACAAGAGAAATTCAAATCAATATTCACTTAAATTCTATTTCTCGCCTGTAGGATGAGACTGTTCTGTTACTGCTCTTCTGCAGGTGAGCTTTTAGTTCATTCTTATTTTTAAAGATTCTATCATTTCAAGAGCAGCAAGTAGAACAACACCTGAGAGCTGTTCCTACATGGTATCCTCACAGATAAGGTCACTTCTCCCAGTTTTAATTTTACATTTAAAAAAAAAAAAAAGAAGAAGAAATTAAGATTTAGTTTTCTGAAAATGTAGCAGAAGGGAGAAGTTAAAAAGAGCAGATGGAATTGAAAAAAAAATCTAAAAAAAGCATTAAAAAAAAATTGTGGGTGAATCCCAATCTGTCATTTGGAAGTATCACATGACCAAGTGTAAAATATAATTTTAAATCTGACTTGTCAAGATGTTGTGTTACCTGGAGCACAGAGACAGCTTCCTAGCAAGTCTGATCCAGTGCTTGCTTAGATCAATGGAGAGATTCTCTTTGCTTAGAATCATAGAATCGACCAGGTTGGAAGAGTCCTCCAAGACCATCCAATCCAACCTATCACCCAGCTTTGTCCAGTCAACTAGACTATGGCACTAAGTGTTGGGAACTGGCTGAAGGAGAAGGAAGCATGAGCCCCTAGAAGCTTTTACAATCAAGCCCCTGACGTGAGGTCTGAGTGTGTTGAGACACAGTAAGCCACAGCAGTGTATGTGAAGAAGAAAAGCAATTTGTCCATGAGCCTTCTGATAAACAGCTTCTGTGGGACTGTGTGCAGATTAGGAGGGAAGTTAGCCCTGAATGATACCGCAAATAGGAGGAACATGCAAAGTCCAATCTCTAGATGTACCTCATTGCATGCTGGGTGCGCTCACTTTCTCACCCTAATCAAGCAATGTGTGCTCTGTAAGTTGAAGCCTGATGCTCTCAATAAACCTAGGATTGCCTGGCTAGCTAACTCATATTGAGTCTTCTCCTGGCTTTCCCATCCCGTCCACAACTAAGTGCCTCATCCAGTCTTATCTTGAACACCTGCAGGGACGGCGACTCCACCACCTCCCTGAGCAGCCCATTCTAATGGCAAATAAAAGAGTATAGCAAAATAACCAAACAGAAAACATATTCAAACTAAGTATTTCCTTACTGATTTCTTTTGGGAGAAAAATACTAATTAATTGGTTTGCTATTTCCATTATATAATGTATTTTACATAACACTGGCAAGTCAGTGTGAGATTCAGAAGTGTATATACACTCATTCTTTAATAGAGTTCCACAGCTTCTTACTGTTACCATCCTGACCTGTTATTACTTTGGTGCTGACTTTTCTGCTTCGGGTTTGTTCAGTTCTGGAGCCCCCAGTTTAAAAGGGACATTGAGATGCTCGAGCGTGTCCAGAGAAGGGTGACGAGGCTGGTGAGAGGCCTTGAGCACAGCCCTATGAGGAGAGGCTGAGGGAGCTGGGATTGTTTAGCCTGGAGAAGAGGAGGCTCAGGGGTCACCTTATTGCTGTCTACAACTACCTGAGGGGTGGTTGTGGCCAGGAGGAGGTTGCTCTCTTCTCTCAGGTGGCCATCGCCAGAACAAGAGGACACAGCCTCAGGCTGCGCCAGGGGAGATTTAGGCTCGAGGTGAGGAGAAAGTTCTTCCCTGAGAGAGTCATTGGACACTGGAATGGGCTGCCCGGGGAGGTGGTGGAGTCGCCATCCCTGGGGCTGTTCAAGGCAGGACTGGACGTGGCACTTGGTGCCATGGTCTAGCCTTGAGCTCTGTGGAAAAGGGTTGGACTTGATGATCTGTGAGGTCTCTTCCAACCCTGATGATACTGTGATACTGTGATACTGTGATCTTTACTGTAGTATGTACTTGGTACATTGAATTTTAAACAAAATGTGATTTGTTTTTTTTCCTGGAATAATGCACAGCATAACAGAAACTGAAAATATTGGGGATTCATTAAACTGCCTCACATTTTTCCTAAAGACACAGCAAATTATAGTGAAGTAATAGCTGCACCTACCCAAAAGAAAATAGAAGCTTATGAAATATCTTAATCTACAGCATACAGTGTCAACAGATGAACCTACATGACCTGTTTATGCAATCTTAATCAGAGATTAACACTTAGTAAGGAGAGAAGTTTCAGAAAGTGAATGTTCTAAGACAGCAATGTCAATGTACCATGTCCAAATCAAAAGGTCTTGGTTCACCCTCCATTGAACTCATTCAAAGGAAATGTGTTCATGAACACAAGACCCAGTTATGTTTCATCTGGACTGTCTGAGTTTTCTGACCTTATTAAAACAGACTTTCTGGATTTTTTTAAGTCTTTGCAGCCTTAATTCTATTTCCTGTACAAGTACAGTTACCATGCAAGACATTATGCTGCCTTTTGAGTCACATCGACCTGAGAGGATGTGGTCTATATCCTGTTGTCTTCTTTTTCAGAAGCTGGAGTCTTTTCATATATATCTCTCCAAACTCTGTTGTCATCATTGCTTTCTGAAAAACAACATGGGGATGATAATATGATTCTTAGTTGTGTAACAACTTCCCACAGAGTTCAGCAGTGAAGATGGCAAAAAAACAAGGCCATCTTCACTGAAAATACTAGGAAAAAATGTAACAAGTGTCAGATGAATTGGAATAGCTTTCAGTTTCGAAAAATGTTGCATTTGTCCTTCCACAGGCTGACCAAGAACTTCATCAAGGACCGCTCCAAGACCAATGTGCTGCCTATGAAGAGCAGTGAGGCCCAGCTCTCCAGGGCACCCGGTAAGAGCCATCCTCAGGAGCAGCCTCCTGCTCCAGTACTCTCTTGGTTGACCACTGAAATAAGCTTCTTGCTGCTGCTTGTCTATTATGGGCTGTGGTACAGTCTGTGAGAGGCCTTTGCCTCCTTGTAGCATCCTGTACTCCAAGGAGCCATTGTTTGAGGCCTGGCCTTAATGCTTCAGCATCCTCTGCTGCTCAGTATCCTGCATACAGGCACCTCTGTCCCAGAGGATCCCCTGGTCTGGGTGCTAAGGGATGGTCCTCCTCTGACAGGGGGGTTGGACTCAATGATCTTTAGAGGTCCCTTCTGACCCCTAACATTCTGTGATCCTGTGAGCTATGGCAGATTCTTTCCAAGTGTTAAGCCAAAAGCAAATACCTCTTGCATTTAAGAGCCTACTTTATAAAAAAAAATCAGCTACCAAAGAGAGATCTCTAAGAAATCTGAATTCTCTGATCCCATTCAGGCTGACCTGCTTGGTGGCTTGTTTTTTTTTTTTTTCCTCTTTTATTCTATCTCCTAAAGCTGTTTCCTTCAAGCCAAACAATATGTCCATACTTCAGATATGTGGAGGAGAAACAAACTCCAAAGTTTAGCTTATTTCTCTAAAACAATATAAAATGGAAGTGTGTGTAACTATTAACCTGGAGAAAATGACACCTGAACATATTCATAGAATGGCTTGGGGTGGAAGGGACCTTAGAGATCACCTTCTTCACCCTCCCCATGGGATGCCTCCCAGATAGACTCAGGTGCTCAAGGCCTCATCCAACCTGGCCTTGAACATCCCAGGGAGGAGGCATCCACAATCGATTACAGATTCTCACCACTCTTGTACTGAAGAACTTCTTCCTAAGATCCAGTCTAAACCTACTCTCCCTCCACTTAAAACCATTCCTCCTTGTCCTACTGCTAGACACACTTATGAAAAGTCACAGAATCACAGAATGAACCAGGTTGGAAAAGACCTCCAGGATCATCCATCTTCAGCCTTCCTGTAGGATCCCTTTGGGTGCTGGAAGGCAGCTATAAGGTCCCCTTGGAGCCTTCTCTTCTCTAGGCTGAACAACTCCAGCTCCCTCAGCCTGTCCTCATAGCAGAGGTGTTCCAGTCATCTTTGGATCATCTTTGTGGCCCTTCTCTGGACCTGCTCCAATGGCTAGATCTAAATCTTCAGCTCCAAAACAAAACCAATGAAATGATTTCTGTGTTTCTTGGGATGCGATACTAATGAGATGCCTCCCTTGGAACTTGAATCACACAACTACCTTTGAATCACACAACTACCTCAAAAAATACTGTCTGCTATAGGAGAAACCTCGCAGGTAAAATTCGTCACTACTGAATGAAAGTTTGGCACTCAGTCTACAATTCACATCTGACTATGCAGCAAAAGCAATTGAGGCGTGAACTACGCTTTCAGAAACTAGTGGACTTTATTACTGAGTCACAGAGAAGTAAGCAGATAAGTTCTTGAGACACTAGAACCTTCAAATATTTAGACCTTTAGCTCACCAGAATGAAGTTGCTGCTAATTTGTGAAATCCCCTGTGGTCTGTGTATACATCTCTATATACCTGTGATATCTTTGATGCCTTGGCTATTTGACTTCTTGCACGTTTCCTTCAGCAAAACTGAAGAACATTTCTTCAGTTTGGGAGACATGAAGGAACAGAAGTGCTCAATTTCACTCTCCATCACCACTCTTGCCACTGACTCTTTTCCTTCCATCCCTAATCCTCACAACTTCCTCTTGCCACCCACAGCTGTCACCACAGTTTGCTTTGTCACCTCATAATTCCCTCCAGGCATGGATATAAGCATGGAGTAAGTGCAAAACTGCTCTCCAGGGCCCTGTAGAGCAGACTCACTCAACAGCAGTTTATAAAAAACAAAGGAGTCTGGATGAGTTTTATGCTATGCTGAAGGTAAATGCAGGTGCACATCTACAATGTAAATATTAACGTCTGGGCAAGACAAGTTAAGGTATTTGTATGCTCAGAGAAATTACCTAAAACCTTTGTGTGACAGGTGCCAAAGTCTGACAGTCCAAATCACTACTGAAGTAATCCAGAAAGGCCAAATGATAACACTGATTATTTCTCTAGTTGTATGTTTAAAAACCAAATTAACTGAGGGGAAAAACAAACAAACAAAAAACCACCAGACATGAGAAGCAATTGTTAGAAACAAGGCGGAGAGCAACTGTCACAATGAAGCTCAAACACAGGGTGGAAGAGGTGGCAGCAATGCCTTTCGAAGCACCATGCACCATGGCAAATAAAAGCAGCTGTCCAGGATTTTAATGTGAGCAGTACCACCTTTGGACAAAATTGTTGGGCTCAGAGTAAAGAAATAGAGGGACTCTCAGTTTCCTTTCTGTAGCAACCTGCAGTGTAGTGAATAGCAGCTCTGAAAGGAGAAGAGGCCCAAGCCTTGGGCTTTGATTTGAGCTTACTTCACACTACAGAGGAAGAGCAGCTTCCAGAGGCAACACAGAGATGTTTAGGACATTAGACTATGCTTGGACTGCACTTTCAGGTCCACCAGTTTCAGTTTGGACTAGCTGAACACTTTAATGTTGTGGAGCATGACTGATAAACTTGCAGTCAAGTGTACACGCTACATGGAAAATATGTTCCTGTGACTTTTTTGCTGGCTACACATACCTCCACGAGTGACCCCCTTAACATACCTCCATCAGTGATCCCCTTAGGAAGGCCCTTCCACTGATTCTGTAAAACACCTATGCTATTTATAATACAGTAATAACAGATGACATAGTCCTATTACACATTCATTCAGTATTTTTGCGACTAGCAAACGTATTTATAAATAGCACTTCAAAAGCAAATTCCTTGGCTCATTTTTGTCTCCACATCTGGACAAATGTTGTTAAATTTATTATGTATTTTAATATGTAATTTTATTAATTCTGCAATCTGAGACAGTATTTTTATAGGCCAAATCCCTAAACAGTGTTCTTAAAGTGCTATAACACTTCCAGGTGGATTATGTATCTGTCACTGTTTGGATGTTAGAGCTCCTACGTGAGTAGTTTAGGCAGAACACATCACTTGTTTACTTGATCATTGCTAATAGTCATGCAGTCAGAGTGCATTTCCCAAACACAAGTTAATTCCAAGAAGGTCCAGCTGTTTCTCTGCAGCTTCCCTTAATGGCTCTGCCTGTATTAGGCTGTCTAATAGCATTTTGTACATGTTAACTAATACAAAAGTTCCAAAGCACATTTTCACCTGTCAGAGTAGAGCATCAAGAGCACTTTGGTCCCATTAGGAAAATGTTGATTTGTTTCAATACTACATTGATGGTAAGAACGAAATGGGTATAATACACCTGGAAATGGAATGTGTGTTGGTGGAGTGGAAAGCTGGAAAAGAGGGTGCACCAGAACATACACTTTTGTGTTATTTGATGTGCTTTACTTCCTCTTAACATTTGCCACCATCTGCTAACTGACAAAACAGGCCAGTTCAATCTGCCACGTGGACTAAATAACCTGCTTCAGTGTAGACACTTTTCAGTTTTAAAAGAAATCTAATTAAGCAAAGACAAATACAATTGGCCCAAAAAAAAAATAATTCTAAGAGCTTTCAGCCTTTTAACAACAACCTTAACTAACTTTCAGCTGTATAAATTCACCTCGTCAACTGAAACATTATATCCAGCCAGCTAACTAAAATACAGCATGATCTACTTCCCCATTTCAGCTTGTAGTGTTTGTAAAATCAAAATTGATGCTTTTACAGCAATAGTTGGAACTGTATTTGAAAGAAGTGTAAGAAGATCCATCAACAGAGTACTCCCACAAGGAGGCTTTCACAGGTCATCTTTTTTTTATTTGCTGAACTGATTGATGCTGGAGTGGTTACCCGGTCAAAAGCTGAATCCCCTCTCCTACTCTACTAATAACACACCTAAACATGAAGGCTATCAAGCCTCTGTTCTGTCTAGAAGAAGGCTGTGTTCCATTTACCTCTGTAACTTGGTCTGTTTTTCCTTCAGTAATTCTTCTGTTTTCGTGTCTACTGTCTTCAAATGCTCTTCCTGCTAAAAGCGCGTCTCAAGTTTGAAGGGGTTTATGCCTTCAGGATTAGGGGGTTTCATTGTATGATTTGCACTTGAGCTATTCAAGTAGCTCCAGCTACTTGCTACACATTGCTTGACTTCTGCCACATTCTTTATGAAATGGGAATCATATGCTGCTTTGCTTCCCCTACACTGCTTTTCTACAACAACCTGACCTAGATTCAAGGTCTCAGGATTGTATCAAAACACAATGTAGTTCAAAATGAAATCACAGTTATTTCCTTCCAATGGTCTTTTGTTTCCCTCATTTTTCTCTTTATGAACTCCTAAGAATGCTTTGCCTTAAAAAAAATAGAAGTCTGCAGTTCAGTAGTCACTAAAGTTGGAAAGCATCTTAACATTTTAAACAGGAGATAATGCTCAGTGTGGAATGATTTCCATTTCTGTGGAGTCGCATAAGCCATGTTCTTAGCAGAAACGTGTCTGCACAATTAGATGTGAGCAACAGGCATGAATATAGTAGTCTCAAATATGTTGTTAGTGTTATTCAATTAATATCAAAATTCTCCTTAGTTTATATATTCCAATTGTTACCAAAACATTGGGAATATATAAACTGGCATATGTAAAACTCTTAACCTTACCAAAGTGCTAGGAGTTTCCAGGTACAGAGACTAGGTTTATAATTACAAAATACACATCCCTAATTCTAATTTATAAACTAATAATCATGAATTGGAAAAAAAAAACATAAGTATTAGTTAGAATGTCAATGAAAGATGAAAAGCCAAAAAATGGAACCCATGGCAACACCTACAAGTTGGATTTAGCTGGGAAACAAACTAAGAATGAAGCAAACGACAGACATAAATAGAGTATGAGCTGTAGCACTCTGCTCCATTACGAGATAATTGGAAGAGACAGATAAGGGGGAAGTCTGAAATGAACATCATGTACTTAAACTTTTATAAGGCATTTGAAAAGGATCTCTGGAGATTGATACCGAATGTAAAAAAATCAAATGCTTATAATAAGGAAAATAAGTAAACAACCCAAAAAGTAAATAGTGTTGATATAACACAAAGTGATTGCCTATCCTCATAGATGATGTTTGGGTTGGGAAAAACAGTAGGCAGGTTGGCCCGGGGGGTTAGGAAGCAGATGGATTAGTCAAGCAGGTTAGAGAGAGAAGTGCAGCCCAAAAACCCTGGAGAGGGACTCCCTTATCTATGGTTGTGTTCTTGTTTTTATACATCTCAGCAAGCCTATGAGTGAAGTAGACATCACCGCTGTTTCTTTTTCACAGCCTGTAATCTAATTCTTCTCAACCAAAGCATTCTAGCTAGCTTCAAACTAGCACACAGAGGTAAAAGTAACAGATCACCAAATTAATACTTCAGTTGAACAAAACAACACAAGCTAAACATTGTTTGTTCAGCTCAACTGGATAAAGTTTTCTTATGGCTTTGATGCTGTAAATATTTCTGGACTAGCATTTTTAACATTATTATCCTGAACATAAAGAATTCCAGTACACAAGGGGACTGTTTTCATAGGTATTGGGACAAAGGGAAAAAATAGCCTTTTCTATTAAATATTTATGAAAAAATAGAAAGATTTTTCACAGAATCACAGAAAGTTAGGGGCTGGAAGAGACCTCAGAAGATCATACAGTCCAACCCCCCCTGCCAGAGCAGGATCAGCTAGAGCAGATTACACTGGGCCACATCCAGGCAGGTCTTGATTATCTCCAGAGAGGGATTACATTACATTAACTGTTACAATAAACAATAGTTTTAGCATAGTAAGTACCAAGAAGGGTAATGAATGGGAATGAATAACTAATTATTATTATTATTATGACAGATGTAGCTATAAATATATCAATGAGATTTTTGCCACTTTACAGAACCATAGAATCAACCAGGTTGGAAGAGACCTCCAAGATCATCCAGGCCAACCTAGCACCCAGCCCTGGACAATAAACTAGACCATGGCACTAAGTGCCTCATCCAGCTTTTTTTTTTTTAACATCTCCAGGGATGGCAACTCCACCACCTCCCTGGGCAGCCCATTCCAATGCCAATCACTCTCTCTGCCAACAACTTCCTCCTAACATCCAGTCTATACCTCCCCTGGCACAACTTGAGACTGTGTCCCCTTGTTCTGTTGCTGGTTGCCTGGGAGAAAAGATCAACCCCCATCTGGCTACAGCCTCCCGTTAGGCTGTTACAGATGGCAATGAGATCACCCCTGAGCCTCCTCTTCTCCAGGCTAAATAATCCCAGCTCCCTCAGTGTCTCGTCATAGGGCCTGTGTTCCAGGTCACTGCAGGCTGAGATGGCAGCTTAATAGCTTGTTAAGGCAAGAGCAGATGTAACAACCTTGATTTGTGCTCACTTTTCAATTTTCATCTCCTTCCTATAAGTAAATTAGTCTATTTTGGCACCTTTTCAACCTCAAGCTTTCTAATATTCTACTGCATTCAGCCTTTCCTAGGATTTTTTTGTTTTGTTTGGGTTTTCTCCCCTTTTCTAACACCTCTGACAAACTGCATGTATCCATCTTCCCCTTCTGGCACCTCTGTGACAACTGAATGGTCTAAAATTTCACTGTTGCAGTTGGAAGTCTGAGAAATTACCTGAAAGATAATGGAAAGTTAGGTCTTGTAGTTTGCCACCTGCACTGGAAGAGCACAAAAACTACAGTTACTTCAGCTCCTACACACAAAACATGCTATTATCTGATCTACCCATCTAATCTAATGATAGGCAAATAAGGGAAAATATGGCCTTCTCCTGCATGTCTTTGAGAACCTGATTCAAATCTCTTTTCTAGCCTGGATTATTTGTATCATCTGTGGTCACTTTCTTATTTACTCTCCAAGTCTGTTACCATAACTAACGACAAACAGATGATCATTATCGAATCCTGCTTTCATACCTCAGAGTATGGCACTGCAATTTTACTTTTCATGTTTAGTTGTTTAACATCTGGCCTGCATGAGGAACAGTGTGGACAGCAGGACAAGGGAGGTTATTCTTCCCCTGTACTCAGCACTGGTCAGGCCACACCTTGAGTACTGTGTCCAGTTCTGGGCCCCTCAATTCAAGAAAGATGTTGAGGTGTTGGAACATGTCTAGAGAAGGGCAACAAAGCTGGTGAGGGGCCTGGAGCACAAATCCTATGAGGAGAGGTTGAGGGAGCTGGGCCTGTTTAGCCTGGAGAAGAGGAGGCTCAGGGGTGATCTTATTACTGTCTACAACTACCTGAAGGGGCATTGTAGCCAGGTGGGGGGTGGCCTCTTCTCCCAGGCAACCAGCAATAGAACAAGGGGACATAGTCTCAAGTTGTACCAGGGTAGGTCTAGGCTGGATGTTAGGAAGAAGTTCTTCACAGAGAGAGTGATTGGCATTGGAATGGGCTGCCCAGGGAGGTGGTGGAGGCACCGTCCCTGGGGGTCTTCAAGAAAAGACTGGATGAGGCACTCAGTGCCATGGTCTAGTTGACTGGTTAGGGCTGGGTGATAGGTTGGACTGGATGATCTTGGAGGTCTCTTCCAACCTGGTTGATTCTATTCTATTCTATTCTATTCTATTCTATTCTATTCTATTCTATTCTATTCTATTCTATTCTATTCTATTCTATTCTATTCTGTCTTAACAAAATCTGTCACATGTCAGGGTATGACTTAGATCTTCTGTCTGCAGTTACAGAGCTGTATAGTAACTTATGTGAGACTTCCTTGTAATGTTAATGACAGCAAAACCCTCTTAGCTACCTAAGTGCTACCTAAAGTGGTATCTTATCTCTGATGTTACATATCCTGATATAAAGCTTTACACACACAATAAAATGTTAGAGGTGTCAGTTCACTGTAATCATCAGCCTGGGGTATTTCCACATTAAAAGGAATACTGGACATGGTTTGCTTCATAGTATAACTACATTTCCTTGACTCCTAATATTCCATATTAGCCATTGACGTTCTCTCATACAAGAGGCAAGAGCATCTGAAATAGGACCCAGTGCTAGGGTTCACAAGAAAACCAAGTGCTACAGTATCCAGCTGTTATCTTTGTATCTGCTTATTGTTTAGCACTGGCCTTGTAGAGTGGTTAGGCTTTCAAAACCAAACCAAAGCATCTCCATTCTTAAAATACCGAGTAACAGCAAACTGACCTACTATTTTAAACATCTTGACTGACAAACAAGACCGATCTATGAGCTGCTTCTAGAATACTTTTATGTCATCAAGCCCTGGTCACTGATGTCACCTGAAATATGCTATATAGGACCCAACAGCATGAACTACAGAATCACAGAACCTTAGAGGTTGGAAGGGAAGGGACCTCCAGAGATCAAGTCCAACCTCCCCTGCCAAGGCAGGATCCCCCAGGGTAGTTCACATGGAAATGCATAGAGAGAGGTTTTGAAAGCCTCCAGAGAAGGAGATTCTGCAACCTCTCTGGGCAGCCTGTTCCAGTGCTTCCACAACCCTCACAGTGAAGAAGTTTCTCCTCATGTTGAAGTAAAACCCTCTATGTTGCAATTTATAGCCTTTGCTCCTTGGCTTATGTGGCACACCACTGAAAAGAGAGTAGCCTCATCCACATGACAGCCACTCCCTCAAATATTTGTACACATTGATGAGATCTCCTCTCAGTCTTCTCCAGACTAAACAGCCTCAGGTCTCTCAGTCTCTCTCCACAGGGGAGATGTTCAAGTCCCCCAGTCATCCTCATGGCTCTCCACTGGACTCTTTCCAGCAAGTCCCTATGTCTCTTGAACTGGGGAGCCCAAAATTTGACACAGTATTGCAGGTGTGGTTTCACTAGGGCAGACCAGATGGAGAGAAGAACCTCCCTAGACCTGCTGGCCACATTTATCTTGCTGCACCCCAGGCTGCCGTTGGCTGTCTTGGCCACAAAGGCACATTGCTGTCCCATGCAGAACTTCTGTCCGTCAGGACTCCAAGGTCTTTCTCGATGGAGCAGCTTTCCAGCAGGGCAGCCCCCAATCTGCACTGGTGCCTCTTGTTATTCCTGATACCACTTCCATTTAAAATACATCACATAATGCAAAAGAGAGTGATTTAGATGCTCCATGAACCTCAATACAGAGCAGTACAATATGGGGCCAGTAATAACTACTTGTACATATGTCTCAACTTTGTAGGGCATGAAAACATACACACATATCTCATTTAGCAAACTGAGACTTCCAAGAGAATCACTAACCAGTTTGTATTTGATTGTGTACAAATCAACATAAGAATTCACTGGACATTTGTTTAGATGGGTTTTGACCTTTGTTTGGTTGGTTGGTTTTTAACCTATTAACCCTATATTCATTCTACCAATAAGGAAACTGAAGTTAGCTTTGAGCCTTCCATATACATGAAAACTTGTGCAGTTTTATTAAGGCACCAGATCAGTTACACTGGGGCGAGATGCAATAAGTTCTCCATAAAGCCTGGAGAAGAGGAGGCTCAGGGGTGACCTCACTGCTGTTTACAACTACCAGAAGGGAGGCTGTGGCTAGGTGGGGATTGGTCTTTTCTTCCAGGCAAGCAGCAACAGAACAAGGGGACATGTATCAAGTTGTGCTGGGGGAGGTATAGGCTTGATGTTAGGAGGAAGTTCACAGAGAACTCCTTCACCACCTCCTGCCCAGGGAGGTGGTGGAGTCACCATCCCTGAAGTTGTTCAAGAAAAGCCTGGATGAGGCACTTAGTGCCATGGGCTATTTGATTGGACAGGGCTGGCTGATAGGCTGGACTGGATGATCTTGGAGGTCCATTCCAACCTGGCTTACTCTATGATTCTATGACCATATTGCTTGGTATGTTTTCTCTTCAAAGGAAAACAGTCTCTTCTACTCAGACTAAGACCCATAAATATTTCCACTGAAATAAACAGAAATTACTCTTTCCAGGAATGACTGAAGAGGGACTACTTCTGAAACTCAGAAAAATGGAATTATTGAATCACCTTGCTGAAAAGCAGGAGGGTAGCATTGGCACAAGGCATAAAAGACTGCTGTTTCTTTCATTATCTTTGTCCACATTTCTTTAGACCTTTAACTTTCTGTGCTGCAGTTCACACTTTTGAAAAGGAGGACAACATCCTCTTCAGTCTCAGGAGATGATACAGGCCCTATCCCTGGAAATATTCAAAGTGAGGCTCAACAGGACTCTGGGCAAGCTGATCTACCTTACTGCAGAAGGAGTGGGACTAGATGACCTTTGGAGGTCCCTTCCAACCCAGACCATTCTGTGAATGTGCAACATTTACAATCTTTCTACAGGTTATAAAAGAAATTTGGTGGGGGAAGTGGAGGGGAGGTGGTGTATGTATGTATCATGTTTCTCTATAACTGTCAGAACATATTTTGGCTAACTTTCTTCAGGCAGATGTGGTGGTGGTACAGTATTTTGATGAATACCTATTGATACACAGGGAATGAAACTCTGGCTAAAGCAATGCTGTACAATACTGATGCAGTATGCTTACACAGAACACTACTTGTGCAAATCCACTTAGAAGTGTAATCAGGTGGATAAAACACTGATGTTTCGCTTCCACAATATACAGCCTCAACTGTGTATGCACATGTTGGGAGTGAAGAATGGAGGTGGAGAAGGGAGAATGCCACATAAGGAATAGAGTTGGTGTTCAGGGGTTTCCCATTTGTGCATAATTTCATCATTTCTAAGGAACAATGTCTTTTACAGGTTATCTACATTACAATTTGCAATAGGGAATAAATGCCAAAAGCTGCTTTTTATCCTATGATCTGAAGTGAAAATTGATACAGAACTTTTTGAACTATGAATTTTTACTGATCAGAGAGGCAGAAAACTACCTGAAAAAGATGTTTGGGCTTTGAAGAGACAGGCTTCCAGTCTAAATCAGACTTTGTGCTAATGCTCATCAAACCACTATTCATTATAATAAGCCCTCACTCACTTTTGAGGGAAAGATTAAAACAGTCTCTCCAAAGTTACTGGAAGTCATTCTGGAAACTTACTGACCAAGTTGTGTGGTAAATATGCATTCTCTTTTTAATCTAAAACAAATACTTAACTAATTCTGATCATTCCTCACCTTCGTATGAACTCAGTAAGGAAGAAAACTCCCTAAACAATGCACAATGAAGGCTCGGGTTTATAGCTCTTTCTTTACTCCAGTCACAGCCAGCAGTATTTCCAAAGTATTTACTAGTTAGTAAAGGTACTCTTAAAGATAATTATGTTTTATTTATTATTTTTAGAATTTTAAGTAAATGAAAATATTACACCATTATCTTTTGGATTTTATTCCAAAAAAATGTGTACTGGTCAATGTCACAGAACACAATGAAGTATTTATATCGGACCTTTTAAACTAAGATTTTCTTGTGCAAACGTTTATTTCTTCTGCAAGCTACATTTCTTCTGCTGATAGAGGTAAATTAAATTAGGTCAGATGCAAGGATATGGCATCCAAAGCAATAAATTAAGCTAGTTTGTTTCATTCATTTTATGCATACTCTGCTCAATTTCCCACTTACCTACAGCTTTAAGTAGATAAGGCATGTTTGTTAATTACAGGGTAAGAAATTATAGGGATAATGCCTGATCTAAAAGGGAAAAAATAGTAAAAAGCCAAATTCAATTTGTCAGGAACTTCCCACATACACTTTAACAAGCTTAGAAAGCGCTTATCTGAGACTCCATATATAGCTGAAGTGTTAAAAAGGGGGGGAAAAAGTGATAGTGCACATGCTTTTTACACATGCCCAGGACCAAGGAAACTTTACCAAAGAGAATTCAAAAAGTGGGATTTGGATTTTTTTTTATCATTTCTTTATAGATACATTTTTTAATAGTCCAGACTTGCAAACTGGAAACACAATTTGCCCAAAAAGCTGTCATTAGCTTGCCAGCAACTCTGAGAATTAAACATAGATCCGAATCCGAGAGCATCACAATTTCCCTGAAATTATGGGACCTGCATAAGCTTTCAGTCTCCCAGGATCGTGTGTTTAACAGTTACACAAAGGACAAAGGTGAATATTTAACAGATAAAGTGGAGGAGTATTCAGGCAAGGACTCAGAAAAAGGCATAAATAAAACCCCAATACTGACGGTGTCTTGCCTGACATTTCCCACAGAAGAAAGGGCTGTCAGAGACTCCAATTACTCTACCAAATCAACAGGAAAGTGCTGATGCCACTTCCCAAGAGAATTGTGGACTGATACAAATCTGTCCTCATTCTCTAGTATTTAGAAGTGCTTTGGCTGCAGTGAGGAGAATAAAATACTCAGGATTTCTGAAGCAATTCCTGGGAGTTTGACATATGTATACACTGTAACTACCCAGCGGTGGTGTGGAATTGCTTTTTTCCTACCAAACACAGCTTGCTGCACAGTACAACCATAGTATGTGATTGTTGTTCTGCATGTGAAAAATTACATTTTAACACAAGCTGTAAATATCTCATTAAGGAGTGACAATGACTCAAGAACTCATAGTACAACAAGTAGAACACATAGTACGACAAGTATTTTAAAAGTCATTACCATATCTAAAATGTCACCCATCTGATACTGCTATCTCCACAGCTAATGGTACATATAATTACAGACTTAATAATGAAACCCATAGAAATCTTAGTCTCCTTACTCTATGAGCTATGACACTTCCTGATTAATCATAAGGCATAGCTTTAATCGCCTTTAGATTGTGTGTTTCATTCAGAGCAGGTACCTTCAGCAAACTGGCCTGGTTAATGTCAACACTGGGTTGGGATTTTTCCCTTAAATATGACTTCCCAAAGGGATGCAGAAATTTCAGAGTTTGCAGACTGGTGGGAATCAAATTATCTAAGATCTCTAGATAACTGTAGCAGTGACAAGTTTTGTTCTGCCATATGTCTTTAAGTCTTACATAGATCTTAATGCTGATCAAACTTAGGTGGAATATATGGACACAATGATGCTTGAGCGTGTCCAGAGAAGGGCGACGAGGCTGGTGAGAGGCCTTGAGCACAAGCCCTACGAGGAGAGGCTTAGGGAGCTGGGGTTGTTTAGCCTGGAGAAGAGGAGGCTCAGGGGTGACCTTATTGCTGTCTACAACTACCTGAGGGGCGGTTGTGGCCAGGAGGAGGTTGCTCTCTTCTCTCAGGTGGCCAGCTCCAGAACAAGAGGACACAGCCTCAGGCTGCGCCAGGGGAAATTTCGGCTCGAGGTGAGGAGAAAGTTCTTCACTGAGAGAGTCATTAGGCACTGGAATGGGCTGCCTGGGGAGGTGGTGGAGTCGTCGTCCCTGGGGCAGTTCAAGGCAAGGTTGGATGTGGCACTTGGTGCCATGGTCTAGCCTTGGGCACTGTGGTAAAGGGTTGGACTTGATGATCTGTGAGGTCTCTTCCAACCTTGGTGATACTGTGATACTGTGATACTGTGAAGACCTGTGTTTATGAATGGAATTGGATTGGTGTCTCGGTTCTAATTTAAATTCCCAGAGACTCAAATATATGTTTGATAGAAGCAATAACATTTTTTGAGAGTGCCCTTCCCTCTTCTCCCTTCTTTCCCAAAAGAAAGGAATTAGATGTAGAGAGAAGAAGGGTAAGCACACCCAAATAAATAATCTCACTCTAATTTGGAAGTTAAAAGGAAAATTTAACAGTAAATTAAAAAAGGTATCTGAGGTAGGGAAGTTACAAAGGTATAGGGAAAGGAAAACAAATACAAAATGTGTAAATACAACCAGATTTTTGATGGCAATGGGTTTGCATGCCCCGTGGGTGATGGCCACGTGGTAAAACAAAGAGAACCAGGAACAGGATGGTGATGCTGGTAAGCAGGGAGCGCAGAGAGAGAGAGAACAGAAGCTCCCCCTGCTTTTATGGACCTTTAGACAGGAAGGGGGAATGGGCGAACCATGAGTCATCTGGAGGTGTTCAGACCCACCTCTGGGGAGGGGTCAAGACCACGTAGGGTCAGGTTCAAGGTACTCCCCCTGGAGGGTTAACCCTGTACAGTTGTGATACTAAGAGAGAGGTCCTCGATGTCCTCAGATGTCAAGGGTGGTATGTAAGAAAGAACAGTAATACTTCCAACTCTTTTCCCTACAATCCTAGTCATCTCTGCCTTAGAGGATAATATTCACTTCATATTTTGATAATGGTCATTTTTGTCTGAAAATAAGAGCAGAATCTGAAGTCTTTCATAACAGCCTCAGACTAGCCCAAGATATTTATCAAAAGACTCTCCGCTAAAGACTCATTAAAAGTTCCCTCTCTTTTACAACCTTGCAGACACCTTCTCTGCACTCTGAAACACTTCTAGTAGTCATCCATGTTCTTACCCCCGGATGCAATACTCTGCCAATACCACACTAAAATCCCAAAATTCTGAATGATCAGTTGATAACACTAAATTGCACTAAAATGGATTCACAATGTTAGTACCAATGTAGCTTAACTTTGTTTTTTTTTTAACCCTGGACTCAGACTGTAAATCATAGAATCAACCAGGTTGGAGGAGACCTCCAAGATCATCCAGACCAACCTAGCAACCAGCCCTATCCAATCAACTAGACCATGGCACTAAGTGCCTCATCCAGTCTTTGCTTGAACACCTGCAGGGATTGTGACTCCTCCACCTCCCTGGGCAGCCCATTCCAATGGCAAATCACCCTCTCTAGGAAGAACCTCCTAACATCCAGCCTGTATTTCCTCCAGCACAACTTGAGACTGTGTCCCCTTGTTCTATTGGTGGTTGCCTGTGATCTGTGAACTGCCAAATAAGAGGGGGAAATGAGAAACAAGAACTAATCAAGCCTTTAAAATTAAATCAGGGCCTTCTGAATGTGGTATCATTTCAGCTAAATCATAATTTTCATACAATCTGTGGTCAGTCTCAATAACCAAAAAACCACCAAACCCATCCTGTGGGTTGCTTTGAATAGTCTGTGAATTAACTCCTCAGCACCAATGAGACCACGATATCCGGAACCAGTCCTGTGAGAAAAAGCTTTGCTTATATTCTAAGTGGGTGAAAAATCTCCTTAAATTTTGTTAGTCTTTTATAAAACCTGTTTGACTAATCAACATCTGCACATCACAAAACATTTTGTTCCACTTTTTTGTGTTCGTATTCTCATTTTAGAATGACTGCAAAAACAAAGCAGCAGTTGTTACCTACAAAAATGCCTTCTTTAAAATCTGGGGGGTTTTAACTGATAAAACACCTTTGAACAAGTACTCAAATGCGAGCTTGTTGTACACACTGAAAACATAGCTTGCTCACTTTTCAAAAGGGTACATGCAGCTATATATAGAGCTTAGCTTTTAGACCATCTCTGTTACTGCTGTCTGTACTTGAAGGTGAGAATTACAGGACAATAGTGATAAGTGAGGAGTGTCCTTAGCTTCTTTTAAATTTGGTGTGAAGAGGGGAAAACCAAATGCCCTTCCAGAAGTCAGGGAATACTGTGTATTAACAGGTGCTGGCACCTATGTAACAAATATAACCATGGTTTTCCATTTGCAACTCAGCTTGTTGTTTTTCTCATCTGTATTTGTTTCAGATACGGTAATACTGCTTTTACCTGTGCTGCAGTTGTCTCTTGTCACAAAGGGAAGAGAAAACCAGGTGAGAAAACCACAAAACCTCTAGAACATTTTTTTGCTATTTAGAACAATATAAGACTGAGGCTATTTTAGAGTGTTTACTCCTTATTAAATATTTTAACAATTACACTACTTGGAAGGAGCTCTGTAACTTCGAACTACTTGCAGTACCATAAACACCATCAACATCGTAAAAAGCTAAAGGGCAACTTCTTTTTTTCTTTGCAAAAAAACAAAGTGCTTTGACTTAGGGTACAGAATATAAGAGGCAGGAATAGACTTTCCTGACAGAGAAAATCCATAGTGAGGACTGTTGGCCCTGCCAGGCGTGAGATCCTACTGTTAGCTCTTAGATACGCAATTATTAATGGCTAAAGCTAGCAGGAGACTTCTAAGACCCAGACAGAGGGCACGAAGTTTTCTTTGTTTTGCTAACTCATGTAACTTGCACCAGTCTTAACCCAATGCTTGCCTTCCCCGTCTAGCACAGCCTAACACTCAGCAAGTCAAGCACAACTACATTAAACCTCGCAACCTGCCTTCCACTGCAAAACTGCAGCACGGATTTCTCTCTATGTGGAGGCAGGATTTGTCCCTCAAGAGATGCTTCAATGATATCACTATTTTTATCTGTGAGGATAAACACTGTTTTTTGTCTCTCAATGACTGTTTCTGTTTTACTGCTACTTCCCACTAGGAAGTTGACTGCTAACATAATTAGCAGATGATTGCATGGGAGAGGCTGAAATCTTTAACAGCTGGTTTAAGGCACTGTGTACCACCAGCTCTTCTCTGCCACAGAACATTTACAGTTTTTGAATGGTGTTCTCTCCAACGACACAGAGATTATAATATCATGGTGTGCAGGCCTCTGGAAAGGACTTGACTTGCCCATTTACTTGAAAAAAAATAAGAAGAATTCACTTATAAAGCATTTAGGCAATCAGTCGAAGTACTTGGGCACATAGTTGGCAGACACCTCCTTACACTAGCTTCGGAGACTTCCCATGCTCCAAGTGATCTTTCTTTGTTACAACATAGAAGGGAGACAGTATGAATCAAAGTTACTTGCATTATAGAAGAGTCATTCTGAGAGCAATGCACAATGCAGCACAGAATTTACTGTTATAAAATAAATAATCATAATAATTGGCTGTGATAGAATAATAATTGTAAAATTAGGAGCAAAACCATCTGGGAGAGAACTGCTTCAGTTCCCCATGGAGTATTACAGCATCTGCTAAATGTAAAGTGGTAGATATCTCGTTCTAGATGGAAAAATAAGAGCTTCAGAGTAGTAAGTGTATAATTAATGACTGAAGCACCAAGAACATTTACAAACTGTGCATGATGCTGTCCCAGAGGAGGAAGGCTACTTGATCTGTGGAAGATATTAAGCTGAGACAAACCTTTTCTGCACTAGAAACTGCTAGAACACTACCGAAGTCTTCCTTAGATTTATACAGTTGTAACAACACTGAAGCATTTATCTTCTCATGTCTTTCTCTCATTTCCACTGTATGCCACTTTTTAGTGGAATACAGAAACAATGTTTTTTTCCTTCCATTGTTGTTGCTGGAATAATGCTAAAACAAAACTTAGCATCAAGCTCACAGAAACGCTTTCTACAAAGCTTTAGTTCCTCTTCCTTCCACACAAGTAAACTGATTTCCTCTTTCATCTGTAATAGGGACTCAAACCTGTCACACACCAGACATGCAACTTGACTCCTAAGCCTGCCACAGAAGTGTAAATTCAGTCCTCTCTGTGTGGCTGATGCAGCGGTTTTATAAACGTTAGTATTTGTCTTTAATACTTTTTTTAATGCAGGTGGGTTTGCACAGTAAGAACAGGCTTGGGCTATACATAGGCAATCGTTTTTCAGGGTTTAGAGCAACTCCAACTTTCCAACTACTTCTGTGCAGAGTCTCAATGCAGATACAAATAAAATTGGGTCCCTTAGTGAATTAGACCATTAAGATCCTGAGCAATTTCAATCAAAACCAAACTTTAAAAATAGAATTTAGGCTTCTAATTCACTTTATTTTTGAAAATAATTTACTTACCAGGACAAATCAAGATAAATTTGACACTATTGACTCAAGTCATTTTATTTTGTAGCCTCTGTTAAATGGAGAACTCCTGAAAGTTAACACATGTTCTAAAATGAGGAGGCTATACTGACTAAACTATTTCTTGAAGGAAAGAAGAAGATTCTTTCGAAGAAATCATAATATAATTGTCTTTTGAGGAAATTATTATGGAATTTTTGTGTGAGTTGGATCTAGACTCCAGATATTTTAAACCACTTGTTTTAGAAACGTGTAGGCTTTTTATTCCGTTTCAGTTTAACAATCTCAGGTGATTTCCAACAGGAAAGGCAAGGGGAGGGCTTTACCCACTAATTCACAATGTGACAAACGACTGCTGGAGTGCCTTCTGAGATTTACAGCAGGGAGCCATTTCCTGAAAGTCACCAGTCAACATGACAGCCAGCAGTATACAATTGTCCAAGTGATGTGTGGAGGTGTTCTGTATTATCTGAGCCTCTTTCCAGATGGGTGGTAATGCTCATTTATACAGTCAGCACATCAGAAGGGAAAGCTGATTTTAGTTTAATCCTATAAGTATCCAGTGTAAGAACAGTTCTTGCACAAAGGAAAAATTTAGCTCTTTGGTTTCATCATGAAAGTATGTACTGTAACAAAATCACTCAAATTTTCATCTCAATACAGGACCAGGATTTAAAGTACACGAGCAGTATTTCCAGTGGTAGCTAATGTGTCTTGTTATGTACATAGAGAAAAATAACAAAAATTACAGAATTGGGAAATATTTGTGTTTTGTGATTGTTAAACTGTTAAATCTGTGATTGCTGAATGACTTGTTCATATGACAGACTCTCCATTCAGCAATCAATTCTGGAATGTATACTTCATGGACTCAATGTTCCCAGAAATATTCAGCACTGAAAGAAATTACCTTGGGGTGCAAGGTCTAAAGAAAGCCCAATATACTGCTTAATTTTACATAAGTCCAAGTGGATTTGAAATGTAAAAGGTATATAAGCTAAAAAAATACTACAGATGCTTTAGAGATCAGTAAAATTAATCTCACTGTGCATATTTTAAAACCAACCATATGCTGTTTTCTCTTTTTCTCCCTCTAAAATGCTGTTGGAAAAGAATTCTTCCAGTAATTCAAACTAAGTTTTTTCTTTAGTTGGTTGATTTTTGACAAGGACTCTAAGACAAAATGCACATATTGCCTATGTTTAAGGGCTATCCTGCATATTTCAGTGAAGGAAGCACTAAACCTAAGCAGCTCTGCTCTCTATACATGGATGCTTTTGCAATACAGTCTATTATATATGCATAATCTGAACTTGTGAATGTGCAGGAAACAGGAGTCCAGAAAGAGAGGAACTAGGAGCATAAATAAGAGATGCATCATGTACAGGTAAAGTGTAGAATCTACCTTCACAACTAAATTATGTTGACCCTCTCTGGGTACACTTATACAAGTTAAAGTTGCCCAGGCACTGACACTAAATCACAGCACAAAGCAGCAGATACATAGCAGAAAACTGCTTCAGGTTCTCAAACTGGGAGACTACCAGCAACCTGTCTGCTTGGAGTGTTTCGTTGGACACTCAAACTGCCAACTCATTCCTGAGCACTGCACTGTTCAAGGCAGTTTTGGCTAGGTGGCTAGGGTCAAAACACACAAACAAAAAGTCTAACAGCTCAGTAGTATGAACAAGTCATGCTTCAATGGGTAGAAATATTCCTGGCTTGCTTGAATCTACTAGAAAAAAAAAAAAAAAAGTAGCTTTTCTATCTTTATAAGTATCCAAGGATCAGACTAGATGTCTGTACATAAATGGATTAAGAAATGTGAGGTAAATTGTGCTCTGCAAGATACTCAAGCACTGAATTTATGTGATGGATTGTACTGAAAAAGCAGCGATAATGACAGAATGTAAATGGGGTTTATTTTTAACATGGACTTTTTTCTTTACATCTCTAATATCCTAGGGTTTGGCTGTTTTGAAGTACGTAGTAATTATATATGTGCACAACCTCTTTTTGTGAATAACTTCTTCATTCTGTCTTTTCAAAGCTTACATGGAGATCTAAATTGAATATCCTCTTCTATTCTCTGAAGCCAACTTTCCAGCTTCAAACATATCAGGTCTTTACTAGGTTTCTACTTTTATTTGTGCTGCTCTTCAACCTAATCAATAGGTTCATGAAATGTTTTAATATACAATTTACTCTAGAATCACAGAATCTCATTGGTTAAAAAGGACCTCTAAGATTACCAAGTCATCAGCCTAGCACTCCGTGGCCATTAAACCATGTCCCAAAGTGCCAAGTCTACAGGTTTTCTGAACACCTCCAGGGACAATGATTCCAGTACCACCCTGGGCAGCCTGTTCCAATGCTCAACAGATTTTACACTGCAGAAAATTTCCCCAATATCCAAATCTAAAGCTCCCCTGGCACAATTTGAGGCCATTTTCCTGTCATTCTATCACTTGATGATACTAGGGAGAAGAGTCCAACGCCCACCTCACTACAACCTCTTTTCAGGTAGTTGTAGAGAGCAGTAAGGTCTCCTCTCAGTATCCTCTTCTCCAGACTAAACAATTCCAGTTCCCTCAGTTTCACTGCCCTTCTCTGGACACACTCCAGTAACTCAATGTCCTTCTCATAGTTGAACACAGTATTCAAGGCACAGCTTCACCAGAGCAAAATACTAGGGCATGATCGCTCTTGCCAGCCACACTATCCCTGAAACGTGCCAGGATGCTGTTGGCCTTCTTGGTCACCTGAGGAGATTGCTGGCTCATGTTCAGATGGCTGGCAATCAAAAACCCCCAAGTCCTTTTCTACTAGGCAGCTTTCCAGCCACTCTGCCTGTAGCATTGCATGGGACTGTTGTGATGCAAGTGCAGGACCTGGCCCTTGAATGTTGATTTCATACAACTGAACTCATCCCATTGATCCAGCCTGTCCAAATCCCTCTGCAGAGCCTTCCTACCTTGGAGCAGATACACAGTTTGGTGTCATCTGAAAACTTACTGAGGCAGAACTCAAGCCCACTTACCTGGATTATTGACAAAGAAATTAAACAAGACTGATCCCACTACTGAGCCCTGGGGAACGCAGAACACCACTTGTGGCTCATTGCCAACCAGCTTTAACACCACCACCACTCTTTGGGTTCAGCCACCCAGCCAGGTTTTAACCCAGCAAAGCTTACACCCATCCAAGCCACAGGCAGCCAGTTTTTCCACGAGAAAGCTGTGGGAGACAGTGTCACATGCTTTACTAAAGTCCAGGTAAACAACATCCACAGCCTTTCTCTCATTCACTGTGCAGCTCACCTTGTGATAGAAGATCAGGTTCATCAACCAGGATCTGCCCCTCATGATCCCATGCTGACTCAGTCTGATTACCTTGTTGTCCTCTACATGCACCATAATAGCATTCAAGGTTTTCTACAGCATGACCTTCCCCAGTTGCAAGGTCACATTGACCGGTCTGTAGTTCCTTCTAGACCTTCCTGTAGATGGAGTGCCACTTGCCAATCTCCAGTCAACTGGGACCTTTCCACTTAGCCAGGACTGCCAGTATCAATGGAACATGGCTTGGTGAACACTCCCCAGCTGTCTCAGTACCCTTGGCTGTACACCATTCAGCCTCACAGACCCATGTATGTCCTAGTGGTGCAGCAGGTCGCTAACACTCATCTGGAATTATGGAAGCTTCATTCTGCTCTCCATTCGCATCTTCCAGCTCACAGCACTGAGTATCCAAGGAACAACTGGTCTTGCTACTAGAGGCTGAGGCAAAGAAGGTATTGAGTACCTCAGCCTTTTCCTCATCCTTTATAACTATGTTCCCCATTGCATCCAACAAAAGACAGATATTCTCCATAGTCTTTCTTTTGTTGCTAATACATTTCCAGAGAGTTTTCCTGTTCTCTGTAACAGCTAAAGCAAACTTAATTTCCAGTTGGGCTTTGGCCCTTCTAATTTTCTGTGTAGCCTCATGATAACTTCGTTGGAGGAAGGCTGCTGAGGAGGACAACTGTAACCTCTCCTTTTCTCCATAAACTGCAGCCAGCCTTCTTCCCTGCCAACTTGTCTTTCAGCACATAGGGACAGCCTGCTACCTTTAAGACTTCCCTCTTAAACAGTATGCAGCCTTCCTGGACTGCTTGGCCCTCCAAGCAGTCTGAAACAGTCCAGAGTCTGCCCACTGGAAGTCCAAGGTGGCAGGTCTGCTGATCCACCTCTTCTCCAACAACTGAAAACTCTATCATTTTGTTACTGCTATGCCAAACAAGGCCCCCAGTTGTTGCATCACCCACAAGCTCTTTTCTATTCACAAACAGCAGGTCCAGCTGGGCACCTTCCCCAGTTGGTTCCATCACCAGATGTATCAGGAAGTTATTTTCCACACACCTCCAGGACTGCTCCCTCTGTGTTGTATTTCCAGCAGACAGGGTAGTTCAAGTCCCCCACAAGCACAAGGGCTAGAGATTGTGACAGTTCTCCCAGATGCCTAAAGAATATTTCACTTGTCTCTTCATCCTGGTTGGGTGGTCTATAACAGACTCCCACAATGGTATCTGCCTTACTGGTCTTCCTCCCAATTCTTACCCACAAATACTCATCCCTATTGTCACCATCAGTAACCTCAAGCACAACCAAACTCTGCCTGACATACAGAGCTGCCTCATCATCTCTCCTTCCTCGCCTATACCTTCTGAAGAGTTTGTAGCCATTGACTGTGGCACTCCAGTTGTGCAAGACATCTCACCATTTCTGCAACGGCTACTGCACCCTAGTAACCCTGACACAAGCTGGCTTCCAACTCCTCCTGTTTGTATTCATTAGTGTAGATGCACTTCAGCTGCTCTAAATAGGTCTTGCCACCTTTCTGCAGGGAGGAGTTCTAATTCAGTCGGGCTGTTCTCAGGTGCTCCTGTGGCTAAATCATGAGTTACCCTTATGTCTTTGCTGCCATGTGGGTCTCCATTCCCTACCTCCACTGATATGGCAAACCTACAGACCTCACTAGCACACCACCCTTCAAACATTGCTCTGCTGCCCTCGGGCTTACTTCTAGCAAGCCTGGTTCTGTGCCCTATCTCCTTCAGATCTAGTTTAAAGCTCTTTCAATGAGCCCTGCTAGCTCCTGTGGTAGGATACTTTTCCCACTTTGAGACAGGTGTATTCCTTCTACTGTCAGCAGGCCTGGTGTCCTGTAAATCAGCCCACGATCAAAGAACTTAAATCATGCATTGGTTTATAGGATACTAGGTCTGCTGGCAACAGATGGAAGGGAAGCAGTTAATTTAGTGGAACCTCACTGAACTAACAGGTGAATAACTTCTGTTAATCACTGAGTTCCCCTTTGTTTCTGCTCCCTACCACAACAGCCAAACTGAAAGATGAATTGTATTATGATGGTCAAAAATTATCTCAAAATGCCTAGTAAATCTAGACAGCTTATTTTAGTTTCAGGCACTTTCAGTAATGAAAACAAAACATGAAATTCACGAGGCATTAGTGATATTTACAAAGCAAGTGAGTCACTTCACTCTCTCTTCAGCCACAGCCCAGTACTGGGGCCAGAAGAAACCTATCACACTGCCCTATCTGCCACAGAAATCACAGTGAAATCTACAGAATTTCAACCAGACTTGCTATTAAATACTACAGTATTAATTACTGGCTAACAATGCTATTGAAAGTTTGATTTGGTGGCTAAAAATCCTGCATGGTTTGTGGCAGATAAGAGGAATAATTCCATACCCTCCCCACTTTAAAGAATCAACAAGGAATGCAGAGATGGGAAAAGTGGTATTCCAGAAAAAGAAGAGAGACCTCAATAAAATGGAAAAACCAAAAAGGGAATACATCTAAGAAAGGAGAGAGATGACAAAGCATTCAGTTGATAATAGACCTGAAGTTCACAGACCACACACACAGAAAACACTTGATAAAAAGTAGACTCTATGAGTTGAAACCAAGTGGAATAAAGAAGTATCAGTAAACCAGAAAGAGCTAAACAAATTATTTTCAGCATTTTGGCCAAAAGCCATTAACCTCCTCAAACTATCCTGATCACCTGACATTGTGTGGCCATGCTATAAAACTACTTCAACTGTATTTTAGTGTTCAGATATTCCATTCACACTAAATGTCCATTCTACAGCGGGATTACAAGCTATACATTTTGCAGTATCTATACTGAACACTAATTAGAATAAAAGACACAAAAGATGTGCTTCACCAAAACCAAAGTTGAACCACTTCCATAAGGGTGCAAAGACAAAAAAAAAAGACCATTAAAAATAAGATATATTTGTGTAATACTTATTTCTAACTAATAAGCAGGTGATCTCAGGGTGCTTACAGGTCTGCAGTCCTTCACATGAAATATTTCCTGAAAGTATTCCTAATAGTCTAAATATTCTATTTGACTGTAGTTCCATGCAGAACATGTATGCTGAAAGTATTCCTAATGGACTAAATATTCTATTTGACTATAGTTCTGTGCAGAATATATATGCTTTCTCTATAGTGGACACTAGTAAAACACCAGCAACATAGGACTTAATTAATATTTCAGTAAAGTGGTATCCCTCAGTCATTTACCATTTCATAACTGTCTGAAAAAAACGTCATTTAATTGATTCAATGTATAGCATATTCTCCTAAACAGAGGTAATACTCAGTTGCAAATCTGCATGATCTTGTGATCACCAGTAAATGAGAACCCATCTTTCTCTATGAAAGTAGCTAATATCTAAAGTCAGAGACCACTGAGTTGAAGACTCATCCTGGTAAAGTAAATAAATTCAATTAAAAGCAATCCTATATGCCTTTATACATTAGCAGACTTCTGCTCTTGTGTCATTTAACCACAATATATTGTAAGTGCAAAGCACATCTCACACATAATTTTGCAAGACGGGATCATGTAACAGCCTACTGACAAACCAGGCTCTACCGTCAAACAAAGTGTCAGGATCCTGTTCATGGGTACAGTTCAGTCAGCATTCTGAAATTAAACACCACATTCCTGGTTTGTTTTCATATAAGGGTTATTTATTTTGTTGTTTTTATTTTAAAAAATAAGGGCCACTATTTGAATTGAAACAGACAAATATCTTTTTCTGTTGGTTTGTCGTTGAAATAATTCATAAAGCAGTAAATTAACGGTAGTTACACGCAAGCCTAGAACCCTAGCATGAAAAGAAGCTGCATGCAGAGAAGCATGCATATGGGGACAATGAAAACATCCAGCGAGCCCAGCAGTCAGCTTTCCGACGAGCGGCATAAGCGCGTTTTGTTTGGGCTCTCCCCTCAGTACCTGTTACCATCCGGAGACGGTATCATACCTCTACGACTCTTCCTCCTACCGTGACTGTAGGAAATAGGAAGATACAGCCCTTCCGCAGAGGCGGTACTGCCCCGAAGGCTGCGGGATGCCCATCACGTTGGTGGGGACGCCGGCCTCGACTCGCACCGGTTGCATCCCTTTCCCGGGAAAGTTTGTCACCGAGGCTGGCCTCCTGCGGGCGGGCGTGCCTTCACAGCATCAACCTGTCGGCAGCAGGGCCGCTCGGTACCCGGGCGGCATGCTCCGCCGCCACCTCGACCCCTCTGCGGGGCCCGTACCCCCCCTCTCAGGCGGGCTGAGAGGCGCGAGGGACGCCGCCCGAGACGCAAACCCCAGCTCCCTCTTGGGAGGGAGCCCCCCCACGCCCTCACCTGTCGTCGCTCTGCCAGCCCTGGTCGCCCAGCAGCAAGTCCCGAAACCGGTACCGGGGGGGGAGCGGGGGCACCTCGCTGTCCAGGTCCGCCATTCTGCCCGGAGAAGGGGAACACCCAGCGCCGATCCCCTGCGGAGGGGCACTCACCCCGCCACCCGCCACAAGGGGTGTGGGGAAGAGCCTAGCGCGACAGGAGGAGCCGAGGCGGGGAGCGGCGCGGCGCGGCGCGGGCTGTCCCTTCGGCGGATGCGGGGGCTGCGCACACAAAGGCGGGCGGCGCGCGGCGGGAGCGCAGCTGCCGGTGGCTGCGGGGAGCGGCGACTTGAGCGGAGCCGGCGGCACAGTTTCGCCTCGCGCCGCGAGGGCGCCCGCGGCCCGCCCCAGGCGCAGGCAGGTGCCGACTGGCGGCAGTGGGGGGGCCCCCGCGGCGCACCCACCCACCCGAAGCGACCGCGAACGCGCACCCGCCGCCGCTGACAACAAAGGGCTGTCCGCCGCCATGCAAATATTGTTTGGAGCCGCCGCGGCCAGGCGAGCCAATGGCGCCAGCGCTCATTAGCATACTCCAGTGACGGCGAGGGAACCTCCGCCTGCCGACCAATGGCAGCCCCTCAGCAGCGCACGGGCAGGGGGCTTTGGTGTCTGGGGGCGGGCGGAGAGCGGCGGGCAAGTAGGAGGTGCGGAAGGTAGAAGGTTCGGACGGCGTCGCTGTGCTGGTAGCGTTTCCGCGGGCACCTCTGCCGGGTCTCGGCGCCTCTCGGGTGTCCCTGCACGGCGCCGCACGGCAGGAGGCTCCGGCTCCACGCGGAGACACCGAGCAGGACCGGGACTAGGCATAGAGAATGTCATTTCACTGGAGAAGGCGCCTCACACTCTGAGCACCAGCACGACTCCGGCCCCCGCTTTGGGGGTGTTCTGGAGTTCTCCGCTGCAGCCGGCGACCTCCTCTTGCAGCACCTGGGCTTCCTCTGAAGTCTCTGTGTGTAGCCCCCGAAACGGGAGGCGTTGAGGCTTCGGGAGCTACAGGTAGCCGCTGCGCAGCGCCCGTGTTACTGATGGTAGTCGTCTGAGAGTACTTGGGTCTTTCCTAACTTTGTCTCTTGCTCCTCTTTAGTCAGGCACTCTCTGCTCAGTGACATAGCTCTGGTCCTGCTCTTCACACCTAGCATCCAATGCCCCTCCTCCGGTAAACACAAATATTACTACGTTTCCACAGCCTGTCATCATTTGCCTTCCCAGATTGGGTCTTCACCTCAGCTGTTCAGTCCTAGCATTCCTCCTCAGAAGGAGGCCATAAGCAGCTCTTGCCCTGGTACAGTTTGCAGATGGCGATTCTGCTGGCTCAGAAGCTGAATGATAAAGGAGAAGCTTATGGTTTAAGCCCCACATGTTAGGCTGCCTGCGTTCATGCTGCCCGTTGAAGAAGGAAGCGTTTTCCGTTCCGTTGGATGGCTGTGCAAAAGGTAAGTTCGTTGAAAGCTGATGTGGCAAGTACAGTAGCAGCTTAAGTGTGGCAGCCTGGAGTGTAGCACAAAAGAATGTGCCCTGCTGAAAAGCCAGCTCAGCTTCATGGCTCTCTACAGGTAAGCGACAGCCAGTGCAGTTCAGGACTTGGGTTATCTCTGCTGTTGTTACCTTCCCTCTTTAGCACAGTCTTAAGCATAACTTCTCTGCTCCTCCTTTAAAGCGACTTGTAACCCAGGTTGTGTGCGGTGCTGAGATCCCTGGGCTATGGTGCTTACCCCTTTACACAGCTTGCTGCATTCAGCATTCACAGTGTGCTTCTCAGAAAGGCTGTGTGTAAAACAGATGCACACATGTGGCAAGAGTTCAAAGGTAACTCTCTCTCTCTTTGCTTTGGCTGATAAGGGAAATAAATAAAATAGAGCGTGAGCTGCTGCCTTATTCTTGCCTGTTTTACTGTGCTGTGTGCTGAGGGCAGAGCTCTCTAAAAGTCTAATTTAACAAAATGCTGAATTATTTTGCTGCAGAAGATTTGTGGCCACAGAGCCTTGTTTTTGTCTCTTGGCTGCTTCTCTGCTTGGACAGGCTGGCTGCCTTTTCCAAGAAAACATTGCTTCCTCTCTGCCTGGGTATCTTTTCCTCTTGCCAAATTAGGAGGTGAAGTGAAGCCTGCACTTTGCAATGGTTTGTTGTAAAAGTAAAGTGCTGAGACTAACTGTAGCCCTTTTCTGAAGCCTATGAATCATAGATCAGCTGGGAAGTCAATGGTGTTTCTACTGTATCTTCTAGCAGCCTCATTAATATTTCTGCCTTAATTGATTCACATTTGCTTCCATACTTGAGGAGCTATGTAGCAGTAGAAGCTTGCTTTTGCCCTTTTTCTACCATGAAGATATATTTCAGAGTGGTAATAGCTGACTGGTAAACTGGCAACTTAGTAAATAGTTGAGCAGTGATGAGAGAAATCAAACTCAACACAGGGACTATAGTCATGCAATTTGTACAGAAGCTTAATTTTGTGCTCCCAAGTAATATAGCCTATTTACAGTATAAAATTAGCAGTGGTTCTGTACATCTGACAGCATGAGCCTGGTCACTCTGAAAAGTTCTAAGTCTGTAAAACCAGACAGAGGTGGTACTTTATTTGGCTAAATCTAATGTTTTTACTAACTTGACCTGGCAAATACATGTCCTCAAGCTGAGAAGACACTGAATCATCAACTTGAAGACAAATATATCAACCATTATACTGGGCCACTACGCTCATTCCTTCTGCTGTGTTTGTGTTAAAGAAAAACTGTGAGCCACACTCATCTCTTTCAAGGAACAAACGTAGGTTTATACTCTCTGCATGATTCTGATCCTGAGACGTGTCAGAAGCATCTGTGTCCCCAATTGGGGACTGAAATAGACTTTAATGACTCTGTAGATATAGGTTGTAACTCTTTCCAAGTACTCAACTCTGGAGTTCAGGAGACAAGGGAGGGTTAAGAACTGTGTTACAGAGTTTCTTGCTAGTGATTGGATAAAAATCGTGGATTCTACTGAAGTACAGGCAAGAACAAAATAAGTATTTAGGTTTTATTTTTAGTTTGTTTATGTTTTTGATGGTGTATAGGTAAAAGTAGCTGGCACAATGCAAATGAGTTCTAGACTTTTCAAACAGCTGCAGTGTGGATGGAGATATACTTAAATTATCAATACCATTCTTAATTCAAGATGCCTACCCCCTCTATCTAAATCTGAATTCTGCATTATGCTGTAATAAACTAAATTATTTGGTTAATTTTTAATATTTTACTCTAAAAGCTTGCAAGGTTTTCTTTATTATTAATCAGTTTAATTATTGACTCTCATTGGAATATTCTTTACTCTTAGCATTGATACCTAAAACTACTCAAGGAAATCAAAGCCAAACTTGACTGCAAAGAGCTAGAGAAGAATCTTACCCATAATATACCAGTGCACTTCACCCTCCTGAAGTTTTGATGGCCCTCTGCATTGTGGTGCTGAACCAGTTCTACAAGACACAGATTTTCCTTCTTTAACCTTCATTCCTTTTCAGTTTTTACCATGGCACAGTGCTTTCTGTTCCCCTGCTGATAAGCTCATCATTCTAGCTATTGTGTTCTATTAAACTGTTATGTTAGTTTTACTCTCTTAAATTATATTATTAGGTAGTGACTGGGGTAAGAAAGAACACTCATGGAGACAAAGTTTTTTTAAGCAAAAGGTGAAGCATTTATGAAACAAATGCACACATCCTTCTGCTATGTAAAATGAGTAACTTCTACTTTCATGGAAGATAGTGTAGTATTATCCAAATGAATTCAGTTAAGTCAGTAAGCAAACATATACAAGACACTGCAGTGTCCACAGTAAGTGGAAATGCCTTTGCAAAGTCTGAATGCTTTTTGCTAGTTGTCTGTTGCTGCTAGTATAGGGTTAGGCAGGCTGATTGAAAAACCAACTGAGATGAAATTAACAAGACTTAGGTTCTTTTTTTAGGTTTTTATCTTTGCTTTTTAATTTTCTTCCCCTATGATTAAGAAGTATCTGAATGTTTGTGTCTCTAATGACAGCCTCTGGAACTATCATATTTCTGCAAGTTGATCAATTCTCACATGAGTGTGTTTGTGTGGTTTGGAGTTTAAGACTAGAAATGAGCACTGGAGTACCAGCAGCACTGGAAACCACATGAGACAGTCTGCATCTTTGCCAGCTGAACAGAATATTTAAGGACACAGCATTCACAGTACACAAAATGATTTGAGGATTAGATTAGTAAGATGTACTTAAACAATATTTGATTCACTTCAGATGTAATTTCACTTCCCAAATAGTCTGCAAAGGCAGAGCTTTCTGCAGAAAAGAGCATAATGACATTATCTGTTAAAATGTGCCTAGATGAAATTCTGGAATGAAGAGTCCTTGCCAATAAATATTATTTATCTCAGAAAATAGTTTCCTGCATTTGTGCTAGTTTTGGCTGGGGTAGAGTTAATGTTGTTCACAGTAGTTGTTGTGGGGCTGTGGTTTGGATTTCTGCTGGAAACAGTGCTGCTAACGCAGAGATGTTTCAGTTGCTGCTGAGAAGCACTTACACTGAGTGAAGGCCTCTTTTTGCTTCTCACACCACTCCATAATCAGTTAGGCTGGATGTACACAAGAAATTGGGAGAGTACACAGGCTGGGCAACTGACCCCAACAGACCAAAGGGATATCCATTCCACATGACATCATGCTCATCATATAGCAGTGGAAAATAAAAGGGTAGTGGAGGACATGTAGTTACAGTGTTTGTCTTCCCAAGCAACTGTTACATGTGATGGAGCCCTGCTTCCCTGGAGGTGGCTGAACACCTGTCTGCTGATGAGAAGCAGTGAGTGAATTCCTTCTTTTACTTTGCTTGTGTGTGTGTGTCTTTTGCTTTACCTAGTAAGCTGGCTTTGTCTCAGCCCACAAGTTTTCTGTTTTACTCTTCTGATTCTCTTCCTTACCTCAGTAAGAGGGAACTAAGCAAGCATCTGTGTGGTGCTTAGCTGCTGGCCAGGGTTAAACCACAGCAATCCTTTTTGATACTCAATGTGGGCTCAAAGGGTTCAAAATAAGGACAGGCTGGATTGGAGTATGGTAGATTGAATTTATAGCAGCTATTTCTGTTTAGCTTAATTGTCAGGCTCCTGTGTTTGCCATGGAACTTGCTTGCCTTACTGTACATTAGTCCATAGCTGGGTAGTGGCTGCTTTTTGCTTTTGCTGCTTGCTGTACTGCTGTATTGCTTATCATCTTACTCTGCTGTGCCTGGGAACATTTTGATAACAGCAATAGTGATGTTTCTGGGCTGGCAGATGGCCAGGGTATTGCTGCTGTTTCTGTGCTGCTCTACCAGACACTGGAGTTTCACTCTGAACTCAAGTCAAAGGGACTGTGAGTTGTGGATGAGTATGTGCAGGAGCAGGACACCCCAAAGCTTCTGTGGCTGTAAGTCCACACCAAAGCAGGCACATCTAGAAGTGTCTATGGCCATGGTTATGTCTACGCCACAACTGGCATGGACCTTCTAAAGAGGCTGTGGCCCAGACATAAGTCCATACTGCAGCAGGTCCACCTTGAAAGATCAGTGGCTCTGCATGACCTCATGCCAGAGCACCTCAAAGTGTGTGGCCATGAATAAGCCCATGACAGAACAGCTCCCCTGGAGGAACTCAGAGCAGCTTTAACTCTGAAAATACTGTGCCTGTGGGTAAGGCTATGCTGTAGCAGGTATATTTTCTTAAGGCTTTGTGGCCCATGGCAAAGGGCACACTGGAACAGGTGCACATCAAAGTAATGGAGGCTGTGGATAAGTCTGATGCAGTAGATACACCCCTGAAGAGACCATGGCACACAGATAAGGCTGCAGTCTGTGGATAAGCCAAATCAAGAATGGGGGCAAGGAGATGATTTTGTCCCCTATCCCACCATGTCAGGGGTGAGTGAGCATCTGTATGGTGCTTCATTGCTGGCTGGGTTTGAAAAGGGTATTGAAAAAAAATATTCATCAGTTAGAAAACAAATTGTTTTGTTAAAGAAATCTGTTAGGTTTGGAGAGTTTGTTTTGGTTTTTGCCTGTCCTTCAAACCATCAGCTTATGCAGGACATAAATGCCTTACAGGAATAAAGTTCTGTGTGCTGGACTGAGTCACAGCATCCTGCATTCTGAATGGATCTGAGAGGCTAAATCAAACCAATACTAAAAACTGGTGAAAAAATATATTTTGCAGACTCTCTCTCTTTGCCTACCATGATGCAGAACTGTTGTGACATGGAGTATACAACTAAAAACTACATCAGAGTGAAATGGTTACCTGAAGGGTGCCTTAATGGATCACAGTTTTTAAGCTTGTTTACTGAAATGTTGACTTCTTAAAATAGATGTCTAAAAAGTATATATATCACCACTCTACACTAATAATGCTAAGAAATGTTCCATTGATACGTGGTTTTCTACTGAGCTGCAAGGGGCTGAAATGACCTTTGAGTCATACAGCCTTCTTTTTTACCCAGCACTTTTGCTTCTTGAGGTTGATGGCAAGAAAAGAGGGGTTGCTGAGCAGCACAACATTTATAGAGCACACAGTACTTAAAGACTGTAATTTTAGATCCTTGCATCTACAATATCTAAATCTTGAGCATTTATTTCCTATAATCTGATGTACATTTCTTCTTAGACCCATCATTTTCTGTGTCAATTATTTGAGTAAGGGTAGATTTTTCTTACATTTGTCATTTTTTTGAGTGTAACACTATAGCTAGTGGGATATAGGGGGAATGGAGCGAAGCTGGAGATGGGTAGGTTCAGGCTGGATGTGAGGAGGAAGTTGTTCACCATGAGAGTGGTGAGAGCCTGGAATAGGTTGCCCAGGGAGATGTTTGAGGCCCCGTCCCTGGAGGTGTTTAAAGCCAGGCTGGATGGAGCTCTGGCCAGCCTGATCTAGGGTGGGGTGTCCCTGCCTGTGACAGGGGGGTTAGAACTAAATGATCCTTGTGGTCCCTTCCAACCCTGACTGATTCTATGATCTATTAGATCAAAGATCAACTTATTTCCATTTCAGTTTCAAGCACTGCCTGGACTTTGCCTTATTCTTTTATGTCATTTCCTATTTAGATGATTGCTTCTGCCTTGCATCTTTCACTAATACTCTCTGTTCCCACACATTATAATTCGAAGGCATCATTTTCTTACTTCTTCCTTGCTGCAAAGGAATTGCCACTGCAATGCCACTCCTTCACATCCTTTTTTCTGAAAGAACTTGCTAGATAGTTAGGTCAACATTGAGCTTGTTTGTTTCATCCATTTTGTTTGTTAATTTAAATGTACATTTATTGCAGTTCTCTAGGTTCCTGGCTGTTAGGCATGTGGCCCAGTTTCGCTACATTCTGAAGCTTACAGTCTGGGAGCAGAGTGGAAAGGGTCTGAGTACTGCTATAGCATAACTAATAATACTCATGTTGTCCAGTAAGACTTCTTAATGTTTCTGCAGGGAGAAATATTTTGTCACCTCTTTGTTAGGTAGCTGAGGCGTATGATGAACTAGTAATAGGAATGGTTGATGATACTTTTAATTGTCCTTTAAGAAAACACAGCCATTGGGAGAATACTACATAATGAAACTTGTTTTAAATGGTAATTGTCAGTTTCTACAACCATTGACACAAGCTCCATGCTGCTCCATGTATTTTTTTCCCCAAAGAAGTATTTCTGTCTAACCAAATCTTGCTATTGTTACATACCTTTAAATCTTTAATGACACTATTTCTTTTATTGTGTATTTTGCTTTTTGGTTTTACTATCTGATATACCTTCCAGAGTACAATGCTACAATGCTTGTAATTATTTACACTTCAGGGGAAAAATGTTCTTGGAGACCTCCTATCTTTTCACTGGGTGTTTCTCTTTTAAATGGCTGTGCAGTAGCAGACTGTTCTGTTGGCACAAAAGGTTTGATAGTGATTCAGAAACAGTAACAGATAGAAATAGCCGAAAGCGAGAACAGAGTTTTAAGGTCACAGTAAAGCTGCAAAGCTAGGGCGAAGGGGAATGTGAGGAATTTCCCATTTCATAATTCCTCAGAAAGGATTAAAGAAAAAAAAAAAAAAAGGGGGGGGGGGGGGGGGGGAAGGAAGGTAACTTGGGTTTATAATGTGCTTAATTAAACTGATTTTTAGTAGGTAGAGGGCATGTTTTCCACAGCCAAGTGACCACGGCTGTACTGTGAGCAGGCTATTTTAGACACAAGGCACACAGTGTGACCTGATCTTTGTATTTTTATATCCTAAACCACCATAGGACATATCCAAAAAGGAGCAGCATCCACTTCAGAGCTACCCAAGGTCCTGGTGCACCGTAGTTCTCTGACATCTGTGGTGACCTGGAAAGAAATTGTAGGAGAAAGAGGAATAGCAGTTCAGCAGCAGAAGAGAGGTGTTGGGAGATGGTGATAACCTTTTAACTGCCTTCCAGTAAATCTCCACTTGGCTGTGAGTAGGAGGACATTATTTAAAACTGACAGCTGCTTTTATATAGAAGAACACTTTTTCTTTTGGGTTTTTTTTCTCCAAAGAACACCTTTTCAAATAGTTTTCTCTTTTGAGTACAAAGCACCAAGGCAGAACAAGACAGTACTTAAACTAGAGTAATAAGAAATGTGGCACAAAATACTTCTAAAATTTTGATGTTGTCTTCTGTCACGCTGCAAAACTTTGCCTGAACACACTGTTACCTAGTGTGTATTAGAAGAATCTGGAGGAATATTCAAAGAATTCCTACTTTTCTTATTGCAGGGGTGTTCACAAAGCTCAATTGTCTGAGCAACAATGCTGTTAAGATAGGAACATGAGTTCAGGCAGCCAAGACTGCCTGAGAGTGCATATGCTACAACTGAAAGGGGATAATGACCCCCAGCCAGATTAAACAGTAGCCAGGAAGGCACAGAGTGAATTTTGAAACCAAACGGGTGCCAATTTGGAGGAAAAAAAAAAAAGAAAACATAAGGGACAAATAACACTTTGTGACTGTGGGGAGAAGAGTGGGAACAGAACAGCAGGAACAGAACAGCCAGTCAAAACCAGAGCATGTTATATGTTCACCCACTGGCATCACAACCTCTGGCTGGGTGAGGCGGAGCACCTTTCCCCCAGTCTAACTCTACCAGCAGCCTGGTTCCAGTTCAGGCTGTGACAGTGCCAGTGCAACAGGTAGGGATGCACAACTGGGTGTGCTTCGGTGACCTCATGTGGTGCTTTTCTCCCTGGCATGTGACCAGGTTGTGAGGTGCAGCACAAGTGTCCATTAAGTACCCATACCTCCTGCAAAAGGTATGTGTGAGAGGGAGCCTACATAGAACTGTGGGTAAGTGGGCAAACAGCTTAGTGAAGAAAGGTTATTCAGAAATGTATTAGGTGTTCATTAACATTTTGTTTATTGATAGTGCTTATCTCTTGTATTGCCAGTATTGAACCTGAATGCATAATTACCTGCTGTTAGTAAATCAATAAACTGATTTGGTTGTGATCTGTTTTAAAATGAGTTCATTCTGTAGGTTTTCTCTATCACCCCATTATGTTGGTGTTGTAGCTATTACATAATGTCTAATTTAATTATGAGTTGGAGAAGTTGTCTGCCAGTGGGAGGAGAGAACTGTTGACAACAAAACCATAATCTCACTATTAATATAGTGGGGTAAGAATCTTTCTTGAAGGATTTTGGGCAAAGTAGTGTCTGGTTCTAGAATTCTGCAAGCTCTAATGGTATTAAACTCAACTGACGAGACAGCAAATAGGCTGTTAGAATACGGTGAAATTATAATGGTCAGAGATGCTATTTAATCAGTGACTAATTAAATCTTGAGTAACTTGGTCTGACCTCATAATTGACTCTGCACAGGCGTTTTGGACAAGATAATTTCCTGAGGTTCCTTTCAACCTGAACTTTCCTGTGATACTGTACCTTAACACAAAGTTTTGCTAGTACAGGACCTATGTGATATATTTTGGCTGTCTGGTTGTGCCCTAGGCAATATTTAATGTGGTCATATCTGTTCTTAATGCAATAGTTCTGCTTTCTTAGGTAAAATCCAGCTGCCTTCAGTTGCATCACTATTTGGATTTTTCTTATCATTTTTTCTGCCTGTCTTAGAGGTCCTGAGGCACAGTTTGCCTACGCAATGCACTCTTCTTTGTTAGATGCTGGAGATAAGTCAGTTGATAGCCCAAGGAAGAGGTGAGGAAAGGAAGAAAGGTAAAGTTCCTGAATGTATTTCCGTTTGCTTAGGGTAAGTTTAATCAAAGACTTAAAAAGATCACAAACACAGGGCTGGAAAGAAGTGAATCAGATTACTTTGAAATTGAAGCTGGTTTCTTTGTATAGGCCTGCATTATGTCTATGCAAAGATTATTTCAAAGCTTCACTACTTAAGTGAATATTCTAATTTTCATCTTCAACTTATTCACAGGAATATTATACATATGTACTCTTGTGTGCTGGTGTGATGCTGAACATTGCCTGTATTCACTGACAGCGGTCAGAAATTTATCATGAATTTTCAGTTTGCTTCCAGTTTTGTTTTAGGTGTAGCTGAAAATATGTTTGACTGTGCTTCAAACCCGTAATGATTTGGCCAGTGATTGATAAAACCTGAACCACTTAGAGCTTCATGATATCCAAAGCTATAACACAGCACTGGCAAAATCACAGAGCCCATGCCTGCAGCATGGATCTTTACAGCTGACTGTTTTGAAACAATCTGGAATCTGAGCACCTCCCAGCACTCTGCCTCGGTGTTTTCCTACTCTCTGAGCAAGAGAAGGGAGGAGGGCAAGAAAGAGCTGTTATGCTACCTGGAAGAGTTCTTATAAGTGAAACAGATGAATGCCAGTTTTCATAGACATATAGATTCATAGAATGATTCAAGTTGGAGGGGATCATGTAGTTCCAGCTCCTCTGACATGAGCCTCTGCTAGTCCAGGTTGCTCCAGGCTTCATCCATCCTGGCCTTGAAAACCCCCAAGGAGGGGATATCCACAACCTTCCTGGGCAACCTGTTCCAGTGTCTTGCTATCCTCGCTGTAAAGAATTTTTTCCTAGTATCTGGCCTAAATCTACCCTTCTCAAGCTTAAAGCTGTTCCCTCTTGTCCTATCACTAAAGGTGCTTGTAAAAAGTCCCTCCCTGGCTTTCCTGTAGGCCTTCTTCACGTCCCAGAAGGTCTCTGTAATGTCTCTCCAGAATTTTCTTTTCTCCAGGCTTTCCTGTAGGCCTTCTTCAGGTACCAGAAGGTCTCTGTAATGTCTCTCCAGAATTTTCTTTTCTCTAGGTTCCACAGCCCCAAATCTCACAGCCTGTCTCCATAGGAGAGGTGCTCCAACTTTTTGACCATCTTTGTGGTCCTCCTCTGGACCTAGTCTGGCAGTTCCATGTCCCTCCTGTGCTAAGGGCACTAAACTGGGACGCAGTACTCCAAGTAGAGTCTCACAAGAGCAAAGGGGAAAGTCACCTCCCTCATCCTGCATCTCTTGATACAGCCCAGCACGTTTGCCTTCTGGGCTGCAGCTGCACTTCGCCAGTTCATGTTGAGTCTTTCATCAGCTGATGCCCCCAAGCCCTTCCCCTTAAGACTGCTCTCGAGCCACTCCTTGCCCAGCCTATATTTTTGCTTGGGATTGCTCAGAACCAGGTGTAGGACCTTGCACTTGGCCTTGTTGAACCTCATGAGATTGGCTTGGGCCTACCTACCTCCCAACCTGTGCAAGTCCCTCTGGGTGGCATTGCTTCCCTGCAGTGTGTCAGCCTGACCACACAGCTAGCTCCCTGTCACCTCAAACCTGTGTAGGGGCCATTCAATGGATAGGTCATTATCCATCTTTCAATTCATTCACATCATCTCCAGCTTAGTATTTCTCACGTGGTGCTGAAAGAAAAGCTTGAACACAGCCCAGCTTTCTTTAATCAAGCATTTGATCGATTATACTTCCTTTGCTCTGAGCAGCTGTCTCACACGAGAGCCAGTGGGTTAGTAAGCCAGTTGTAGTTTTTGTATTTGTCTCTGCTCTTCATTTCTGATGTTTTCAGCACACATCTGGAATGGAATGTGTGTAGTAGAGAGGTTAATTTTTGCACAAATTTAATGTGAATTTCTGCATATAAGGCACAAGAAATCACACAATAATTTCTTTTTACAACTTCTTTTGGATGCCAAAAGAAATAAGCATATATGAGTATAGGAGGGATTGACAGGGGGGAAAAAATGAAGCATGATATAAAAACAAGCAATCCACAGGGGAGAACTGTGGCAACCAAAGTTGCCAGGCACTTATTTGTGTATTCATTTAGAGAAGTTTGGAGAGGGGGAAAAAAAATAAACACTTGTATGTTGCAAGAGGATTAGGGGAAGTGACTGCTGAAATCAGAGTATAAATGCTATGCAAGGTCAGTGCCTGGAGCAGTTAGTGAGGAAAGGAGGAGCAGAAACAACACAAAGTAATTGGAAAAAGCAAGTTATGATACTGAAGGCATCTGCTGGGTTTCTGAAACGCTAAGATGTTGTTGCTGGGCTATACAGCTCTGCTGTTAGGTTGGGTGTATTGTGCTGCAGAAAGAGGTAAGTTCAAATGTGAAAAGAAAACCAAAGCAAGATATAGATTAAATGTTTGTGTTGTAGCCTGTTTTAATGCACTTCTGGCAATAACAGTACTTGAGATTTCCTCTGGCAGTATTTAGCATCTGCAGTATTTAGTGTCCTCTCCTCGGTATTATTTCATCCGTTATTAATCTCTCACACAACTTCTTCAAGGGTCTCTTTCCCAAATATGAGAGCCAGACAGCTCATCAATTATTAATTGTTAATTATGTGAACATCTAAAACCTGTAAACAGCTGGGAGATTAATATAGAAAACATTCAATGGATGTGCACTTCTTTCTGCATGGAATAATCTGTGAGATCGTTGGAGAGGCAAGAATGATTACTAAATGGACTGAAAAGCTTCCATGGTATCTTTTGACTAACAGACTTTGTTTAATCCATTAAATGAGATATATATGCAGGTATAGTTTTGTACATGTTTAAAGAAGTGGTTAATATTCTGAGTATTTTCTCAGAAACCTCTGTGCAATTTCTTTTTCTTGTTGTTGTGTTTCCATTGTTTAATGTATTTGTAGTAATTTAATTCCTTCTCTTTCTGTCTGGATTTCTTACTGTGGTCTGTTGTGGAAGTGTTACTATGTCACTTTGAGCTAATGCAGTATGTCTTTACTTGGTTCCAATTGGTTTTAATTTTAGGTGTAGATGATGAATCTCCTTATTAATCAAAAAAACCCAATGGATTTTACCTTGAAAAACTAGGATATGAATGAAAGCAGTACCTTTTTTATATATACTTATAATAAATACTGCTCCAAAACAACTAATTTGTTTGCAAACAAGTCCAAAAAAGTTCTGGAATATGAAAATAAAATTTGCCTGAATTTGCACTTCGTTTTCACAGTGCTGTACTTGGATGAGAAAGATTGCACAGGAATGTGAATGGAGCAGTGTCTGATTTATCCATGACAACAATTACCATAAGTCAGGCAAGGTTCCTGGTTGAAGCTTCATCTTCAAAGTCTGCATTAGATAGTTGAGAGCTGAGCGTTTGCATGTGGGCATCTGAAATCACTGATTTTGATAAAGTCTAATAAAAAATTATGTAGCATTAGAAAAAAATCTTTATGCCACCATTACGAAGAACTTTTTGGGAGTGGGGGTCTGGAAGGGGGGTGTTAAAGTAGACATTTTGAAGATATTTGAAAGACAGAATTAACTGGAGAAGTCTTGTTAGTTTTGCGACAACGTTAAAAAGTGAATGCTTAGCAGGAAAAGCAGTCCCTGCTCTCTTCTTTGATAGTAGGGTAGTACCCTCTAGTGGACAGAAGTAGTAGGGCAAAAGAGGAGAACTGCTTGGGAAAAAATGCGAAGGTGTTGGAGTAGTCTTCCTTAGTACCTGTTGTGAAGGGGTTTTGTCTGGGTTTTGGGGGGAAGAAATATGAGGCCGAATTTAAAAGGGTTTAAATAATTTAATATTATATGCACAAGGAATTCCCCCCTTCCCCAAACTTATTTACAGCTACCCCACACACGTTCTTCGTATGTGGTTGTGAAATTATGTTACAGAACGTCTATATACAGCAAAATTGGGAATTTAGCAGAGGTTTGGAAAGATTTAGATAGAGAGTCTGTGGCATGAAAGGGCCACAGGTAAAATTACTGAGAGTCTATGCTGGTTTAAATCGAGTTTGCTCAGTTACTCACTGGCTGGAGTCGGTTTCGGTGATGCCAAATATGTGCGGCAAAGCCAGGTTGTTAACCCTCGTGGGTTTGAATAGTTCAGTTCAGGGATTATTGGGGCGCGCTGTCTGAAGATTCCACGGGCACGGCGGGCTGGAGCGGCAGCTGCCCAGGAGCGCCTTGGTCAGTTTCCCTGGGCTGGTGCAAGGTGCCGTGGGCTGGAATCACACAGCGGCGGTGGTCCCAAAAGGCGGCAAAGCGGCTAGGAGCGGCGGGTGGAGGAGAGGAGAGGTGAGGTGACAGGAACACCGAATTGCTCCTTTTATGAGGTATGACCCCGAGATTGATGGTCCTTGGCCACAATTCTGTCCAATAAGGGTCTGGCAACAGGCCAAAACATACCCAATAAGGTGAAGTCCACGGGTCCGGTACCCCCAAATATGGATAGGGGTCAGGCGGATCCCCACCCTAGGTGTGTGAGCTTACATAACGTGTTTATTTCAACCTTGCAAACAGTCAGGCCAGACTCGAAGGCACCAGTGTTATTGTGCTCCTTTGTCCCCCTTAATTTATTTCCCCCAGGTTTGGGTAGGGCAGCACCCTTCAGGGGGACAACATGTCCGGGGATGAATAGATTTGTAAACGCTGTCATTTAGGGCCTGTATGTGACCCTCCACCACAGTACCTCAACAGTATCATCAGAGGTTCTTGTAACAACAAAACGTTAAACAATTTCCTGCATCTAATTTGTCTGCTACTTCACCATTTAGTCTTTCATTAAGAGCTTCCAAACACTTGTTTCTTTCCTCTTTAGTGCCTTTTTTCTCATTCTCATTTTGCTGAAGGACTACTTAATAAAAATAGTTCAGGCTCATCTCTACTAATTCATATGAGCTTGGTTATACATTTCATGGATGCTGAAGAACATTCAAGGACTGTATAACATGAGCTAATGTGAAATAAGCGATGGCACAATCCACCCCTCAGACCGAATCAAAATGCTTTTGAATTAGCAGAGATGTAAGCGAATACTCAGTATTAATTAAATCAGTTAATAAGTAACTTGTCATAAGAGGTAATCTCATGGTCAAGTGGAAAGTTTAGGTAATGTAAAGGTGAGGGTGGATTTAACAGATTGTGAAGGTTTGGGTGTTATCTGTCCCTCCACACTTAAGAAAATCACCCAGACTAGACTCAGCTGCTGGAAATTAAAGAATGAAGCTTTATATTTATAGCTTAGAACAACATCCGAGCAGGTATTTTCAAATATATACAGCTATAGACAGAAATATACAAGTTAAAAAGTAATACTGAAACACAACAGCCCTCCCAGAAACCAGAGTCCCCAGGACGAGCTCCCAACCACCTTCCACCTCCTTTTCACCCCTCTACCTTATCCCAGAATTTGCCTTACGTTCAAGGTGAGTTTGGAGAATCAGCCAGGTGGGTTAGGATGCAGACAGACTACACAGAGAGCAGGTTAGAGAAAGAAGGGATTCAGCCAAAGCCAGAGAGCAGCTGTGCTATCTATATTTATGTTCTTGTTTCTTATACATCTCAGCAAGCCTATGAGTGCGGTAGACATCCCCATTTTTTCCTTTTCACAGCCTAAAATCTAATTCCTCTCACTAAAATATCCCAGCTAGGCTCAAACTAGAGCACAGATCTTGATCAAATGACACATAAACCTAATGTCAGCAAGGACGGGGGTGGCTGAAAATAATTAGGAAACTTTACACAGTGCACACAGTTGCAGAGTTGGCCATGGGAGGGCAGGCATGGAGGAGCTCCTGTAGATGGAAGGGTAAGAGGTGTTTGTGGTTAGAACCAGGGTACTGATCTCATCTCAATCTTTGCAACTAAAATCTATTCTATGACTGTTGTGTGTGGTTTCTTGGCATTTGCTTGATTATTCTTATGTCCTTCTTAATGTCTGTTCATATTCCTACAAAGTGTGGCAGTTTCCTAGTTTGTGCTAATTAAGCAGGATTTCTTGCTACATTTTCTGGTGTAAAACAGTTCTGGCATTTGCAGCATGCACTACACTAACCAATACTTTTATTAATGATATTTAGCTTGTGAAGGTCCTCCTCCTAGGAGGATTAGAGAAACCCCTACTGAAACATGGAACAAACCTCCCTACCCACACGGCACTAAAGCAACGTACAGATGTCGGCCTGGATATATAAAAGTTGGACGAATTACGTTTGAGTGTAATGATGGTACATGGATACAGCAGTTAACAGGGGCAGAATGCAAAAGTAAGTACGCAGGCCTTTGACCTGACAACTTGTTCCTTGCCTGTGATTGCAAGGTGAAATTGCCATTGTTTCTTTAGCTGTAGCTTGCTAATTTCAGCATCCTTCCTAAGAAGTACTTATGCATTAGGAAACCATTTTTTGAAGTTCTTTTTGTTCAGATCACAGGATTTATTTATTTTTTTCTTGACAGAAGATCTTAGAATACTAAAATCATGGAATCACAGAAATGTTTTCATTGGAAAAGACCTCTGAAATCAAGCCCTACCATGAAAATCTTACTCTAGACCAGCCTTATATTAGAAAGTGAAGTTAACTTACTAAGAAGATCACTAAATCCCACCATCAAAATCATACTCTAGGCTAGCCTTATGTTACTAAGTTATAATTTACTAAGAAGTTATTAGAAGCTTGTGTGATGGTTTGGGTGTTACCTGCCCACTCACTCTTATGAAATCACCCATACTAGATTCAGCTGAGATGGAAATTAAGAATGAAGCTATATTTACAGCTTAGCACAATATACGAGCATATATGCACACATACAGTTACATACAAATTAAAAGTAACACAGAAACATAATACCCCTCCCAGAAACAATCAAAGTCCCCAGCAGGGCTACCTACCCAAAACCCTTTCCCCCTCCCTTTTTTCCCTCCCTTCAGAAATAACCAGATCAACCCATGTATATCTCATGTGATAAATCTGGAGCTCTGAGGTGAGATGTCAAAAAAAGATGCCAAGAGGTTAGAGGAAAAAGGGGTAGGTGGATCAGAGAGTTAAAGGCAGAGTCAGCCACAGAGACCAGACCACCAGAAAGAAGGCACAACCACAAGTGAGAGCTAAGCAGTGTGTGTGTGAGAAGTGTCATATCTGTATTTTGACTGGTTGCATTTCTCAGCTGAAAACTGAGGGATAGAGAATACTGTTATTTTTTTCTTTTTTTTTTATTCTCACAGCTAAGGATTTCTCTCCCTAAAAATTAACCTCAAACCAGCACAGCTTGCTTCCAACATTTTTTTTTAAAGTCTAATGCAGATGGACTTTACAGTCTGTAATAAAGCACAGTGCATAATAAAGCAGTCTATAGTAAAGTACAGTGCATAATAAAACCCTGATCATAGTTAGTGAATGCAAATCCAGGGGCAGTATTGTCTTTTCAGTTTATTCAGCTAGTTCTATGAAAGCTACAATTTCTTGGAGGGGGAAAATTATTTTTTCCGGGCTGCTTTTTTAATCTGTGAAGGAGATTTAATTAATTGCAATGAAAGCTAATGTTTATTATCTCTAGTATGCTGTGCTAAGAGTTTAGAAGTTAGACAAGTAAGAATTCATTAGTGAAGAAACAGAAGTTTATTGTTATTAGCAGATACACAGTTTTAGACACAATGAAATTTTTGACACACACGAGCATTTTTTTTAAACATATTAACATAGAAAAGTTTTGCTAGTAGAATCATAGAATCAATCAGGTTGGAAGAGACCTCCAAGATCATCCAGTCCAACCTACCCCCCAGCCCTAGCCAGTCAACTAGACCATGGCACTAAGTGCCTCAGCCAGGCTTTGCTTGAACACCTCCAGGGACAGCGACTCCACCACCTCCCTGGGCAGCCCATTCCAATGGCAAATCACTCTCTCTGAGAAGAACTTCCTCCTAACATCCAGCCTATACCTCCCCCAGCACAACTTGAGACTGTGTCCCCTTGTTCTGTTGGCTGTTGCCTGGCAGAAGAGACCAGCCCTCACCTGGCTACAGCCTCCTTTCAGGTGGTTGTAAACAGCAATGAGGCCTCCCCTGAGCCTCCTCTTCTCCAGGCTAAACAACCCCAGCTCCCTCAGCCTCTCCTCATAGGGTTTGTCTTCTACCACTAGTGACAGCTGCCAACTGGATGTGTCACCATTCACCACCACTCTCTGAGCCTGGCCCTATAGCCTGTTCTTGACCCATATCAGTGAGGCTGCCCAAGCCATGAGCTGCCAGCTCTGCCAGGAGCTTGTTGTGGCTGTGTCAAAGGCTTTGGTGAAGTCTGGGTAGACTACATCCACAGCCTGCCCCACATTCACCAGGCAGGTAACCTGATCATGAAAGGAGATCAGGTTGGTCAGGCAGGACCTGCCCTTCCTAAACCCATGCTGGCTGGGCCTGATCCCTTGGCCATCCTGTAGGTGCTTTGTGATGACACTCAAGATGACCTGTTCCATGACCTTGCCTGGCACTGAGGTCAGGCTGACAGGTCTGGAATTTCTCAGTTCCTCCTGGCCCTTCTTGTGGATGGGCATCACACTGGCAGCTTCCAGTCTTTGGGCACCTCTCCAGTGAGCCAGGACTGTTGATAAATGATGTGGAGTGGCTTGGCCAGGGATCATCTGCCAGGGGTCCTGCCAGGGTGGGGACAGACCTGGTCATCCCAGGATGCTGTAATATTGTTGTTCTGCTTTTGGGTGTCATAACTTATTCAAAGCAGTGCCTGGCTGACACTGCTGTCTTCTTCCCTTCACTCCTCTCTTCCGGAAGGGCTCTGCTTACCTCATGGTTCGTGTGGGGAGGCTGCTCCCAGCTGGCAGGGAGTTTTGAGATGCGTCAGGAGGCCTGCTGAGGCCTTGTAGGCCTGAGGTGGGGAGGGCAGTTTTGGCCTACTCTCAGGCCTGCTGAGGTTGGATGGGGTGGAGGATTCTGATAGACTTGGCCTAGTTTGTGAATGTAGTCATTCTACCTGAATGCCTTCTGTACATACGTACCTGGAAATAGAATCTCCCTCTAAACTTCCAGTTAGTTTTTACTCCCCAAAAGCAGTAAATATCACAGTGTCACAGTATTATGAGGGTTGGAAGAGACCTCACAGATCATCAAGTCCAACCCTTTACCACAGAGCTCAAGGCTAGACCATGGCACCAAGTGCCACGTCCAACCTTGCCTTGAACAGCTCCAGGGACGGCGACTCCACCACCTCCCCGGGCAGCCCATTCCAGTGTCCAATGACTCTCTCAGTGAAGAACTTTCTCCTCACCTCCATCCTAAATTTCCCCTGGCGCAGCCTGAGGCTGTGTCCTCTCGTTCTGGTGCTGGCCACCTGAGAGAAGAGAGCAACCTCCTCCTGGCCACAACCTCCCCTCAGGTATAATTTCTGTTCTCCAGTCCTGAGTAGCTCATGGCCCTGAACTGGGACAGAACTACGCTGGAGCAGGTTTAGAGACTGCTCAAACAGCTCTTCTTTGGAACAAAACAAGGGCCTTCATACGGTCTAAGAAATCCAGTTGCCTAGATTGACAAGGACTAGGAAAGACTTCTTCACAGAAGGTCTGGTAAGTTTTAGCTATGCAGGTGGTTTCCCAGTCCATAGTATACCACTAAAGGTGGATAATTGAGGGGGATCATGTGTTCATGGTGCTTGCAGTGTTTTGGAGATCCAGACAGCAAGAACCCTCCTATGGAGAACTTTAAGCAGAAAGGACAGAGCACAAAAAGACTTCTGTGGCCTTAGATCATCTCTCTTTACTTAGCACAATCCCATCAGATTAAGGAAATTTCATTTCCAATCACTAATAGATTCTGTAGTGGAAGCTTTGATCAGTTTGTCTAAAGTCATATGAAAAACTAAAGTTACATCCTGCAATTAAATTTGTCATAATACTTGAGATCAGCTTAGCCTTTTGTTACTTTTAGTTCAGCAGATCCTCACTGAAATATGTCCTCATTAAGGATAGTGCTTAAATAAATGGGAGGCAGTGCTAATGCTCAGATAAGGCTGACCATTTCTCCTTTTAGCTTTTGAAAGGCTCATAATTGCTACTAATTGCTAGAAAAGTTCTATCTTTCACATTTTTACATTCCTATGTATGATGCTAGAAAAGTTCTATCTTTCACATTTTTACATTCCTATGTATGATGCTAGAAAAGTTCTATCTTTCACATTTTTACATTCCTATGTATGATGTAGGTTAACTTCTCTCCCTCCTCCTCCTTCTCCTCCCTGCTTCTCCTCCCCCTTCTCTTCACCTTCCTTCTGCCCCCCTCCTTCTGCCTCCTTCTCCCTTCCTCCCCCTCGCCCTTCCTCTCCCCCACCCCCCCCACTCGGTCTTTCTCCCCCCTCGCTCATTTGCCTGCTCCCCACGCCTCTCCTCCCCCCCCCGGCCCACTCTTTTCCTTTTCTTTTCCTTTTCTTTTCCTTTTCTTTTCCTTTTCCTTTCCTTTTCCTTTCCTTTTCCTTTCCTTTTCCTTTCCTTTTCCTTTCCTTTTCCTTTCCTTTTCCTTTTCTTTTCCTTTTCTTTTCCTTTTCTTTTCCTTTTCTTTTCCTTTTCTTTTCCTTTTCTTTTAATTTTCTTTTAATTTTCTTTCCTTCTTTTCTTTTCTTTTCCTTTTATTTTCTTTCTTTTTGTTTTGTTTTCTTTTCTTTTCTTTTCTTTCCCCCCCCAGATAAGCCATGTGGACATCCTGGAGATATTGAGTTCGGTTCCTTTCAACTTACCAATGGAAGTGAATTTGTATTTGGTGCCAGAGTTGAATACAGATGTGACGATGGGTAATACTTCTTTGATTCAATAGATGGCAGTTAATACAAGTTGTTAATGTTAAGAGGAGTGTCAATTCTAGTTTTGTTGTCTGTAGAGCATTCTGTAACTTATGAATTTAATACCTGGTTATTGTTGCATTTAAAATTTTGCAATTGCAGTAATACTGAATGTTACTCCTTATGTCCGGGGAGACATAACTCCTAACTGAACTCACACACCTGAAACTGTCATCCAAAGTGTATGAAATACATAAGCTGCAGCTAACTCAACCAGAAAACAAAAATAGTGATCTGTCTGGAAAGCTTCTTCATGAGTCCACCATGAAGTCAGTCCAGCTGGAAATGCAGCTTTGTATGCTGGAACGATAAACTCTCATTAAGCAGTCACAATGCAGTTATTGTTAATGAAGTCATTAGTCCATTCAGCTGTCTCTTATTCAGAATTGCAACTCACCAGTTTTGCCTAATTTTTTTTGCATTATGAAGTAAAATGTAATGTAAAAATTCTTGAAGAAAGAAATTTCTGCTAGAGTCACTAATATACCCTCACTGACTGCTTGGAAGAAATCCTCTCTTCCTCCTCTATGAATCTTCTCCTATGGAAACTGTAGCAAGGCAAATATAGAGTATTGTGCTTAATTAAGTATGCCTAATACTGGATTCTTTCCTCTTGAAATGCAAAGCAACCATAAGCACAGTTCAGTGGTTTAGCCAGGTTTTTGCAGTCTTTGTAGAGCTGAAATCAACTCTGAACTCAAAAAAAAACCCACCATTCCAAAATCAGCATTCTCCTTAATCCCTTAAATTCAGACAGTTCTTCGCTGTCATTTCAGACTAGTTGTACTTCCTCTGACTACATTTCAGACAATGCACAAGCCATGGGATTGTAGGCATGTTGCCCTCAAAGCTAATACTAGCTCATCAAAGCACGATGTACCTATGGTTTGGATTAAATTCTGTTAAGATGCTGTCACGTGGCTTTCAGTCATACTAGATCTTAGGCAACAGGACTTTCACTTTGCTTGCTATTGATAGTTTAAGTACCGTAACAAGGTTACTGGTTATGTAGCCAAAGCTTGCTATCTGTAATGAAGAAGTCATATTACAGATTACTTGCTACTTTCTAAGGTTTTTTTTCCAAGTTTTTTACCATATGAAGTTAAAAGAAATAAAATAGGGAAGATGCAGACCAAAAAAAACCCTGCTTGATTCAGCCATGATTTGGTTAATCTGTGCTAGAACATATGAAACATACTTCCTTTGCTTCAATAACAGCAACACTGCTGTTTCTGTCACAAAACGAGACTGCATTTTAGCATTGTTTCCTTTTTATTTGGTAAGGTACTGGATGCTCAGCCAAAAAAACTACCGTGAGTGTCTGGCTGATGGATGGAGCAATGACGTCCCTCACTGTGAAGGTAAATGGAGCTTGACATTCAATCCTTTATCAAATTGTTATTTTATCTGTTGGACACTATCTAAAACTAGAATGTGATCTCTCTGCTCCCATGTTTAAATTCATGTTACGTGGCAGTGAAACTCTTACAATGACTGCTCAGCCACTGTTGTCCAGTAAACTCTCAAGCACTTCTTAAAAAGCATTCACCTTCAGACTGTCTCAAAGCTCTGCCTTGCCTAAGGGCCCTGATAGAATAGATGTCTCCAAAACATGGGTACGAAAGGCAGATGGGATGAAGTGCTATGGATGTGCATGAAAGCATGTGTATTTTTAGCTAGTTTTCTCCTCCTACCCTCCAATATCCTAGCCATTAGGATTTGTTTTAAGGTCTTCTCCCTCCTAGCATACTGTGGAATGACTTCAGTAAGTAAGAATGAGCGCAAGAGAGATAGACCTCAAGACATAATAAATAGATGGCTCAGGTAATGCTTGCCTGATTTTTTGAAGCCTTTTCACCAATTTCAAACCTGTATGATTATGAAAATAGGTTTCCTTTCTTCTCAAAGATAATTTTTAACTGGTACTACTTTGACATATATGTCAGCAGTGAAATTTCTCTTTAGGTTAAGCATCTAATGTCAGGAAAGGGACTCCTAGTAAAGAATCACAAACAAAAGTAGGTATCTTGTTATTCTCTAGAGTTTGTCATCAGACATTTGCTTGTTCTCAGATACTTCACATTTCATTGACTGGATTTTGAGTGTCCTCGATTTTAGGCATACAAATCTCTGTCTGCACAATACAGAGCAATGGTTTCCAACATTTTTTTTGGCACATGTTACCAAAATACTGCACGTTCAAAGTCCTCATAAGATTTTTTTTTAATGATTGAGAAGTTTCCATTAGGACAAAATATGATTATATATGAAAGTATTTGTTTACTGTTGTATTTGTGAGGAATCCATGACATAGAATGTGAGCTCACAGAAAAGATAGATGAATTATAAGATGGAGGATGTTATCAGAGAGAAGAGGGAGCTTTGGCAGGGAAAACTCCTGACACTTTTGTATGTGCTCAGCAATAACTATGTGAACATACAGGAATGAGTTTTGATAGTAATTTCTCCCGTAATAAGAAATATCTGATGGCATATGTTAATTCTTCTTTTTTTCCCCTGCACTTACAAAGCCAGGGGATACAAGAAGTTTAAGTTCATGACTGATATTGGGTTTGTTTACTTTAGTAATATAATTGTTCTGATATCCTTAAGAAGGAGTTTTAATTAGTAACTGAACTGTTGCAGTCAGTCTATGACACACTTTTCCACTTAGCTGTCTATAGCAAATTCACTTTGGCATAGCTGTTTTGACAAAGTCTAATGGCTGTTATGTGTCAGCCAAAGATCATCTAACCATCCTTAGAATTCACACAATGATTTAGACTGGGAAAGATCTTAGGAGGCCATATATTTCCTTAGGTGGTCGGTCCTTAACGTTCAAGGGTAGAGGAGAGGATGACAAGAGCTGCCCTACAAACTCTCCTCTATGGCAATCTCTCTTCCAACTTGGGGTTTTCTATTACATCTAATGCAAATGTTATCTGAATATATAGCAAGAGTGGTTTTAAATTGTGTAAGGAAATTACAGTGAGTTTTCTGTATCTAAACTTCTTTTGTGCATCAGTTTATGTTACAGAATAGACCTCACAATGGTTATTTCTTTTTTCCCTTTATTTTTTTCCAGTGGCAAAGTGTCTACCTTTAGAAGCACCAGAAAATGGAAGAATAATTACAGCTGGTGCCTTTGAGCTAAACCGAGAATATTCCTTTGGCCAAGTTGTAAATTTTGAATGTAACGCAGAATACAAGCTTGTTGGAAATAAAGAATTGATTTGCTCTTCAAATGGAAAATGGAGTAGTGATGTGCCTCAGTGCCAAGGTAAAAAAAAAAAAAAAGGACGTTATTTATCTGTAATTAAGAAGCTTTATTCTCACAGACTTTGAAGGACTTATTACTGTATGGAAAATTACAACATTTTCATTTTATTTGCATATAGTTTCTCTGTAAAGAATTTTCCATTGCTGGCATGAAGAAGTAGGATAAGAAAGAAACTGGAGAATATTGGATACTAATATAGTCATAATGGACCATCTGTTTGTTCCAGATTTTAATTACAAGCTGTACATTTTGCCAGGCAGCAGTCAATTTCTTTGAAACTAGCTTTGATATGTCTGCATAAGATTTGGTGACTTCAGTGTTGACTAACTGAAGTAGTCACAAACAGTTTTCAATCTCTGTGAAACGAGTTTAAGAAACAGGTTTGATTTCACTTTGTTCATCTTCTTAGGGTACATAAATACAAAGAAATTGTGATGGAATTTTCTTTCTTCAGACAAATATGTTTTAACAAATTAGAAGGTTCATAGAATCATAGAATCAACCAGGTTGGAAGAGGCCTTCAAGATCATCCAGTCCAACCTAGCACCCAGTCCTAAACAATCAAATAGACCATGGCACTAAGTGCCTCATCCAGGCTTTTCTTCAACACCTCTGGGGATGGTGCCTCCACCACCTCCCTGGGCAGCCCATTCCAATGCCAATCACTCTCTCTGGCAACAACTTCCTCCTAACATCCAGCCTACACTTCCCCCAGCACAATTTGAGACTGTGTACCCTTGTTCTGTTGCTGGTTGCCTGGGAGAAGAGGCCACCCCCCACTCGTCTACAGTGTCCCTTCAGGTAGTTGTAGACAGCAATGAGGTCACCCCTGAGCCTCCTCTTCTCCAGGCTAAATAACCCCAGCTCCCTCAGCCTCTCCTCATAGGGTTTATGTTTTTACAGAACCACAGAAACCCAGAATAGGTTGAAAGGGATTTCAAAAGGCCCCTCAAAGCAGTCAGCTGGGGCAAGTTGCTAAAGTCCAGTCAGCTTTTCAACATCTGCAAGTATACAGACTCCACAGCCTCTTAGGATAACTCATTCCACCTTTGGACCACTTTTGAGCAAAAAATGTTTTTTCTTATTTTAAAGTAGTATTTCTTGTATTTCAAATAGTGCCCTTTGCTTCTCATCGCTGAGTGCCATGAGCAGGGTCTGGCTCTATCAAATTTACTTCTGCCTGCCCTACCATAGCCAAAAATTTATACATATGAGATCCTCCCCTGCAGGCCTTCTTTTCTCTTAACTGTCTTAAGTTTCATTTATCTCACATTTTTTCCAATTTCTTCTTAATTCTTGTCATATGAGGACAGACTGAAAGCGTTGGGGCTGTTCAGTCTGGAGAAGAGGAGGCTCCCAGGTGACCTTATTGTGGCCTTCCAGTATCTGTAGGGGGCCTACAAAAAAGCTGGGGAGCAACTTTTTAAGCTATCAGATAGTGACAGCACTAGGGGGAATGGAGCAAAGATGGAGATGGGTAGGTTCAGAGTGGACGTGAGGAGGAAGTTGTTCAGCATGACAGTGGTGAGAGCCTGGGATGGGTTGTCCAGGGAGGTGGTTGAGGCCCCATCCCTGGAGGTGTTTAAGGCCAAGGTGGATGAGGCTGTGGGCAGGCTGATCTAGGGTAGGGCGTCTGTGCCCATGGCAGGGTGGTTGGAACCAGATGATCTTTGTGGTCCCTTCCAGTCCTGACTGATTCTATGATTCTAATTACCTTCATGTCCCTTCACTGGACCTACTCCAGTACATCCATATCTTTCTTGTACTAGGGAACTCAGACCTGGACTCAATGCTCTAGATGTTATTTTGCCAATACCAAATCGAAAGAAAGGATCACCTCTTCTGACCTACTGGCAACACTCTTCCCAGTAGAGCCCAGAATGTGGGGTGGTTTTGCTTGCTGCAAAGACACATTACTGGCCCCTGATCAACTTGACTTCTCCATCAGGACTACCAATCCTTGTTTCTGCAGAACTACATTTCAAACATTTGACCCCACGCTACCCCACCCACAGTTTGTACTGGTGGATGGAGTTATTCTTCCATTTTGCAAATAGGAATTGTGTACAACTGGACTGTAGGATGAATCCCAGGAAGCTTATGGTAACAGTCACTGTCAAACATTCAGTTCATTAAGTTTCCTAGATTATTCATATGTTATCTGATCGGTAAGTATATGTTTAGAAGGGCAGAGTATGCATGTCAGGATGGCAGTGCCTCTGAACTATATTTCACCCTTTCATGCAGCAAAGGAATCTGAGAAAGCTCTTTGGTGGCTTTGGAAACAAAGCCTTGACTATTCTCTGGCTTTATGAATACAGTTTTTGGAAACTGCAAGATGTTTGGTAGTTTTATTTGGTTTGGCAAGGAGCTGGGAATGCTGAGCTTCTTTTACATGTGGTTAAGCATTCTAGTCTCAGTTCCTCAGAGCTTCATTCCTTTTTCCTGTTGAATCCACAATTGTCTGTTGACTACAAAAGAGCGTTAGGTTTGCCAGAAATTGAATGGAAAACCTTAAAGATCAGCTAGCCTTGTTTCTTCTTTTAGAATGTCCCCTGCCTTTTATGCCAATTCTGAGATCCATTAAAATCCAAACCACAGTCCTAAAATCTGTCTCACCTACCAGTTTGATATTGATGTTCTGCTACACCACACTTTCTACCTGGTACCCACAATCAAGTCATTGAACAGTTCTCCACTAAGCTTCAAACAGCTTCCAAATCCAAATATTTTGCTATGTCAAATAGAAAAACAAAGAAAGAAAGAAACCCCACCTAAAGTTTATTCCAATAGGCCTTTATTCCTACCAAACATAAATAAACTAAAATATATGGATACTGTCTCTCTCGATTTCAGACGTTCTCTGTAACGCGCCAGAAATCCCAAATGGATATTTACGTTCTCCAAAGCAAACTTACAAGAAATTTGAAAAGCTGCAGTTTGCCTGCAATGAAGGATACAAACAGGGTGAAAGAGCAGATGTACGATGCACTGAGTCGGGATGGAATCCAACCCCACATTGTGTTGGTGAGCCTTGCCCAAAGTTATTTTGTACATTTGTTGTGTTTCCAATGGAATTTCAAAGATTAGGTTGTGACAAAAGTTAATTTATTTGTAATGGAAAAAAGCCTTCCACATCTAAATAGTGCCTCATGAAGATCTGGAAGGATTAAGTGTAAAAGGGACCAAACAACTAAGTAAGAGTTATCCATGGAGAACAGTAGCACAAAGAGTTTATCTTTTGTTACTTGAGTGTAGTTAAATATATCCAGGAAGCAAGAGTTGCTCTGGTGTACTTCATAAAAGAGACTGATGCTAAAATACTTCATGGAACTTTAGTAGTAGCTGTTGTTATTATCATTTTTTTATGTGACTCTGAATTACCAGGGAGAATGTAGGAAAAAATTATTTCTTGAGTTAGAAAAACAGTCCTAGTTTGGACTGTAAGAAGGGTAGAGCTGAATCTCTACTTACTATAAAATACAATGCAACCATTTTACCTAAGGAATGGAAAACTCAGACGTGAAAAAGAATATTCAAACAAGTAAGAGAGAAAAAATAAAGGTCTGTATCAGAGATACTACAGAAGGAATCTGGAAAATTTAATGTATGGGAAAATTAACATTTTTAACCAGCTTTTTAGAGAAGTTAGGTGGTTTTTTAAGTCCCGCTGTCTTCATATCATGCCTCAGTACCATTTCTAAGTGTGTTCAGCATGAATGTTATTGGTACAAGTCAGTGGCTTATGTTGTGTGCTGTGTGCTTGGTAAGAAATACTTATTTCATACCACATAAATTGCAGTAGTATCAATAAAACTGGGGAAAGATAGTAGTCTTAGCTTGGCAACCTACTTATGAATCACAAGCTGTTCTCTGAGGGACAGATACAAGTTAATGCATCTTCAGGTCTTCCCTGTGTCCCTATATCAAGACTGCTACTGGTAATAATAGGACTGTCATTCAGTCAAATACCACTCAGCATTTTACTTTATATGAAAATCTGACAGAATGGAAATTTGCTTGACCTAATGAACTAACCTCTGCATTTTGTCTGAGTGTATTGATGAGTCTTCCTGTAACATAAAGAGACTGAGAAGCTGGTTGTCATTAGAGCCATGCTTTACTAATCAACCTGTTCCAACCAAAGAGGAACAATTTAAAAACTGACCCGTTCTCACTGATGGAACTTTAATAAGAAATTGTTAGTGTACTGTGCAGCCTTCCAGAGACAACTGCAAATTAAGAGAAGTATCCTTCAAAGTATCTTTTGAATTAATTTAGTTTGTAAGCTCTCTCTCCAGAGTTCTTCAGAAATAGTAAGATAGCAGGAAGAACAATCGGAAGTTGACATGACAACTTCCAAAGGAGTTCAAGCAAATGTGAAATAGTCCCATTTCAGATGGATAAGTAGTCCATTGGTGGCCATGAGCATGTAAGCTCCAAACTACAATGGATCTGCAATGTTGGATTACACGTAAAGCTGAAAACAATAGCATTTTCTACAGGGCTGTTATGCCAAGAGTCATTTACAACATGAAATTCACTAACGCTAAGTACCATGGACATGAAGTGATGTATAAACAGAGATCCAAGTACCATGGTATGTAGGAATCCTGCCACTGTCCACAACTCATAGTCTAGAATGAAGACAGCAACTTGTTTAATCTGAACTGTACTTGCATGCACAACCACTTTATCCATGACATTCAAACTTCCCAGCAGAAACTGGCTGAGAATTTCTCCAAATTAATATATTTACAATGCTGAAAGTCTGATATAAAGGATTGTTAATAATTGTTATTCAGACTCACTGGTCCCAGGCCTTTGTCCTCTTTCCTGAGATTCCTTGCTCCAGAAGTGCAAGGGGGAGAGGAGGATTATGGACTGGACATGCCAGGATGTATTGGGTTTGTGTTTGGATTTATTGAGGACTCCTCTGGAGACTATTTTGGGCCATTGGGCCCTTCCACCACATGCTATAAACCACAATACAGTGTGACCCCGGGTACAGATTTAAAGCATTGACTAGCAAACCCACATCTGAACACACCAAGAATTGCTGGGTGCTGATCCTCACTGTGCCCATAAGTAGTTCTCAGGAATGAAGACAAAAGATGCAGAGTTCATAGAAACATCTCAGTGAAAAAGAGTTCAGAGGAAAGATTTAAGTTTTGCTCAGTATGTATGACATCAACAAATAAATGAACTAGCAATTCATTTAAGAATCTAGCACTCTTCGATCTATGGTCACTGAAAATAAAAGAAACACTTAGAAAATAGGATCTGAAAGGAACCTTGATGAAGTCACTCTTATAAATTATCCTTTGGGGATGACATCAACAAATAAATGAACTAGCAATTCATTTAAGAATCTAGCACTCTTCGATCTATGGTCACTGAAAATAAAAGAAATACTTAGAAAATAGGATCTGAAAGGAACCTTGATGAAGTCACTCTTATAAATTATCCTTTGGGGAAAATGAACTAGCAATTCATTTAAGAATCTAGCACTCTTCAATCTATGGTCACTGAAAATAAAAGAAACACTTAGAAAATAGGATCTGAAAGGAACCTTGATGAAGTCACTCTTATAAATTATCCTTTGGGGATAAGTTGATTTGAGCTGCTCCTGAAAAGTACACTGATAGTATCTGGATTAATGTTTTCTCTCTGTATGTGTGGGTTCTAAAAGTCAGGTATCATTCTCAGACCACTTCAGGCACTCCACTCTATAGTCTGTCCAGTGGGTGATCTCCTCTGCCCCGGTGGGTAGGCTCTGGGTCAGAGCACTTCATCAGGAATCTACCTGCCATGACCAAGTAGGTCACCCTTGAATGAAATCTTCTGGGAAGCTCCTATTCTTGACTTCTTCCTGAAAAGGATCAGTTGTCTTGAGGAACTGAGAGGACAAAACAAAAACACTAGTTTAAAAAGAAAAAAAGAGAACATCTAAGGAAGAACTTTTGGTGCCAAATTCCAACAGTTGCAATTGGAAGCAATGACAGGAGTCATCCCAATTTTAAGAGCTAGCTGCTTGTGACCCCATCGCAGTCAGTATAATCAATTTAGTCAAGAGACGCTCTACAAAGACAGTGTCCTCTCATCGTACAATGAGTACCTACGCTTGGTCAGCCTTTGAAGTCCACTGAGCACACTACCTATGTTTCTGGTGGTTTCAGTAGCATCTGCAAAGTTTGCACTCTTGATTTTTGTTAGTCACAGAAAACACTCAAATGGTGAAGCTGAATTAATTGTGTCCTGTACTTTTTTTCCCCCCCCCATGCATGCATTGATACTGCTGCTGCTGAATGTTTCAAGAGAAAAAATGTGAATACCTACTTATAGAAAATGGTCGGTTAGACATGCCGGTGAAGAACCGTCCAAAAACGGTTGGGCAGAACGTTTATTACTACTGCTCAAGTGGTTATGTAACCTCAAGTGGAAACTCATGGGAGCAATTGGTCTGTTCTGTAGATGGCTGGTCTCCAGTGCCAAAATGCTTCAGTAAGTACATTTCCATTATATGTTCAATTCTGTTATAATTATCAAAGGTCTGTGCAGCAGAAATTGTGCCAGTAGGGCACAAGATGGAACAAAAAACAATTTGTTAAAGTAGAACTGCCATAGCTGACCCCTACAGTTGCACCCAGACTGCCATATTGTCTGCAGAGCTCAAACTTTCAGCTGCAAGGTGATACTCTTAAGTAAGGTTGAAATTACAGACAGCAAATTTCTGCTCTAACTTTATTCTTCCCTCTGTGACTTGGGCACTTTGTCTAGAGGTTCCTGCCTGAGATCCACTGCCCAGTCCTTTGGACAATACTGGGACCTGAGAAGGTGGCACACTCTTGTAATCAGTGAAAGCAAGCGTGGCATCAGCAAGGGGTCCAGACACACTTAGTCACTGAACTACAGGAAATAGACTTAAGGCTGCAAGCTGAGGCCACCTCTCCTAACACAACTCTTCAGTCATGGTAAAGATGCTGCCTACTAGAGGCTTGGAAGTGGATTGCAAAAGGTCAATGACCTTTCCCTGTTGCCCTCAGTGGAGCAGTGCTCAGTGCAGGAAATTAATGGAGTGCTGCCAAGAGGAAAGGACCAGTTACTGATGTATCAGAACTCTAGCACTCCTTCATCCATCTTGCTTATGTCTTGGAAGTGCAGGATGCTGTGCAGCCAGTGTGCCCAGCTGCTGTGAAAATCTGTAGATCTGCTTTGAGAGGCTGATATATTTGCACCAAGGTGAAAAATATCTTCTGTAGCAAACGCTGACAATCACTCAGGGCAGACATCAACCTTTTAGAGACCAAACCAGAGCTGGTATGCATGATGCTAGAGGCACCAAAGTTATCCAGACTTGATTATGACCACTCGGGAAGTGACACTGCTCACTGGATCACTTCCTTCATCTCAGAGCAGTGAAACCAAAGATGCTTTCTTTCAGGTTTGAACACAAATGGTTTTTGGAAATAAGAGGCTATGGAAAGATGCTTCAAGGCCTCTTTCTTAGTCACTCTCTTCCTAAGGGTTAATTTGCCTCTGTTCTTAATGTCCAAATTGCTGTGGTTAAATGTATTTATCTTCCCTCTTCAGAGCAATGTCAAGTCACATATATTCCAAATGGCAAGTTCACACCTAGCCAGCATGTGTACAAGGAAGGTGAAAGTATTACATATGTCTGCGACGCTGGATATTCTGCTGCATATGCAAAGAGGGAGGTCATCTGCACAAAGAATGACTGGTCACCTCAGCCAAAGTGTATCCGTAAAAGTGAGTGTGCTTGTGTTTTGTTGAGATTTGTACCTAGACCCAGTATATTGAAAATCATCTCATCACCTACACCAACCCACTACTACTGTTTAGTAGCTCCACGTCTAGATACTCTATGACTGGAACACAGTGCAGGCACTCTCTCAGCTGTCTCGTGCAGCTCCCACATCCCTGTGAGCTGCTGAGGTCAGTCACTATACCACCATGCAGAATGTAACACTGTCATCTACATATGGCTCGTCCAGACCTAGAATATGAGCTCTGTTTTCAGTAGTGAAATCTTGTTATTGCATAGCTGTGCTCTAATATCACAAATAGTAATTGTTGCCCTTGCCTAGTCTATCTGCAGCTTGTCTCCTTTCAGCCTCTCACAGTGCCACCTGATCCTGGTTTCTCTTGCTTCCTTTCCAGTTGGCACCACACTAGAAAGGGAAGGGAATAGGAAAGTTAGCTCTCCTGACAATGCTGCCCTTGTGATACGGACAGAAAGTCACACCAGATGTGGATGTACAATTTGGGAAACTTTAAGGGCTGCTGCAAATCAAACCTCTGTCCAAAACACTGCTACCTGAGGTGCTAACCATGCACTTTGACTTTTCACTTTCCAGTTGTAACCCTAGAAGACAGTTCAATGCAAAAGTGAAAATTCATGTGCGCTTAAAAATGGGCTAAATCCCTCTGCTGCTTCATTTGTCCTCCCATGTGTCTCTTACAAGCATGCAGTACTGTAGTGGTTTACTTGTCAGAAACTCTGTCTCTTTCAGGAGGATGCCAGAAGACAAATATTGGCAATGGTGACTTCATCGGGAGCAAGCGAACGGCTAATTTGCAGGAGATGGCCACTTACCGTTGTCATGCTGGCTTTGTAACTCCAGAAGGAAAAGAAACTGGAGCGACACGGTGCCAAGAGAATGGCTGGAGTCCGCGTCCAGAGTGCATCAGTGAGTAGCATAAAGTCTTCAGAGCTGCCTATCCTTGCTACTGTGTCAAACATGATGTCCTGTGTATTCAACTAGATCAGCAGAGGTTTCTTACTGGGAAGAGGAAGACTCAAATAGAGGAATGCTCCCCCAGGAGGTTAGCCTTTCTGGGGCTCTAAGAAATGACAGAAAACATAAAGGAATTGAGGCAGCAAAATATCTGCTGCCTTCAGGGTGAGCCATCTTTTTAGACCTCTATAGAGTGAAGAGAGAGTAATCACTGGCTCTGGCAATTCTTACCTGGTGAAGAGTGCATATGCCCCAATTTACTCCCAATTATCCTGTCTTTCATACATGAGGGAAATTTACAAAGAAGAGCCTGCAAATCAAGGGGTTCTGCCATGAACTTTCTTTTAAAATGACCACCGTAGAGAAAAAGTGGATTCCTTATTTGGGAAGTTGTTACCATTATGCATAAAGTGCACTATGCACATGTCTGCCTTGGTGTTAAAAAGTACATTTGTGAAAAATACTGCAGCACTTTTGCCTGAAAATATCTCCAAACTTCTGTTGTCTTTCTCTTTATAGAAGTTCCTGAACTTAGAATTCTCCTGAACAGAAATATAGGATAGCAAAAGAAGAGATTTAATCCTCCCGTGTCATGATATTAATGAGCTTTAGCTGATACTTTATCTCGTCCTTTTATTTCAGGCTGCCTTTACCTAGAAATTCACAGCCTTTTTTTCTCACACCCTCACAAATGACCAAAAGGAACAGCATGACAAACTGGTTTTGCTTTGACCATTAATAATAATTGTAGCAGAAGGAAAGGAAGTGAATCTAAGGAAGCAATATTTGTGCAGATATTACTCTTAGACACATAGTTCTGAGGATGAATGCAACAGCTATTGTGTGAATATGTGTGCTAGTTTGAAGCTAGCTAGAATGTTTTGGGTGAGAAGAACTAGATTACAGGCTGTGAAAGAGAAACAATGGTGATGTCTACTTCACTCATAGGTTTGCTGTGATGTTTAAGAACAAGAGTATAAACATAGATAAGGCAGTTGGGGCACTGCCTGGGCTCTGGACATTTCCCTCTAACCTCACCCTCCGTCTCTCTGATTAATATACTTGCTTCCTAACCCCCCTCGCCAACCTTCCATTCTTCCTTGGGGCACAAGGCAACATCTGGGGTAAGGTTGAGAGGGGTGGGAGAAGGTGGAAGGGTGCTTGGGCGCCCCTCCTGGGGACTCAGGTTTCTGGGAGGGCTGTTGTGTTTCTGTATTACCTTTTACCTTGCATATTTCTGTCTATAGCTGTATATACTGTAAATATCTGCTTGTATATGGTGCTAGCTGTAAATATAAGCTTCATTCAATTTCCAGAGCCAGCTGAGTCTAGTCTGGGTGATTTCCAAAGTGTGTGTGTGGGGTGGGTAACACCCAAACCACTACAATATGCTACCTATGATATTCTACATTCATATTCTGGCAATGCAGAATTTGTAATGCTTCACATATACTGAGCAGTTCAATAGACTGGCACACACTAAAGCACTACAGAAATGATGCTTCCAAAGTGCAGTGCTTGTGGATCACAAAATGCGCTATGCTTTGTTTTATTCCACAGAAGCATGTAAAGCACCTTCTTGGGATATTTTGAATTACCCTGCAAATAAAACCATGTTTGTCCCTGGTGATACAATTCAGTATGCGTGTTCAGACGGATTTGTAACAGAACATAAAATGCCAACTGGTACTTCAAGGTGTGGCATAAAGGGTGAATGGAACCCAAAGCCTCAGTGTCTCGGTAAATATCACTGTGTTTGCTAATCAGTGTAATTCTGTATACACTTTGTGAAGCTTTTTTTCTTCAACTTTCTTTGATTTTGCTCTAATCAGCAGCATTTCAGGTAATTCTTGTAGAGTGTACACTATATGTTAAAATATTTTGTCTTTGTAGAAATAAAATGTGAAACGCCACCATTTACCGATGGAGATGTTTCTCCCTGGTGGAATAACTATGACAATGGACATGTTGTGACATTTACCTGTAGAAGCAATTACAAAAGATTGGGACCTGCCTTTAGTCAGTGCTATTACTTTGGATGGTTTCCACGACCACCATTGTGTAAAGGTAATTCTCCTGATAATTTCATTGTGGTAAGAAACGGGTCATGGGTCCTGAAAACTGCTATGGACACCTTCTGTAAACCACTCTTGCTCCCAAGAACAATTATCCCATCTTTGACTCTAAGAGAACAGGAACTGGTCCTCTTTGGATCATTTCTTTGTGTTTTGCTCTCAGTGAAGGAAATATTTTTCGCTCTTTTTTTTGTGTTTCTAAGAGAATAGTGAAGTCATTGACATATCACCTTTTTAAATCTTAAAACTGGGTTAATATTATCAACCACTTCTTTTATCGTATCAGGCACTTGATAGTGTGTGGAAGAGAGTAGAGCAAGCCATGGTCACATCTACCTGTTTGTACACATGAATCTAGATATTCAAAGACATAAACCAATAACCTGTTTAACTTGTTTTACTGATTTTTTCTTAACTTTAAACAGTAAATTGTATTTATGTTATGTTGCATCTGACATATAACTACACTAAAAGTACTGAGTTCAGAGCATAGGTTTGATCTTTTGATTTCAGAGAATCCCAAGGATTGTGGACCTCCACCTGAGATTGCTAATGGAACTGTTACTAAAGACGTTGTGGGAAGGTATCAGCACGGTGACAGAATGCAGTATGAATGCGGCATTGAATTCAAATTGGTTGGACCGAAGGAAATAGAATGCATTGATGGACAGTGGTCATCTCCTCCCTCTTGCATTGGTAATCTATGTAACTCTTACTTGTGAGAAGTCTGTAATTTATCATAGGCTAGTATCTCACAGACACAGTCACAATTAAAATTACATCTTTGCAGGTATAATACAGGTTATGCTCAAAATCGTGTTATGGGTGAAAAATAAATACACTCTGTATGTAAAGCCAAAACTTTCTTAGTAGTATAACTGAAATCTTAACAGTCCAGTTAAAGGATTGGGAGTCCTAATCAAATTATTATAGGAAGAAAATAAATACAAGGTATGTGAAGTATAAATATATAAAAACAGAATACATAAATAATACCATTTATCACATTGTTACAAATTATGCAAAATTAATAATCTGTATTAATTTTGATATGCAGGCAATGATGGTTAGTAACTACGAACATGGTTTATTAACATTAAATTTTGCCAGAAAACTTATTCACAAGGTTCAAAATGCAGAGTTTGGAAATTTATACACACAGGGAACAGGCAAAACTAGGACACTTATTTCTTAAAGTGGCAAACGCAAACATTATACTGGAAGAGAAGGTTCTTGCAGTTAATTATACCACTTATCCACCAGATGGACTTCTGCTTATGGCAGAAGGCAGTTAGTGAATTACAAGAGGCTTTAAGCATTTACTCAAAGAATAGTATCAGACAGTACCCAAAGCATGTGGAAGGGTTGCTGTCCATGGTCCCAAAGCCAGTAGAGGCTTTGGAGTTTTTCCAGGCCCTTTTCTAAAGCAGCTGGGAGTCTAGCCTAGTCTCTGACCTGGTTCTTCTTGATTCCCAGTTCAGCAGAAGCCTTGCAGAGGGGCAGGTAGAATGCAATGTGATGTGCAGTCTTGGCACAGTGTCACGCTGTCTAGGCAAGCCAATGGCATGTAAGCATTTAGAGCCTGTTCCTGGGAAATTAAGGTTAGCTGAAGCTACTTGTGATGTGTGCTGTGGAGTTACCACAGTGATGGAAAAGGAAGGGAAAAGATCAGAGAGGTATTCAGTAAACTTACTAAAAGATGTACATGCTCCAACAGTGTTGAAATTTGTTACTGTTAATGGGAGTAGATTTGACTCACCAAGTATTTTTAAGTTCTTCTAACTATTCATATGTGGCCCCACTATTATTGTCAACTACTTCTGCTCTTATTAACAGAAGTCAAAACGCCATGTGGATCACCTTCTTCTATTCCCAATGTTCGTTGTCAGCAAAAACAACCCCCGTTTTCCCATGGAGATGAAGTAATTTGCACATGTAAACAAAGCCCTCTCAACTCTGCTGCAAAGAAGCTGAGATGTCTTAATGGAGAATGGAAGCCTTTCCTTCACTGTCCTGGTAATCTGTTTCCATAATATTTCAGATCTAAACATAGCACAGTTCTCTCCAGAACTTTAAGCTCTCAGTATGTAGCCAGAGATAGTAGAGTCTCCTCTATCTAAGGGGACTTTTATTTACTCTTTATGTGAACATGTCCTTCACCCTTTAAAGACTCTCTGTGCATAACTTGGTGAGCACTCTGTGTTGCTTGGGGAAGGAAATTACACTTGTGCAATGGGAAAATATCAAATATGAGAGTGTATCTTTGGTGTGTAGTGGCTTTTACCCATTTTCCAGTGTTCCTTCCTGGTAACACCTTTCAGAGCCTGCAATATAATGGTGCTCTCATTCCATTCATTACTTGTAGTTTTATGCCTCTGCATGCCACTTTGCTTTTAAAAAATCCTACCAGGAATTAAAAATCATATTAAGAGCCACAATGTGCGAGGCTTATCTCACCCTTACTATTTTTATATAGATTAGTCCTTTTCATTTCTGGTCAGTAGTTGTTGGGGTTTTTTGGGGGGTTGTTTTGTTTTGTTTTGGGGGTGTCTGTTTATTCCTGTTTTGTTTTGCAGTGTGTAAATGGAAGAAAAGCACGTTCTTTAAAAAGACAGAAAACAATGCCTTTTCTGAAGACAAAGAAAAATAAATTACATTGGAGTTAGTAATTTAAGACAAAAGGCAATACCAGACACGGAGTCATGTTACCTAGGATAAACTATTCCAGTACTTCACTTACCTTTAAGTGAATATTATGTATGATGTATCCAGGTCTTGATTCCCCTTTTCCTCAGAAATTATTTTACATTCATCAGTTGAGTACACTGTATCTTTTATTTACAATTATGTTGAGGACTGAACCTGACACAAAACACAATCTGCTTACTTTTCACAAGTAGCTTGTGTTCTGACTCTCAGAATCACCAAAGACACAAAGATGCTTCCACAGGAAATTGACACCTGATGCATATTTAGTGTGGAGTAGTAGCTCCCAAATGCTCCTGCTCCTACAGTAAAAGATTTCAGGCAAGAGAAGAATGCTTAGCTTTTATGCTGTTTGCTACACTCAACAAATGGATCCTGTCAACAATAATAATTGCTTTGTCAGTGGGAACAGTCTCTGCTTTAGATAACTGGAAAAAAAATATTCTGTTTCTGTAATCTAAAAATCTCAGTAGTGACTGCAGAAAATCAAAAACATTTTTGCACGGACATTCATTAGGAAGCTGATGACCTCTTCATCAGTGAACGAGTGTGTATGAATTATCTGAACTAAATCTGTTCTTTATCTTTCTCAGATCCACAGCCTCAGTGTGCACGTCCAAAGGATGTTGAGATTATGGGCGAAAATTATAGTTCCAATCAGAGAACTCGGATGCCTGCAGTTATACAGTATAGATGTCCATCAGCTGAGAGTACTAAATTGGCAACTTGTGTGTCTGGAAAGTGGTTACCAGAGATTGAATGTGCAGATCTTTTTTCAGGTTTGCATTCAGTTTGTTCTTTTTATGTAGGAATGATAAATGCTCCTTGTTAAAGCCTCTTAGCATTACTGTGTCATTAGTCTGAAACAGAAATGCTTACAAGCTTATATATACATAGGCTTAAATTATTTTATGTTACTGAGTGGTCACGAATGATCAGGGGAATCATCTGAACTGTTTAGAGACACACAAGAATAAGTGAGGCACACTTAGTAATTTCTACTCTGTCACTTCTGATGTAAGAAAAGATGCAATTTGAGCACAGTTCTTTTAAAGGGCTTTACCCTGGTGAAAATGAGAGCAGCACATAGTTGAAGCTCCAGACAAGACTCTTTTATTTACTGTAAACTTTCAAAAATTTTCAATTTCCAATTTTTTCTTTCCTCCCCCCTCCCCCTTCTACTTTTTCCAGTTGCTTCCTATCAAAGTAAAGACAAAACTCCAAGTTATCCAGTTCAAAAGCACAGACCTAGCAGAGCCTGCTTTTTAGGCAGAAGGTGTGATTGTAATCACTGCCTCATTGCCTGCTTTGATTATGCTACCATCATGGGAAATGATGTGTGAAAGTTGGCGAAGTACATGGACTGGCAATCGCCTCTCTCAAACTGAGAAGCCAAGTGCCCTTCTCAGTTTTCTGGAACCACTGGAAGAAACAGACCATGATCTAGAGGTCTCCTCCTTTCTAGATTTATCTCCTCCTTTATCTTTTTCTTTCTGTAGATGGAAGCAGCCTTTTGGTCCTTGAGTAGCAAAACTAAAGTTTACCTCCTTTGTTTCCTCTTGTGATTTTAATTTATCTCTGTTATCAGCTAAATCTGAAATGAAATGCAATAGCAAAATGAAAAGAGGACACCAGAGGTTGGTCCAGGTCTCCCAAAATAGTTCACCATAGAGAGGGGACAGAGAAAGCAAGTAAGATTCTGTGGCAATCCATAAAGGAAAGGGGAGACTACAAGAAGTTTCATTGGTATAGGCAACTGTGGCTGTCTTTCCGACAAGTTTGCAAGCGCATAAGCAGCTGAAGGCAGTTCTGAAGCAGAATAAAATAATCATGATACTGAATTAAATTTTCAGCTACTTACTGAAGCGTTATCTAACACCAGTGTTTTCTTGCTTGTTTGTGTTGTAACCTGTAATGCACTGTTACACTTTATCTTATATTCTATTATAACACGAGTATTTGTCCTTAGCTGAGACGACTATGTGCCCTCCTCCACCCCAAGTGCCTGATGCCCAAGAGATAACAACGGGAAGAAATTACAAGAATGGGAGTAAAATATCTTTTTCATGTCGGGAGGGTTTCCAGCTCATCGGTGCAAGTGAGATAACATGTATAGAAGGGAAATGGCAATCACCACCTTACTGTGTGGGTCAGTAGTGGATTATTGCTTTCCATTTGCGCTATTGTGAATTTCTGTGCATCAGTAGCTGGGGCATTTTATTATCAGGAAGAGATAACTGCAGAAAAACAATAGGACATAAGCTGCTAAAGAAAGTGAAGTTAACCAACTGCTGCACAGCAAGTCTTTTCATTTACACGGACTTGTCTAACATGGCATATAAAGCTTCCAGGTAGACCCTCAAGAGCTATGTTTACTTCCTTGTTTCATGTATTGCAGTATAGAGTCTTAGTTTTGGCTGTGGACCTTTTAATTGTATCCTAGTGAAAAAACAATCAGTATATGTTGTTATTTATTTGCAGTAGTAAGTCTTTATTTTCCCTCTTTTCTTTGTTTTGGCTTATTCCTGTAATAAGACTGTTACTAATAAGGCATAATTCAGGCCATATATTATAAGAAACGTTGGGGAATCTGTAACTCAGTTGTTAAAACGTTACCAATGCAGGCAATATCTTGTAAGCAAAAGTTCATTAAGAGATACAAATAAAGTGTTTTCAGGACTGATTTAGAGGTAGTTTAGCGCAGGACCAATGAGATGCCAACTGGTGACTGATGTGCACATACCAACCATACCTGTATTTTTAAGCTGCAAAATTCCAATGCCATGTAGCACCTCTTCTTTCGCATTGCCTCTGAGTCTCCATTTCTGCTGTGAAGTGGTAGACAGAGAGAAAAGTAACAACAACAACAAAAAAAGTCTCCACTACTCATAAAGCAACTTTTACTGAAAAGATACTGAACAGGAACTTGGACTATAATTAGATGTTTTCTGTTGTGTAATTCAGTGCAAACATAGGTGTTCAACTTAAGGTCTCAACCGATAAGAACTAATTTATTAATAAAGAGCATATAAAACACAATTTAAATCAACTCACTCTACAGTAGTGTAACAGAAAGTGGCATGGGGACAGCCCCAACAGGAGGGCTTCATAGAGATTTAATCCACTGTATCTATCAGGAAAAACATTGCAATAGTTTATCTCTTCACATTTTCATCATGTGATGACAAAACTGATGAAGATATTGGTACAGATTTCTGAATGGTGGAAAGGTTTAATACCTAACATTCCAGAAACTTACTGTCAGTATCACAAAACAAGGTAACTTCTCATCTGTTTCTCTGCTTGCTAATTAAATTTTCCCAGTTCTTCATGCTCTACCTCTACCCCTTTGCTATGAACTGGAAAATTTGTTTGAAAGGAGAAGCCAGAACTCTTGTGTAGGAAGGAAAGAAGAGAAAAGATTTGGTTTGTGTATCTTAGGTATTTCTGAATTTCCCCCGCAAGCCATTTAGTTTACATTTGGATGATGCTACATTTTTTTTTTTTTTTTGCCTTTCCACTTGTAGGAGGCATGTATCATTGAAATATTAATTGGCCTGCATTATTAATTATCTGTGTTTTCTGCATCTTTTTAGCAAGATCGTGTGTGCCACCAAAACCTCCAGAATGTGCTGCTGTTCCCAGCCTGGAAACTCCACACTTGAAAATTACAACAAAAAATGGAGAAACAATCTATCTGTCTGGGGCGAGATTAAAGTATGTTCCTCGCCCAGGATACAAGCTCAATGGAACACAAGTGATAACTTGCTCTGCAGGAAACTGGACTCCAGCTCCTGCATGCTTGGGTAATACAAAACAATACTGGTTTTGAAAAGCATTTAGCAATGAAACTGGAAAGAATTTTACACTGGAAGTTGGTAAGGGCCAGTAACTCCATCTTCTGCTGGGGAACTTTGCCATTTCTCATGGGTATCTTCAGAACAATCCTGCCTGGCTGCAAGACTGATGTCCGTAATGCAGTTTAGTTTTCAAGTATTCCTCTGTATTCTTGCAATCTTTGTTCATTTTCTATCCCTGCCAGGTGAGGCCTGGGTGAATCTAAGGACCAGCTGTCTGCAGGGCCCACAAGTCACTAGGAGCTGGTGTGAGGCTTCAGTCATGGAAACCACTTTGGTGTAGAAAGGCACAGAAGCCCTAGAGCATGTTTGGTGGAACACTAGAACGGGCAGAGTGCTATCACATCAGCACATGCATCAGCTTTCTGTGTCTTTTCAGAACTGCCATGTGGAAGTATTCCAAGGGTTGCCAATGCTCAGCCTGAAGGCAGGCACAAAGAAAGTTATGAGCCTGGAGAAACAATTCACTACCACTGTGGGGCAGGCTTCCAGATCATTGGTTCTCCTGAAATTTTTTGCAGAGAAGGAAACTGGACAGAACCACCCTCCTGTGAAGGTATAGGTTCTACTTCTAAGTGAGTAGTCTACCATCCTCCTTAGCCATTCATGCTGTGAATTAAAATTATGTCAACTCAGGCACACGACTGAGTCAGGCCAAGAGAGCCAACAGGTTTGAATAGGCTTTGAATGGGCTGCTACAGCATCTATCTTTCTGGCAGGGTAGATCAGCAAAGACATCCTGTCCCCTGTGAGCTGAAGCTAGCAGGTGAAACTAAGCTCTCTGCTGAAATCAAGCAAGCAAAGGGCTATGGAAGAATGGATGCTGCTGACAACTGAGGAGATAACTGGCAGGGAACAGCTCTTCTTTTCACCCCACTAAGAGTGTCAGTTGCTGAAAGTTGCCTTCAAATAGTGATCACTCCCCAGCCCTCTGGCACACATTGCTGTACAGCACCAAGGTGCACATTCAGCTAACTCTGCAAGTGCTCTTCTCTTTTTAGTCACTCCATTGTGTGGTGAAGCACTGCAGTGGAAACATTTTCTGCCTGCAGCAAATATCCTGCATGTCACACACCACTTGTGCTCCACTCCATACTGGTGCTCCAGGGTGCAATGTTCTCTAATTGTCTTGTTGCTGCACTGCTAATGTTGAGGCACTACTGTTCTTAAATGCACCTCTCTTTCCAGATAACAGTTGTGGAGCTGCACCTGAAATTCCCCATGCTTACATTACAAGCACTCATCAGGAGCGGTACAGACCTGGTGCCAGAGTGCAGTATGAATGTGGAAGCGATTTTCAAATGATGGGTGAAAATTATATTGTTTGTACAAATGGTGAATGGTCAAACCCACCAACTTGCACAGGTAGGAATCTGTACTGTCTTGCCTGCTACCTCTGGAGGGGCACTTTGTTTACCTAAACAGTCTAAAGACTTTACCTTTTTCACTTCTACCTCCTTTGTGTACCCCAGTTTTGTACCTACTGTTGCTCCCATGCACGGCACTTTAATTTGTTTGATGCTTCTGAAATATTGGCAGTCTTTTCAGCACCTTGAAGAAGCAGGACCCAAAATGTGCTGCTCCATCATGCTCCATATGATACAGGCATTTCCCCAGAGTCATAGAAAGACAATGTAAGGGCTCATCTGTTCTGTTCAAACCTGTCAGGCGGTCTCTGAATGGAAGAAGCAGGAGGGGAGAGAAGCAGCTCTTCTTCCCCAGGGCTCCACCCGAGCCAATGCAGATCCCAGCAGAGACTTGCATCAAGACCATGTCATATCTGCTAGGGCTGTAGAACTGGAAGTGCCTCTGTGTGCAGAAACTCTTAGGAGCTGTGCTGCCATCCCCAGCCACAAATCTGTGGCTGCAGGGTTAGCAAGTGCTACTTGGCTTTCACAAATACCTCCAACAAACTGACTGTGCTTGCCCACCCCTGAGCAGTGCAAGCTGGCAAGCTTCTCTAGTGCTGATGGCCTTTCAGAGTCCTGTACATCAGCAGAGCACCATCTCAGCCATTACCCCTGTGATGCCCAGGAGTGCCAGGGCATGACAGAAAGCTGGAGTGACTTCTTGTGCTGTAAGGATTAGCTACAGAAATGCTGGCTTTTCCCAGAAGCTCTCACTGACCCTGCCATCTCCTGACAGTGAATGAGTGCTGCCTCTGTCACACGTAATTGCCCTCTCTGTGGTGAACTCTCAGCGCTGTGACACACCTGAGAAGGAAATCTTGGACAGAAACTGTAACCAAGTTGTTAGCATTAACTGATGTCTGTGCCAGGGAACGCCTCTGTGACTACAAAGGTGACTGCTGCAGTCTGTCTTTTCAGATATGACATGTGGATCTCCTCCAGAAATTGCTGGTGGTCGAGTCCAAGGTGCCAAAAAGGCAAGGTACTTGCCTGGGGAGACAGCTCGCTATCAGTGCTGGCAAGGTGCAGAGATGACAGGGGCTGCCACTGTAGCGTGTGACAACGGGACCTGGACAGAGCTGCCGAAGTGCAAAGGTAAATTCTCTCTCTCTTCAGACAGTCACTCCTACAGAGGTTCTTAGCTGCCAGTGAGACCGTCAGGAGGCTGACCTGGTAGCATTTACTTCTCCAGATTTTCACCTTGTGCTAGGCACAGTTACTGCAATGTATCTGGCAAGGACATTTTCTGAGGTCTATATGCACATGAGTTTCCCAGCTGAGTGACCTGGGTGGCTTCACTCAAGCTGGCCACAAGGAGAAAACTATCCTGAGACTGAGAGCACTTACTGGCCAGGTCTGATTTTCACATCTCTCCCTTGGACTTCTTGGCATCAACTTTCTGTACCTGCACAACGAGAAGAGAGTGAGAACTTCTGCCAGCAGTGCTGGAGAACAGAGCCCAAGGATCCTCTGCTCATTGATGTTCTCATAGTGCAGATGGTGAGCTGCAATATCGAATGCCAGGGAGTCAAATCAGCTGGTAAATCAGCTGAGGGCAGAATTTGATGTAAGCCTATGCCAAGGTGCTCTGTTGGTGCCTCCTAAGAGTTCATGAGCACACTGAATAATCTCCTTTGTTTTCATTAGACATGCAGAAAGTTTCAGCCCTTGAGTCAAATACCACTCAGGTGGGAGTGGGAAGGTCTGCCGAAACCACAGGAGAATTAAGATCAGGCTCCATCCTGTAGCTCTAGGCCATAAATGCAAGTGCAGAGGCTCACTGCTGCAACCAAGGAGTCTGAGTCTTCTCTGCAGATTTGCTAGTGCAAGCTCTGTTGGAAGGGCAGGTTTGACAGCAGTGTGTTGCTTGAATAGGTATTCAGATTTGTGAAGCAGTGCATCAGGAGAGGCAGGTGGCACCCCCCAGCAGCTATAAGCAGCCCACAAAGCCCAGGCTGTGCCATTAGGGGTCACAGTGGTGCAGTTCAGTGACAGTCACCACTACCTGCACTCAGATTCACTTCTCTACTGCTCAGGCAGTTCAGGGAGGAGGTAGGCATCAGGCACAGCCACACAAAGAGCAGTGCTCGCCACTACACTGTTATGCAGGCCGAAAGCAGGTCCTGCAGGCAGCTGCAAACACTTTGGCTCTGGGCAAACAAACAGGATGAGCTGGCAGCTGTGAGTCTCAGCACTGCAGAAGGACAAACTACTGCTCCTTTGAACTCCCCAGGGATTTTGGGATGTTGTGGCAAGGCCTCCATCACAAGTAAACTCTTGTGGCTCTCTCTCTGATGGGGAATTTTCTTCCAGGGATAAATGGGAAATGTGGCCCCCCACCTGTTCTGGAAAATGGAGACATTCTGTCCTTTCCCAAGAAAGAATATCCAGATGGGGCAACTCTGACCTACAAATGTCCAAATTTATATGTAATGGAAGGATCTGAGACTATCACCTGTAATAATGGCCAGTGGATGAACCCTCCAGTTTGCCTAGGTAAGCTGCAGCACCTGCTGTGTGGCCAAAGACTCTGCCTCTGCTCCAGCTGCCTTCTCAGATCCTACAGGCATCACTTGTACAGCAGTGCTTGTGCAGGAGGCTGCAAGGCTGGCAGGGAAGAACACCAATGAGTCCCTGTTTTGTCCAGAGGATTATTCTTGAAGCCAGCTTGTGTGGCCCCCTCTCTGCTGTCTTTCACCAACACCACAGTGGGTTAGGGAAGCAAGAGTTTGGCTGAACTGCCCCCAGACATCTCCAAGCTAAAGCATCCCAGATCCCTCAGTGTCTCCTCATGGTGTCAGTGCTCGGGAAATTCAAGGTGTGCCTGTGCCATGGCCTTGAGGAAGCAAATTCAGAGGAGTGCTGAGCAGAAGGGGAGATCTCAAAAAAGGCACAGGGAAGTTCTTTGTTGCCTGGGGACATCGCCATACGTGCTTTGACCTTGCCCTGTGTGACTGGCAGTGTGAAAATTCTTCACCATAGCTCTGTGTGGGGTCTCAGCCAGAGATCTTTCTCCCTTAGGCTTAGATGTCCATGTCTTTCCAGGCACAGGTAAAAGAGGGTCAGAGAAAACAGCTGGAAATGGTTTTCTGATGCAAACATCTTCTGTAGGCTCTACAGAAAAACAAGTTTCTTGTGGTGCTTCAGTGCGTTGTGATGACTCTCTGCTTTTGTCTCTTTCCAGCGGCGTGTACAGCATCTGAAGAAGACATGAACACAAACAATATTGAGCTGAGATGGTCCCACAGAAAAAAGCTGTATTCCAAATCGGGTGATGTTATTGAATTTCAGTGTAAAGGAGGATATACAGAGGACCCAGAATCATCCCCATTTCGAGTATGGTGTGTGCAGGGGACACTACAATACCCTCGTTGCAAGCCAGCAAGTAAGTCATCTCCAACTGAGGCACAGCTTAGCCAGAGTTTTGTTTCATGTTTAGTGCTGAAGGCAAGGTGAAAGCCTTTAGCTTTGCTGGGGGAGCACTTGGAGAGGAGCAAGGGTGTGGGAGTATCCTGTGCAGTGCTACAGAGAATATAACCAGCATGGAAAGACTGCTGGGGAAAGAGTTCTTAAGGACACTCAGCTGGTACCAACAGTTTCTGAGTAGCAGTTGTCCAGCGTGAGGTCCACAGGCAAATAATGAAAGTACTTTTTGCAGAGGACTGTACAGTGGATCCAAGCATTATGGCAAGAAATCATATCAAATTAAGCTATTGGGCAAAATCCACCTACCACCATGGCGAAACCATTGAATTTTACTGCACCTGGAGGAAGCAGCAAGTTTCATACCCTGAGGAATTCAACGCAGTATGCAAGGACGGAGCAGTTACATACCCTGTCTGTGCATGTAAGTGCTCGAGGCTGAGAGCATGGGGCACAATTGCCTGTCTGCTACTCTGAGGAGCCAGTGTGATGTGCCCGGGCTTCGTCTTCATACCTTTACCCCTTGCTTTCTCTTCCTGTGTAGGACCTTTGGATAAATGGCAACAGCACAAAGGAGCCCAGCTGTGCAAATGGAAGATCCTTCAAGTGACCCAGAGATCTGAGCCCAGTTTTTCCTGGCATTTCTCATTTTGCTTTGCTTTGTTTGCAGCTCAGCCAGTGTTCTGGCCTTGAGTGTGTTACTGGGTTTCTTTTTGCTCTGGATGACTATGTTTCCACTGTCTCCACATCTTCCCCATTTCTGCCACTGTATTTAGCTTTGTACATGCCCTTACATGTTACCCAGTGAATAGCTGTGCTTGCACTGACCCATTCGATACTCATCTCACTGTTACTTTGGTGAACCATTGTGTCCTGAAATAGGCTGCTTGTGGTGGCTTGCTGAGACAAGAATTAAAACAGTCATGTAATTTGTTCAGCAGCAAGTAGGGTGTGTTTGGCCCTGCCTGCTCTGGCTTCTTCTCCATGCACTCACCTGGGAACTGCCCTGGGCTCTGTGCAGAGCTGTGTCCCCTGCCTGCCTGATCAGGAAGAGCAAGTGAATGGAGTCTCCTTTAAATAACTCAAGGAGATCTTCAGATCACAGACACGGTTCTTGTAGGGAACCTAAGGCTCCTTGATGTTTGCTGGCAGGGCAAGATGCTGGAATGCAAGTAGTGGCAGCTATCTGGCTGCAGGCAGAGATGACTTCTTGGTACCATTCCTGGAACGGGACCTGTTGCCTTGAGAGTTTATAAGAGAGTGTCTTGATGGTGTTTTCATAGGGCCAGAACCTTCTTGACTGTTCTGGTGGCTGTTCCAGTGCAGGCAAATGGTGTACTCTGGCATGCTGGAGCTAACACATTTCCAGGTCATGGATGTGTTGCTGGTCAGGAAGTTGTTGCTGCCTCTCATCCTGCTGTGCAGCTGAGGAGCAGTTCTTTTTCTTGCCATTCACTGTTCTAAGGCCATACAGTCAGCCCAAGTGACACTGTGCAGCACGGGGCAAATCTCCTTGCCCTGCAGGTATTGCTCTTGCTTCAGACTCTAAATGACTGTCACTTGCATTGCCGTGCTACTTGATACAACTGCCAGAACTTCAAAGCATCTCACAGAAAAGCTGTGTTCTAAATGCAAGTCTGTGACAAATGTCCAGTATTAACACCCCTAGAAACCATTGTTTCTCCTCCACTTCAGAAATACAGGTCTCTGGGGAACTTTTAATATAGCACGAACAACATCCTGAACAGAAATCCCTTTTTATTGTGGCTCCCACTGCCGTTCTTGAGAAAAGAAGGCACAGAGAAGGTTTTAACTATGGTTTTGGTTTCCTAAGGGGACAGGACAGGGATGATGGAGTTGTGCCCTTTCTACGAGATGTACAGTGGTGAGACAAAAGACAAGACACAAACATGCAGCACAGCAAATTCCAGTTAGGTATCAGGAAGAAAGATTCACCAGAAAGACAAACGTTGGAACAGGTTCCCTGACAGGCTGGGAAACAGCCTCTTAAGGTCCTGGACAGCCTGGTTGTTACTCTGTGATTCTACATGCGACTGTACAAAGGCAGTGAAGTTCAGGACTGCCAGGGAGTTACGCTGAGGGCTTTGGTATCTCGATGCTTCTTTTAAAAGCAGCAGCGCAACTCAGCGTCTCTCTGCACTCACATGCGCCTCGGAAGCCAGAATCGGCGGCTGCGCATACGCAGGTGAGCGTTCCGCGGCGAGAGTGCGCCTGCGCTTGCTGCGGGGAGCGGCGGCTCCAGGGACCCCTGGCGGCACAGCTCCGCCTGCCGTGGCGTGGGCCCCGCTGACAACCAGGAGCGCTCCGCAGAGGCCAGGCGAGCCAATGGCGCCAGCGCTCATTGGCATACTGCAGTGACTGCGAGGGAACCTCCGCCTGCCGACCAATGGAAGCCTCTCGGCAGCGCAGAGGCAGGGGGCGTTGGCGCCTGGTGGCGGGCCGACAGCGGCAGGCAGTGGGAGGTGCGGCAGGCGGTGCTGCGCTGGTGGCGGGCAGAGAGCGGCGGGCAGTGGGAGGTGCGGCAGGCGGTGCTGCGCTGGTGGCGGGCGGAGAGCGGCGGGCAGGTGGGAGGTGCGGCAGGCGGTGCTGCGCTGGTGGCGGGCAGAGAGCGGCAGGCAGTGGGAGGTGCGGCAGGCGGTGCTGCGCTGGTGGCGGGCAGAGAGCGGCAGGCAGTGGGAGGTGCGGCAGGCGGTGCTGCGCTGGTGGCGGTCGGAGAGCGGCAGGCAGTGGGAGGTGCGGCAGGCGGTGCTGCGCTGGTGGCGCTTCCGCGGGCACCGCTGCCGAGTCTCGGCGCCTCTCGGGTGTTCTGCACGGCGCCGCACGGAGACACCACCGTGCAGGACCGGGACTGGGCATGCAGAACGGAGAAGGCGCCTCACACGCTGAGCACCAGCACGACTCCGGCCCCCGCTTTGGGGGTGTTCTGGAGTTCTCCGCTGCAGCCGGCGACCTCCTCTTGCAGCACCTGGGCTTCCTCTGACGTCTCCGTATATAGTCCCCGAAACGGGAGGCGCTCAGGTGAGGCTTCGGGAGCTATAGGTAGCCGCTGCGCAGCGCCCGTGTTACTGATGGTAGTCGTCTGAGAGTACTTGGGTCTTTCCTAACTTTGTCTCTTGCTCCTCTTTAGTCAGGCACTCTCTGCTCAGTGACATAGCTCTGGTCCTGCTTTGTGACAGCTCTTCACACCTAGCATCCAATGCCCCTCCTCTGGTAAACACAAATATTACTACGTTTCCACAGCCTGTCATCATTTGCCTTCCCAGATTGGGTCTTCACCTCAGCTGTTCAGTCCTAGCATTCCTCCCCAGAAGGAGGCCATAAGCAGCTCTTGCCCTGGTACAGTTTGCAGATGGCGATTCTGCTGGCTCAGAAGCTGAATGATAAAGGAGAAGCTTATGGTTTAAGCCCCACATGTTAGGCTGCCTGCGTTCATGCTGCCCGTTGAAGAAGGAAGCGTTTTCCGTTCAGCTGGATGGCTGTGCAAAAGGTAAGTTAGTTGAAAGCTGATGTGGCAAGTACAGTAGCAGCTTAAGTGTGGCAGCCTGGAGTGTAGCACAAAAGAATATGCCCCGCTGAAAAGCCAGCTCAGCTTCATGGCTCTCTACAGGTAAGCGACAGCCAGTGCAGTTCAGGACTTGGGTTATCTCTGCTGTTGTTACCTTCCCTCTTTAGCACAGTCTTAAGCGTAACTTCTCTGCTCCTCCTTTAAAGCGACTTGTAACCCAGGTTGTGTGCGGTGCTGAGATCCCTGGGCTATGGTGCTTACCCCTTTACACAGCTTGCTGCATTCAGCATTCACAGTGTGCTTCTCAGAAAGGCTGTGTGTAAAACAGATGCACACATGTGGCAAGAGTTCAAAGGTAACTCTCTCTCTCTTTGCTTTGGCTGATAAGGGAAATAAATAAAACAGAGCGTGAGCTGCTGCCTTATTCTTGCCTGTTTTACTGTGCTGTGTGCTGAGGGCAGAGCTCTCTAAAAGCCTAATTTAACAAAATGCTGAATTATTTTGCTGCAGAAGATTTGTGGCCACAGAGCCTTGTTTTTGTCTCTTGGCTGCTTCTCTGCTTGGACAGGCTGGCTGCCTTTTCCAAGAAAACATTGCTTCCTCTCTGCCTGGGTATCTTTTCCGCTTGCCAAATTAGGAGGTGAAGTGAAGCCTGCACTTTGCAATGGTTTGTTGTAAAAGTAAAGTGCTGAGACTAACTGTAGCCCTTTTCTGAAGCCTATGAATGATAGATCAGCTGGGAAGTCAATGGTGTTTCTACTGTATCTTCTAGCAGCCTCATTAATATTTCTGCCTGAGTTGATTCACATTTGCTTCCATACTTGAGGAGCTAAGTTGCAATAGAAGCTTGCTTTTGCCTTTTGCATTTCAGAGTGGTAATAGCTGGCTAGTAAACTGGCAACTTAGTAAATAGTTGAGCAGAGCTTAGAGGAATCAAACTGAAAACAGGGACTGTAGTCATGCAATTTGTACTGAAGCTTAATTTTGTGCTCCCAAGTAATCTAACAGGCCCTTGTGAAAAGTCTCTTCCTGCTTTCCACTAGGCCCTCCTCAGGCACCAGAAGGCTCTCTACCAGAGTGTTCTTTTCTGCAGGCTGCACAGCCCTGACTCTCTCAGTCTGTCTCCACAGGCAAAGTGCTCCAGCCCACTGTGGCCCTCCTCTGGATCTGGCCCAGCAGTTCATGCCCCTCCTATGCTGAGGGCACCAGACCTGGATTTCAGTACTCCAGTTGATGTCTGAGGAGACATCAAAGAGGGAGAGTCAACTCCCTTATCCTGCATCTCTTGATGCAGCTCAGCACACGGTTGCTCACTGTTCTCCCTTTGGACAGTGAGCCATTGATCCCAACTCTGGGAGCAGCCACCCAGCCAATTCCTTATCCAATGAGTGGTCCACCCCTTGACCCCATACTTCTCCAATCTGGTGACCAGGATGTCATGCGGGACAAGTTTCAGATGCCTCCATAGATCCAGGTAGAGGGCATCAGTGGCTCTTCCCTTATGAGCTGTTGCTGTAACTCCTTCATGGAAAGCCATCAAGTTAGTCAGGCCTGATTTACCCTTGGAGAAGCCACACTGGTTACCACTGGTCATCTCCTCCTTCATTTTCTGTTTGCCTCAGCAAGGCCTTCAGGAGGATCTGCTCCATGAGCTTGCCAGGCAGAGAGGTGAGAGTGAGTGGCCTGTAGTTTCTGGGGTCCTCCTTTTTTCCCTTTTTGAAGAGGGCTTGTGTTTCCCCTTCTCCTCTCAGCAGGGATTTCTCCAGTTTGACATGACTTTTCAAATGGGATGGGCAGTGCTTTGGCAGCTTCCTCTGTCAGTTCCCTCAGGAGCCATGGGTGGATCTCATCGTGCTCCATGGACTTGTGCACCTTCACGTTCTTTCGGTGGCTGTTCACTGGCAGTTCTTTAGTACTGGTAACTGAAAACACAGACCAGGTTAAAAAAACAACCCCAAACTCTCTGTGTCAGGTAATTCTTTTTGTTTGATGCACATTTCCTCTGGGGTGCACCTCTCATAAAGCTCATAGTTCTTCTTTTAGCACAGTCTGTACTGTGTTTTCTTTGGGTAGTTCATCATCATCTTGCAATTAATTCTCATCATCTCCAGCTTAGTATTTCTCATGTGGCACTGAAACAAATGCTTCAACACGGCCTAGCTTTCTTTAATCAAGCCTTTGATTGGTTGTACTTCCTTTGCTCTGAGCAGCTGTCTTACACGAGAGCCAGTGGGTTAGTAAGCCAGTTGTAGGTTCTGTATTTGTCTCTGCTCTTTATTTCTGATGTTTTCAGCACACATCTGGAATGGAATGCGTGTAGTAAAGTGACTTTTTGCACGTCTTTCATGTGAACTTCTGCTCTTTATTTTAGCATACAAGGCACAAGGAATCAACCCATTATTTCTCTTTACAACTTCTTCTGGACGCCAAAAGAAATAAACTTACCTGAGACTGGGAGGGATTTGCAGGGAAAAAAGTGTGATGTTAAAACAAGCAGGCCACGGGGGAGAACTGCAGCAACCGAAGTTGCCAGGCGCTTATTTACATGTTCATTTAGCAATGTTTGGAGAGGGACAAAAATAAGCACCTGTGTGTTGCAAGAGGATTAGGGGAAGTGACTACCGGGACTGGAGTATAAATGCTCTGCAAGGTCAGTGCCTGGAGCAGTTAGTGAGGAAAGGAGGTGTGGAAATAGCACAAAGCAGTCAGAAAAGGCAGGTTATGGTACTGATGGCATCTGCTGGGTTTCTGAAACGCTAAGATGTTGTTGCTGGCCTATACAGCTCTGCTGTTAGGTTGGGTGTATTGTGCTGCAGACAGAGGTAAGTTCAAATGTGAAAAGAAAACCAAACCCTTTCTTAAAGCATAGGCAAAGTTGGTGACTAAAGCAAGATATAGATTAAATGTTTGCGTTGTAGCCTGTTTTAATGAACATCTGGCAATAACAGTACTTGAGATTTCTTCTGGCAGTATTTAGCATCTGCAGTATTTAGTGTCCTCTCCTCGGTATTAGTTCGTCTGTTTATCTGGATAACTGCTGCTGGTATTTATCTCTCACACAACTTCTTCAAGGGTCACTTTCCCAAACACTAGAGCCAGAGAGCTCGTCAAGGATGTTTAATTATTTGAACAGCTAAAACCTGTAAACAGCTGGGAGACTAAAATAGAAAACATTCAATGGATGTGCCCTTCTTTCTGCATGGAACAATCTGTGAGATCGTTGGAGAGGCAAGAATGATTACTAAATGGACTGAAAAGCTTCCATGGTGTCTTACGGCTGACAGACTTTGTTTGATGTATTAAATGAGATAAATGTATGCAGGTATAGTTTTGTACATGTTTAAAGTTGTAGCTAATATTAGTTTTGTACAGGTTTAAAGATGTAGCTAATATTCAGGGTATATTCTTGAAAGCCTCTGATATTTTCTGTGCAATTTATTTTTCTTGTGTTGTTGTGTTTCCGTTGTTTAATGTATTTGTAGTAGTTTAATTCCATCTCTCTCTGGATTTCTTTCTGTGGTCTGTTGTGGAAGTGCTGCTGTGTGATTTTGAGCTAATGCAGGGTGTCTTTAACTGGTCCTGATTGGTTTTTATTTTAAGTGAAGGTGACGAAGGTCCTTATTAAAAACAATCCAATGGATTTTACCTTGAAAAAGTAGGATATGAATGAAATGCAGCACCTGATAAAGTCTAGTTTGTGTGCAAACAAGTCCAAAGAAAGTCCTGGGATTTGAAAAGAGAGATTGCCTGAATTTGCACATCCTTTTCACAATGCTTCACTTGAGTGAGAAAGACTGCACAGGAATGTGAATGTAGCAGTACCTGATTTATCCAGGACAACTATTACTGTTGGTCAAGCAGGCTTCCTGGTTGAAGCTTTGTGTTAAAAGTCTGTGTGAGCTGTGTGTTTGCATGTGGGCATCTGAATTCTGTGTGAATTGATGCTTTATGCTTGGCTTAATGGAAGCTGCTACCTGTATAATGACAGCAAGGAAGCAGCCTGAGTTGTTTCTAACACAGGCCACATCCCATATAAACAGTAAATGATTAATTCCAGCTCTCTTGGTCCCTCAGTTAGGGATTTGAAGGTATGCATTTAGTACATCCTTTCCAACATACAAATGAAACCGTCCCAGTTTTGGTGAGTCCATGATGGAATTGATAGAGTTTTGAAGTGCACAAACCTGCCAGCAGGTTTATTTTTATTCAGCAGCTAAGAAAGTGCATCAAACAACAACAACAAAGAATAATTAGCTGTTATCAGAACATGTCCCTCTTTTGTGGGTTTTGTTTTCTCTAAACCAAAATAGGAAGCCAGGTAGAATTAAGTGTCCTCATTCGACACAATAGCCAATAAAAGTACAGTCGAACTCAGAAATAAGGGACAAACTGGAGAGGTGGGTTTGATGGGTGGACTGTTCAGTGGATAAGGAATTGGCTGCATGGTCGCATCCAGAGGGTGTTGCTCAATGGCTCGAAGTCCAAATGGAGAATGGGGACAAGTGGTGTCCCTCGGGGATCCATTCTGGGACCGCTGCTATTTACTGTTTTTATCAGTGACAAAGTGGGACAAGGGCACCATCAGCAAGTTTGCAGATGGCACCAAACTGCGTGGTGATGCCCACACACCAAAGGGACAGGAGGGAGGGACCTGGACAGAGTGGAAAGGTGGCCCCAGGTGAACCTTAGGATACTCAACAAGAGTAAGTGCAGGGTCCTGCACTGGGACAGAACAATCCTCACTGTCAGTACAGACTGCGGAACAAGGTGTTAAGAGAGCAGCCCCATGGAAAGGGACTTGGGGGGTGCTGGTGGCCGAGAAGCTGGGCATGAGCAGGCAGTGAGCACTTGCAGCCCAGAAGGCAAATCGTGTCCTGGGCTGCATCAAACCAAGTGTGGTCAGCAGATCCAGAGAGGTGATTCTGCCACTTTGCTCTGCTGAGACCTCACCTGCAGTACTGCGTCCAGTTCTGGAGCCCTCGTTATGGGAGGACATGGACCTGATGGAGCGGGTCCAGAGGAGGGCCAAGAAAAGGAGCATCTCTGCTATGAGGACAGGCTGAGGAAGCTGCGATCGTTCAGTTTGGAGAGGAGGAGGCTCTGAGGGGACGTAATAGCAGCCTTCCAGTACATGATGGGGACCTACAGGAGTGATGGAGAGGAGCTGTTTGCAAAGGCCTGCAGTGACAGGATGAGTGTGCTATTTTGAAGCAAGCTAGAATGTTTTGGTAAAAGAACTAGATAACAGGCAGTGAAATGAAAAACAATTGTGTCTCTTTGCTCACAGTCATGCTGAGACCTCTGGGAAGAAGTAAAACATTCTCCATTTTGTCTTTTCATTCTGCCTTTGCCTTCAGACCTAGTCACATCTCATTCACCTTGCTGCCACTAACCTTGCTCCCTAACCTCTTGGCTGCACCTCTCTTCTTCCTGAGAACTGGGGTAAGGTTGAGAGGGCAAGAGGAGGTGTTGGGGTGGTTTGAGAGCCCCTCCTGGGGACCCAGGTTTCTGGGAGGGGAGTTGTGCTTTTGTATTGTTTATCCTTTGTATATTTCTGTATTTAACTGTATATATTGTGAATAGCTGCTTGTATATTTGCTGCTGTAAAATAAATAGCTTCATTTATATTCCCAGAGGCTGACTGAGTTAGTTGGGGCAAATTCAAAAAATGTGGGGGGGCAGGTAAGAGCCGAAACCATCACAACGAGGGGCAATGTGTTCAAGCTTGAGAAGAGCAGATTTAGATTGGATGTGAGGAACAAGTTGTTTACGACGAGGGAGGTGGATGGAGCACTGGAACAGGTTACCTAGGGTGGTAGTTGAGGCCTCTTCCCTGGAGACATTCATGGTGAGGCTTGGTGGGGCCCTGGGTGACCTGGTCTAGTGGGGATGTCCCTGCTGACTGCAGGGGGGCCTGACTGGATGACCTCTAGAGGTCCCTTCCAGCCCGGACCGTTCTATGATTCCGTGACAAACGGAGTAGAGAAGCTCTTCCTGTATTAAATATCCTAATTTTTAAATCCCAGACTTCAGAGGGTACTTTCTCAGCTTGCTGTCTGAAAGCACTGATATTAACAAGCTCTAGTGAAAAACCTGTGGTATTAGACAAAAATCTTTTCCTCATGATTACAAAGTCCTTTTTTTTGGGGGGGAGGGGGGGGAGGGCCAGGAGGGGGCAGGTGTGAGTGTGAAGCAAGCATTTTGAATAGCTTGGAAAGACAGAAGGAGCTACAGGAGTCTTCATTTTGCAAACACATTAAAAGGAGGATGTGTCTTACACTCTTCCCTGTATGGTCTGTTCAGTGGGTGATGTCCTCTGCCCCGGTGGTTAGGGTGTGCGTCAGCACTTCAGCAGGAACCTACCTTCTGTGACCAAGCAGATCACCCTTGAATTAAATCTTCTGGAAACTTCTTGGTGTCGACTTCTTCTGAAAAAGGATCAGTCCTTTTCAGGAGTTAAGAGGACTAGGAAAGAGCAGTGCTAAACACTACAGTATTATGCAGGCCGAAAGCAGGTCCTGCAGGCAGCTGCAAGCACTTTGGCTCTGGGCAAACAGGATGAGCTGGCAGCTGTGAGTCTCAGCACTGCAGAAATGACAAACTCCTGCTCTTTTGAACTCCCCGGAGATTTGGGTTTCTCCCTGCTTTCTGCGGGCACTCACACTTGTGCCGGCACACTGTCCAGCAGTATTTGTGGCCAGGCCTCCATCACAAGTAAACTCTTGTGGCTCTCTCTCTGATGGGGAATTTTCTTCCAGGGATAAAGGGGAAATGTGGCCCCCCACCAGTTATTGAAAATGGAGACATTCTGTCCTTTCCCAGGAAAGAATATCCAGATGGAGCAACTCTGACCTACAGATGTCTACATTTATATGTAATGGAAGGATCTGAGACTATCACCTGTAATAATGGCCAGTGGATGAACCCTCCAGTTTGCCTAGGTAAGCTGCAGCACCTGCTGTGTGGCCAAAGACTCTGCCTCTGCTCCAGCTGCCTTCTCAGATCCTACAGGCATCACTTGTACAGCAGTGCTTGTGCAGGAGGCTGCAAGGCTGGCAGGGAAGAACAGCAATGAGACTTTGTTTTGCCCAGAAGCTTCTTCTTGAAGCCAGCTTGTATGGCCCCATCTCTGCTGTCTTTCACCAACACCACAGTGGGTTTGGGAAGGGGGAGAATGGCTGAACTGCACTGTGTGAGGGATCTCCGTCACTCTGCAGGGCTCCCAATGTCAGACACTGCAGGCTCTGAGCACGGGGTCACAGAATCACAGTTTCTTGCAGCACTTCAGTGCATTGTGATGACTCTCTGCTTTTGCCTCTTTCCAGCGGCGTGTACAGCATCTGAAGAAGACATGAACACAAACAATATTGAGCTGAAGTGGGTCTTCCTCAGAAAGCTGTATACTCTATCGGGTGACTTTATGGAATTTCAGTGTAAAATAGGATATATGGAGGACCCAGCATCGTCCCCATTTAGAGCACAGTGTGTGCAGGGGACAATACAATACCCTCGGTGCAAGCCAACAAGTAAGTCATCTCCAACTGAGGCACAGCTTAGCCAGAGTTTTGTTTCATGTTTAGTGCTGAAGGCAAGGTGAAAGCCTTTAGCTTTCCTGGGGGAGCAACGGTGCGGGAGTGTCCTGTGCAGTGCTGGTGATGAGGGCAGTGCCACAAATCACAGAATCACAGAATGTTAAGGATTGCAAAGGACATCAAAAGATCCTGCCAGAGCAGGATCACCTAGAGCAGATCACACAGGAATGTCCATGGGTTTTGAATATCTCCAGAGAAAGAGAGTTCACAAACGACCTGGGTAGCCTCTTCCGGTAGCTACAGAAATGCTGGCTTTTCCCAGCATCTCTCACTGACCCTGCCATCTCCTGACAGTGGCTGAGTGCTGCCTCTGTCACACTTAATTGCCCTCTCTGTGGTGAACTCTGAGAGCTGTGACACACCTGAGAAGGAAATCTTGGACAGAAACTGTAACCAAGTTGTTAGCACTAACTGATGTCTGTGCCAGGGAACACCTCTGTGACTACAAAGGTGACTGCTGCAGTCTGTCTTTTCAGATATGACATGTGGGCCTCCTCCAGAAATTGCTGGTGGTCGAGTCCAAGGTGCCAAAAAGGCAAGGTACTTGCCTGGGGAGACAGCTCGCTATCAGTGCTGGCAAGGTGCAGAGATGACAGGGGCTGCCACTGTAGCGTGTGACAACGGGACCTGGACAGAGCTGCCAAAGTGCAAAGGTAAATTCTCTCTCTCTTCAGACAGTCACTCCTACAGAGGTTCTTAGCTGCCAGTGAGACCGTCAGGAGGCTGACCTGGTAGCATTTGCTTCTCCAGATTTTCACCTTGTGCCAGGCACAGTTACTGCAACGTATCTGGCAAGGACATTTTCTGAGGTCTATATGCACATGAGTTTCCCAGCTGAGTGACCTGGGTGGCTTCACTCAAGCTGGCCACAAGGAGAAAACTATCCTGAGACTGAGAGCACTTGCTGGCCAGGTCTGATTTTCACATCTCTCCCTTGGACTTCTTGGCATCAACTTTCTGTACCTGCACAACGAGAAGAGAGTGAGAACTTCTGCCAGCAGTGCTGGAGAACAGAGCCCACAGTTCCTCTGCTCATTGATGTTCTCATAGTGCAGATGGTGAGCTGCAATATCGAATGCCAGGGAGTCAAATCAGCTGATAAATCAGCTGAGGGCAGAATTTGATGTAAGCCTATGCCAGGTGCTCTGTTGGTGCCTCCTAAGAGTTCATGAGCACACTGAATAATCTCCTTTGTTTTCATTAGACATGCAGAAAGTTTCAGCCCTTGAGTCAAATACCACTCAGGTGGGAGTGGGAAGGTCTGCAGAAACCACAGGAGAATTAAGATCAGGCTCCATCCTGTAGCTCTAGGCCATAAATGCAAGTGCAGAGGCTCACTGCTGCAACCAAGGAGTCTGAGTCTTCTCTGCAGATTTGCTAGTGCAAGCTCTGTTGGAAGGGCAGGTTTGACAGCAGTGTGTTGCTTGAATAGGTATTCAGATTTGTGAAGCAGTGCATCAGGAGAGGCAGGTGGCACCCCCCAGCAGCTGTAAGCAGCCCACAAAGCCAAGGCTGTGCCATTAGGGGTCACAGTGGTGCAGTTCAGTGACAGTCACCACTACCTGCACTCAGATTCACTTCTCTACTGCTCAGGCAGTTCAGGGAGGAGGTAGGCATCAGGCACAGCCACACAAAGAGCAGTGCTCGCCACTACACTGTTATGCAGGACGAAAGCAGGTCCTGCAGGCAGCTGCAAGCACTTTGGCTCTGGGCAAACAAACAGGATGAGCTGGCAGCTGTGAGTCTCAGCACTGCAGAAGGACAAACTACTGCTCCTTTGAACTCCCCAGGGATTTTGGGATGTTGTGGCAAGGCCTCCATCACAAGTAAACTCTTGTGGCTCTCTCTCTGATGGGAAATTTTCTTCCAGGGATAAAGGGGAAATGTGGCCCCCCACCAGTTATTGAAAATGGAGACATTCTGTCCTTTCCCAAGAAAGAATATCCAGATGGGGCAACTCTGACCTACAAATGTCCACATTTATATTTAATGGAAGGATCTGAGACTATCACCTGTAATAATGGCCAGTGGATGAACCCTCCAGTTTGCCTAGGTAAGCTGCAGCACCTGCTGTGTGGACAAAGACTCTGTCTCTGCCCCAGCTGCCTTCTCAGATCCTGAAGGTGTCAATTGTACAGCAGTGCTTGTGCAGGAGGCTGCAAGGCTGGCAGGGAAGAACACCAATGAGTCCCTGTTTTGTCCAGAGGATTATTCTTGAAGCCAGCTTGTGTGGCCCCCTCTCTGCTGTCTTTCACCAACACCACAGTGGGTTTGGGAAGGGGCAGTTTGGCTGAATTGCCCCCAGACTTCTCCAAGCTAAAGCATCCCAGATCCCTCAGTGTCTCCTCATGGTGTCAGTGCTCGGGAAATTCAGGGTGTGCCTGTGCCATGGCCTTGAGGAAGCAAATTCAGAGGAGTGCTGAGCAGAAGGGAAGGAGAGATCTCAAAAAAGGCACAGGGAAGTTCTTTGGTGCCTGGGAACATCGCCATATGTTCTTTGACTTTGCCCTGTGTAACTGTGTTGCGGAGGGGGATTTGTCTGTTTCTCCCTTATTAGGGGGAGGTGGGAAATTAATTTGAGGCAGTGTTAATTTTTTATAAAATTATTTATTAAAATTAATATTTACAAATTTGTCACCCCCAACCACTGAATAGTTCTTTTGTGCAAAGTTATGAAAACAGTTAGGATATGATATATTTACAGGGATTGGATTATCAATTATTCAAATTATCAACAACTATAGACAGAGAGAAAGATTCCCTTAGGCTTAATGCCTGCTTAACAGCTATACTGTCTGCCCAGCAGGGGCTGAAACTGTGAGTGCTCTAAGGCAGAGGTGCCTTATTCTACAAAGAAATCAAAGCTTACTTAAATGTGTTGCTCTTGATTATTAATCACCCTCTCGGGATTGTGTCACAGCGTGTACCCAGTGTGTCCTGGTGAGGCTGGAATCTTTCCCAGCTATCGAGAAGAATGATAAGTGTTCCCAGTCTCTGGGGTAAACATTATATCTCTAACCTTCTCCCCTGGTGTGAAGTGGTCTCTGCCTCGATGCTGCTGGTTCTTCTGGATGCTGCATGTCCAGGGATGGTCAGCTGGCAGGATTCCAGGTGCACGAGAAGGATTTGTCCATGCAGCTCCTGGCACGGTCCTTTCACAGCTAGCAGGCTGTGTTTGTGGGTTTGCAGACAATCTGGAAGGTCTACTGACCTGATTCTTCAGGCTTATGGCAGCAGGCATGCAGTATGTGTGCCAGGCTGCTATGAGACTTAGTTTAGGGGGCTATCGGCTCCCCATATATGTATCAAAGGCAGGCGTGAATGTGCTCTGCTTCTAAAGGTTATGCAGACAGGATAACTGCGCCTTGAGATCAATGCAAGAGGGCTGAGCCTCAGTGAGTATGTAAGTGAGGGCCCAATCCTGTGTCTAGGCCTTGCAAGCAGGTCAGAGCAGCAGGGTGCTGCTATATGGATCAGAGAGTGGAGTCTGAACCTCTGAACACTCAACACGTGGTGCACCTTTGCACCCCTCTTTATAGACTCTGAGCCGAGATTCGTGGCTCTTTTGGCCATGTAAAGCGACCAAACAGGTTGGCAGTAAGCCAGACCTTACCTTAATAGGCAGGAGCTGTTTGCCTGGACCCTCCCAAATATGGGGATCACCTGGGCGGACCCCAGGGATACACGGACAGGCCGTGTGTGTGTTACGCAACCTGTTTACCACCATGGGTCCTGGCAGAAAAACATGTCCAGGCACATAGAGGCATAGGGAGGCCTCTGTTTTGGAGCTGCAGCCCCTCCACCAAAGACTGGCAGAGTGAAAATGCTTCACCATAGCTCTGTGTGGGGTCTCAGACAGAGGACTTTCTCCCTTTAGCTTATATGTCCCTCTCTTTCCAGTCACAGGTAAAAGAGGATCATACCAAACAGCTGGAAAAGTTTTTCTGATGCAAACATCTTCTGTAGGCTCTACAGAAAAACAAGTTTCTTGTGGTGCTTCAGTGCATTGTGATGACTCTCTGCTTTTGCCTCTTTCCAGCGGCGTGTACAGCATCTGAAGAAGACATGAACACAAACAATATTGAGCTGAAGTGGGTCTTCCTCAGAAAGCTGTATACTCTATCGGGTGACTTTATGGAATTTCAGTGTAAAATAGGATATATGGAGGACCCAGCATCGTCCCCATTTAGAGCACAGTGTGTGCAGGGGACAATACAATACCCTCGGTGCAAGCCAACAAGTAAGTCATCTCCAACTGAGGCACAGCTTAGCCAGAGTTTTGTTTCATGTTTAGTGCTGAAGGCAAGGTGAAAGCCTTTAGCTTTCCTGGGGGAGCAACGGTGCGGGAGTGTCCTGTGCAGTGCTGGTGATGAGGGCAGTGCCACAAATCACAGAATCACAGAATGTTAAGGATTGCAAAGGACATCAAAAGATCCTGCCAGAGCAGGATCACCTAGAGCAGATGACACAGGAATGTCCATGGGTTTTGAATATCTCCAGAGAAAGAGAGTTCACAAACGACCTGGGTAGCCTGTTCCGGTAGCTACAGAAATGCTGGCTTTTCCCAGCATCTCTCACTGACCCTGCCATCTCCTGACAGTGGCTGAGTGCTGCCTCTGTCACACTTAATTGCCCTCTCTGTGGTGAACTCTGAGAGCTGTGACACACCTGAGAAGGAAATCTTGGACAGAAACTGTAACCAAGTTGTTAGCACTAACTGATGTCTGTGCCAGGGAACACCTCTGTGACTACAAAGGTGACTGCTGCAGTCTGTCTTTTCAGATATGACATGTGGGCCTCCTCCAGAAATTGCTGGTGGTCGAGTCCAAGGTACCAAAAAGGCAAGGTACTTGCCTGGGGAGACAGCTCGCTATCAGTGCTGGCAAGGTGCAGAGATGACAGGGGCTGCCACTGTAGCGTGTGACAACGGGACCTGGACAGAGCTGCCAAAGTGCAAAGGTAAATTCTCTCTCTCTTCAGACAGTCACTCCTACAGAGGTTCTTAGCTGCCAGTGAGACCGTCAGGAGGCTGACCTGGTAGCGTTTACTTCTCCAGATTTTCACCTTGTGCCAGGCACAGTTACTGCAACGTATCTGGCAAGGACATTTTCTGAGGTCTATATGCACATGAGTTTCCCAGCTGAGTGACCTGGGTGGCCTCACTCAAGCTGGCCACAAGGAGAAAACTATCCTGAGACTGAGAGCACTTGCTGGCCAGGTCTGATTTTCACATCTCTCCCTTGGACTTCTTGGCATCAACTTTCTGTACCTGCACAATGAGAAGAGAGTGAGAACTTCTGCCAGCAGTGCTGGAGAACAGAGCCCACAGCTCCTCTGCTCATTGATGTTCTCATAGTGCAGATGGTGAGCTGCAATATCGAATGCCAGGGAGTCAAATCAGCTGATAAATCAGCTGAGGGCAGAATTTGATGTAAGCCTATGCGAAGTGCTCTGTTGGTGCCTCCTAAGAGTTCATGAGCACACTGAATAATCTCCTTTGTTTTCATTAGACATGCAGAAAGTTTCAGCCCTTGAGTCAAATACCACTCAGGTGGGAGTGGGAAGGTCTGCAGAAACCACAGGAGAATTAAGATCAGGCTCCATCCTGTAGCTCTAGGCCATAAATGCAAGTGCAGAGGCTCACTGCTGCAACCAAGGAGTCTGAGTCTTCTCTGCAGATTTGCTAGTGCAAGGTCTGTTGGAAGGGCAGGTTTGACAGCAGCTCTGTGTGGGGTCTCAGCCAGAGATCTTTCTCCCTGAGGCTTAGATGTCCATGTCTTTCCAGGCACAGGTAAAAGAGGGTCAGAGAAAACAGCTGGAAATGGTTTTCTGATGCAAACATCTTCTGTAGGCTCTACAGAAAAACAAGTTTCTTCTGGTGCTTCAGTGCATTGTGATGACTCTCTGCTTTTGCCTCTTTCCAGAGGCATGTACAGCATCTGAAGAAGACATGAACACAAACAATATTGAGCTGAGATGGTCCCGCAGAAAAAGGCTGTATTCAAAATTGGGTGATGTTATTGAATTTCAGTGTAAAAGAGGATACACAGAGGACCCAGAATCATCCCCATTTCAAGTACGGTGTGTGCAGGGGACACTACAATACCCTCGTTGCAAGCCAGCAAGTAAGTCATCTCCAACTGAGGCACAGCTTAGCCAGAGTTTTGTTTCATGTTTAGTGCTGAAGGCAAGGTGAAAGCCTTTAGCTTTGCTGGGGGAGCACTTGGAGAGGAGCAAGGGTGTGGGAGTATCCTGTGCAGTGCTACAGAGAACATAACCAGCATGGAAAGACTGCTGGGGAAAGAGTTCTTAAGGACACTCAGCTGGTACCAACAGTTTCCGAGTAGCAGTTGTCCAGCGTGAGGTCTACAGGCAAATAATGAAAGTACTTTTTGCAGAGGACTGTACAGTGGATCCGAGCATTATGGCAAGAAATCATATCAAATTAGGGTATTGGGCAAAATCCACCTACCACCATGGCGAAACCATTGAATTTCACTGCACCTGGAGGAAGCAGCAAGTTTCATACCCTGAGCAATTCAACGCAGTATGCAAGAACGGAGCAGTGACATACCCTGTCTGTGCATGTAAGTGCTCGAGGCTGAGAGCATGGGGCACAACTGCCTGTCTGCTACTCTGAGGAGCCACTGTGATGTGCCCAGGCTTCGTCTTCACACCTTTACCCCTTGCTTTCTCTTCCTGTGTAGGACCTTTGGATAAATGGCAACAGCACAAAGGAGCCCAGCTGTGCAAATGGAAGATCCTTCAAGTGACCCAGAGATCTGAGCCCAGTTTTTCCTGGCATTTCTCATTTTGCTTTGCTTTGTTTGCAGCTCAGCCAGCGTTCTGGCCTTGAGTATGTTACTGGGTTTCTCTTTGCTCTGGATGACTATGTTTCCACTGTCTCCACATCTTCCCCATTTCTGCCACTGTATTTAGCTTTGTACATGCCCTTACATGTTACCCAGTGAATAGCTGTGCTTGCACTGACCCATTCGATACTCATCTCACTGTTACTTTGGTGAACCATTGTGTCCAGAAATAGGCTGCTTGTGGTGGCTTGCTGAGACAAGAATTAAAACATTCATGTAATTTGTTCAGCAGCAAGTAGGGTGTGTTTGGCCCTGCCTGCTCCGGCTTCTTCTCCATGCACTCACCTGGGAACTGCCCTGGGCTCTGTGCAGAGCTGTGTCCCCTGCCTGCCTGATCAGGAGGAGCAAGTGAATGGAGTCTCCTTTAAATAACTCAAGGAGATCTTCAGATCACAGACACGGTTCTTGTAGGGAACCTAAGGCTCCTTGATGTTTGCTGGCAGGGCAAGATGCTGGAATGCAAGTAGTGGCAGCTATCTGGCTGCAGGCAGAGATGACTTCTTGGTACCATTCCTGGAACGGGACCTGTTGCCTTGAGAGTTTATAAGAGAGTGTCTTGATGGTGTTTTCATAGGGCCAGAACCTTCTTTACTGTTCTGGTGGCTGTTCCAGTGCAGGCAAATGGTGTACACTGGCATGCTGGAGCTAACACATTTCCAGGTCATGGATGTGTTGCTGGTCAGGAAGTTGTTGCTGCCTCTCATCCTGCTGTGCAGCTGAGGAGCAGTTCTTTTTCTTGCCATTCACTGTTCTAAGGCCATACAGTCAGCCCAAGTGACACTGTGCAGCACGGGGCAAATCTCCTTGCCCTGCAGGTATTGCTCTTGCTTCAGACTCTAAATGACTGTCACTTGCATTGCCGTGCTACTTGATACAACTGCCAGAACTTCAAAGCATCTCACAGAAAAGCTGTGTTCTAAATGCAAGTCTGTGACAAATGTCCAGTATTAACACCTCTGGGAACCACTTTTGAAGGAACTATGCACATGCTTTAGAAAACCACACAGGAACATAAGCATGTAACTAACGTTTCCAGAGGTGCATAGCATTCACTTGTGTTTATGAATCTTGCCAGCCCAGCATGACCTCAGGCATTAACTAGTGAATGGGCTCCTGCAGCCCCACAAATGACACTTCACAAAGCTTTCTGGATTTCACTCTGAGCCCAATCTTTCTGACTCGCCTCCTCCTCACCTTCTGTTTCTCCTCCACTTCAGAAACACAGGTCTCTGGGGAACTTTTAGTATAGCACGAACAACATCCTGAACAGAAATCCCTTTTTATTGTGGCTCCCACTGCCGTTCTTGAGAAAAGAAGGCACAGAGAAGGTTTTAACTATGGTTTTGGTTTCCTAAGGGGACAGGACAGGGATGATGGAGCTGTGCCCTTTCTACGAGATGTGCAGTGGTGAGACAAGACACAAACATGCAGTACAGCAAATTCCAGTTAGGTATCAGGAAGAAAGTTTCACCAGAAAGACAAACGTTGGAACAGGTTCCCTGACAGGCTGGGAAACAGCCTCTTAAGGTCCTGGACAGCCTGGTTGTTACTCTGTGATTCTACATGCGACTGTACAAAGGCAGTGAAGTTCAGGACTGCCAGGGAGTTACGCTGAGGGCTTTGGTATCTCGATGCTTCTTTTGAAAGCAACAGCGCAGCTCAGCGTCTCTCTGCTCCCACATGCGCCTCGTTAGCCAGAATCGGCGGCTGCGGGGAGCTGCGGGTCCATTGACCCCTGGCGGCACAGCTCCGCCTGCCGTGGCGTGGGCCCCCCTGACAACCAGAAGCGCTCCGCAGAGGCCAGGTGAGCCAATGGCGCCAGCGCTCATTGGCATACTGCAGTGACTGCGAGGGAACCTCCGCCTGCCGACCAATGGAAGCCTCTCGGCAGCGCAGGGGCAGGGCGCGTTGGCGCCTGGGGGCCGTCGGAGAGCGGCAGGCAGTGGGAGGTGCGGCAGGCGGTGCTGCGCAGGGGCAGGCAGGCGGAGAGCGGCAGGCAGTAGGAGGTGCGGCAGGCGGTGCTGCGCTGGTGGCGGTCGGAGAGCGGCAGGCAGTGGGCGGTGCTGCGCTGGTGGCGGTCGGAGAGCGGCAGGCAGTGGGAGGTGCGGCAGGCGGTGCTGCGCTGGTGGCGGTCGGAGAGCGGCAGGCAGTGGGAGGTGCGGCAGGCGGTGCTGCGCTGGTGGCGCTTCCGCGGGCACCGCTGCCGGGTCTCGGCGCCTCTCGGGTGTTCTGCACGGCGCCGCACGGAGACACCACCGTGCAGGACCGGGACTGGGCATGCAGAACGGAGAAGGCGCCTCACACTCTGAGCACCAGCACGACTCCGGCCCCCGCTTTGGGGGTGTTTTGGAGTTCTCCGCTGCAGCCGGCGACCTCCTCTTGCAGCACCTGGGCTTCCTCTGAAGTCTCTGTGTGTAGCCCCCGAAACGGGAGGCGTTGAGGCTTCGGGAGCTACAGGTAGCCGCTGCGCAGCGCCCGTGTTACTGATGGTAGTCGTCTGAGAGTACTTGGGTCTTTCCTAACTTTGTCTCTTGCTCCTCTTTAGTCAGGCACTCTCTGCTCAGTGACATAGCTCTGGTCCTGCTTTGTGACAGCTCTTCACACCTAGCATCCAATGCCCCTCCTCCGGTAAACACAAATATTACTACGTTTCCACAGCCTGTCATCATTTGCCTTCCCAGATTGGGTCTTCACCTCAGCTGTTCAGTCCTAGCATTCCTCCCCAGAAGGAGGCCATAAGCAGCTCTTGCCCTGGTACAGTTTGCAGATGGCGATTCTGCTGGCTCAGAAGCTGAATGATAAAGGAGAAGCTTATGGTTTAAGCACCACATGTTAGGCTGCCTGCGTTCATGCTGCCCGTTGAAGAAGGAAGCGTTTTCCGTTCCGTTGGATGGCTGTGCAAAAGGTAAGTTCGTTGAAAGCTGATGTGGCAAGTACAGTAGCAGCTTAAGTGTGGCAGCCTGGAGTGTAGCACAAAAGAATGTGCCCTGCTGAAAAGCCAGCTCAGCTTCATGGCTCTCTACAGGTAAGCGACAGCCAGTGCAGTTCAGGACTTGGGTTATCTCTGCTGTTGTTACCTTCCCTCTTTAGCACAGTCTTAAGCATAACTTCTCTGCTCCTCCTTTAAAGCGACTTGTAACCCAGGTTGTGTGCGGTGCTGAGATCCCTGGGCTATGGTGCTTACCCCTTTACACAGCTTGCTGCATTCAGCATTCACAGTGTGCTTCTCAGAAAGGCTGTGTGTAAAACAGATGCACACATGTGGCAAGAGTTCAAAGGTAACTCTCTCTCTCTTTGCTTTGGCTGATAAGGGAAATAAATAAAACAGAGCGTGAGCTGCTGCCTTATTCTTGCCTGTTTTACTGTGCTGTGTGCTGAGGTCAGATCTCTCTAAAAGCCTAATTAAACAAAATGCTGAATTATTTTGCTGCAGATTTGTGGCCACAGAGCCTTGTTTTTGTCTCTTGGCTGCTTCTCTGCTTGGACAGGCTGGCTGCCTTTTCCAAGAAAACATTGCTTCCTCTCTGCCTGGGTATCTTTTCCTCTTGCCAAATTAGGAGGTGAAGTGAAGCCTGCACTTTGCAATGGTTTGTTGTAAAAGTAAAGTGCTGAGACTAACTGTAGCCCTTTTCTGATGCCTATGAATCACAGATCAGCTGGGAAGTCAATTAATATTTCTGCCTGAGTTGATTCACATTTGCTTCCATACTTGAGGAGCTAAGTAGCAGTAGAAGCTTGCTTTTGCCTTTTGCATTTCAGAGTGGTAATAGCTGGCTAGTAAACTGGCAACTTAGTAAATAGTTGAGCAGAGCTTAGAGGAATCAAACTGAAAACAGGGACTGTAGTCATGCAATTTGTACTGAAGCTTAATTTTGTGCTCCCAAGTAATCTAACAGGCCCTTGTGAAAAGTCTCTTCCTGCTTTCCACTAGGCCCTCCTCAGGCACCAGAAGGCTCTCTACCAGAGTGTTCTTTTCTGCAGGCTGCACAGCCCTAACTCTCTCAGTCTGTCTCCACAGGCAAAGTGCTCCAGCCCATTGTGGCCCTCCTCTGGACCTGGCCCAGCAGTTCATGTCCCTCCTATGCTGAGGGCACCAGACCTGGATTTCAGTACTCCAGTTGATGTCTGAGGAGACATCAAAGAGGGAGAGTCAACTCCCTTATCCTGCATCTCTTGATGCAGCTCAGCACACGGTTGCTCACTGTTCTCCCTTTGGACAGTGAGCCATTGATCCCAACTCTGGGAGCAGCCACCCAGCCAATTCCTTATCCAATGAGTGGTCCACCCCTTGACCCCATACTTCTCCAATCTGGTGACCAGGATGTCATGCGGGACAAGTTTCAGATGCCTCCATAGATCCAGGTAGAGGGCATCAGTGGCTCTTCCCTTATGAGCTGTTGCTGTAACTCCTTCATGGAAAGCCATCAAGTTAGTCAGGCCTGATTTACCCTTGGAGAAGCCACACTGGTTACCACTGGTCATCTCCTCCTTCATTTTCTGTTTGCCTCAGCAAGGCCTTCAGGAGGATCTGCTCCATGAGCTTGCCAGGCAGAGAGGTGAGAGTGAGTGGCCTGTAGTTTCTGGGGTCCTCCTTTTTTCCCTTTTTGAAGAGGGCTTGTGTTTCCCCTTCTCCTCTCAGCAGGGATTTCTCCAGTTTGACATGACTTTTCAAATGGGATGGGCAGTGCTTTGGCAGCTTCCTCTGTCAGTTCCCTCAGGAGCCATGGGTGGATCTCATCGTGCTCCATGGACTTGTGCACCTTCACGTTCTTTCGGTGGCTGTTCACTGGCAGTTCTTTAGTACTGGTAACTGAAAACACAGACCAGGTTAAAAAAACAACCCCAAACTCTCTGTGTCAGGTAATTCTTTTTGTTTGATGCACATTTCCTCTGGGGTGCACCTCTCATAAAGCTCATAGTTCTTCTTTTAGCACAGTCTGTACTGTGTTTTCTTTGGGTAGTTCATCATCATCTTGCAATTAATTCTCATCATCTCCAGCTTAGTATTTCTCATGTGGCACTGAAACAAATGCTTCAACACGGCCTAGCTTTCTTTAATCAAGCCTTTGATTGGTTGTACTTCCTTTGCTCTGAGCAGCTGTCTTACACGAGAGCCAGTGGGTTAGTAAGCCAGTTGTAGGTTCTGTATTTGTCTCTGCTCTTTATTTCTGATGTTTTCAGCACACATCTGGAATGGAATGCGTGTAGTAAAGTGACTTTTTGCACGTCTTTCATGTGAACTTCTGCTCTTTATTTTAGCATACAAGGCACAAGGAATCAACCCATTATTTCTCTTTACAACTTCTTCTGGACGCCAAAAGAAATAAACTTACCTGAGACTGGGAGGGATTTGCAGGGAAAAAAGTGTGATGTTAAAACAAGCAGGCCACGGGGGAGAACTGCAGCAACCGAAGTTGCCAGGCGCTTATTTACATGTTCATTTAGCAATGTTTGGAGAGGGACAAAAATAAGCACCTGTGTGTTGCAAGAGGATTAGGGGAAGTGACTACCGGGACTGGAGTATAAATGCTCTGCAAGGTCAGTGCCTGGAGCAGTTAGTGAGGAAAGGAGGTGTGGAAATAGCACAAAGCAGTCAGAAAAGGCAGGTTATGGTACTGATGGCATCTGCTGGGTTTCTGAAACGCTAAGATGTTGTTGCTGGCCTATACAGCTCTGCTGTTAGGTTGGGTGTATTGTGCTGCAGACAGAGGTAAGTTCAAATGTGAAAAGAAAACCAAACCCTTTCTTAAAGCATAGGCAAAGTTGGTGACTAAAGCAAGATATAGATTAAATGTTTGCGTTGTAGCCTGTTTTAATGAACATCTGGCAATAACAGTACTTGAGATTTCTTCTGGCAGTATTTAGCATCTGCAGTATTTAGTGTCCTCTCCTCGGTATTAGTTCGTCTGTTTATCTGGATAACTGCTGCTGGTATTTATCTCTCACACAACTTCTTCAAGGGTCACTTTCCCAAACACTAGAGCCAGAGAGCTCGTCAAGGATGTTTAATTATTTGAACAGCTAAAACCTGTAAACAGCTGGGAGACTAAAATAGAAAACATTCAATGGATGTGCCCTTCTTTCTGCATGGAACAATCTGTGAGATCGTTGGAGAGGCAAGAATGATTACTAAATGGACTGAAAAGCTTCCATGGTGTCTTACGGCTGACAGACTTTGTTTGATGTATTAAATGAGATAAATGTATGCAGGTATAGTTTTGTACATGTTTAAAGTTGTAGCTAATATTAGTTTTGTACAGGTTTAAAGATGTAGCTAATATTCAGGGTATATTCTTGAAAGCCTCTGATATTTTCTGTGCAATTTATTTTTCTTGTGTTGTTGTGTTTCCGTTGTTTAATGTATTTGTAGTAGTTTAATTCCATCTCTCTCTGGATTTCTTTCTGTGGTCTGTTGTGGAAGTGCTGCTGTGTGATTTTGAGCTAATGCAGGGTGTCTTTAACTGGTCCTGATTGGTTTTTATTTTAAGTGAAGGTGACGAAGGTCCTTATTAAAAACAATCCAATGGATTTTACCTTGAAAAAGTAGGATATGAATGAAATGCAGCACCTGATAAAGTCTAGTTTGTGTGCAAACAAGTCCAAAGAAAGTCCTGGGATTTGAAAAGAGAGATTGCCTGAATTTGCACATCCTTTTCACAATGCTTCACTTGAGTGAGAAAGACTGCACAGGAATGTGAATGTAGCAGTACCTGATTTATCCAGGACAACTATTACTGTTGGTCAAGCAGGCTTCCTGGTTGAAGCTTTGTGTTAAAAGTCTGTGTGAGCTGTGTGTTTGCATGTGGGCATCTGAATTCTGTGTGAATTGATGCTTTATGCTTGGCTTAATGGAAGCTGCTACCTGTATAATGACAGCAAGGAAGCAGCCTGAGTTGTTTCTAACACAGGCCACATCCCATATAAACAGTAAATGATTAATTCCAGCTCTCTTGGTCCCTCAGTTAGGGATTTGAAGGTATGCATTTAGTACATCCTTTCCAACATACAAATGAAACCGTCCCAGTTTTGGTGAGTCCATGATGGAATTGATAGAGTTTTGAAGTGCACAAACCTGCCAGCAGGTTTATTTTTATTCAGCAGCTAAGAAAGTGCATCAAACAACAACAACAAAGAATAATTAGCTGTTATCAGAACATGTCCCTCTTTTGTGGGTTTTGTTTTCTCTAAACCAAAATAGGAAGCCAGGTAGAATTAAGTGTCCTCATTCGACACAATAGCCAATAAAAGTACAGTCGAACTCAGAAATAAGGGACAAACTGGAGAGGTGGGTTTGATGGGTGGACTGTTCAGTGGATAAGGAATTGGCTGCATGGTCGCATCCAGAGGGTGTTGCTCAATGGCTCGAAGTCCAAATGGAGAATGGGGACAAGTGGTGTCCCTCGGGGATCCATTCTGGGACCGCTGCTATTTACTGTTTTTATCAGTGACAAAGTGGGACAAGGGCACCATCAGCAAGTTTGCAGATGGCACCAAACTGCGTGGTGATGCCCACACACCAAAGGGACAGGAGGGAGGGACCTGGACAGAGTGGAAAGGTGGCCCCAGGTGAACCTTAGGATACTCAACAAGAGTAAGTGCAGGGTCCTGCACTGGGACAGAACAATCCTCACTGTCAGTACAGACTGCGGAACAAGGTGTTAAGAGAGCAGCCCCATGGAAAGGGACTTGGGGGGTGCTGGTGGCCGAGAAGCTGGGCATGAGCAGGCAGTGAGCACTTGCAGCCCAGAAGGCAAATCGTGTCCTGGGCTGCATCAAACCAAGTGTGGTCAGCAGATCCAGAGAGGTGATTCTGCCACTTTGCTCTGCTGAGACCTCACCTGCAGTACTGCGTCCAGTTCTGGAGCCCTCGTTATGGGAGGACATGGACCTGATGGAGCGGGTCCAGAGGAGGGCCAAGAAAAGGAGCATCTCTGCTATGAGGACAGGCTGAGGAAGCTGCGATCGTTCAGTTTGGAGAGGAGGAGGCTCTGAGGGGACGTAATAGCAGCCTTCCAGTACATGATGGGGACCTACAGGAGTGATGGAGAGGAGCTGTTTGCAAAGGCCTGCAGTGACAGGACGGGGGGCAATGTGTTCAAGCTTGAGAAGAGCAGATTTAGATTGGATGTGAGGAACAAGTTGTTTACGACAAGGGAGGTGGATGGAGCACTGGAACAGGTTACCTAGGGTGGTAGTTGAGGCCCCTTCCCTGGAGACATTCAAGGTGAGGCTTGGTGGGGCCCTGGGTGACCTGGTCTAGTGGGGATGTCCCTGCTGACTGCAGGGGGGCCTGACTGGATGACCTCTAGAGGTCCCTTCCAGCCCGGACCGTTCTATGATTCCGTGACAAACGGAGTAGAGAAGCTCTTTCTGTATTAAATATCCTAATTTTTAAATCCCAGACTTCAGAGGGTACTTTCGCAGCTTGCTGTCTGAAAGCACTGATATTAACAAGCTCTAGTGAAAAACCTGTGGTATTAGACAAAAATCTTTTCCTCATGATTACAAAGTCCTTTTTTTTGGAGGAGGAGGGCCAGGAGGGGGCAGGTGTGAGTGTGAAGCAAGCATTTTGAATAGCTTGGAAAGACAGAAGGAGCTACAGGAGTCTTCATTTTGCAAACGCATTAAAAGGGGAATGTGCCTTACACTCTTCCCTGTATGGTCTGTTCAGTGGGTGATGTCCTCTGCCCCGGTGGTTAGGGTGTGCGTCAGCACTTCAGCAGGAACCTACCTTCTGTGACCAAGCAGATCACCCTTGAATTAAATCTTCTGGAAACTTCTTGGTGTCGACTTCTTCTGAAAAAGGATCTGTCCCGTGAGTTCCCGCGCTGGAGCCAGGCTGGGATTGGCCGTGCGCTTTCACGCCTAAGGTGTGGTAACTCTGCCCTTTGTCTAGCAAAGGTTATAAATATTGGGGGTCTTCCTGCCTTTGGGGGTTCCTGCTTTGGATTTTGCCTGTGCCTGGACGTACGTGTCTGCCTGAGCTCCCCCATTCTCCTCGCCTTGACTGCAGAGAGACTTTCAAAGGATTTGCTTTCCCTATTGACACCTTTGTGAGCCTAACAACCCTTAACGACTTTTAACGATCCACCTGCAGCCGCTGAAAGGTAGAGAAAGACGGACCGCGAGCAAGTCAGCCTAATCGTGAGTTATTTGGCTCAGCTTAATAGCAAGAAACCCGCTATTAATTAATAGCTAAAGCCTTTTCCAACTTCTGACTTCCAAAATAGTCAGATTATTGACGGTATCCTTGTAGGTAATTCTCAAGCGACTGAATCTGCTTATTAAACTAAATTAATCTTTGTATATATAGTTTTGGGGGCGGGTTTTTGGGAAAATAAAAGTTAACTATTTTTGTATAATTTCCCGACTCAGCCACATATTAATTCCTGTCTCCGCAACACTCCCTGCTTTCCACTGTTGCTTACGCTTGTGCCCGCACACTGTCCAGCAGTATTTGTGGCCAGGCCTCCATGACAAGTAAACTCTTGTGGCTCTCTCTCTGATGGGGAATTTTCTTCCAGGGATAAAGGGGAAATGTGGCCCCCCACCAGTTATTGGAAATGGAGACATTCTGTCCTTTCCCAAGAAAGAATATCCAGATGGGGCAACTCTGACCCACAGATGTCCACATTTATATGTACTGGATGGATCTGTTTTCTTTTGTATAATTGGATCAAAGCCCAAATTGGTTATTTTTTGTTTAATTTTTTAAAAGGTCAAAGCTAAACTCACATCCACTTTTTGGAGTTGGGGGGATTTCATCCTTGGCTATGTTGGATTTAATGTCACTGAGACTTTTGCCAGTAACATTACAGGCAGTGAAAGTAGTACTTCTACTGCTTTGCCTACAGCCCTCATGAGAGTTATCTTACCTAAAACTGAGATGTCAGACCCTTGTTCAGAATTTTATTCACGTCAGTCTGTGGCATTTCTATCGAGTGGGATTTTAGGTCTTGTAATTCTGATTTTCATATTAATTTTGGCATTATGTAAGAAAAGCTCGAGTGCGATGCCTGTAAGAAGAAGGTGCCAGTGCTGTCCCAGACGAAAGATAAACAATGTACCAGTGTAAAACAAAGCAAAGATAACTCAGAGGCACAGCAAGGAGCTACCAATACACCTCCTCCTTCCCAAGATTCTGGGAAAGCTGCCAATGTTCCTAGTGGGAATGATAACATGGCAGGATTCCCAGGAGTACAGGGAAATAATCAAAGCCAGGATGTTCCCTCAACTAACAACACTAATTCAGCCAGTTCGAATTCCCAGCCAGTAGACAAAAAGGACTCTAGCTCTAAGGCAGATCTGAACTCACAGGCCTCAGGCCAGACCCCCAATGATTCAAACCCACCAGCAGGCTCGTCAAAGGCTGTTGCAATGTAGGCGATTTTGGCGCCTGGCAAGGTGAAACCTAAGACACCACACTTGACAAAGAGGGATTCAAAAGAGGATGTAAGAGAGGAGACCTCTGGTGAGCAAGAGGAGGAAGAGGAGACATATAGTCTTCGGGATTTGGTGAACATGCTCAGATCCCGGTACTCTGATGAGAGGAGCGCTGTGAGGTTGGCTGCCAAGAAAGAGGATGGTTCCAATGAGTTTAAGAGTGCTCTTAGGAAAGTTCTGTTTCTAGGCCAGGGGCCACCAGATCAACAAGAGGAAGAGGAGAAGGATGGCATCCAGCATTCCAGTGATCCCCTCAGAGAGGTCAGGGAAGTGAGAAAGGAATACTCAAGGGAATCGGGAGAGCCAATCCTAAGCTGGCTGGTGAGATGCTGTAGCATTGGTGCCAATGCCCTGCAGGTAAGAGACAAGTCTGCCAAACAGCTAGAACCACTCACCAAGGAGAGTGGAGTGGACAAACACCTAGCAAGTCCTCTTGGTAAGGTTAGCTTGTGGACAGACCTTCTGTTGGCTGTGGCTATGAGATACCCTTCCCGAGATGATCTGCCATGGGCTGCTAAGAAGTGGAACACCATTGAGCAGGGAATTAAGCTTCTGAAGGAGTTTGCTGTGAAGGAAGTGCTCTACAGACATCATGGCACACATGAGCCTGATGACATTCCTCTTGAAACAGGTCTCATGAAGAACCTTATTAAGCTTGCTTCTTCATCCTATGCTGACATCTTGGCTAGCAAGAGGAGCAAGGGTGTGGGAGTATCCTGTGCAGTGCTGGTGATGAGGGCAGTGCCACCAATCACAGAATCACAGAATGTTAGGGATTGCAATGTGGGCAGCTAGGGCCCGGCGGCCGGAAGATACCGCGCTGTACGGAAAGATAGGGCTCCTCTCTATATTGCCATAACCAATAATATTCAGCTTATTATGTAAGGAGATGGAAATGATGCATTAACCCACAGTATATAACTCAGCGTTGCCCACTAGTAAACTCTATTTGCTTTCCACCGCATCGGTGTCTCTGAGCTGATGGTCCATGCGGCCAAGGGCTGGTCGACGTGCCGTTCCTGAACCAGGTCGCTGCGTGCCCATCAAGGGCAACGTTGCAAAGGACCTCGAAAGATCCTGCCAGAGCAGGAACACCTAGAGCAGATCACACAGGAATGTCCATGGGTTTTGAATATCTCCAGAGAAAGAGAGTTCACAAACCATCTGGGTAGCCTGTTCCAGTGTTCCATCACCCTCAAGGGGAAAAAAAATTTCCTCATGTTTCCGTGGAACTTCCTATACCACAGCTTCCACCCTTTGTCCCTTGTCCCCTAATTGGCACCACTGAGCAGAGTTTGGCTCCATCCACTTGGCACACGCCCCTGACATATTTAGAAACACAAATGAGGTCACCTCATTCTCTTCTTGTCCAAACGGAAGAGCCCCAGCTCCCTCAGTCTGTCCTTTATGATGATGAGACTGAGTGCACAGCAGTACTGGGCTCTCTGTCAGTATCACAAAACAAGGTAATTTCTCATCTGTTTCTCTGCTTACTAATTAAATTTTCCCAGTTCTTCATGCTCTACCTCTACCCCTTTGCTATGAACTGGAAAATTTGTTTGAGAGGAGAAGCCAGAACTCTTGTGTAGGAGGAAAGAAGAGAGAAGATTTGGTTTGTGTATCTTAGGTATTTCTGAATTTCCCCCGCAAGCCATTTAGTTTACATTTGGATGATGCTACATTTTTTTTTTGCCTTTCCACTTGTAGGAGGCATGTATCATTGAAATATTAATTGGCCTGCATTATTAATTATCTGTGTTTTCTGCATCTTTTTAGCAAGATCGTGTTTGCCACCAAATCCTCCAGAATGTGCTGCTGTTCCCAGCCTGGAAACTCCACACTTGAAAATTACAACAAAAAATGGAGAAACAATCTATCTGTCTGGGGCGAGATTAAAGTATGTTCCTCGCCCAGGATACAAGCTCAGTGGAACACAAGTGATAACTTGCTCTGCGGGAAACTGGACTCCAGCTCCTGCATGCTTGGGTAATACAAAACAATACTGGTTTTGAAAAGCATTTAGCAATGAAACTGGAAAGAATTTTACACTGGAAGTTGGTAAGGGCCAGTAACTCCATCTTCTGCTGGGGAACTTTGCCATTTCTCATGGGTATCTTCAGAACAATCCTGCCTGGCTGCAAGACTGATGTCCGTAATGCAGTTTAGTTTTCAAGTATTCCTCTGTATTCTTGCAATCTTTGTTCATTTTCTATCCCTGCCAGGTGAGGCCTGGGTGAATCTAAGGACCAGCTGTCTGCAGGGCCCACAAGTCACTAGGAGCTGGTGTGAGGCTTCAGTCATGGAAACCACTTTGGTGTAGAAAGGCACAGAAGCCCTAGAGCATGTTTGGTGGAACACTAGAACGGGCAGAGTGCTATCACATCAGCACATGCATCAGCTTTCTGTGTCTTTTCAGAACTGCCATGTGGAAGTATTCCAAGGGTTGCCAATGCTCAGCCTGAAGGCAGGCACAAAGAAAGTTATGAGCCTGGAGAAACAATTCACTACCACTGTGGGGCAGGCTTCCAGATCATTGGTTCTCCTGAAATTTTTTGCAGAGAAGGAAACTGGACAGAACCACCCTCCTGTGAAGGTATAGGTTCTACTTCTAAGTGAGTAGTCTACCATCCTCCTTAGCCATTCATGCTGTGAATTAAAATTATGTCAACTCAGGCACACGACTGAGTCAGGCCAAGAGAGCCAACAGGTTTGAATAGGCTTTGAATGGGCTGCTACAGCATCTATCTTTCTGGCAGGGTAGATCAGCAAAGACATCCTGTCCCCTGTGAGCTGAAGCTAGCAGGTGAAACTAAGCTCTCTGCTGAAATCAAGCAAGCAGAGGGCTACAGAAGAATGGATGCTGCTGACAGCTGAGGAGATAATTGGCAGGGAACAGCTCTTCTTTTCACCCCACTAAGAGTGTCAGTTGCTGAAAGTTGCCTTCAAATAGTGATCACTCCCCAGCCCTCTGGCACACATTGCTGTACAGCACCAAGGTGCACATTCAGCTAACTCTGCAACTGCTCTTCTCTTTTTAGTCACTCTATTGTGTGGTGAAGCACTGCAGTGGAAACATTTTCTGCCTGCAGCAAATATCCTGCATGTCACACACCACTTGTGCTCCACTCCATACTGGTGCTCCAGGGTGCAATGTTCTCTAATTGTCTTGTTGCTGCACTGCTAATGTTGAGGCACTACTGTTCTTAAATGCACCTCTCTTTCCAGATAACAGTTGTGGAGCTGCACCTGAAATTCCCCATGCTTACATTACAAGCACTCAACAGGAGCGGTACAGACCTGGTGCCAGAGTGCAGTATGAATGTGGAAGCGATTTTCAAATGATGGGTGAAAATTATATTGTTTGTACAAATGGTGAATGGTCAAACCCACCAACTTGCACAGGTAGGAATCTGTACTGTCTTGCTTGCTAGCTCTGGAGGGGCACTTTGTTTACCTAAACAGTCTAAAGACTTTACCTTTTTCACTTCTACCTCCTTTGTGTACCCCAGTTTTGTACCTACTGTTGCTCCCATGCACGACACTTTAATTTGTTTGATGCTTCTGAAATATCCTGAGACTGAGAGCACTTACTGGCCAGGTCTGATTTTCACATCTCTCCCTTGGACTTCTTGGCATCAACTTTCTGTACCTGCACAACGAGAAGAGAGTGAGAACTTCTGCCAGCAGTGCTGGAGAGCAGAGCCCACGGCTCCTCTGCTCATTGATGTTCTCATAGTGCAGATGGTGAGCTGCAATATCGAATGCCAGGGAGTCAAATCAGCTGGTAAATCAGCTGAGGGCAGAATTTGATGTAAGCCTATGCCAAGTGCTCTGTTGGTGCCTCCTAAGAGTTCATGAGCACACTGAATAATCTCCTTTGTTTTCATTAGACATGCAGAAAGTTTCAGCCCTTGAGTCAAATACCACTCAGGTGGGAGTGGGAAGGTCTGCAGAAACCACAGGAGAATTAAGATCAGGCTCCATCCTGTAGCTCTAGGCCATAAATGCAAGTGCAGAGGCTCACTGCTGCAACCAAGGAGTCTGAGTCTTCTCTGCAGATTTGCTAGTGCAAGCTCTGTTGGAAGGGCAGGTTTGACAGCAGTGTGTTGCTTGAATAGGTATTCAGATTTGTGAAGCAGTGCATCAGGAGAGGCAGGTGGCACCCCCCAGCAGCTGTAAGCAGCCCACAAAGCCAAGGCTGTGCCATTAGGGGTCACAGTGGTGCAGTTCAGTGACAGTCACCACTACCTGCACTCAGATTCACTTCTCTACTGCTCAGGCAGTTCAGGGAGGAGGTAGGCATCAGGCACAGCCACACAAAGAGCAGTGCTTGCCACTACACTGTTATGCAGGACGAAAGCAGGTCCTGCAGGCAGCTGCAAGCACTTTGGCTCTGGGCAAACAAACAGGATGAGCTGGCAGCTGTGAGTCTCAGCACTGCAGAAGGACAAACTACTGCTCCTTTGAACTCCCCAGGGATTTTGGGATGTTGTGGCAAGGCCTCCATCACAAGTGAACTCTTGTGGCTCTCTCTCTGATGGGGAATTTTCTTCCAGGGATAAATGGGAAATGTGGCCCCCCACCAGTTATTCAAAATGGAGACATTCTGTCCTTTCCCAAGAAAGAATATCCAGATGGGGCAACTCTGACCTACAAATGTCCAAATTTATATGTAATGGAAGGATCTGAGACTATCACCTGTAATAATGGCCAGTGGATGAACCCTCCAGTTTGCCTAGGTAAGCTGCAGCACCTGCTGTGTGGCCAAAGACTCTGCCTCTGCTCCAGCTGCCTTCTCAGATCCTGAAGGTGTCAATTGTACAGCAGTGCTTGTGCAGGAGGCTGCAAGGCTGGCAGGGAAGAACAGCAATGAGTCCCTGTTTTGTCCAGAGGATTATTCTTGAAGCCAGCTTGTGTGGTCCCCTCTGCTACTGTCTTTCACCACCACAGAGGGTTAGGGAAGCAAGAGTTTGGCTGAACTGCCCCCAGACTTCTCCAAGCTAAAGCATCCCAGATCCCTCAGTGTCTCCTCATGGTGTCAGTGCTCGGGAAATTCAGGGTGTGCCTGTGCCATGGCCTTGAGGAAGCAAATTCAGAGGAGTGCTGAGCAGAAGGGAAGGAGAGATCTCAAAAAAGGCACAGGGAAGTTTTTTGTGCCTGGGGACATCGCCATATGTGCTTTGACCTTGCCCTGTGTGACTGGCAGAGAGAAAATGCTTCACCATAGCTCTGTGTGGGGTCTCAGCCAGAGATCTTTCTCCCTTAGGCTTAGATGTCCATGTCTTTCCAGGCACAGGTAAAAGAGGGTCAGAGCAAATAGCTGGAAGCGGTTTTCTGATGCAAACATCTTCTGTAGGCTCTACAGAAAAACAAGTTTCTTGTGGTGCTTCAGTGCGTTGTGATGACTCTCTGCTTTTGTCTCTTTCCAGCGGCGTGTACAGCATCTGAAGAAGACATGAACACAAACAATATTGAGCTGAGATGGTCCCACAGCAAAAAGCTGTATTCCAAATCGGGTGATGTTATTGAATTTCAGTGTAAAGGAGGATATACAGAGGACCCAGAATCATCCCCATTTCGAGTATTGTGTGTACAGGGGACAATAGAATACCCTCGGTGCAAGCTACCAAGTAAGTCTTGTCCACTTCAGCCACAGCTTAGCCAGAGTTTTGTTTCATGTTTAGTGCTGAAGGCGAGGTGAAAGCCTTTAGCTTTGCTGGGGGAGCACCTGGGGAGCAGCAAGGGTGTGGGAGTATCCTGTGCAGTGCTGGTGATGAGGGTAGAGCCACAAATCACAGAATCACAGAACTCTAGGTTGCATCTGAGACATGGCCTTGAGGAAGCAAATCCATAGGAGTGCTGAGCAGAAGGGGAGATCTCAAAAAAGGCACAGGGAAGTTCTTTGGTGCCTGGGGACATTGCCATATGTTCTTTGACCTTGCCCTGTGTGACTGGCAGAGTGAAAATGCTTCACCATAGCTCTGTGTGGGGTCTCAGCCAGAGATCTTTCTCCCTTAGGCTTAGATGTCCATGTCTTTCCAGGCACAGGTGAAAGAGGGTCAGAGCAAATAGCTGGAAGTGTTTTTCTGATGCAAACATCTTCTGTAGGCTCTACAGAAAAACAAGTTTCTTGTGGTGCTTCAGTGCATTGTGATGACTCTCTGCTTTTGCCTCTTATTAGCTTATTAAGCTTGCTCCTTCATCCTATGCTGACATCTTGGCTAGCAAGTTTCTATCAATGAGTGATAATGGAAGGTCTTTCACTGCTGGTGAATTCACTGACCAGCTCAGGCAGATAGAGGACAGCTTGTCACATTCTGACATAATCTGTGCCATAAAAACTCTAGGTACAGAGATAAAAGCTGGTATTAAAGATAGCATTAAAGATAGCACTGAGAATGGCATTAGAAATGGCATGAAAGAACTGAAGGAGGATCTTAAAGCCTCCATTTCCAACCTGGTGAAGGATACCATCCCTGCATCATCTGACTGGGTGCATGTTTCTGCCATCAGGAACAGACACCCACCTCCTGCAAGGCAATTCCAGCCCAGGAGAAGACAAATTCCCCCTAGACATCAGCAATCACATGCGTGATTATTCTTGAAGCCAGCTTGGGTGGTCCCCTCTCTGCTGTCTTTCACCACCACAGTGGGTTTGGGAAGGGAGAGTTTGGCTGAACTGCACTGTGTGAGGGATCCCAATGTCAGACACTTCAGGCTGTGATTGGGGAATCACAGAATCACAGCTTTTTGTGGTATTTCAATATGATGTGATAGTAGAATCACAGAAAAATAAGATTCCTGTGGTGCTTCAGTGCATTGTGATGACTCTCTGCTTTTGCTTCTTTCCAGTGGCCTGTACAGCAACTGAAGAAGACATGAACACAAACAATATTGAGCTGAGATGGATCTTAAGAAAAAAGGAGCTGCATCCTGCATCGGGTGATTTTATTGAATTTCAGTGTAAATGGGGATATAAGAAGGACCCAGCATCGTCCCCATTTAGAGCACAGTGTGTGCAGGGGAGAATCGAATACCCTCGGTGCAAGCCAACAAAGTTTTGGTCTTTGATTTCTCGAAGGGTGTCTTAAACGTTACTCCAGCAGCACAGCTTGGCAAGTTTCTCTCTGCTTCCACATATGGCTAGGAGGCAAGAAACACTCTTGAGCTTGCACACTACTGAACCTCATTGGCAATGCATATTACATACACGCTACGTTTTGTCAGATGTGCTTTCAGCATCCCACCCACACTAGAGTATCACGGTGCCTGCAGCAACTTCTCTGCTACCCCAGCAGTACATGTAACTGATGGGTGTCTCCCCATGCCTGCTAAGCCACATTTGCATGAATACATTCTTAGAAAATAAGTGTAGTGGAAAAGAGTAATTAAAGTTTCCTTACCTCCTAAAAAGCAACTGCATTACTTTCTGTGTTCTCCATTATTTTTTTTTGTTTGTTTGGAAGGTTTCTTTCAGACATTTGGGCTTGCTCCAATTTTGAAACCCAAGTTACAGCTTCTTAGGTTGCCAGAGCAGATTGCCAGTATTCAGTTCCTCCTCCACAGTCATCCCCAAGTTCTTCTCCTCAGAGCTGCTCTCAGTCTGCTCATTACCCAGGAACACAAACCCTATGAGAAGAGGCTGAGGGAGCTGGGGGTGTGCAGCCTGGAGAAGAGGAGGCTCAGGGGGGACCTCTTTGCTGACTACAACTACCTGAAGGGAGGCTGTAGCCAGGTGGGGGTTGGTCTCTTCTCCCAGGCAACCAGCAATAGAACAAGGGGACACAGTCTCAAGTTCTGCTGGGGGAGGTCTAGGCTGAATGTTAGGAGGAAGTTGTTGCCAGATTGGCATTGGAATGGGCTGACCAGAGAGGTGGTGGAGTTGCTGTCCCTGGAGGCATTGAAGGAAATACTGGATGGATGAGGCACTTAGTGCCATGGTGCTAGTTGATTGTCTAGGGCTGGGTGCTAGGTTGGACTGGATGATCTCGGAGGTCTCTTCCAACCTGGTTGATTCTGTGATTCTATGATCACTGGTCTCCACCCTGACACTGAGCCACTGACTGCAAGTTTCTGCATGCAACCATCCAGCCAATCCCTGAGCAATCCACCTGTCAAACCTATGTCTGTTCAAATTAGAGACTAGGATGTCATGCAGCAGCATGTCAAAATGCTATTGTAAAAAAACATGTAAAGTGTTCTTTTTATCAGCTTTTCGCCCTCACAAAATAGTTGACTGGGTTTTGATTAAAGAATCATAGAATCAGCCAGGTTGGAAGAGACCTCCAAGATCATCCAGTCCAACCTAGCACCCAGCCCTAGCCAGTCAACTAGACCATGGCACCAAGTGCCTCATCCAGTCTTTTCTTGAAGACCTCAAGGGACGGTGCCTCCACCACCTCCCTGGGCAGCCCATTCCAATGGCATAAGTTGTCTATTTCTTGAATGCTTTGATTGCTTTTTTTGGTTTGCTTTATTTGCTCGTGTAGCACTCACAAGCCTTGGCAAACCATACAGAGCAGCATACATGCAAAGCTGTTGCATAATGGCTAAAGGAAAATGGACATGACTTAGAGGTGGGCAAGCAGGATGAGTATATGGAAGTAAATTAAGGCTGTGCTAGGCCACACTGAAACAAAGACATATTGAATAAACAAAGGCAGCATTTAATGTAGCTAGCTAGGGAGGCACTGTCCTTGACGAGTCAGCAGACAACTCAGGCAGAGCAGGATACAGCTAACTCTGAATAAGATAAGAAGTAGTTTGCTGCTTGCAGCTGCACGTAGCAAGTAGGTGCACCATGCAAATGGGGTATTTAGGGATTCAGCCATTTAGCTTCTTACATGTATGCATATATTATCTGTAACACATATAAGTGTGCGTCTACTAAATAAAGTTGTCACTCGCTTTTGATCCACATTGGATTGTGCGGTGTCCTTGCATAGTGAGTTCAGCCCTTCTCCACCAGATCTGCCTCACTGCACAAAGCTGTCAAGGAAAGACTGGATGAGGCACTTAATGCCATGGTCTAGTTGACTGGATAGGGCTGGGTAATAATTTGGACTGGATGATCTTGGAGGTCTCTTCCAACCTGGTTGAATCTATGATTCCATGATTCTACAATAAGGAAGTGAGGTTTAGAAATAAAATAGCAAAAAAAAAAAAAAAAAAATCCTGCCTTTACAGGAGGCTTTTAAAATTGAAACATCAAAAATGAGTGAACAATGAACATTGTTCTCATTCCTGAATTTGCTTCATGTTTTCAGTCACACATGTTCACAGGCAGAGCCCTGCTGTCATTAAAATGTCATAGGAAATCAAAGTAACTGACTGATATTTTATTATTTTCAATGTTCTTGATTAACAGGACAAAGATGCTTGAATTTTTTTTTTTTTGATTACTCAGTAGAATGTGTGTGTTTTTAGATTTTAAATGGTTTCATAAATGCCTTAAACACAATTTCATTTATTTTTTCATATAGTTGTTTTTATTTTTTTATCTCGTCCCTCCAGCCTTGTCCTTTAGAGCCTTCTTACCTGTGAAAGGAGACATGGGGCTGTTAAGATCTGCAATCACTGTAAAATTACACTTCAACGTCTGGTTTGAAGCACACAGGAATAAATCTCAATTTAGCTATATTCTGTAGTACTGTGTTCAGTTCTAGGCCACTCACTGCAGAGGGAACATTGAAGTTCTGGAGCCTACCAAGAGAGGGGCAATGAGCCACATGAAGGGCCTGAGCACCTGGCCTATGAGGAGTATCTGAGGGAGCAGTTGTTATTCAGCCTGGAGCCCAGGAGACTGAGGGGAGACCTTTTTGCTCTCTACAACTGCCTGAAGGGGATTGGAGTGAGAAGGGGGCAGCCTCTGCTCCTTGGTGTCAAGCCACAGGACCAGAGGAAATGGTTCTAAGTTGCACCAGGGGAGGTTCAGGCTGGATGCTAGGAAATATTTCTTCAATGACAGTGTTCTCAAGCACTGGAATAGTTGGCCCAGAGCAGTGGTGGTGTCACCATCCCTGGGGGTGTTCAAGCCTGTGGGCCTGGCACTTAGGAATGTGGTTTAGTGTTGACCTTTCAGTACTGGATTGGCTCAGATGACCTCAAAGGTCTCTTCCAACTAGAAATATTCTGTGATTCTGCGGTTCTCATTGCGGCATTTCACTCAAGTTCTCCAGACTGTGATGCATCCTCAGATTTCTCACTGTAAGGCTTCATTTTCCATGTATAGGCCAACAATGTATTCCTCTGCTGCATTCTCTGTCCTCATACCACAAAGCACTGGAACTTCCCTCCCCGTTCATCTCAGACCCTACAATGCCAGCATACACTCATTTCTCAAGTCTGAATGCAGTGACATTGAATATAGGAAGCAATCTTAATTCAGCTGTTAAGAGCAGATAAAGAACATGTACATACCTTTCCTGAAGGCTTTCCTAGAATCCAGACTCATTTCCCTTTTTCAACACACCTTGGATACACCAGCTGTCCTCCCTTACACTGCACCTGAAATAAAGTTGTCCCGGATTCTGCTCCAAAATGGTTCTGTTTACAGTAAAATCCAATGTAATCCCCATGGTAAAAGTAAACTTGATTCTGATAGAACCCTTGTAGCAGCAAGTTATTTTTCTCCATTTCAAGTTTTGACAAGGTACATGGCTCTAAAAAAAGAGAAGTTTAACCAGTGTTAATAAACATATTTTTAAGATAATAGCATCCTCACTACTAGAGACTAAAACTGTAGGTTATTTCTCATTCTCATCATATGTTACACATTAAATCACTGTATTTATGTCATGGTCCAAAGGCAGACAGCTTCTATTGAAACTTTCATCTCTAACTGGCTGAAACTGAAGTTGAGATCTTAACATTCTAGTTGAAAGTAATTAATTTACAAACTCTAAGTATCTCAGCTTAGAAAGAGTTGGGGTTGCTTAGCCTGGCAAAGGCTATGGGGAGACCTTATTGTGGCCTCACAGTACTTAAAGGGAGCCTAATAAAGAAGAGTACGACAGACTTTAAAGTAGGGCCTGTAGCAGTAGGACAAAGAGTGATGGTTTTGGATTAAAGTAGGAGAAGATTTAGACTGGATAAGGGAGTAATTTTTCACAATGAAGGTGGTGAAACACTGGCACAGGTTGGCTAGTGAGGTGTTAGAAGCCCCATCCCTGGAAACATTCAAGGTCGGGTTGGACAGTGTTCTGAGAAACTTGATCTAGGTGAAGATGTCCCTGGTGGACATTCTGGAGTGTGTGCAGAGAAGGGCTACAGGGATGATCAGAGGGCTGGAGCACCTCTGCTATGAGGACAGACAGAGAGTTGAGGCTGTTCAGTCTGGGGAAGAGAAGACTCCGAAGTGACCTTATGGTGGCCTTCCAGTATCTGAAGAAGGCCTACAAAGGAGCTGGGCAGGGACTTTTTAGGCTATGAGGGAGTGACAGGACTAGGGGGAATGGAGCAAAGCTGGAGGTGGGTAGGTTTGGGCTGGACGTGAGTAGGAGGTTGTTCAGCATGAGAGTGGCGAGAGCCTGGAACGGGTTTCCCAGGGAGGTGGTTGAGGCCCCATGCCTGGAGGTGTTTAAGGCCAGGCTGGATGAGGCTGTGGCCAGCCTGCTCCAGGGCAGGGTGTCTCTGGTGGGGGTTGGAACTAGGTGATCCTCATGGTCCCTTCCAACCCTGACTGATTCTATATCACTTCAGGGAGGTTAGATGAGATGAACTTTGAAAGGTCCTTTCCATCTCTGAATTACAGAGAGAAATTAGTGCTTATTTTAGTTTACAACACCTACCAATACAAACAGGTGGTGAAGTCCACTGTCCCTCAGAACAGAAAATTGTCTCAGATCCTTGCAGAAAATGATAGTCAGAGCAAATGTACCGAACTGCAGAACCACTGTCGTACTGGGTCAGAGCTGGGAGAGTAAGAGCTCCATTTGCAATAGAAGGTGGAGAGTCACACTGTTCTTTAGGAGCTGGAATAAAATGAAAGCATTTGAGAAACATTCAGCTCAATAAACGGATGAAATCAGCAGCTTTAAGTGCCTGTCAACACTAAAGATTCAGCAACTCTCAGTGTACTTTTTTACTTTTTGGTTATGTGTCATTAGAACACAATCTCCTCCTATATTCTAACCATAGGAGATCCCCTGTGTGAATTTAGGTACTGCTGTCTTTCTACAGAGCTTTGTGTTCCCTGGGCTTGGAGAAGAGCTCATCTCTCTTTCCACAACATTCCCCAAAGGAAGGTGCACTGTTTTTTCCAGGCTTAGATGCATGCTCAGCTGTCATGTGAGAGGATATCCTAAACATCTATTATTTGCAACAGATTCTAGGCTTCAAAAAGGAAGCTGATTTAAAAGGCAGTTAAAAGCAGTAGTTTTACCTTGCATAATGCATTTTGGATACTCCAGCCTGCCGCGGGTACACTGTGTCCTCCCAGGAGATGGAACAGTACTCTGGAGAAAATTGTATCCCTGTTTGCATTCAAACTCTATGAGGTCCCCATGTAGAAAAATTAATTCTTCCTGTTTCCATTTCAGCTCTATGTTGTTGCTGTTCATATCAGTTGCATTAAGAGTGCATGGCTCTAGGAAATAAAAGTGCACTTGAACAAAAAGTTATCATGGTTTGGGTCCTGGAACACAAACCCTATGAGGAGAGGCTGAGGGAGCTGGGGGTGTGCAGCCTGGAGAAGAAGAGGCTCAGGGATGACCTCATGGCTGTCTACAACTACCTGAAGGGAGGTTGTAGTCAGGTGGGGGTTGCTCTCTTCTCTCAGACAACCAGCAATAGAGCAAGGGGACACAGTCTCAAGTTGTGCCGGGGGAGGTATAGGCTGGATGTTAGGAGGAAGCTGTTCCAAGAGAGAGTGATTGGCATTGGAATGCGCTGCCCAGGGAGGTGGTGGAGTCACTGTCCCTGGAGGTGTTCAAGAGAAGACTGGATGAGGCACTTAGTTCCATAGTCTAGATGACTGGCTAGGGCTGGGTGCTAGGTTGGACTGGATGATCTTGGAGGTCTCTTCCAACCTGGTTGATTCTATGTTTCTGTGTTACCCACCCCGCCACACACTTTGGAAATCACCCTGATTAGACTCAGCAGGCTCTGGAAATTTGAATGAAGCTTATATTTACAGCTTAGCACAATATACAAGCAGATATTTACAGTATATACAGTTAGATACAGAAATATACAAGGTAAAAGGTCATACAGAAACACAACAGCCCTCCCAGAAACCTGAGTCCCCAGGA